>NC_089595.1:67926364-69126364 GCF_019320115.1 Miscanthus floridulus | reverse complement strand
TCTTTACAATTCTATCCCTTGATGGTTACAGTACATCCTCAGAATATCCCTGCACTAACATAAACCATTAAGGGTAATTTGGGTGCCTTCTTCTTTGACCGCCTTTTCTTGATGGGCCACAACCGTGAGTGCATCTGTGGCCCATGGCCTAGCACTGCCGCCCTTTAGGAAGTTCCTTGACCCTCTGAGCCTTCGTCTGGGGCTGCCTTCGGGCATACTTGCACGTCGACTCTCCATAGCCTTTGTAGGTATCACCAGAGCCTTCACCGCCGACAGTCTCTGGGTGCCTTTGCTCTGGCCACTAGCGCCTCCACCTTGGACCTCCTCTGGGCTCCTTTGCTGTGGCTTCCGGTCCTTTGCCCTAATTGGCCGATCAGGCGAAGGCTGTCATCCTCTTTCCCTGCACATCATCCACAAAATTTGTTAACCATTAGCTCTCATCACTGCCCTGGTCCCTAACCTCCGCGACTCACAACCGTGTCCCAATAGTTCCCCCTTGAGGACTTGGTCTGATGCTGGTGGGCCTTTCCCTCAAACATAGTTCTCAGGTTCTGAGGCGCGGAGACTCCTGCGAATGTGGCATGCAGAGGACTTCCCCCCTCTTTTAGTCCCTAGGTTCTAAGACATGGAGGCTCTTGCACATGCAGCGCATGGTGGCTTCTCCCCCCTTTCCCCTTGGGATGCCTAAATTAGACCGTTGCGCTATTGACGTGTCGCTATTTGCTTTGCCGCGAGGGTTGTGGAACTAGCGCGCTTTGAACGGACATGACTATTGGTCCTAGAATTCAAAGCATTGTGGTGAGGGCTATATAAGGGGTGGTAGGTGAAGGGCCCCCTATCCCTTTCCTCGCCATCGCTTTTGCTGCTATGGCCCCCTATGCTGCCGCATTCACCTAGTTGGTTTTTGCCTTCGCTCCTTTGCTAGGTTACTTGTGAGTTTTTAGAAGTGGCTATGCCTGTTAGCCCTCCTCCATGCTGGACTTCCTTCTTTGGGCTATACCAATGCCTTCTTAGTGTTAGGTCTAGTGGGTGGTATGCGCGGTTTTAGGAGTGTATGATTGCTAGCGTGGAGGCGTTAGGGATTGAAGAGGATTTTTCTAGAGTTGAGGCTTCTGTTGTAGACCTGATCACCGCTAAAGAGGGAAGAGACATGGCTGGCACCTCCAAGACATGGGATTTTGGGCCTTCACTCATGACCAAAGACATGATCGAGGATTTACGAAAGCTGGGCTGCTTCAGGGATGCTAAGGTGAAGCCTCCAGAGGGGAAGATGATTCCTAAGCTGAAGGTTGCTGATGCCGTTATTTTCAGGGATTTCTTCCTCTACGACCTTTGCTTTCTAGTGACGCGCTTCCTTCACCAAGTGTTGGAGGCATTTGAGGTACAGCTTCATCATCTAACACCCAATGGGATAGTTATCTTGGCAAGTTTTGCTAGGCGTGCTTGTCTTATGGCGCGAAGCCTAATGTTGGTACTTTCTGTGAGTACTATGAGCTCTAGTGCTAGCCCAAGCGAGTCGGCAAAGATCAGCTGGTGGCATAGTATGGGAGCTATGCTTTTATGCCACGAAGGGCCCAGAGGGGCGAAAAGTTTTAGATCTTCTTCGCCTAGAAGAACAAGTGGTCGAAGGATTGGATGCAATATTGGTTCTATGTGAGGACCGGAGGAATGACATCTACTAGCTCAGATGGAAAGAACACCTGCTACTCGCTGGCCTCCGTAATGACCCTAATGAGGCCCTGGACCTAGGGAACCCCAGGTCTAGGGACTAAAGAAGGTCGCGAAGCATGCGACAGGGCCTTTGCTCTAGCCTACCGGTACTCTGAAGGTCGTGACTTGGTCGAGGAGATGGTGGCAGCTAACTACTGGCCCTTTGAAAGGAACATGCCCGCTATGACCATAGAGATGGTTAGCCTGCCTATGTTTGGTGAAGGTATCGGGGTCCCTTCCTATGCTTTGGCTTTGAGAAGAAGGTGGGCCATGCTACAGAAAGGCTAGTGAAGTCTGCAAAGGTGGGGGCGAGCGAGATACTGGGTGAGATGTCTGATAGAGAGTATCTGGCGTGTCGGGTCATCGCTTATACGATGCCCCGGCTTAATAGAGTCTTTGAAGAATTCAGGATCCACCACGAGGAACATGAAGTTCCTACAAAGGTGTACAAGTCCATAGAGGACAAGGCGAGGAAGGCCAACACCAAGAATACAACTGCTATGGCAGAGGTGAGGAAGAGGAAAGGGGCTACTGCGTCCAAGGTCACTACCAGGGGGTGGAAAACTAGGGCTGCTTCTGCTGCCGCCTCTACCAATGTGGCTGCAGCTGCCTCTGCTAATGATGGTGAGGAGGTTGCCAAGAATGTTGACGAGGGCTCTGGCTCTGCTATTGCCAGGATGGGAGGCGAGTGCTCTACCGCCTCCCTAGATCTTGGCAGCAACGATTTGGCGGATACCGCGCTCCAGGGTACGCGCGGTGCCCTTGCTGCTGAGCCCTCCACCATGGCACCTATGTTCAGTGTTTTGGGTGATGAAACCTCTGACTCCAAGGGCGATGGCGCTGGTGATGGTGATGCTTCTCCGCCTATAGAGGGAGAGACCGCTGGTACTGGCCTTTGTCGACCTACGGCTGGTCTCGATGAGGTGTTCAAGGACAAGGTGGAGGCGAGCTCTCTAGTTACTTTGCCTTAGGGCATAGGGTTTTAGGCCACTAGACACCATGCTAAGGGTGCTAGATGCTTAGGCTGCGTCCTGAGTACTTTGCATCTTGGTAGGTCACTTTCTGGCTTTGCTTTTCCTTTAGTAGGTAAGCTTTCTTATTTTATGGGGACTTGTTTTCTATTTTTTCAAGGGACTTGATGTAGGCCCTTGGAAGGACTGATGAGAACCCTAACGACCCTTTGGGTGTGGACCTCGCTCGAATTGGCTTGGGAGCCCCTTCCATCGGCGCTGGCTTGGATGGTGACGAAGGTTACTTTTTGTTTCTTGATTTTTGTTTCTGCATTATTTTTATATTTGGTCTTTGCTGATTTTGTTTGCTGTTACAGGTGCCTCTAACAACACAATAAGTGGGTGGTGAATGTCCTTGAAGTTGTTTATAAAAAGAAGGTTGTTCTTCCTATATCCCTTATTGCATTATTTTTTGTCTTATGTATCTTACACTTAAATTTGCTGCCAGGCTGCCTTCGCCACCATCCGAGGAACGTGGATTACTTCAAGTTGCTGTGGATGAACTTGGATCAGCAATGTGTGGTATGTTTCTTTTTTGATTTCTTAGCTTGTTACTCTACTCTTTTTGTGGCTGACACTCGTTTGGGCAAAGCCATTATCTTTCGAAGGCCATTGAAGAGCGTGGCACGTGGGAGATGGTTGATTACAATTTGGCCATCAAGGCCTTGAAGAATGAAGTGGAGACTCTAGGGGCTGAGAAAACTCAGCTTGTGGGGGAGGTTGGTAGCCTACACATAGCCCGTGCTGAACTAGAGGAACTCTAAAAGAAGGTTTACTCGCTGAGTAAGGAGGTTGAAGGGGTGAAGGCTATAGAGTGACTGGCTGCTGAACGAGCCTTGAAGGCCATTTAGGTGGGCAACAACCTTCATAGGGAGGTGGATGCCGAGAGGGAGAGTGGCATATCTCTAAAGGAGCAAGTAGATGTGCTATCTAAGCACCTTGAGGATGCCAAGTCCATCGGCCTGGCGGTGGCTGAGCTTTATGTGGGGGCACTCGAGCAGTTCAGAGGCTCCATGCCGTTGTTGCCTTCTGAGCCTTCGGCCTTCAGCATCTTCTAGTGGTTGAAAGCCAACTTCATGAAGCTGCCTGACTTCGCTGGGGGTGCTGTGGATTTTGGAGCTTTGGCCTCCGCTATAAATCTTTTAAAGATGTTAGCGCAAGATGTCTGCCTGCACACGAGGGATGTGAAGGAGAGAGACCTTGAGGGCCCGGTTGACCTTGGGGTGACTTCGCGCGATATCAGTAGATCTGTCCGCCATTTCATGAAGTTGTTCTGGGTGACATTTGGCTGGGCGGAGGCTTGCTCCATTGCGGAGGCACGCCGGGCCGAGGTTAGTTTTCCCGTTTATAACATGTTTGTCTTTGTCTTAGGTACTTTACTGCTTGCTTGCTGTTTTTATAACTTGGTGTTATTTTTTGTAGGAGTTGTAGAAGAAAGAGGCTGCACGTGGAGCTGTTGGTGCATGATCTTCGCCGGCTGTAGAGGCACCAGCTCCGAAGGCTCCATCTTCGGCTACTGAGGCCCTGAATCCCCCGTAGCCCGCGACTGGTCCTGCTGATCCGGAGGTGTAGTGTAGGTTTTAGTTTTCTTTTAGGGTTTGTCAAAGGCGATACGCCATAGTTGTGTATATTTAGGTCTAAATTGAAAACTTGTCCTGCATAGCTCTCCTTCACTGGGACTGTGCAGGACGTGCCTCTTGTTACTATGTTTCAAGACGACATTTATGTTAATGGTGAATTATGGTGATATTGGCAGAAAACTTTTCCCCATTGTTCTGTTGATGATATGTTTGCTTTTGCAAAGTATGATATTGACAATGAGGGTGCAAAGTTTACGAGGTCGCTGGCTTGTCGAGGGCGTCGTCCTTAGTTTTTTAATTGACTTGTTTGGCTGGCCTTCGCGCCTTTGTAATGGTTATTTGGGAGGCCTTAGCGCCTCCTCTTTTTGTCTTGCTACCTTCGGGCTTTTGTACTATTGTGCTTCTGATGCGCTACTATTGTAATTGTATATGTTTTATAATAAACTTTCCCTTGATTGTTTAACTATGTTTTTCTTATTATAGGTGTTCCTATTAAGATTTTGAGTAGATCAAAGGGTTACATTTTCTTGCGCCTTAATTTCTCTTCTCGCCTCTGCCTCTTTCTTTTCTGACCGATGTTGAATATGAGTCTGTGCTTTTGGCGTGAAGGATCTGGTGGGTTGGTTTTTGAAATTGGGCGCCTTGTGGAGGCTTTGGTACTTGTTCTGCCGCTCTAGCCTCCGTCGCTGCTGCTGCTTGGAATTGATAGGGAAGCTCTAGCACATCACAACGGAGGAAGTTAGGTTCTCGTGTTTGATCTTGCCGATGCTGCGAAGGCTTTGGCGCAATTCGAGCATTCATTGGAGATGCTGGCTTTAATTCTTGCTGCTTCTCAAGAGGCCATAGAGCAATTTGGGCAAGCAACAGAGGTCAAAGAAGCATTTCTTGGACATTGGTTCCGCTTGCACTTGGATTTTTTTGCTTTTGCCTTTGGCTATGCTAGAGCAGCTACGCTCCCATCGAACATGGTTGATGTTAGGTTATGCCAGATGGTGTCTTCGGTTGCGGGGGGGGGGGGGTGTTACGAACCTTCACACGATACCCTTCTACAACCTCTAACACTGACTAGCTACTGCTGAACTCATGTTACACATGGCCATGCTGAGGCTTTATGACATCAGTTGTACGATGGGTACAACCTGAACGTGGCCTTCGCTGGGCAACCTGAGCTGCTAGATTTATGATTCTTCACATGATACCTCCTGGTCCCTCACTTCTAAGGAAACTCTGGCATCCATCTTTTCTCTATGATGGCTCTGTAGTGTGTTGTCTTTTGGCTGGTTAGTTTCCCTTTTGGCGCTCTTCTAGGGGAAGTGGTATGGAGATGCACTGACTGGGTCTATTGTGATGGCGGGGTGATGGGTTTTATAGCCTGCCCATTGTATGTTTTTAATAACTCTTGGTGGTTGGACAGTGTTTATTGCTTGGATATGTTTTAAAGTTGAGATTTCCCTATACCTGGCGTATCTTCTGGCCTTTACTATTATTGTACTTTAGCTATTAATTTCACCGATTAACTGAAGCTTGTTAGCGATAAGCCTCTCCTCGATGCCTACGCCGAAGGTAGGTCATTGTCGGGTTAGTTTTGGCCTTTTTGGTCGGTCTGATAAATCCTTGAAGCCTAAGTATGGACAGGACTTTAACAGGGTTGCAGGCAAATTTAGTCAAGAGGTCGTTCCATGCTTTAGAGCCCTTGTCTAAAGCCTTGGAGGGTCCTCTATTTTAATTCTATCGTTGAATATTATGGCTGCGTTGCTAGCCACTATCGATCTTCGCCTTTTGTGCTGTTTTATTTCCTTTTTTAGGGGGATTCCTCTTTATATTTTAGAGGTTTTTACATAGAACTTGCCTCATTAAAAACCTCACCTCCGCTAGGAGTCTCCTTTGTGAGGAAAAGAGTGCAAGCCCTTTTACATGAAAAGTAAAAATGCGAAAAAATAAAAAATGGTGACCTTTGCTTATAGTTCCGCGGAGGTCACCTTTTTACATTTAGATGTAAAACCTACACAACTGTTGATGTTCTTGGTGTGCGTTGTTGTTCTGCCTTCATTGTCGGTCAGGTGGAATGACCCAGGTCTTTCAACGGCCTTTGCCAACTAAGGGCCTTCCCATTTTGGTTGGTGCATTCCAACATTTTGTGGCAGAACCGTCCGAAATAACACACTTACGAAGGCGCTTATCTTCCACTAGACACTAAGCACCCTGAAGGTGAGCTACATCAGGCAGTTCCATTGAGCATACCACATGGGAGAACCTGAAAATCTACATTTTTCCATTAGGATCACAAATGAGAGAATAAAGCTTACAACATTTTAGTCATTTCTTATATCACTTTTCGTGCAACATTAGAGTATAATATTCATTGTTTATAATAGCAGAAAATAACCATGTTATCAGAGTTACAGCGAAAATAAATATATATTCATGACATGATGAAGCATTGATATATAAGCTATGACAACATATTATAGAACTTCTATTTATAAAGACATTTAGTGAGAGTTATAGATAAAAGCTATTATCGCAGCATAAAGAAATCCTCTCTAAGCCCATCAGGAGGAATCCACACACAAGAGTCAGCTATAGCAGCCGCCTATCACCTACAACAGGAGAAAAATAAAACCCTAAGTACTTAATTGTACTCAGCAAGACTTACCCGTCAGGAGGAAAGAAAAGACTCCAAGGGTATGCAAGGCTATCTGGCTTATGGGTTATTGCATCTATGGAAGCATCACTAATCGTGTGTCCTTATATTCAATTTCATTAGCAGTCATCATTAGTTCTTTAACTAACCATTCTATGTAAGCACATGTGCTACTTTCAAGCAGGTGGTAAGCAATCAGAACCATTTTACCATCTTTCATCTTTCAGTTCTTACTACGGTGCCAGATTGTAGACAAGTCATACCGGCTTAACCGGTGATTCATAAATCAATGTGCCTAGCTGGGTACCTCGAACCGCACATCCCGCTTGTACCCTAGGCACAAGCATGACCAACCCATCACTCTCCTATCAAGGGGTCGAGGTCCTCGTCCAAACTTGGACTCCAAGCCCCCACACTGGAGTCTCGGACTTAGTGTAGTGCTTAGACCTCCACCATCCCCGCCTCCAATCAGTCGGTTCGGAAAGAACCGAAACCCACGACAAGAGAGCAACGCGCCTTCCCTGCTCCCATAAACAAGTATGTGCTCAGGATAATAAATCTATGACCTGACTAGAAGCCAATGCAACGGATGGTCCTTAACCGACACAGGCAGAACAAGCACAATTCGAGCCTCGCTCGAATGCCAAACCAAGTCTAGATCCAAAGTACCATTCTGCCCGGTCTCCAATTATCATTCATATATATTTTCTAGGTGATAATAATATAATAGCAATAATAATATCTTTCCTATCTCTCGCGAGTGACAGGCAACCACTCGACTTCTATCGAAGTCCTATAGCAGAGCAATCTACACGATCCTATTAGACTAGTAGGACTCATAGGATAAGGATATATATATATATATATATATATATATATATATATATATATATATATATATATATATATGCAAGTGGGTTTTCATCCAACTCCTTAAAACTTAATGCACGAGCATAAAATAAAGTGCAGAATAATAGGGGTTATGCACCGAGGCTTGTCTGGGTAAGATATAACCAAATATTAGCATTCTATCATGGCGACACGATCAATATGGCACCATCTTTTCTTCTACTCTAGTCGACTCTAGATCCATCGTTGCTCCTATTATGACATTCGTGGATACACGCGAAAAACATAATTAATCAATGGCAACCGCAACTCTTAACATACTTTTACGCCTCTCACGCAAACGAGCTAGCTCTAGTGACTAACGTACTAGGCCACGTATCCATGTTGTCGAACAAGATGTTATTTCCCAATGAGTGTTTTAGTTATACAAACCCAAGTTGTTTCTTTATTCCATTCTATCGATTTAATATTTATTCGAAATAGGCATCATTATCTATCTAGCAAAATAATCATTCTGGTGCTTCAAAAATTATAGTAAGCAGCTAATAATATTATGAATTTACTATAAAATTTTTAGAGTTGACACTATCACCATTTTCTCACAAAAATTCCCACAAGTTCACCTTTTAACGATATTAAACATTTTAAAATAATTAGAGCAACCCTAGAACATTTTTAAACTAGATGAATCAATTACACTACCAGATAGATCATGATTTTAGGAGTCTAAGAAAATTAGTTTCACAATTTTTGGACTCCTATATAATTTTATATTAAATTTACAAGTTTGCCTTAGAAACTAAATTAGAAAAAACACTAGAAAAATACGAAGGGTCGGTGGCGACCGATTCGGCCTAGCAGCTAGGTCCGGCCCAATTCATGCGGATAGCACGCAATGCAACGGCCTAGCGATGGCCCAAGGCCGGGAGGCCCGCGTGTGCTGACGATTTTGCAGGAAAGCCCTCAATCTAACAAATTATCGCACGTCATCAAAAACACTATTGTAGCAGAGACAGACTTCGCAGCTAGCACCCTACAAAACCTTGTCTTTGCAACGGCCATACCTCTAGGCACGGGCGCGCGATGGCACGGTGGCCGGCGGCAACCCATGGTTGCATCGAGCAAACAGGACATATTTTGACCCGTCCAAAGGGCCGATCACCACTTACGGTACACACGACGGCGACGGGTAGCGGTGGGATACGGGGAGGTGCCCTAAGATACACTACAGTGGCAGGCATCAATCCGTAGCAATGGCGTAGTCATCCTAGCGAGCGAGGAGGACAGGGAAGGAAGGGAAGTGGTGCGTGAGCATCAGTGCCATACCATGAGTATAGCTGAGGTGTCGGTGAGAAGGGAGAGGCCCTGGAGGAAGTTGGCCATGTGCACGCGGCAATGATGGCGGCCTCCCGAGTTGGCCTGGCCACGTTAGCCTACCTCCGACGGACCTAAGGCGAGCATCGACATAAGGGGGTCAAGGTACGTCTGTGGCTAACTTGAATTGAACTAAGACTAAGTGTAGGGACTTACCACCACACGTGCTATACCACGATGGTGAGATGACCGACGACAAGTATAACGCCAAATTGGAGATGGCCAAGGCTTGTCTGGCTTGAGGAGAACAGCGCCATCAAGCCTACTGCCTAAGCCACCCACGAACATGAAGCGTTGCACTGTGGAACCCGATCTAGGTGATTAGGAGGAGAGAAAGAGCGACGGTTGTACGTACGACGCGGATGGAAAGGTCACCTGAGCGATCCACGTGACTTAAAATAGGGCGAGACTGACCGAGGAAGCAGCACGCACACATGAGCACAGTTGGGATACGAGAAGGTTTGGCACGGCGTGTATGAATTTGAGCAGCTAGAACCGGACAGAGTTCGCCGCCGTCGGCTAGCGAGTAAAGGCGAGGCGGTAAGGTGTCCATCGTCATGGTGAACAGGACCCAATGACCACGACACGGCGGTACTAGTATATGTCTAAGGTTGGACATGGTAGGTAGGTCGAGAGGTAGAGCGAGCGCCATGGAAGTCGTGCGATGTTGGCCATCGCCTTCTCATGCCCCGGTGCCCAGCACAGAAACCAGTCACCATCGATGGCGCGTGCTCGCTGTGGCAGCAGGGCCAGGACACGCAAGGCCTAGGCGGCACGGCACCGACCAGCACACGAGCTGCTAATGATCGTTGCTTGGCCACATTAGAAGCCCGGTGCCTATAGCGCCCCCACACACACGACGACCCTGACCTCCGGCTCTAAACTGAGGAACAATGCCACACACTCTTTTTAAAGTGGTTCAAAAACCGCTTACTAAAGCGATGAAGGCTCAACCAGCTACGCGAACCTAAAGTCCACACCACCTGCTATCCAACGAAGCAATCATTGAGACTAAAGAGTGACTAGAGATGGAGAGAGGAGGATGCCAAGATGGGTTTGTCAAGCTGGGCACTGGTTCGCGAACTGAGCCGCAATTCGCGGTCTGATGCACGTTCTAATGAAGTTAGGCAATTTCTATGAGAGTACCATGACACCTATCGCCACCTCGACCTACACCATTCTCAAGTGCTCATTTCGACGTAGCTGACGGTGTAAAAAACATGAAGTTGGTGTTTAGGAAATTTTGTGGATATTTAAATATTGAAGTAGCATTGTTATCATCTTTTTAGACTTAAATGGAATTCAAGGTTCCAGTTAGAACTAGCACTCCCTAGCACATTTGGTTGAATTTTTAAACGGTCTAAGCCCCATCAACCTCAACTAAACAACATGTCATGACCTAGCGCATACTTCGTGCTAACTCATAGAAATAAACAGCTAGGAATTATTTAACCCGTTTGTTCAGTACAATTCGCTAAAGATCGATACTTTTAACATAAACTCAAGTTCCTATCGATTCGCGATGAGCTCTTGTCAGGTTCATAAACCTAGGGTTCCCGATGGGCTCGCTTCCTAGCAAAAGCTTAGCCCAGCAGACGGCATTACAACAACGCGCAACTCCTGGGCTAGCCTAGATACCTAACGACCGGCCAGAAGGCCTGGCCAAGGAGGGGAGGATGCTCGCTTCCGACTCCGACCCGTGTCTCTTACTGTAAGGCCTGGCCAAGAAGGGGATGACGCTCGCTTTTGACTCCGACCCACATCTCTGACCGGAAGGCCTAGCGATGGAGGGGACGACGCTCGCTTTTGACTCCGACCCACTTTCCAACCGGGAATACATGAACCTCTACTTATGGCTCTTCTCCGACCGAGGCGGTCGAAACCGACTGGGAACGACTGAACGGGGATGCCTGCTTGGTAAAGACCCAAGAATCAGGCGGAATAGATAAGGCAAGGTGCTCAAGTCAACCGCAATACCAAGGACCGTACCCTGTACACATGTAGGACAGTACTGTCAGGCTATGCCAGAAGGGTGTTTTACAAACTTTCAGACATGTCACAACATGAACAGTGTTGTGGGCGCCGACATTTGTCCTATAGTATGGTAGGCACCGACATTTGCTATACCAGAAGAACATGATGGAGCCTACCACATGCATCTGGGCATCAATAGTATTGTGGGCGCCCACAAACTGTCTTGTACCCAATGGCATGGGCAACAAGACTAAGACACACACACACTCTCTCTCTACTTGTAAAGCCGTCCCCTTCACCTATAAAAGGGGATGCGCTCTCTCCTAAAAGGAGGACAATTCATTTTGACTCTCTCTCTGCTAGGCTCTTGAACTCTAAAGCCACACAGAGCATATGTTCCAATACTTAGCGCATGTTGGAGCTCCCGTCACTCTTGGCCCTTTGGTTCAGAGTCCAACCGGACCTTCAACATCCCCCTTCTTATTCCTATTCGTTTGTAACCCCACAACAAACTTTGAGTACCTAGGCTCATGAATAAAGTCTCCAATCGACTAGAACTAGATATAGGGCACGTTGCCTAAAGCGGTATAAACCCTGTGTCATTGAGTGCTAGGCCACATCCGATCACAACGTTCGACAAAACTACAAATATTTACTTATTGGTCACTTTTCGCACCGACGGTTGGCGCCGTCCATGGGGAGGATGCCATGCGTTCATGCTTTTGGTCATCAGATGGCCCACCTTTCCGCCATCTTCATCATGACGGGCTCAAGCGATAGGATTTGCTTCAGCTCGCTAGAGTTTCCCACGCTCCCACCTGTTGGGATGTGGGTTTCTCCCATCTTCGAGCTATCCTAGACCTTCCTCTTTGGAAGCCTAGGCTTCGTCACTGCCCAGCTCGGCGTGCTCCACCTTCACAAGGGGGCACTTGTCTCGACACCCATCGGAGGAGGAGCGCCCTTCATTGGCTCCAGGCCACCCAACGACCTCAATGACGAGACGCCTACGCTTTGCTTCGATCCCACACTGGGCTCAAACCCCACTATGAGTAACATACATATTGTTCTTTACTCGCTATTTGATATCTTCCACCGACTCTCTGGAGGGACCCCGTTGTCCCTACCGCAATAGCCATGCGACTAGTTCCCCTATGGCCTCGTGTCCCCATGGATGTGTACACATGGGGGCTCTAAAAGATGCTGACGCTGCCCCCTCTCACATCCAAATTCATGGGGATGGCGGGCTACCTCGTCAAGCACCTCTACAAGGACTGCGAACTCCTCAAGCGCTTTCTATAATAGGCCGATGGACCAATAGAAGGAAAGGGCAAGGAGGCAGCGGCCAAGAAAGGAGGCGCTATGGGCAAGGATGGGGAGAGCTTTCCCAATATCGAGGAATGACTCATGATCTTCGGGGGATCTGATGCCATCTACTCCAACTGCCAGTACAAAGTACGTTATAGAGAGGCATGCGTCGCTGAAATAGCCGTCCCCTCTTTCCTTAGCTGGTTAGAGTCTCTGATCACTTTTGATCAGAGGGACCATCCTTCCCACGTCGCCAGACTGGGTCGCTACCCGCTCATCGTCGACCCCATTGTCCATAAGAAATGCCTCACCAAGGTGCTGATGGACGGAGGCAGCGGCCTCAACATTCTCTACGTTAACACCCTCAACGCCAAGCGCATCCCCCGGTCGGAGCTTTGCCCAGTGAGCTCTCCCTTACACGATGTGATTCTAGGGACATAGGCATACCCTCTCGGGCAAATCAACCTGCCCATCACATTTGGCAACCGAGCCAACTTTTGCTCGGAGGTCCTCACCTTTGAGGTGGTGGACTTCCCAGGGTCCTACCATGCCATCTTGGGGCGCCCATGCTACGCCAAGTTCATGGCGATCCCTAATTACACCTACCACAAGTTGAAGATGCCGGGACCGAACGGTGTCATCACTGTGGGTAGCACCTTTTCGCACACCTACACATGCGACCATGAACATTTCAACCTCGCTACTGTCGTCATCAACTCAGTTGAGCTCCCTCAGCTCAGAAATTCATCGACTCCGGCAGTCCTAGACTACAACAAACCAACCTCCTCGACTACCTCCCGCCCAATCGAGGAAACTAAGGCGGTGGGGATTGACCCCACCGACCCAACCAAGACGGTGCGGATCGAGGCTGAGCTCTCGGCCAAATAGGAATGCGAGCTCACCGACTTTCTATGCGCCAATTGCGATGTCTTCGCATGGAAACCTTCTAACATGCCAAGGATACCGCGGGAGGTCACCGAGCATGTGTTACACATCATCCTGGGCTCAAAACTCACCAAGCAACACCTGCGTCGCTTTGACAATGAGAGGCGTAGGGCCATGGGCGAGGAGATCGCAAAACTCCTGGCGGCTAGATTCATCAAGGAGGTATACCCCTTCGACTGGCTTACCAATCATGTTCTTCTTAAAAAGAAGACTAGGAAATGGAGAATGTGCGTTGATTATACTGGCCTCAACAAGGCGTGTCCGAAGGACCATTTTCCTTTGCTATGCATAGACCAGATAGTTGAATCCACCTCAGGATGCAAAATCCTCTCCTTTTTGGATGCCTACTCAGGCTACCACTAGATCGCGATGAAAGAGTCCGACCAGCTCGCGACTTCATTCATCACCCCGTATGGTTCGTACTGCTATGTAACCATGCCTTTCGGTCTGAAGAATGATGGGGCCACCTATCAATGGTGCATGCAGCAATGCTTCGCTAACCAAATCGACCCGCTCGACCAGCCTGACCAAGTCAAGCGTCCAAAACCAACAATCGTCGTCTATGTTGATGACATAGTGGTCAAAATGGCTCAAGCTTGTGACCTGATCACGAACTTGGCCGCAATGTTCGTGAACCTCTGAAGGTTCAACATCAAATTGAATCCCAAAAAATGTGTTTTCAGGGTTCCAAAGGAGAAGCAACTTGGATACATCGTGTCCGAACGAGGCATCGAGGCCAACCTTGAAAAAATCACAGCGGTCTCCAACATGGACCCTATACGCAACATCAAAGGCATACAGAGGCTCACCGATTGTTTGGCCACCCTGAGCCGGTTCATCTCCCGGCTAGGCGAGTGGAGGATGCCTCTCTACAAACTTCTCAAAAAGACAGACATGTTCGTCTAGACTGAGGAAGCACAGCAGGCTTTGGAAAGCCTCAAAGCATCACTAACGTCGGCCCTAATCCTCGTCACTCCCAAATGGGGAGAACCTCTCCTCCTCTATGTCATGGCAAGCAACCACATGGTGAGCGCCACCCTAGTCGTCGAGAGGGAGGAGCCGGGACACCACCTGAAGGTCCAGCGACCCATATACTTCATCGGTGAGGTACTCACCAACACCAAGGTTTGGTACCCTCTAGTGCAGAAACTTCTATATGCCATGCTAGTGGCGACCCAGAAGCTCCTGCACTACTTCACTGACCATGAAGTCATGGTCATCACTTCATTCCTGCTGGGAGACATCGTCTGCATCCATGATGCCATGGGATGAATCTCCAAGTGGGCACTCAAACTAATGGGCCACGACCTTAGGTATATCCCCCACACCGCTATTAAGTCTCAGGCTCTCATGGACTTTGTCACTAAATGGATGGAGCTCTAGCTCCCAACCCTAGACATCACCCACGAGTATTGGACGATGTACTTCAATGGGTCTGTAATGGTGCCTGGCTCAGGGGCTAGAGTGGTTTTGATCTCCCCAGATGGGAGCAGGCTCCGCTACGCGATCTGCCTTCATTTCTCTACCTCAAACAATGCCACGGAATATGATGCCCTCATCAACGGACTGTGCATCGCCATCGAGCTTGGTGCTATGTGGCTGTACGTCTGTGGTGACTCGGAGTTGGTCATCGACCAAGTCATGAAGGAGTACTCTTGCAAAAGCCCCCTCATGGTGGCACACTGCCAGGAGGTACGTAAGCTCGAGGACAAATTCTAGGGGATCAAACTGCATCATGTCCCCCAAAAGGACAACGATGCTACTGATTTTCTCACAAAATTGACTGCCAGGTGGGTTCCATCTCAAGATGGGGTCTTCATCAACGATCTTCATGAGACGTCTGCCCGCATCCTAGAAGGCCCAATCTAGACACACTTAGACACCAACCCAAAGCTCGGGGGCTCCGACCTCAGTGCCTCCATGACAACGTCGCCCATCGACATCATCGTGGTGGTACTCGATCCAACCTACTGGAGATTCTCCCACTAGAAAGGATTGATGCATGACAAATCGCTCAATGCGCCAAGACGTTCATTGCGTTCGGTAACAAACTTTACAAGCAAAGTCTGTTGGGAGTACTCATGAAGTGCATCCCCACCAACAAAGGGAAATAGCTCCTCCTTAAGGTCCATGCTAGAATCTTAGGACATCATGTGGTCCTGAGGTCACTGGTTGGAAAAGCCTTTCATCAAGGTTTTTACTGGCCCACTACACGGTGAGATGTAGAGGAGGTCATCCACAGGTGCGAGGGATGCCAGTTCTACACATGACAAACTCATTTGCTAGCACAAAGAGCTCCAAACCATCCCCATCACCTGGCCATTCGTGGTCTGGGCCTCAACATGGTCGGACCCCTCAAAAAGGGCCCGGGTGGATTCACTTACCTACTCGTAGTAGTGGATAAATTCACCAAGTGGATAGAGGCGAAACCCATCACCAACATTTGCTCGAAAGTGGCGGTCAAGTTCTTCCTTGACATCATCTACCATTTCGGTGTTCCTAACTGTATCATCACTAACCATGGAACTAACTTCACCAGGAAGATGTTCCTGGACTTCTATGATGGATACGACATCAGGATCGACTAGGCCTCGGTCAGACATCCACGTACGAATGGTTAGGTCGAGTGGGCCAATGGCATGGTCCTCCAAGGACTCAAGCCACGCATCTTTGACTGACTCAATAAGTATGCCTCTAGAGCCTAAGAATGGCCCCAAACCGATCCACAGGGTTCACACCTTTCTTCCTAGCCTATGGAGCTGAAGCAGTGTTGCCCTCTGACCTCGACCACGGTGCCCCAAGAGTGAAAACCTTCAACCAAGACCGAGCCATGGAGGCTCAGCAAGACGCGGTTGACCTACTCAACGAGGCTTGTGGGACAACCATCATCCGCTCTGCTTGCTACCAGCAAACTCTCCGTAGGTACCATGAAAGAAAAATCAGAGGGAGGATCCTTGAGGTCTGAGACCTCATGCTCCAAAGAACCCAATCAACCAAGGAGAAACATAAACTCTCTCCACCATGGGAAGGGCCTTATATGGTGACCGAGGTGATCCAACCGAGCACCTACCGACTGAAGGACGACAACGGCAACATCCTCACCAACACATGGAACATCGAACAGTTACGTCGTTTCTTCCCCTAAAGTTTGGTCTTACCATTTTCTTTCATTCAATGTTTGCTCCTACAAGCACCCCAATCCAAGCACTCTAAGCCTGGGTCACTCGGGGGCTCCACGAGGGTGCGATACCACCTCTCTTTTTTACTATCATATAGTAATACTTTTCACCCAAATGAAAGGGTAGTCCATTCCTTTAATTACCCTACATAACTTATGTTTTAAACTCTCGACCGATCACACCCCGCCATGACCTACGGTTACGAGTAGCTGAGCCTCGCGGGCCATGCTTGGGTTCTTAAAGTTGCAGCCTATGGGTCAAACAGGTAGGTACGAAAAAGAAAGGATAAAAAACAAAGCTATGCTGGGGTCAAAACAAGGAACTAATGGGACAAGCTTCCCCTTACGAAGTGATTCCATCACAAAACAAAATTGAAGTATTCATGAATACAAAAAACTGTTCACATGGGGGCATCCCCATGAACTTAACTTTTACATATACTAACTACATCTGCTCTAAATTCTATTATGATCGACCGGCGACATCGGCTGATGGCACGGTCGATGAGGATAAGGGCTGCTTGCTTTCCGATGGGACGACATTCGGCTCGATCAAAGGCGGGATGACGCTCGCTTCCAACCCGATCTCTACTCTATCTATAGGCTAGATGATGTCTTCCCGGTGCATGCCTTTAGCCATGCTTGAATGATGAGCCTCCATCACCCACTACGCGGAGACTTGCTCAACAACCATCTATGCGTATGGCACCAAGCTCTCCTCGAGCGCATGGATGACATCCGCGCTCTAGTCATCGGTGTACCCTCTGCAGATGGTGGTGAAGTCCATATCTGAGTGGTGTGTCACCACTGAGGTCTGCACCCCTAATGTCTGATAGAACATGACATCGGAGATAAGTGCCCAAACTTTGTTCAGGACCTCCACTAGCTGGACAGCGGGCGTGCTGGTGCTCGGCGCTAACCCAAACACCTCCGAAACAACCACCTAGGTGACGTTGTGAATCTGGTCGAGCTCCCCCTCAAGGGCATGTCACTCTTCAAGGGACTTGGCTAGCACCTCCATGCTCTAACCGATCATCGCCCTGGCTGTCTCCAGCTCCCGCTCCAGCGAACCAATTTTTCTGCCCAGTTCTGGAAAAAGGACAACAAGCTCAGAAGTAAAGCAAAGGAAAAACCAAGGCATAAGCCAAAGGTGGAACATGTACATACCGAGGCGGGTGTTCTTGAGGATGGAGAGTCCTTCCTCCTGTCGGGTCACCTTCTCGAGTAGTCGAGCGTTCAACTCCTTCGCCCTAAGCACCTACCCCCGGAGCGTGAGCACTTCTCGATCAGACTCTGACCAGGCCTTTCGCTCTATCTCTAGAGCCTCCAAGGACTTCTGGAGCACCACCTCAGTCTCTGCCAGGTGGACCTTCGCTGCGTCGAGTCCCCACTCGGCAGCAATCGTCCGTTCCACCACGAGCAGTTCCATCACCAGCGCTCTCGTCGCCTCGGCCGCTCATTCTTGGGACTCACAACTGGCGTTCAAGCTCGTCTACCTACCATGATATCATGGCTTCTTGCTCCATCCGACCGTGTTTCTCCCGGAGGAAACAGGACTTATGGATCGACATCGCCTCTAACTCCTATAAAGCGAGAAGCAGGCATGCTGAAACAAACAATGGAATACCTAGGAGTCAAGGACAAACGCTAAAAACATAGAAAGCTTACCTCTGCAATGCATGGTAGGTCAACTGAAACTACCAGATGGATGAGCTCAACCCGCTCCAAGGCCTCCTTGAGCCTCGGCTTGGTTTGGGTGAGATCGGACTCCATCGGTAGTCCTCTCTCCTCTAGGAAGTGCCAGAGTGCCATCTCCTCCTCATCGCGAAGGACGAACTGAGCCTTCCTCGAGTCACCGAGGTAGGGCCACACCAGCTCGTGGGTCGCCCCCAACCTGCTGGAAGATCTAGCCATCGCAATATCGTGCGACGACCGGACCATCGCCAACTCCTACGATGATGGGATGACTGGTGACTCCACCCTAGTTCTTGCCTCGCTAGAGCAGGGGATCTCCACTATCTCGACTCCGTGGCCTACCGGCGGATGTTTTGCCTCTAGCCTGGCTACGTCTCCTCTAGACCCCTCCAGCTCCGACCAGGAGGGCGAGCCATGTGTTCCTCCACCAGGCAAGGCAGGGAGCCTGGTCTCCCTCCTCTCTTCCACCGTGACGGTTGGGGGAGGGATCACAAGGGTCACCTTTGACCCAGCCTCCACCGTCACCATGGGGATCGCCGCCATCACTGCCATCGCCACTGCCATAGTACTCGCAACCAGCTGGGAGGGCACAACCCCTAGAAGGGAAGGGTGCACCTTTGTCAGTCTGCTTTCCCCGCCGCTTGTTGTGACTTGCTATAGGCTGGGTCTCCACTCCTCCTGCATAGGAGGAGGGGCGATGCCTTGTCCCATCAATCCTTGGCCGCTGTCAAAAAAGTATAGGTCAGTCACGCTCAAAGAACTCAACTGTGAGATAAAAAAGGAACAAAGATGCATATCTAGTTGAAAGCGGTAGGGCCCTAAAGCCTTGACCTGCTAGCGACGAGCCTGCTAGACAAGGATAGCTTATGGGTCGTGACCCGTGCCCCCTTGCATCGACCGATCGAGGAGCCAACCCAACCAGTTCCTGATTGGCCCACGAATCGCCATGACCATCGGCTCGTGGCACACCCATCGGAGCAACTGAAGGGGCATCTCCCCATTCTGGGTTGCGCACACACACCGACCCCAAAGATGTGGGGGTACGTGCATGCTCCTCTGACTGACCAGCATGCCTCGCCATGCTCGGAGCAGGGGGGTACAAAGCCACCGACGCATTCGAATGGCATGGCGACCGTGCTTGCTTTGCCTCTCGCTCGACAGCAGCGTCCGAGCTCGCGGCACGCTTCCTTGATGCTAGAACGTCACTGCGCCTCTCGTATCCCGCCCACCGCTGACGCACGCGGCCGCAGGCTCACGACACTCCACCGAGGTCATGACGATGCCCTTGTCTCTTTTAGCCTCAGAGGTGCTTGTGTCACCACCCATCTCTATGGGCTCCTCTGACTCAAGCTCTGCCTCCACGTCGCTCTGGTTTTCACCGGCCCACACCCGCCGGTGATCTCCTTCTCCTTCTCGTGCCTCCTCTGAGCCTTCTCAGCTCTCTTCTTCTTCTTGGCGACCACTGCCTCCTTCAAGGCAGCTTGTCGAGCTGTGCCCTCTAGCCCCCTCAAAAGATGTGGCCATGATTTGTAACCCGCGAGTTACTACAAAACGGATGACTCAAAGTCAAAATACAGGAGAGCAAGAGAGAAAAGAACTTGGAATAAGGAGAGGGGAACATACTAGTTTAGATAGCTTCGTGGCGTGGAGAGGTCCAAGCTTTCCTTAAGGGACTCCTTATCCCTCAATTGCAGCACCTGGTCGAGTCAGCTCTAGACCTCATTCTTCGGCAACTCCTCTGGCGACGCGCGGTTGGGATCCATTGGGCTAGAGTTTACCCACATTGGCCGCTTCCTCTCCTCAAGTGGGGTGACTTGATGATAGAAGAAGGTGTGGAACACCCGCACCCCATCGAGGCCGTGCCGCACTAGCTTCTAAAGCTGCACCTCGATGACCTCCAGCTTGTTCTGCCGACTAGAGGGACCCCACGACCTCTGGCTTTGTTTCGGTGAACGGCAGGAACAGCGCCTCCGCTGGGTTCCTGATGTATAACCACTCCCCATGCCACCCCTGATTGGAGTCACAGGGGGAGTATGCAGGGTAGGAGCTAATGGGAACGGGGATCCCGAACTTTCGTCAGGTAGAGGTAACTATCGTTGTGGCAGAGAATGACACACCGATCTGGCTTCAGATCGAAAGATCGAACCCTGCAATCTTAGCACCACAACTCCTCTAGTTATCAACCAAGACATGGATCCGGTTGACCTTGCCAAGAAGGCTAATCCCTACCTACGCAATGAAGAACACAAGCAAGAACAAGAAAGAAAGCAACCAAATTGCAGATGAATGATTAATCTCATGAAGTTGGGGTCTCACAAATCGATGAACGACGAAACTATTCTTGACAGATTAATCTAAGCAAAACCCAAAACCTAATAGCGGCAGCGGCATATGATTATAAAGGTCTTAGGGTCATCGCCTACCCTAGACGTGCCCCCTAATGGGCCAAACACGATACACGGTCCAACAGACCAAAAGACGGTGTCATAGCACCCTGGCAGATTCTGGACACTAAATTATTTCGACGATTCCCATTGATTCTGAAGGGCTTTTGATGTGAGACCACATGTATTAGCTTCCTTATCAAATTAGCTTTCCAACCATATGTGGATCGTAGAAAACAGAGTCCAGATGCGTCCTGGGTGACCAGTTTAAGGTGTACTAGTCCTAGAGGCCGAGACAGACTCAAAATCATATTGGATCGGGCCTCTAGTTTCTGTTGGACGTCCTCGCTAGTCATCATCGCCTCCACCACGTCCTCTAAGTCCCTCATGACCCTCTCCAATGTTCCTAAGCAAGATAAATTCATTAGGTAGTAGTCTATTCTCAAAAGTATGAAAATGATCGCTTAAGAACGAGCTCACCTCTAAATTGAGTTGACGCATTCGAGCTCGGGTCATTGGACCTTGCATGACGGTTGGAGGATCAGCGGGTACATCTGAAGGAGTGATGTCCTCATCATCCTCCCCCTCTTGAATTTGAGTCATCCTCGACTCAAGCTCATCTTCTTCTCCCAAATAAGACTTCAGATCTGTAATGTTAAAGGTGGGACTAACCCCGAACTCGGGTGGCAACTTAAGTTTGTAGGCATTATCATTTATTTTCACAATTATCTTAAAAGGACCAGTTGCTCTTGGCCTTAATTTAGACTTACGCAGCTCAGGAAATCTATCTTTTTCTCAAATGTAACCAAACCAAATCACCCGGTTCAAGTTTAATTTCTTTTCTACCTTTACTACCAGCAATTCTATACTTTTCATTCATTCTTTCAAAATTTGCTTTAGTTGTTTCGTGCAACTTACGAATGAATTCAGCAGGCTCAACCACCACAAAAATACTATCCCTCCCCCTCTTAGTCCTTGGTAGACCCAACACAAAATCCATAGATATATCGGCCCACGGAGTAGAAGGAACAGAAAGAGGCATATACAAACCATGTGGGTTCAACCGTGACTTAGCTTTTTGACATGTGGTGCACCGAGCCACGTACCGTTCTACATCTCGCCTCATCCTAGGCCAAAAGAAATGTGTGGACAACACCTCCTCTGTCTTCTTAGCTCCAAAATGTCCCATCAATCTGCCTCCATGTGCCTCCTGCAACAACAAAAGACGAACAGAGCCAACTGGAATGCATAGGCCATTAGCTCTAAACAAAAACCCATCATTGATCATAAACTTATTCCATATACGTCCCTCTCTACAATTTAGCAACACGTCCTTAAAATCAGGATCAAGTGCATATTGTTCTTTTACTGATTCAAGCCCAAAAATCCGACAATCAAGTTGGGACAGTAGTGTATATTGTCTAGACAAAGCATCAGCAATCACATTATCCTTCCCTTTCTTGTGTTTGATAATATAAGGAAAAAAATTCAATAAATTCAACCCATTTAGCATGCCTATGATTTAGAATATGTTGAGAGCGAAGATACTTAAGTGATTCATGATCAGAATGAATAACAAATTCTTTAGGCCACAAATAATGGCGCCATGTCTCAAAGAACGGACAAGGGCATACAATTCCTTATCATACGTGGAATAATTCAGAACAGGACCATACAATTTTTCACTAAAGTAAGCAATAGGTTTACCATCTTGCATCAAAATGCCCCCAATGCCAACTCCACTAGCATCACATTCTAGCTCAAAAGTCTTACCAAAATTTGGAAGTTACAGCAATGGTGCATGTGTGAGCTTGTCCTTCAAAGTGTTAAAGGACTCCTCATGTGCCTTTTCCCAGTGAAACACCACCCCTTTCTTCATCAACTCATGCAACAGGGCAACAAAGGTGCTGAAATCTTTGATGAAGCGGCGGTAGAATCCTACAAGACCAATAAAACTCCTCACCTGTTGTCACACCCGTTGTCACACCCAATTTTAAGGATAAAATTGAATGCACAATACTCATGTGTGCCTAGGAAACAGTCACACACACAAGTCGACAAATCATATAAAGTATCATCACGGTGTCTCTTACATCAGATCCATAATACAACTTAGTCTTACATCACATAGCGGAAAATAAAAGATAATAAACTCTCATGGGCTTCATCACAGGGAAGGTCAACTGGTTGACCACAAGCCTAAAAATCCTCCGGGAATTCCTCATACCCGTTGTCATCTGTTACCCATCTGGGATTTTTATCCAAATAAAGAAAATAAACAAGTGTAAGTACATCCCGTACTTAACAAGCTAACATGGGGTTATGAAGCTCAAAAAGGGTTGACACAGGTTTACTGCAGTTAGCATTTTTAGTGAGTCAAGCTTTTATTCTTAGGTATTATCAAGTTATGCTTAAGGTCCTATTTAATCCCATAAAAACATATATCAGTGTCAAGTGTACCATATATCATCATAGAACAACTTAAATGATCAACAACAAGTATTCAGTTATTCTGTGAGTTTTCCGGGCCGCTTGTAATCGTGAGCACGGCTGTTATAATAGTTTGTTACCCTCTGCAGAGGTGGTGCACATTCACCGCGAGTCATGATCCCCATATGCCCGGGTTAATTACTCCCATGTCACTGCCAAGGTGAGCGGGTAGGGTACACTATGAAGCCATTTCATAGGTTTCCCTAACAAGTTAGGGCCGCTAGGTTTCCTTGGCAGGCAGATGTAGGAACCCCCCCTTTCCTATGGCACATATCCATCGCGGCTATACTCATAGGAACAGAGGCAGCCCTATACCCAACGTGGCAAGCCCCATTTGCGCCAAAAAGGTAACCTCTAACTAGCTAGAAAAGATCCTATTACTGAGCTAAAGTCAGAGCCATATGACTCTCCCGGTTGCACTGTCAGTCCCAGCTTTTGCCGACAGATAAGTCCTTATGGAGAGCTGGGAGCAACATGAACAAAGGTCATTTGCACCTTCGCCCTATAGAACAGTTGTTATGAATCATGTTAAACTCTTAGTTCCATAGTATCATTCATCATCATGTATATCAAGTTCAGTTAGAGCACTAGCAATCTACCCATATGCATTTAACCCATAGGAGACAAGGAACAAGATAAACAATCACTAGGATGTCCTTACGGGTATCAAAATTAGACACATGCAAATGAGTAATTGATTAAAGTGAAATAGGATATCAAGAAAGGCCCATGCTATACTTGCCTTGGTTCACAAACTCGTGCTGGTCCCGCAGGTCGTCGAAGAATTCTTGGTCTCCAACATTTTCCTCACCGTCTGAACGCGACCAACACAGCAACATACAACATTCCAAAAGCATTCATGCAAAGCAAACATTCCTATCATTAGAATAGTACACCAACAGTATTGAAAACAAGATAAAATGTTTGTAAACATAATCTACGTCTCGCTACGATCACGTCAACGCGAAGTTCACAAAAAACGGAGCTAAAATGCGAAAGTTATGATTTAAACGGGTTTTCCTATAGCCATATATTTAATTAAATCTAATCATGAAATTAAAAAGTTCCAAACTTGACTAACAGTAGTTCCAACATGTAGCTTATGAAATTATGAAGCTAACGCGATTTGAATGGATCAATTCGGAGCTAAAACGACAATTTTATAAGCGAAACAGTTCAAATGGCATTTCTGTAAATACTGAAAATGTATTTTTGACTTAAACCGTGAAGTTTACGCTTTCCAAACGAGATTACGCATTCGGGGAACTATGCCTTGGACTGTGGGTTAGGACTTAGAAAAGTCTAGGGTCTCTTATGCAAATCAGCCACGCGAAGGGGTATTGGATGATCTCGGCCGTCGGATCATGGATGGAGGGCTCGGATTAGACCTAGGGGGGAGAGAAGGATTTCGGCCAGGCACAGTGACGCCGGCGGTGAGGCGCCATTGCCAGCGGCGTGGAGGTCTCGGTCGCACGCGGTTAGGGGGCTGGGTTCACCAAATGCGAAACCGAGAGCACCGATGAAGGCGGGGGAAGAAGGGGGTCTCGGCCATGCTGATACAGCGGCCGGGAACAACGGGTAGCGCAGTGGCCGCCATGGCCAGCGGCCAAGGCTCGCGGAGCTCGTGGCCAGGGCTCGAGAAGCCAAGAAAAGAGAAAGTAGGGGTACCGGGAGATAGAGGGAGGCCAGGGGGTTCTCACCGCGGGGAGGAAGGAGGACGGGGAAGCTCGGCGGCGGCGGTCCGTGTGAAGGAGAAGTTGGCGGATCCCGGCGACCACGGAGCGGTGGTTGCGGGGCTTCCTCGGTGCTTGGCGAGCACGAAGACGAGAGCGGGGAGCAGCAGGGTGCGCAAGGGAAGGCTCGGCTGCTATTTGTAGCGGCCGGGGTGCGAGGGGGGGCGCTCCCACGATGTCAGTCGTGGGTGGCGGTTGCGGCCAGGCCGGGCACGGGCGGTTTCGAGCCGTGCGGGGAAGAAGGATGGCGCCGACAAGTGGGGCTCGGGTGTCAGCGGCAGGGCACGGGGGAGCATGGGTGACGGTTGCCAGGCGCGGCTTGCTGGGCTGAGCGACCAAGGCACGCGGCTGGGCTGGCGGTTGGCGCGGTGCTGGGCCGTGGGGCGAGGAGGAGAGCTGGGCTGCGGTGCTAGGCCGCGGGGAAAAGAGAGGGGGCCAGCGGGCCGAAATTCAAGAAGGGAGAGGGAAAAAGATTCTTTCCTTTTCTATTTCTTCTACAATTTTCCAAATCCCTTTTTAAATTCAAATTTCAATTCTTTTTGAAATCTTTAACAAATTCCTAACATTCACAAAATGATATGCAGCAGCATGTATGCATCAAAAAGTTTTCTAACCTTATTTTTAAATTTTAATTCCACAAAATTTATTATTTCCCTATCTTTTAATGCACACACCTTTGCTTAAATAAATCATATTTACTAATTTTAAAAGAATGCAAATTTTAGGATGTTACAATTCTACCCCCCCCTTAAGATGAATCTCGTCCTCGAGATTCGGGTGATTGCTTACTCAAACAGTTGGGGATAAGTCTTTCTCAGATCCTCTTCTCTTTCCCAAGTAGCCTCATCCTCTGTATAACGATTCCACTGCACCTTGCACATCTTTACTGTTCGGCTTCTCGTAACTCTTTCGGCAGTTTCCAAGATCTTTATCGGATACTCTTCATAAGTAAGATCTTCCTTGATAGCAAGTTCTTCCAAAGGAATTTGTTCTTCTGGTACCCTCAAACACTTTTTCAATTGGGAAACATGGAACATGTCGTGCACACCGGACAAGCTCTCAGGCAGTTCCAACTGATAAGCTACTTCTCCATGTCTCTCTAGGATCTTAAAAGGTCCTATATACCTTGGTGCTAACTTTCCCTTCATATTGAATCTTCTCACACTTCTCATTGGTGACACTTTCAAGTACACATAATCACCAATCTCGAAAGTCAGCTCTCTTCTGTGGGTATCTGCGTAACTCTTCTGTCGGGACTGCGCTACTCTCAAATTGTCTCTAATCATTCTCACTTGTTCTTCTGTGTCTCTAAGGACATCGGGACCAAACACTTGAGTTTCTCCGGTCTGATTCTAGAACAAAGGCGTTCTACACTTACGTCCATACAACGCCTCGAAAGGTGCCATCTTGAGACTCTTCTAATAACTGTTGTTATACGAGAACTCTGCGTAAGGCAGACTCTTATCCCAACTATCACCATACTGAAGTGCACAAGCTCTCAACATATCTTCCAAAATCTAGTTGATTCTTTCAGTCTGTCCATCAGTTTGCGGGTGGTAAGCAGAACTGAAATTCAACTTTGTCCCCAAAGATCTATGTACTTTATGCCAGAATTGCGATGTAAACTGGGTGCCTCTATCTGACACAATTTTCTTGGGAACACCATGTAAGCACACTATTCTTTCCATGTACAACTCTGCTAATCTTGCACCATTATAGGTAGTCTTGACTGGTAAAAAGTGAGCAACCTTGGTGAGTCAATCCACTATTACCCATATTGAATCATAACCTCTTTGAGTGCGGGGTAATCCTACAATAAAATCCATACCAACTTCTATCCATTTCCATTCAGGAATCTTCATTGGTTGTAATAACCCTGTAGGTCTTTGATGCTCAGCTTTCACTCTTTGACAAGTGTCACACAAAGCCACATATTCTGCCACATCTCTCTTCAAACCATATCACCAATACTTCTCCTTGAGATCCAAGTACATCTTGGTACTTCCGGGATGTATAGAATAAGCAGACTCATGGGCCTCTTGCAGAATTGCATCTCGGATAGCTTTCACTTTAGGTACACATATCCTTTCCCGAACCAAAGAGTACCATTCTCATCCATTCTGAATCCGGGTGCCTTTCAAAGCACTACATTCTCTGCTATCTCTTTAAGTTTTTCATCCTCCAATTGACCTTTGCGTATCTCTTTTTCCAAAGTAGGCTCTATCACCAATTCCATTGCATTAGTGACCAGGCCCAAGTTGAGATACTCCATTTCAGCACACAACTCTGCTGACATAGATGTTATCTGAAGTCCATTGGCATAGCTCTTTCTACTAAGTGCATCAGCTACGACATTTGCCTTTCCCGGGTGATAATGCACTTCCAAATCATAGTCTTTGATCAATTCCAACCAACGACGTTGTCTCAGATTCAGATCTGATTGGGTAAAGATATACTTCAAACTCTTATGATCAGTATAGATATCACTCTTATGTCCAATTAGATAATGTCTCCAGATCTTCAAAGCATGAACCACAGCTGTCAATTCCAAGTCATGAGTAGGATAATTCAACTCATGCTTCCTTAGTTGTCTAGATGCATATGCCACCACTCTTCCTTCTTGCATAAGCACACATCCAAGACCCAAACGGGATGCATCACAATATATAGAGAAGTTCTTGCTTAAATCGGGCAAGATTAATACTGGAGCTGTAGTCAATCTCTTCTTTAGCTCTTCAAAGTTTGCCTGGCATTTATCCGACCATACATACTTAGCATTCTTTTCCAACAGAGCTGTCATAGGCTTGACTAGCTTGGAAAAACCTTCGATGAACCTTCGGTAATATCCAGCTAATCCCAAAAAGCTACGAATCTCACTTACAGTAGTTGGTGGTTTCCAATTCAGTACATCTTGCACTTTGCCTGGATCCACTGCTATTCCACCATTGGAGACAATATGACCCAGAAAAGAGACTTCCTTTAACCAAAACTCACACTTGCTCCGCTTAGCGTACAACTTATGTTCTCTAAGCTTTTGCAAGACCAACCTTATGTGTTCTTCAAGTTCTTCTTCAGTCTTGGAGAATATTAGTATGTCATCTATGAATACTACAACAAATTTATCCAGAAACACCATGAACACCTTATTCATCAGATACATGAAGTATGCAGGTGCATTGGTCAATCCAAAAGACATAACGGTGTACTCATATAATCCATACCGTGTTGTGAATGCTGTCTTGGGTATGTCCGAGTTCTGAATCTTAAGCTGATGATAACCAGATCAGAGATCAATCTTGGAGAACACATGAGCTCCTCTCAATTGATCAAACAAATCATCAATCCTAGGCAAAGGGTACTTATTCTTGATGGTAACCTCATTAAGTGAGCGGTAATCCACACACATCCATTGACTACCATCCTTCTTATCCACAAAGATCATAGGGGCCCCCCATGGGAAAGAACTGGGGCGTATGAAACCTTTTTCTTGCAACTCTTTTAGTTGTTTCTTAAGTTCTTCTAATTCATTAACTCCCATTCTATATGGACGTTTAGCTATTGGTGCAGTTCCAGGTAATAATTCAATAATGAATTCCATGTCTCGGTCAGGTGGCATACCTGGCAAGTCATCAGGGAAGACATCCGGGAACTCCTCCACGACACGGTCTTGTTCATTGACTTCACTATCTAGCTGGTTCACTATGGCTGTAGGCTGAGCTTGCACCACCACTTCTACACAGATTCTATCTCCATTGAGTGATGTCACAACCACAGATTTCTCCTGACACTGAATCACTGCCCGGTGTTGTTTCATCCAATCCATCCCCAGGATAAGATCAATTCCCACTGTTCTCAACACAATAGGCTTCACTTTGAAGTCTACCCCCCATAAGGAAATGCTAGTTGAGGGGCTCCAATAAGAAGCTGGCATACTACCTCTCGGGGAATTTACTAGTATGGGGTTTTTCATGGCACACAAAGGTATGCTATGCATTCTAACAAAAGCTTGGGAGATAAAAGAATGCGAAGCACCAGAATCAAAAAGTACGGTAGCAGAGATAGAGTTGACGCTGAACGTACCCAACATGACCTCAGGCGTCTCCTGAGCTGCATCAGATGACACATAGTTCACCTTCGCCATGTGAGGTGGTCGGGCGTTGAACTTCTGATTGTTGGTCTAGTTCTGAGGTGCTTGTTGGTTCTGCTTCTTAGGACATTGATGAGCATAGTGACCTACTTCTCCACATCGGTAACATGCATTGGGATTGTTGGGTGCACCACTCTTCACAGGAGCATTGTTGGGCACTCCCTGGTGTGTTGCAGGATTGCTGGTCTATTGCGGGGGACGCCGATTTCCAAACTGTTGCTGATACTAAGGGCGTTGCTGGAACTGGTTCCGCTGAGGATACTGACCACGGTTTCCCTGGTGTGTTGGTCCTTGATTCCTCTGCTAGAAACCTTGCTGGGGATAAGCACGTGGGCGAGTGTTGCTTCCAAAAGCTTGCCCTTGGAGCCTTCTCTTCTTAGCTTCCATCTCCTTGCGCTTATCATCAATCACGATTGCGCGATTCACCAAAGACTGGAAGTTAGGGTAAGTATTAGACATCAGCTAGAGCTGTAGTCCATCATAGAGTCCCTTGAGGAAATGGCGTTGCTTATCCTTGTCATCCGCTACATCATTAGGAGCGTAGCGTGATAGTTGTGCGAACTTGTCCTGATACCCCACCACAGTCATTGATCCTTGCTTGAGAGATCTGAATTCTTCCTGCTTTGGTTCCACTAGTCCATCAGGAATATGGTATGACCAGAAATTGTACTTGAATTCCTGCCAAGTGATAGCAGGAGCATTGTTGGGACGTCCAAACTGGAATGATTCCCACCAATCCTGAGCAGCTCCTTGGAGTTGCCCAGAAGCGTACAACACCTTCTCAAGGTCGTTGCATTGTGCTATGTTTAGTTGTTTCTCCATAGCACGCAACCAATCATCTGCCTCCATAGGGTCTGAGGCATGGGTGAACACCGGTGGACGACCTTTCATAAACTCTCCATGCTTATCTCTAACCTAAACAGGCGGTGGCCCTCTTGCAGGTTCATTGTCCAAGCGCTGCATCATAGCTTGCATCAGCTGCGCTTGCATTCCCAATATCTGTTCCATGGTCACAGGTGGCGGTGGTGGATTTATGAGAGCATCACGGCCTCTGCCTCTTCCTCATCTTGCGGCCATCTGTTTTCCAACAAATGTGCAAAATTTAGAGATTTTTCCAATTATAGAGAGCTTACAAAAGATAAGAAACAATGCTGAGAATTTTCTGGACAAGATTCAAATTCAGTAGTTTAGTAAAACTGTTATAACTCGAGTTTCAGAGATCCAACAGAGGTGCACCAAGATTCGTTAGAAAGCTTAGGACATCAGCTACAACTTTCATTTAGACCACTTTTATAGATTCTGACACGCACATGGTCAAAAGTAGAGCTAAACCGAAACTGTTCTGAGTTCCAGACAGCGCAGGCACAACTTGTGTCAGCTAGATCCCACAATTCTGAATAGCTAATGACGTGATTCCAGAGACACTAGAAAGATACAGAGGTCTAGTTATCTCCACAAAAATTTTAGAATTTTTATCATCCCAGATTTTGAGATACCAGATAAAGAACACAGGCTGCTCCAGAATTCAGCACAGCAGAGATAAGATAAAGCGAAACATCTGCATTAAGATTTCATTCTAACTAAAAGTTCCAATCTAAGGAAGTTGTGGATATGCCCACAAACTTCCAGCAATCAAGCAAAATACCAAATCAACCAAGTTCACAAATTAAACATCTAATCAACCAAGTTCACAAGACCAACAAGACTAAATAAGAATACGAACTAACGACGTGGTAATCTAGATCAAGGCACCTAACACCTATGGAGCGGTGTCAATCATGGTGAAGGACCGGCGCTTCTTCTTGTAGATGGAAGGCTGTCCAAGTTGTGCTCGAAGTTCATCCACTTGTTTCTAAAGATGTCTCTGCGCCCTCTGAGATGCACGTAGTTCTCCTTTGACTTCCTCATCCACTTCCTGCATAGCGTGGACATGCTGCACCGTTGCCTCCAGAATTGGGTCGTTCTCTGGTGGAGCCAAAACCTGCCAAACACCCTCATGATCATTTCGAGGAAGGAACCTGAAGCGATCCTCCCTCATGGCCTCAAAGCGACGACCATGGTAGTGGATGTAGGCGTTCTGGGCTGCATCCTCCATGCCATCCAAAGCATGGGCTCTCCTAGCAGGGGCACAGTGGACAGTCTCCACCTCATGTCCATTCTTGATATCGTTCCAAGCGGTGACCACCAGCTCTACCTTCTAGAAGGTAGCCTCCAATGGATGCTGGTACTTGGCGCAGTGGTAGCTGATGGAGGCGTGCAAGTCGAGGTAGTAGTCGTCCAGCATGTGAGTGAGGCGAGTGTGGTAGTAGGCTATCTTTGGAGCTGGCTTGAAGTAGTACTTGCACTTCCAGCCAATCTCCTTGTCCTCCATGGGGACAGCTGGGGAGGGTGCAGGTGTAGGGGAAGTAACCGTCGACTCCTCAGGTGTAGCTATAATAGGATAGACGGGCATGGCGACTGGTGTAGGAGCAGGTGTAGGCGTCGGTGTAGCCATCTCCTCGTCGTCGGAGATGATCACAATCTCCCTCTCCACCGGTGGGGCACGCGGGGTGAACATGGCACGATAGCCGGCGGTGCTGAGTCGAGCAGTCTTCGGATTATGAGACATCTATAGATTTAAAGTGAGATAGAATTAGAATCAACAATTTTAAATAATAGATTAAGGTATGAAAAGCATAAATGTTTTAATAAAATAACAAGAATAAGACAGTAAGCAAGAAACCATAGGAGCAAAGATGCTAAAACGACCATTTTCTAACTAAGCTTGCGTCCTACAGTCAACACGGCTCTGATACCAATTTGTCACACCCAATTTTAAGGATAAAATTGAATGCACAATACTCATGTGTGCCCAGGAAACAGTCACACACACAAGTCGACAAATCATATAAAGTATCATCACGGTGTCTCTTACATCAGATCCATAATACAACTTAGTCTTACATCACATAGCGGAAAATAAAAGATAATAAACTCTCGTGGGCTTCATCACAGGGAAGGTCAACTGGTTGACCACAAGCCTAAAAATCCTCCGGGAATTCCTCATACCCATTGTCATCTGTTACCCATCCGGGATTTTTATCCAAATAAAGAAAATAAACAAGTGTAAGTACATCCCGTACTTAACAAGCTAACATGGGGTTATGAAGCTCAAAAAGGGTTGACACAGGTTTACTACAGTTAGCATTTTTAGTGAGTCAAGCTTTTATTCTCAGGTATTATCAAGTTATGCTTAAGCTCCCATTTAATCCCATAAAAACATATATCAGTGTCAAGTGTACCATATATCATCATAGAACAACTTAAATGATCAACAACAAGTATTCAGTTATTCTGTGAGTTTTCCAGGCCGCTCGTAACCGTGAGCACGGTTGTTATAACAGTTTGTTACCCTCTGCAGAGGTGGTGCACATTCACCGCGAGTCGTGATCCCCATATGCCTAGGTTAATTACTCCCATGTCACTGCCAAGGTGAGCGGGCAGGGTACACTATGAAGCCATTTCATAGGTTTCCCTAACAAGTTAGGGCCGCTAGGTTTCCTTGGCAGGTAGATGTAGGAACCCCCCTTTCCTATGGCACATATCCATCGCGGCTATACTCATAGGAACAGAGGCAACCCTATACCCAACGTGGCAAGCCCCATTTGCGCCAAAAAGGTAACCTCTAACTAGCTAGAAAAGATCCTATTACTGAGCTAAAGTCAGAGCCATATGACTCTCCCGGTTGCACTGTCAGTCCCAGCTTTTGCCGACAGATAAGTCCTTATGGAGAGCTGGGAGCAACATGAACAAAGGTCATTTGCACCTTCGCCCTATGGAACAGTTGTTATGAATCATGTTAAACTCTTAGTTCCATAGTATCATTCATCATCATGTATATCAAGTTCAGTTAGAGCACTAGCAATCTACCCATATGCATTTAACCCATAGGAGACAAGGAACAAGATAAACAATCACTAGGATGTCCTTACGGGTATCAAAATTAGACACATGCAAATGAGTAATTGATTAAAGTGAAACAGGATATCAAGGAAGGCCCATGCTATACTTGCCTTGGTTCACAAACTCATGCTGGTCCTGCAGGTCGTCGAAGAATTCTTGGTCTCCAACATTTTCCTCACCGTCTGAACGCGACCAACACAGCAACATACAACATTCCAAAAACATTCATGCAAAGTAAACATTCCTATCATTAGAACAGTACACCAACAATATTGAAAACAAGATAAAATGTTTGTAAACATAATCTACGTCTCGCTACGATCACGTCAATGCGAAGTTCACGAAAAACGAAGCTAAAATGTGAAAGTTATGATTTAAACGGGTTTTCCTATAGCCATATATTTAATTAAATCTAATCATGAAATTAAAAAGTTCCAAACTTGACTAACAGTAGTTCCAACATGTAGCTTATGAAATTACGAAGCTAACGCGATTTGAATGGATCAATTCGGAGCTAAAACGACAATTTTATAAGCGAAACAGTTCAAATGGCATTTCTGTAAATACTGAAAACGTATTTTTGACTTAAACCGTGAAGTTTATGCTTTCCAAACGAGATTGCGCATTCGGGGAACGACGCCTTGGACTGTGGGTTAGAACTTAGAAAAGTCCAGGGTCTCTTATGCAAATCAGCCAGGCGAAGGGGTATCGGATGATCTCGGCCGTCGGATCATGGATGGAGGGCTCGGATTAGACCTGGGGGAGAGAAGGATTCCGGCCGGGCATAGTGACACCGGCGGTGAGGCGCCATTGCCGGTGGCGTGGAGGTCTCGGTCGTGGGCGGTTAGGGGGCTAGGGTTCACCAAATGCGAAACCGAGAGCACCGGTGAAGGCGGGGGTAGAAGGGGGTCTCGGCCATGCCGATACGGCGGCCGGGAACAGCGGGTAGCGCGGTGGCCGCCATGGCCGACGGCCAAGGCTCGCGGAGCTCGCGGCCAGGGCTCGAGAAGCCAAGAAAAGAGAAAGTAGGGGTACCGGGAGATAGAGGGAGGCCAGTTGGTTCTCACCGCGGGGAGGAAGAAGGACGGGGAAGCTCGGTGGCGGCGGTCCGTGCGAAGGAGAAGACGGCGGATCCCGGCGACCACAGAGCGGCGGTTGCGGGGCTTCCTCGGTGCTTGGCGAGCGCGAAGACGAGAGCGGGGAGCAGTAGGGTGCATGGGGGAAGGCTCAGCTGCTATTTGTAGCGGCCGGGGCGCGAGGGGGGCGCTCCCACGATGTCAGTCGTGGGCGGCGGTTGCGGCCAGGCCGGGCGCGGGCGGTTCCGAGCCACGTGGGGAAGAAGGATGGCACCGACAAGCGGGGCTCGGGCGTCAGTGGCAGGGCACGGGGGAGCGTGGGTGACGGTTGCCAGGCATGGCTTGCTGGGCCGAGCGACCGAGGCGCGCGGCTGGGCTGGCGGTTGGCGCGGTGCTGGGCCACGGGGCGGGGAGGAGAGCTGGGCTGCGGTGCTGGGCCGCGGGGAAAAGAGAGGGGGCTAGCGGTCCGAAATTCAAGAAGGGAGAGGGAAAAAGATTCTTTCCTTTTCTATTTCTTCTACAATTTTCCAAATCCCTTTTTAAATTCAAATTTCAATTCTTTTTGAAATCTTTGCAACATAGCTAAGAAAAGAAACTTGATCTGTGCAAAAGATGCACTTCTCAAGGTTACCAAATAAACGTGCATCACGTAAAGCATTAAAAACAGCACGTAACTGATCCATATGTTCATCAAAAGACTTGCTGTAAATCAATATATCATCAAAGTAAACTACCACAAAACGACCAATAAAAGCTCTAAAAACCTCATTCATTAAGCGCATGAAAGTGCTAGGTGCATTGGTCAAACCAAAAGGCATTACTAACCACTCATACAACCCAAATTTGGTTTTAAGTGCGGTTTTCCATTCATCTCCAAGTTTCATTCTAATTTGGTGGTAGCCACTTCGCAAGTCAATCTTGGTGAAAATTATAGAACCACACAACTCATCAAGCATGTCGTCTAGCCTAGGAATAGGATGATGATACCAAATAGTAATATTATTGATGGCTCTACAATCAACACACATACGCCAAGTTCCATCTTTCTTAGGAACCAAAAGTACAGGAACAACACAAGGACTAAGGCTTTCACGTACATACCCACGGTCTAAAAGGTCTTGGACTTGCTGCTGAATTTCCTTAGTCTCTTCAGGATTGATTCGATAGGCAGCTCGGTTGAGCAAGGTTGCTCCCAGAATCAAATCAATTTGATGCTCTATCCCTCTCATAGCTGGCAGCCCCGGGGGTATCTCAGCTGGAAAAATATCCTCATACTCCTGAAAAAGGTTAGTGACAGCAGGAGGCACCGAGCTAACAATATCATCAAGTGAAAACATAGCTTGTTTGCATACCAAAGCATAGCAAATATCATCATCAAAAATTTTAGCAAAGTCACATTTTGTTGCAAGCATAACACCACCCTTCAATTTAATCCCCTCGGCCTTAGAATTAGATGTAGACTTATCCTTTTTAGGTGGGAGAATAGAATTAGCAACTTGCTGATTTTCAGATTGAACATCATTCAAACTAGCAGCGCGTTCTCTATTAGCTTGTACAATTGGAGCAGGGGTCAAAGGTACCAAAGTAATTTTCTTTCCTTTATGTACAAAAGTATATTTATTACTTCTACCATGGTGTGTAGCATCATTATCATGTTCCCAAGGATGACCCAATAAGAGTGAACAGGCTTGCATAGGTACCACATCACAATCAATAGAATCAGCATAAGAACCAATGAAAAATGAAACTCTACAAGTTTGTGTTACCTTTGCTTTTCCAGAATCATTTAGCCACTGAATATGGTATGGACGTGGGTGTGGGCGTATGGTCAAGCCAAGCTTCTTGACCAAATTAGAACTCACCAAATTATGACAGCTACCTCCATCAATAATGACACATGCTCGACTGTTCCTAATAACAAAGAAAATCTAGAACAAGTTATGGCGTTGTAGCTTCTCAGGTTGCTATACTTGTGAGCTGAGCACCCGCTGTACAATGATGCTCCTATAGGCCGCTGTGGCCTCATCACCAAGGACTTCACCGTCCTCCTCATCTACATCTTGGTCTTCTTCATCATCAATGTTGGAGGTGCTGATGTAACCATCTTTTGTAGCAATATATGCCCGCTGACTTGGGCAGTCCTTCTGCATATGGCCAATGCCATGGCAGCGGTGGCACTGAATGCCCGAAGTGTATCCCGTCGATGCAACAGATGAGGCACTCTTGGTAGGCACCTGCAAAGAATTTCTACCTGAATTTGAAGGTCATGCAGGAGGTGCCTTAGGTGTAGCGGAAACTCCAGAGGCTGTTGGTCGTTTGCTCACTGGTGGTGGTGGCCAAAAAGTGGTTGGCTTAGTCAGCCCCGAAGATGGTGTCGATCATGGTGTGTACGTGGTGCTGACCTTGCTCTTGCTGTAGTGTTCACACCCCTACAATTCTTTTTCCGCAAGCATAGCAAACTAAAACAACTGGTTGACAGTGTTAAATTCTTTATAATCAACAACATCCTAAATCTCATGCCTCAAACCTGAATAAAAACGACAAATGGAATCTTCGTTCCCCTCGACAACACTACAACGGATCAATCCCTTTTGGAGCTCACCATAGTAATCATGTACAAATTTATCTCCTTGTTCTAAATGCATCAATTTCTTACGCAAGTCTCTATGATAAGAAGGAGGTACAAAGCGATCATGCATAGCTACCTTAAGTTCTTCCCACGAACTAGGTAAAGCATCCTGTGCAGCTAGCCCATTCCACCAAATAATGGCAAACTCCTTAAACTCACTAGTAGCTTGTCGAACTCTATGATGCTCAGGCACAAGGTGGCGCTAAACTTTTGTTCTACTGTCATCTCCTAATCAAATATCCCTCAGCATCATAATGACTCAAAAAAGATGGTATTGTGAACTTAATCTTAGCATAAGGATCATCGGGCACTCGGTGATTATTACCTTGATGGTGGTGGATACCACCCATACCTATCGTGTTGCGGCGTAGACATTGTCGTAATCTTGCTTGTTGGAAGGTTGCTCAATCTATGTTCCCACTGGCATCATGCACCATGTCTTCTGGCAAGAGACCATCGGTGTTGCTGTCGGAGACATTGTTATTGCCCGCCAAAAAGGTTTCCAACTCAGTAACCTTGTCGGTTAGCGTGGAAATTCATTTATCCAATCTCTCCATGATGTTGCCAATGTTGAGTTCATTGAGTGCATCAGTGATGGCCTTCCTAGTAGCCTCATTCTTCCTTTTTTGGGCATCCTCTACAACAGCTTGCAGTTGCTCTTGGCTGACACACTCGTTGAAACCCTTAGGATTATTATCTCCAATCTGTTCATCTCCTGCCATTGTAAACACAAAAATAGGAACAAACAGTGAAAGTTATCCCTACCAAATGACTACGTGATTGTAGTTGCAGTGGTGTCACTTTTCACAACAAGTGGAAGCGTCTTACCAAGCTCTTACAAAGTTCTTACCAACACAAGCAGTGGGCGGTACAACCGGTGGCTAGTTCGTGATACCTATGAGGCAGTGGTATCGAGATTGTAAAGCCCTTTTTCTGTACCGATCTGAAGAGTTTGTGGAGCTTGGAAGGCACACAAAGAATAATATATATATATGGCACACAAGTCAGTAACAGAAAGTAATGCTGAATTATAGTCCAAAGTACTTGTTCTCGTTGTTGGTCTAAAATGTTCCAAGTGCCAGGTGTGTAACAAACAAGTATGGTGGATAGCAAGATGACAGGGGTGTGAAAAACAACTATGGTGGATGGCAACAGCAACACAAATAAGAAACCAGACAACACACGCTAACACAGCTCACTTTGGCCTTCTCTATGTGCTCCTCTAAATATTGTTTCTCTTTTGCCCCTCTTTTTTCTATTTTTTGGGCTGTCGTTATTTTTTTGGGAAATTTTGACTTTATATTTTTTTGATATTTTTCCTTCACTTAGGAGCACAAAAGAAGTAACCACAGAAAATATGAGCCTAAACAAGTGAAAGACGTGGCCTATGGAAATTTTAGAAGACGTGCTCAAAAACGACAAAAAGCTTATGACCACGAAAAGAGGATCTTGTGACCAGTTTTTGACTAAATTAAAATTCTCTAACCTCGAGTTTATAGGGGATGGACAGATCCAAAAAAAATTCTAATCAATTTTGATATATGGAACGTCGAAAGCCGAGTTCGTATGCGAAAATTAGACCAGTTTTAAGAATTGGCTCCAAATTAGAGGACAAAATGGAAACAATGTGCGCAAAATTGGTCACCGAAGCAAAGATTTGATAGAAACGATGGGGGAAAACACACGAACTAGACTCTAACATGACCTAACCAGCAACAAGACCTTGACTAGGACACAAACTCAACACGACAGACTCTGAAACTAAAATATGCAAAGGCTATGGCGCAGAAGGTTCTAGGACAGGAAAAAACAAGTATGGTACTGGACTATGGGACGAATGCGAAACACTCAAAACTAGGGGATAAATATGAACCTAACAGTATACCTTAGCTCTGATTACCACTTAATGGGAACAGGGATCCTGATCTTCCGTCAGGTAGAGGTAACTATCATTGTGGCGGAGAATGACACACCGATCCGGCTTTAGATTGAAAGATCGAACCCTGCAATCTTAGCACCACAACTCCTCTGGTTATCAACTAAGACACGGATCCGGTTGACCTCACCAAGAAGTCTAATCCCAGCCTGTACAACGAAGAACATAAGCAAGAACAAGAAAGAAAGCAATCAAATTGCAGATGAATGATTAATCTCACGAAGTTGGGGTCTCACAAACCGATGAACGGCGAAACTGTTATTGACATATTAATCTAAGCAAAACCCAAAACCTAATAGCGGCAGCGGCATATGATTATAAAGGTCTTAGGGTCATCGCCTACCCTAGACATGCCCCCTAATAGGCACAAACACGATACACGGTCCAATGAACCAAAAGACGGTGTCGCAGCACCCTGGTAGATTCTAGACGCTAACTTGTTTCGATGATTCCCATTGACTCTGAAGGGATTTTCATGTGAGACCACATGGATTATCTTCCTTATCAAATTAGCTTTCCAACCATATGTGGATTGTTGAAAACAGAGTCCGGATGCATCCTGGGCGACCAGTTTAAGGTGGACTGGTCCTGGAGGCTGAGACAGACTCGAAATCATGTTGGATCGACCTCTAGTTTCTGTTGGACGTCCTTACTGGTCATCATCTCCTCCACCACATCCTCTAAGTCCCTCATGACCCTGTCCAATGTTCCTAAGCAAGATAACATCATTAGGTAGTAGTCTATTCTCAAAAGTATGAAAATGATCGCTTAAGAACGAGCTCACCTCTAAATTGAGTTACGAATTCGAGCCCGGGTCATTGGACCATGCATGACGGTTGGAGGATCAGTGGGTACATCCAAAGGAGTGATGTCCTCATCATCCTCCCCCTCTTGAATTTGAGTCATCCTCGACTCAAGCTCATCTTCTTCTCCCAAATAAGGCTTCAGATCTGCAATGTTAAAGGTAGGACTAACCCCGAACTTGGGTGGCAACTCAAGTTTGTAGGTATTATCATTTATTTTCTCAATTATCTTATAAGGACCAGCTGCTCTTGGCATTAATTTAGACTTACACAGCTCTTGAAATCTATCTTTTCTCAAATGTAACCAAACCAAATTACCCGGTTCAAGTTTAATTTCTTTTCTACCTTTACTACCAGCAATTCTATACTATTCATTTATTCTTTCAATATTTGCTTTAGTTGTTTCGTGCAACTTACGAATGAATTTGGCACGCTCTCTAGCATCACTATGTGTTCTCTTAGTGGTAGGTAAAGGCAAAAGATCAATAGGAGCATGAGGGTTAAAACCATACACTACCTGAAAAGGACTTACCTTGGTGGTGGAATGTTCCGCCCTGTTATATGCAAACTCCACATGTGGCAAATACTCTTCTCACATCTTCAAATTGCGCTTCAAAATTACTCTCAACATGGTGGACAATGTTCGATTCACCACCTCAGTTTGCCCATCAGTTTGGGGATGACATGTTGTAGAAAAAATAGCAGCTTGGTCCCTAATTTATTCCACAAAGTGCGCCAAAAATGACTCAAGAATTTTGCATCGTGATCTGAAATAATAGTAGAAGGCATACCATGCAAGCGAACGATTTCATAAAAGAAAAGGTTAGCAATATGAACAAGATCGTCGCTCTTATGACAAGGAATAAAATGTGCCATCTTAGAAAAATGATCAACCACCACAAAAATACTATCCCTCCCCCTCTTAGTCCTTGACAGACCCAACACAAAATCCATAGATATATCGGCCCACGGAGTAGAAGGAACAGAAAGAGGCATATACAAACCATGTGGGTTCAACCGCGACTTAGCTTTTTGACATGTGGTGCACCGAGCCACGTACCGTTCTACATCTCGCCTCATCCTAGGCCAAAAGAAATGTGTGGACAACACCTCCTCTGTCTTCTTAGCTCCAAAATGTCCCATCAATCTGCCTCCATGTGCCTCCTGTAATAACAAAAGATGAACAGAGCCAACTGGAATGCATAGGCGGTTAGCTCTAAACAAAAACCCATTATTGGTCATAAACTTATTCCATGTACGTCCCTCTCTACAATGTAGCAACACGTCCTTAAATTCAGGATCAAGCACATATTGTTCTTTTACTGATTTAAGCCCAAAAATCCGACAATCAAGTTGGGACAGCAATGTATATCATCTAGACAAAGCATCAGCAATCACATTATCCTTCCCTTTCTTGTGTTTGATAATATAAGGAAAAGATTCAATAAATTCAACCCATTTAGCATGCCTATGATTCAGATTATATTGAGAGCGAAGATACTTAAGTGATTCATGATCAGAATGAATAACAAATTCTTTAGGCCACAAATAATGATGCCATGTCTCTAAAGAACGGACAAGGGCATACAATTCCTTATCATACGTGGAATAATTCAGAATAGGACCATGCAATTTTTCACTAAAGTAAGCAATGAGTTTACCATCTTGCATCAAAACGCCCCCAATGCCAACTCCACTAGCATCACATTCTAGCTCAAAAGTCTTACCAAAATTTGGAAGTTGCAGCAATGGTGCGTGTGTGAGCTTGTCCTTCAAAGTGTCAAAGGACTCCTCATGTGCCTTTCCCTCATGAAACACCACCCCTTTCTTCATCAACTCATGCAACGGGGCAGCAAAGGTGCTGAAATCTTTGACGAAGCGGCGGTAGAATCCTGCAAGACCAAGAGAACTCCTCACCTGTGTGACGGTTTGGGAAACCGGCCAGCTCTTCATGGCTTCAATTTTCATCTCGTCCACCTCAATTCCCTGTGGAGTTACAATATAGCCAAGAAAAGAAACTCGATCCGTGCAAAAGATGCACTTCTCAAGGTTACCAAATAAACGTGCATCACGTAAAGCATTAAAAACAACACGTAACTGATCCATATGTTTATCAAAAGACTTGCTGTAAATCAATATATCATCAAAGTAAACTACCACAAAATGACCAATAAAAGCTCTAAAAACCTCATTCATTAAGCGCATGAAAGTGCTAGGTGCATTGGTCAAACCAAAAGGCATTACTAACCACTCATACAACCCAAATTTGGTTTTAAGCGCGGTTTTCCATTCATCTCCAAGTTTTATTCTAATTTGGTGGTAGCCACTTCGCAAGTCAATCTTGGTGAAAATTATAGAACCACAAAACTCATCAAGCATGTTGTCTAGCCTAGGAATAGGATGATGATACCAAATAGTAATATTATTGATGGCTCTACAATCAACACACATACGCCAAGTTCCATCTTTCTTAGGAACCAAAAGTACAGGAACAACACAAGGACTAAGGCTTTCACGTACATACCCATGGTCCAAAAGGTATTGGACTTGCCACTGAATTTCCTTAGTCTCTTTAGGATTGGTTCGATAGGCAGCTCGGTTGGGCAAGGTTGCTCACGGAATCAAATCGATTTGATGCTCTATCCCTCTCATAGGTGGCAGCCCTGGGGGTATCTCAGCTGGAAAAATATCCTCATACTCTTGCAAAAGGTTAGTGAGAGCAGGAGGCACCGAGCTAACAATATCATCAAGCAAAAATATAGCTCGTTTGCATAGCAAATATCATCATCAGAAATTTCAACAAAGTCACATTTTGTTGCAAGCATAACACCACCCTTCAATTTAATCCCCTCGGCCTTAGAATTAGATGTAGACTTATCCTTTTTAGGTGGGAAAATGGAATTAGCAACTTGCTGATTTTTAGATTGAACATCATTCAAACTAGCAGCGCGTTCTCTATCAGCTTATACAATTTGAGCAGGGGTCAAAGGTACCAAAGTAATTTTCTTTCCTTTATGCACAAAAGTATATTTATTACTTCTACCATGGTGTGTAGCACCATTATCATGTTCCCAAGGATGACCCAATAAGAGTGAACAGGCTTGCATAAGTACCACATCACAATCAACATAATCAGAATAAGAACCAATGGAAAATGAAACTCTGCAAGTTTGTGTTACCTTTGCTTTTCTAGAATCATTCAGCCACTGAATATGATATGGACGTGGGTGCGGGTGTGTGGTCAAGCCAAGCTTCTTGACCAAATCAGAACACATCAAATTATGGTAGGTACCTCCATCAATAATGACACGTGCTCGACAGTTGCTAATAACGAAGAAAATCTAGAACAAGTTATGGCGTTGTAGCTTCTTAGGTTGCTATACTTGTGAGCTGAGCACCCGCTGTACAATGATGCTCCTATAGGCTGTTGTGGCCTCATCACCAAGGACTTCGCCATCCTCCTCATATGCATCTTGGTCTTCTTCATTGTCAATGTCGGAGGTGCTGATGTAACCATCTTCTGTTGCAATATATGCCCGCTGACTTGGGTAGTCCTTCTACACATGGCCAATGCCATGGCAGTGGTGGCACTGAATGCCCGAAGTGTGTCCCATCGATGCAACGGATGAGGCACTCTTGGTAGGCACCTGCAAAGAATTTTTACCTAAATCTGAAGGTCATGCAGGAGGTGCCTTAGGTGTAGCGGGAACTCCAGAGGTTGTTGGTCGTTTGCTCGCTGGAGGTGGTGGCCGAAAAGTGGTTGGCTTGGTCAGCCCCAAAGATGGTGCCGATCATGGCGTGTAAGTGGTGCTGACCTTGCTCTTGCTCTATTGTTCATGCCCCTGTAATTCCTTTTCTAAAAGCATAGCAAACTGAAACAATTGGTTGACGGTGTTAAATTCTTTATAATCAATAATGTCCTAAATCTCACGCCTCAAACCCGAATAAAAATGACAAATGGAATCTTCGTTCCCCTCGACAACACTACAACGCATCAATCCCTTTTGGAGCTCACCATAGTAATCCTGTACAAATTTATCTCCTTGTTCTAAACGCATCAATTTCTTACGCAAGTCTCTATGATAAGAAGGAGGTACAAAGCGATCACGCATAGCTACCTTAAGTTCTTCCCACGAACCAGGTAAAGCATCCTGTGCAGCTAGCCCATTCCACCAAATAATGGCAAAATCCTTAAACTCACTAGTAGCTTGTTGAACTCTATGATGCTCAGGAACAAGGTGGGAGCTAAACTTTTGTTCTACTGTCATCTCCCAATCAAATATCCCTCAACATCATAATGACCCAAAAAAGATGGTATTGTGAACCTAATCTTAGCATAAGGATCATCGGGCACACGGTGATTATTACCTTGATGGTGGTGGACACCACCCATACCTATCATGTTGTGGCGAAGACATCATTGTAATCTTGCTTGTCGGAAGGCTACTTGATCTATGTTCCCACTGGCATCATCCACCGTGTCATCTGGCAAGAGACTATCGGTGTTGCTGCCGGAGACGTCATTATTGCCCACCAAAAAGGTTTCCAATTCAGTAACCTTGTTGGTTAGCATGGAAATTCGTTTGTCCAAGCTCTCCATGCTGTTGCCAATGTTGAGTTCAAAGAGTACGTCAGTGACGACCTTCCTGATGGCCTCATTCATCCTTTTTTGGGCATCCTCTACAATAGCTTGTAGTTGCTCTTGGCTGACACACTCGTTGAAACCCTTAAGATTGTTATCTCCAGTCTGTTCATCTCCTGCCATTGTAAACACAAAAACAGGAACAAACAATGAAAATTATCCCTACCAAATGACTACATGGTTGTAGTTGTAGTGGTGTCACTTTTCACAGCAAGTGGAAGCATCTTACCAAGCTCTTACAAAGTTCTTACCAACACAAGCAGTGAGCGGTACAACCGGTGGCTGTTTCGTGATACGTGTGAGGTAGTGGTACCAAGATTGCAAGGCCCTTTTTGTACTGATCTGAAGAGTTTGTGGAGCTTGGAAGGCACACAAAGAATAATATGTATATCTGGCATACAAGTCAGTAATAGAAGGTAATGCTGAATTATAGTCTAAAGTACTTGTTCTCATTGCTGGTCTAAAATGTTCCAAGTGCCAGGTGTGTAACAAACAAGTATGGTGGATAGCAAGGTGACAGGGGTGTGAAAAACAAGTATGGTGGATGGCAATAGCAACACAAACAATAAATCAGACAGCACATGCTAACAGCTTACTTTGGCCTTCTCTATGTGCTCCTCTAGATATCGTTCCTCTTTTGCCTCTCGTTTTTCTATTTTTTTGGGCTGTCGTTGTTTTTTTAGGAAATTTTGACTTTTTCTTTTTCTTTTTTTGATATTTTTCCTTCACTTAGGAGCACAAAATAAGTAACCACAGAAAATATGAGCCTAAACAAGTGAAAGATGTGGCCTATGGAAATTTCAAAAGACGTGCTCAAAAACGACAAAAAGCTTGTGACCACGAAAAGAGGATCTTGTGACCAGTTTTTGACCAAATTAAAATTCTCCGACCCCAACTTGGTAAGGGATGGATGGATCCCAAATTTTTTTCTAATTGATTTTGATATATGTAATGTCGAAATCCGAGTTCGTATGCGAAAACTAGACCAGTTTTAAGAATTGGCTCCGAATTAGAGGACAAAACGGGAACAATGTGCGCAAAATTGGTCACCGAAGCAAAGATTTGATGGAAACGATGGAGGAAAACACACGAACTAGACTCTAACACGACCTCACCAGCAACAAGACCTCAACTAGGACACAAACTCAACACGACAGACTCTGAAACTAAAATATGCAAAGGCTATGGCGTAGAAGGTTCTAGGACAGGAAAAAATAAGAATGGCACTAGACTGTGGGACGAATGCGAAACACTCGAAACTAGGGGATAAATATGAACCTGATGGTATACCTTAGCTCTGATTACCACTTAATGGGAACAGGGATCCCGATCTTCCGTCAGGTAGAGGTAACTATCATTGTGGCGGAGAATGACACACCGATCCGGCTTCAGATCGAAAGATCGAACTCTACAATCTTAGCATCACAACTCCTTTAGTTATCGAGCAAGACATGGATTCAGTTGACCTCACTAAGAAGGCTAATCTCTGCCTATGCAACGAAGAACACAAGCAAGAACAAGAAAGAAAGCAACCAAATTGCAGATGAATGATTAATCTCACGAAGTTAGGGTCTGACAAACCGATGAACGGCAAAACTGTTCTTGAAAGATTAATATAAGCAAAACCCAAAACCTAATAGCAGTGGTGGCGTATGATTATAAATATCTTAGGGTCGTTGCCTACCTAGGATGCCCCCCTAATGGGCCCAAACACGATACACGGTCCAACGGACCAAAAGACGGTGTCGTAGCACCCTGGTAGATTCTGGACGCTGAATTGTTTCGACGATTCCTGTTGATTCTAAAGGGCTTTTGGTGTGAGACCACTTGGATTAGCTTCCTTACCAAATTATCTTTGCAACCATATGTGGATCGTCGAAAACGGAGTCCGAATGCATCTTGGGTGACCAGTTTAAGGCAGACTGGTCCTGGAAGCCGAGACAGACTCGAAATCATGTTGGATCAGGCCTCTGGTTTCTGTTGGACGTCCTTGCTAATCATCATCACCTCCACCATGTCCTCTAAGTCCCTCATGACCCTCTCTAATGTTTCTAAGCAAGATAACATCATTAGGTAGTAGTCTATTCTCAAAAGTATGAAAATGATCGCTTAAGAACGAGCTCACCTCTAAATTGAGTTGACGCATTCGAGCCCGGGTCATTGGACCTTGCCTGACGGTTGAAGGATTAGTGGGTACATCCGAAGGAGTGATGTCCTCATTAGGAGTCATATAGCCTCGGCTTCTTCTGCAAGGCGAAGCCCCCCACAGGCGTGGTCCTAGGTGGCTTCCCCTCTAACAAGGCTTGCCCGATGAAGATCCGCCAGAAGAGGTCCATGTGCGGCTCCATCCCGAGGAAGGCCTCACAGACGGTGATGAAACCTTCAACGTGCAACACCCTAGTTGGATTGAGGTGATGCAGCTCTAGGCCCTACTCGTTGAGGAGCCCGCACAAGAACTAGTGCATAGGATATCCAAGCCCACGCTCATGAAAGGCGAGGAAGGACACAACCTCGTCGGACCGTGGTCGTGGAACAGCTTCCCCTGACGTAGGAGCCCTCCAATGCGTCACCTCCTTCAGTAGGAGCAGCCCTTCTAGGTGAAGGTGGCTAGCACCACCTCGTCTACATTGGATGGCCTCTAGTTTGACATCACGCTCCAGATTCATGAATGAATCTATGAGTTTTCCTCTCCCTCGCTTTACCCTCTTTCTCCCCTAGAAACCGCCGTGGCGCACGAACGGGCTTGGTGAAAAGGAAGAAGGAGGAGAGGCAGTAGTTGGAGAAAGGCGAAGGAATGGGACGAAAACCCTCTCCCTTCCCCTATTTAAGGAGGAGAGGCAGCAGTTGGAGAAAGGCGAAGGAATGGGATGAAACCCCCTCTCGCTTCCCCTATTTAATGTGGATAGGCATGCGGTGGGACATGTCCTGACTGATGGGACGCGCCCGGCCCACAAAACATTGCCCGGTAAAAATAGGATGTGGCCTGGGTTGGACCACCACTACCACAACCCAGGCATAGGAAACAAGGCACAGCCACATGCAAATGACCCTCCGCCTTCCCAGGCAGGATTTGGAAAGGCCCACCAATGGGATCTCCATCAAGGAAAGACCAACGGGCTACCTGAGTCGGTCGGATGGCTCAGGTGACTACCGAGAGAAAGGTAAGGAGCAGTGGGATGGCCCATGTAGTCTATGTTGACTCCATCAAGAATGATGAACACAGATTCCATTCAGACATATCCAATAAGAGCTCCTCAAACCCGCCACTCGAGTCATCAAGGTATCTTTACCAAACCTTCATACTTTATTTTATTTTTCTAATGCATAATAATTCATTCATCCTTCCTCATACACACATTCACACATTCATCCATCCAATCATTCATTCATCCCATACATCCAAAGCACTGCATATGCAATTGATGCATCACAATGCTTCGCGTTGCATCATGAAGCGGTAGTCGCCTCATTCAACATGAGCGACGATCGACCGGGGTTCGAAGGCTGGCCCATGAAGGGCTCAAGGATGCCTCACATCAAACAAAGCTAGGGGAGAAAATGCAAATGAGCCCCAGCGGCCCTTGCCTGATCTGCTTGGAAGCAGACAGGGTCATCTCAACCTTCTCCTTCGATCCTAACCTCGAGCCATGCCCATAGAATCTCCATCGAGGGGATGCCAGCGGGCCACCTGAGTCAGTCTCCGGAATGGCTTAGGCATCTATCGGGAGGCAGGTTAAGGAGCAGTGGAATGCCACATGAGGACTATGCCAACCCCGTTACGAATGATAGACCCGGATTCCACTTGGACCTACCCATTAGAGAGCTCACCGAGTGCGTCACTCGAGCCATCGAGGCAAGCGACATTAGCTCAACCCCTCTGGTTGCAGGAACCACGCATGGGGTAACGAAAGAAACTAAACCAACCCCTCGGCCATGCCCGACACTTGGGTCCACGCTCCATCTCGCCCGACCCCCCAGCTGTGCCTAATGTCTGGGTTGGTGCCTAACGCCTTTGTCCACGCTACTGGAAACAATGCCTTAGAACATTGGCAAGTCGAAAAATCCCCCAGACAATTCTTCCCAAATTGCTCGAGGGCTCGGGGGCTACACCCACCGGGTATGCTCGTGTGTACTCACTAGCAAGTCGAAAAATCCCCTAGGCAATTTCTAGGACCACCAAGGACACACCCATGCTAGGCTCCGCCTCGTCTGACCCCTGAGGGTTGGCTCCACCTCACCCGATGTCCGAGGGCTGGCCCCGCTTCGCCCGATCCCTCGGACACAGTTCGTAATGGAAGCTCACGCCACCGCCAACCACTATGGGCTAGAAAGTACAACCCCAGGTCAAACTTCTGACATCGTATAGGGAGTGGTCGCGTCTCAGCACGATTTGTCTCCATGACATGACATTCTAGGGGACTCACATCAACCTAGAGTGACGGACGCATGGTCACTATGTTGCCTACACCCTGTACGACCACTGATCAGCATGCTGGTTCATCAGTCCGACGCCTGGGTCTACGCTCCGTCACGCCCGATGCTTGGGTCCACGCTCCATCGCGCCTGACCCCTCGGCCACGCCCGATGCATGGGTCCGCGCTCCGTCACGCCCAATGGTGGTTCATGATCTTACACCCATCCATTGCTCTCATACAAATGAGTATAAACAACCCATTCACAACTTCAAGAAGTCCCAAAAGGGCTTGGGGGCTCCTGTCGGGTTCATAAACCTAGGGTCCCCGATGGGCTCGCTTCCTAGCAAAAGCTTGGCCTAGTAGATGGCATTACAACAACGCGTGACTCCTAGGCCAGCCTAGATACCTAACGATAGACTAGAAGGCCTAGCCAAGGAGGGGACGATGCTTGCTTCTGACTCCGACCTGCATCTTTGACCGGAAGGCCTAGCCATGAAGGGGACGACGCTTGCTTCTGACACCGACCCACATCTCTAGCCGAAAGGCCTGGCCAAGGAGGGGACAACGCTCGCTTCTGACTCTGACCTGCTTTCTGACCGAAAGGCCTGGCCAAGGAGGGAACGACACTCGCTTCTGACTCCAACCTGCTTTCTAACCAGGAATACACCAAACCTCTACTTATAGCTCTTCTCCGACCGGCACGGTTAGAACCGACTAGGAACGACCAAATGGGGATGCTCGCTCGGTAAAGACCCAAGAATCAGATGGAGCAGATAAGGCAAGGCGCTCAAGTCAACCATAATACCGAGGACCATACCTTGCACACCTGTGGGATAGTACTATCAGGCCATGCCAGAAGGGTGCTTTACAAACTTTTAGACATGTCAGAACACGAACAGTGTTGTGGGCGCCGACATTTGTCCTATAGTATAATAGGCGCCGACATTTGCCATACCAGAAGAACACGATGGAGCTCACCACATGCATCTAAGCGTTAATAGTATTGTGGGCACCGACAAACTGTCTTGTACCCGACAGCATGGGCAACAAGACTAAGACGCACACACTCTCTCTCTCTCTACTTGTAAAGCCATCTCCTTCACCTATAAAAGGGGATGCGCTCTCTCCTAAAAGGAGGACGATTCATTCCAACTCTCTCTGCTAGGCTCTAGAACTCTAAAGCCACACAGAGCATACGTTCCAATACTTAGTGCACGTTGGAGCTCCCATCACTCTTGGCCCTTCGGTTCAAAGTTCGACCGGACCTTCGACACCCCTTTCTTATTCCTATTTGTTTGTAACCCCACAACAAACTTCGAGCACCTGGGCTCAGGAATAAAGTCTCCAACCAACTAGAACTAGACGTAGGGCACATTGCCTAAACCAGTATAAACCCTGTGTCATTGAGTGCTAGGCCACATTCGATCACAACGTACGACAAAACTATAAATATTTACTTGTTGGTCACTTTTCGCACCGACAGCTCTTGTTCTAAATTTTGGGTTTGATTCCCAAGCTATCAGATTTACTATTAAACAACTTCCACTCACTAAAACAAAAGTTCCATTCTCATCTACTAACTTGCACTTCAAATTTTTATTTAAGTACAAAATACAAGTTATATTTTATGGTGGTCAATTCATTCCTATCCAGCTTTCATCCTGCATTCACTTCGCTCTCGACAACCGCACAAGGTTTCTTTGAGAGGAGCAAGTCTCGGCAACCAGAAAGTCTTGCCGCCGTATATTTGAACATGTCAGATAGTATTCATGTCGTACACATTTGTGCAAACATTTTCATTTATAAACGAACATTTACAATTATCTCGTTGAACACGTGATAGTCCGAGCATTATAAATCTGACCGGGCTGAACACATCTCAGTCTTGCCAACCACGTAATGGTTGCTTTGTGCCTCTGTTTGGTGAACCAAACATGTATCAGTAGTGGTAGTAGTCATGAGTCGCTCTGATCATGCTAAAAATGAGTGGCTTTGGTTCGTCGTGAACCCAACTCGTCTTATTTGCATGTGTCTAATAAAAATTGTTGAATTTGTAATAGCCATGCAGCGAGGAGTTCATCTAAACAAGTCTCGGCTCGATCTAATCACAACAGAGGAGGCATAGATGTTGCATTTTTATTGCACACGCTAGAAAGTCCCTGGCTGTCCAATGGATCTTTCGTCGGATAGTAAGTGTACCCATCTCTAGCTAGCCGGTGCATGTCTCTTCAAAAGAGAAATTGCTTACCAAAGCAACTCCTCTTCACTCTTCTGTCTGCCCCTCGACTATTGTGACTGCTTGGATAGAAGTGAAAAGACCTATCACAACCGCACCAGGCTTTCAAGTCTCAAACATGTTATGGTGGTTAAAATCTTTTAAATTTTCACTCCTGTCCAGCTTTCATCCTGCATTCACTTTGCTCTCAGTAACCACGCAAGGTTTCTTTGATAGGAGTAAGCCTCGCCTAATGCAGAACAAATGAGCCATAGGTGTTGAAAATTCAACTACACATGCAAGAAAGTACCGCCGCCTTATATTTGAACGTGTCAGATAGTATACGAGTCGTACGCATTTGTGCAAATGTACTCCCAGCCACATGTCATAGATTATGAAAAATGTTACTTTCTTTAAGGAATTATTAAATTAAAAGCCAAGGAGAACACAATCACGTGACCACACCCCTACTACTTGTAATAATAATATTGGATGAAATGATGAGTGAGTGTAGTCGATCTCAAACTATGAAATTTTACTGTGCATGCTAGAAAGTCCGCTGGCCACACAATTGATGTCGTCATGCCGAGACTCACTCTATCTCTTCAGTGTAAATGGAGGAGACGTGTTCTATTTTTGCAACCATCGGTGTAAATACGGTTGCGATTCCTGAGGGAGCGCGACGGCACCCACCTCCGGGAAAGATAAATCTTCATAGAGTATCTTGCCTTAGAAGCCATAGTGTCCCTATGTATAAATAAATCTTTATGGAGTATCTTGCCTTAGAAGCCCTAGCATCCATTGCTCAAAAGCCCTCTCCTCGCCACCCACCTCCGCCACCCCGTCAGTTCCCATGAAGGCCGTCGGTGGCTCGGCAGCAGTCCCCTCTTTCGTCTAGTGGTTCAGCGGAGGCGGGGCCGATGGTGCACCTCGGGTTGGTGTTGGTTGAGGCGGCAGCGATGTCCAGTCCCCGTAGATCGATGTTCCCATCATCGAGACTCACGCCATCTCCTAGGCTGCTGCTCTCCCCATCGCCCTCGGCAACAACACTGATGCCACGAGCACTAGTGGTTTGCTTGCCACCGCCAGCCCTGGTGTGGTCCCGCTCGCCATCTCTAAGTCTGCTCACCGTCGCCGGATCTGCTCCACATGTGGGTGGGTCACCTGCACCGTTGCGGTCCCCCTTGCCATCCGTTGAGGCCGATGATGAGGTCGACGATGAGGCCAAGGCCGAGGCTGACATCTTGGCCAAGGCCATGGCCGACATCTTGGCCAACGCTGAGGTTGAGTCTGATGGCTTTCCAGGCTACGTCACGATGGACTCAGAGAATGATTGTCTGCACGGCTACGCAACGCCTATTCTCCCAGACCCGAATCTGTTCTTGCATGTCAGCTAGTATGGCAGCCTGGTGTGCCTAGTCTGCCCCAACCATAAGGCCCATGGTTGGATCAAGGCCAATGCTAGGGCGCATATGCTAGCAAGGGCACATGCCCCCTAGATGGCACCTACCCCAACAACAAAAACATTGCTCACCATCGTGCCCTGGCAAGGAAAAAGGGCTAGATGGCCTGAAGGGATCATCCAACCACGCTGGTTCACCATGGCGGAGAGGTTTACTGGCTTCAACCAAGGCTGGTTTACCTTGTAGGCATTGGATTTTGTTCGCACCTGTTGGTGCCCTTGTTGCATGACTTGCGTAGAGATGTGGGATGGCACTCCTCATTAGTAGTATCAAGTCATGTCAACATATGTAGTTAGGACTAGTTTGCCGCCAGGCGCCATTAGAATTAGTATGAAATCATGTTAATCATCTGTAGTTAGAAATAGTATGTCTAGGTAGTAGTTGGATGACTTTGAGTAGTGGGATGGTACTGCTCTCCTCTTATTATTATGGCAGATGAAAGCATGGTTATGTAGGCTAAACTCATATCATTGCTGTAATCCACATATATATGAAGTCTGGTTTGCCATTATCTTTCTATCTAGTAGCACTGATATCCTCTTATTATGCATGTAATGTGTGCATTTGTGCAAACATTTTGGTTCACAAAGTATTGTTTACCATTATCTTTGTGCGCACATGATGGTCTGAGCATTGTAAACCTAAATGGGCCAGATATATCTCAATCCAACCGCACAAGGGTTGCTTTGTTCCTTAGTTTGGTGAACCAAACACGTATCAGTAGTGGTAGTAGTAGTCATGAGTGGCTTTGATCTGTGTTGAACCCAACTTGTCACTTCACTCTTGGCAACCGCGTAAGGTTTCTTTGAGAGGAGCAAGCCTGGCCTAAATGTAGAACAGAGTAGCTATATGTGTTGAAATTCTACTATGCACGTATCTGTGGTGAACCCAACTCGTCTTGTTTGCATGTATCTGATAAAATTTGTTGAACTTGCAACAACCATGCCATGAGGTGTTCATCTGAATAAGTCTCGCCTAGACAGAAAGTTCAATGGCCATACATTTGGTATCATCGTGCCGGTTCACCGTGGTAGAGAGGTCTAGTATGCTGCCTCGTGTGAACTCATGTTAACCATCTGTAGCTAGAACTAGTGTGTCTAGGTAATAGCTGGATGCCTTCGAGTAGTGGGATGGCACTACTCCCTCTTATGGTCAGATGGCACTACGCATTTGTGCAAACATTTTGGTTCACAAAGTAACATTTGCCACTATCTTCGTGCGCACTTGATGGTCTGAGCATCATCCATCTGACCGAGCCAGACACTTCTCACTCTTGCCAACCGCACAAGGATACCTTTATGCCTCAGTTTGGTGAACAAAAAACATATTAGTAGTGGTAGTAGTCATGAGTGGCTTTGATCTGTGGTGAACCCAACTCATGTCTTCGATAAAATTTGTTGAATTTGCAAGAACCATACAGCGAGGAGTTCATGTGAACAAGTATCACCTCGATCTAATGCACAACGGAGGAGGCACAGCTATTGTATTTTTTTACTGCTCACGCTAGAAAGTTCGCCGTTGTCCATTTGATCTCTTGTCGGATAATAAAAAGTGTAGCCATCTCTAGCTAGCTGTTGCATGCCTCTGCAAATCCAACCAAGAGAAATTGCTTACAAAAACAACTCCTCTTCACTCTTCAGTCAGCCCCTCGACTGTTGTGACTGCATTTTTTTGGAGTGAAATAACTGTAGAGGCTTTCCTCCTGCATCCAATTCACTATTGACAACCGCGTAAGGGTTGCTTTGTACCTCGGTTTGGTAAACCAGACACGTATTAATATACATACTTGGCATGCTGGTCAAACTGATTAATGATCTCGTCGTAGTGGTTGAAGCATGTTGTGTGAAGGGAATGCTTTATGCCAATGGCTTATGTAGTGTATATGAACCTATAACAAGTACTAGTTCTAGTTGAATGGAATAGTCATGTACACAACAGACATTCCACATAGTGTAGTACTGACCCCGATGGACAAAGCCTATGTGTCCGCTGAAGCATAAGTTTATAACAACTGAGCATACCGAACATGTTCAGAATATAAAGCCAGAAATCCAAAGCAAAGTGTAGTTTTAGAATACATGTTCTCCCAAAGATTATACATGAAATCTCCTACAAGTCATCGTTATCTTCAAACATGTGATCTCTGTCGCCATAGTTACTATCGTCACTGCAATACTAGTTTCCAGTATCATCTTCATCCTCGCTGCCTTCAAGTATGCCAACTGCTTCCCTCTTATCTCTTAGGTCTTCTAAATTGGTTTGAATGATAGTGCCTTCTCCACCATGACTAGCTTCGTGCATAACTTGATCACCATCACCCAGTAGGACTTCATGCTCGTTGTTAGAATAGTGATCATCTTAGTGCACTATAGGCTCTATTTCATTCACGTCATACATATCCCTATGTTCCAACTTCTACATGACCTGCCGATCTTTGCCTAAGGAGTTGTCCTATAGATAAAAAATCTTCCTTGCTTGTGTCACGAGAATGAAAGGGTCATCCTTGTACTAGAATGATTTAATGTTGATAGATCTATAATGTCTATTATCATCAATGCCTGCAGACTTGGCAGTGCCATCTAGATTGTACCGGTCATAGCGCAGAACAACCACCGTCCTATCACTTTGTATGCTGGAGTTATACATCAACTGAATAACTTCTCTAAGGACACCATAAAATTCCACTGATTGGCCTTCATTTGTGACGGCGGTCATGACACCACTGTTCTGTGTACGCAGGGATTTCTCATGGTCAACAGTGCTATACCTGACTCCATTAATATAAAAAGCTACACAAACCCAGACTTAGGTATGAGGACCACATGATAGTGCATACAAACTTTCACTGATCTCTATTGGTTTCTCTCTACGTAGCTCCTCGATCTGCACACAAATATGAAACCACCGTCACCACTAAGTTGTCATATAATTCTGCCAATGATTGACCTAATAGAACTAAAAATATGCTAATCATGTACATGAGACTTAAACCACACTGGAAACTCTGCTGCTAGCCTACTATCAACATCATCACTTGCCCCATGTTCCTCTATAATTTGTCCATATATTCTATAGCACATATAAGCATTATTATTGGTAACATTTCTTATGTAATATAGGAAACAACAAATCAGCATATAAAAATCATACTTACTGCACATATGGTCCAACCTTGTTGCAGTTATTAAGCACATACTAAGCTAGCTTATTGATTTTGGCTTTATCCTTGATGTCCTTTACCCTAACCTAGCCAATGGGCTTGACACCATGCATGAAAACAAAGGTCTCACCAGGTGCTGGCCCATCATGTGACATATTGTTGTCCTGGTTATCATCATCCATGAACCTCTCCCAAAATGCCAACGTTTCATTTTCTAAGTAAGCCTCCGCAATTGATCCTTCAGGCCTGGCCCTACTCCTTAATAAATTCTTCAATGTGCCCTGTCGTTGTTCTATTGGGTACATCCATCCATACTATACGGGCCCTCTAAGAAGTGCCTCGTTAGGTAGCTGGACAGCCAAGTATACTATAACAACGAAAAAGGTCGGTGCAAAAATCTTCTCAAGCTTTCATAAGATGAGTGGGATGTCCTGTTTTAGCTTTTCCACGACTTCTTTCCTCAGAGTTTTACTACACAATTGCCTGAAGAAGTTTCCAAGTTCTGAAATAGCTTTGTATAAATCTTTGGGAACAAAACCTCTTAAGCCAGCGCTATGATCCTCTGGAGAAGGACATGGCAAGTATGCGTTTTTAGCTTGCCAACTACCTTGGTACCATCTGCATTTATGGATTTTGCTAGGTTGGCTGCATAACCATCTAGAAACTTGACACCTTTAAGGAACTTGCAAAATTCTGCTCTATGTTTTTTCGTCATGACATTGTGAGCTTTTGGGAATTTAAGCGAGGTGCCTTGCTGCATGCCGTGATATTGTGGCCTTATCTTCGTATCATGCAAATCTAGCCTAGCGTTCGTTGTGTCCTTTGTCTTGCCCTCCACTTTTAGCAATGTCCAAAGAATATTTTCACATATGTTCTTCTCAATGTGCATGACATCAAGATTGTGTGGTAGCAACAGATCCTTCCAATACGGCAGCCCCCACCAAGCAGATTTTCAATTATAAATCACTGGCTCTTCTCCACTCTTTCATTTTCTTTTTTCACCGTACTTACCTGGGTAGACATCTTTCACCTTCTCGACTTCCTCAAGGACCTCCTGTAAGGTGAACTTTTTTGGCGCATCTCGGTCCTCAGTTTTTTCATCAAAATCCAAGCTCTTCCTCCAAGGGTGATCCCTAGGAAGGTAACAACAGTGTCTAAGGTAGCCTAGCTTCTTTCTTAGGCTTCTTGACAATGGATTTTGTCACAATAAATGCATGCATAATAACCTTTTATAGTTCAGCCTGACAAGGTGCTCAATGCTAGAAAATCATGTCTGCACCAAAGCACGATAGCACGTAGAGTGAAGCCTTTCTTATTATCATGATGTAGTACATGAAAAGTGTTGACACCCTTCCATAGTTCTTTTAGTTCTTCTATAAGAGGCTCCAAGAATACATCAAAATCCTTTCCTAGAGAGGTTAGGCCCGGAATCAGTAGAGACATAAATGAAAGGATCTTGATGTCGCCTAGAGGGGGTAAATAAGCGATTCTAAAAATTAACAATAAATAAAATTTGTAGCGGATTAGTATAGGTGCGGCAGTACTGCTCCCAAGGTGCAGCACTACCGCACTGCAGCATTGCATCACTAAAATTGCAGCACTGCCGCGCCTGCGCAGAGAGTTCAGCAATAGCTATGTCTATAACCCAAACTTGGTGGTGTGTGTGGAGATGTCCAGTGGCAAGTCCACTAAGTATCTGCACTCACAAGCACGCACAACCAACTAGATCGAGTGTAACACAGATAATGCAATTCAAAACATAAAAAGAGAGAAGACACACGATTTATCATGTGGTTCAGCTCGTCACTAAGGCTTGCCTATGTCCATGTTGTTGAGGCAGCCACTAAGGCTTGGGCTTTGCAACCCTTATCCTCGTTCTTAAGTCAAGAGAGTGAACTCTTGAGATGAGGGGTTTCCACTAGATCGATGGGGTGATTAACAAACTTTCCCATGGCTCACCACAAGTACGGGAGCTCACTGGGCGACGCTTAGCCATCCATGAGGCTTCACCTCTAAGAGTAACAAATGCTCAATGAAGATCGACAAAGCTCGACAAGTGCTCAAGGATTGGCTTGCTCTTAATTGCTCTCTAATAGTTAATCAATCACTAATCACTCACTCTCACAAAGAGAGGGGTTAGAGAGATCTCACAAATGGTTTGGGAAGGGTTTGGAATGGTTGGAGCATCAGCAGCCCGTCCAGGGGCTGTGGGATAGGTATATATAGACCCAATCTCAAAACTAGCCATTGCGGTTCAAAAACTAGCCATTTGAACATGTACAGGTGCAGCATTGTCGCGACGCGGCAATGCTGCAAAAATTCACGACACTGCCGTAGTTCCGAGAAACAGCACAGGTCACCTCATAAAAATGCCATAACTTTTTACTCTGTACTACGTTTTCAATGATCTTGGACTTTTCGAAAAGCTTGTTTCGAGGGCTATCAAATCTTGTTGAGAACAAGCCCCAAGATCAACCAGTGCAGGTGCAGTGCTAAGTGTTTTCTCTCATGTTAGCACTTAGGTTCGGTTAGTTTGAGCACTTGAGATTTGTCTATGATTCGTATTGCACCCCCCTTGATAGTATGGCATACCTATACTTAAGGTCAAGAGAATATAGCCATTTCAACCACTTGAGTCTTCAATGTCTTCATATACCATTTCTTCTCAAATTCACTTTATAAGGGGTTGTAATCAAATGTCTCACCTCTTCGAGCCATCATACCTTGAGCATGTGACTTGAGCTATTTCCATATATACGAGTTCATCTCATAGCTTTAAGTCACTTCTACTAATGATTTAATCCTCAACACAATATGACTCCTCATAGTTTGATTAGTTCCTTAACTCAATTCAAGTACTCTCTTCTTCACCTTAGCCATGGTACCTCGGTCCTCAAGCCATTGCTTGCCCTTCACCTTCGCTTAGTCCCTCGAAGCCCTTTCCTTGGTATCTTCACCCTATCGAGCCATACTCAAGTCATATCATATTAAGCATCCATTAAAAACCATTTCTTTAATATTTATAATCATTGTTTGAATATCTTCTAGATATGAATGTTGAGATCAATCAAACTTTAGTTTGACTCACATAGAGACATCTATGGATCAACATCAATATAGTCAAGCCAATTCATGATTCCTTATATCCTCTTCATTTTGGCTTGACACTCCTAACACTCACTTTAATCCCAATCTTCATACTTCTAGCTTGATCATATTAATGCAAAGTGATTTTCTAAATTTTTATCCATACAGGCAAACAAACATAGAGACCGACTTATATCCAATATGAGTTGTGTCCTTTGTCATTTAACCTTTGCTTGGTACTTCTTCACTTATGCACTCTTGATTCATTCTTCAATCCATGATCAATGGTAGTCCACTATTAAACTCTTTTTGTTCATGCAAAGCAAGCCATTATTGAGATCAATCCTAAATCATCAACTCATGTCTCATTTGCCATTTGCCAAATATGCTTGCTCTCACAAGATGCTATGATAACCCACAACATAGAAGCCATTTTATCAATTTCATTTGCATTGTTGTCTTCTTCTTGAACTAGATCGTTTTTATAATCTTCCAACACAACAATACTTAGTTTTGGTCTTCATTTGAACATTATGTGGAATATCATCAAGTTTGCCTTCTTGTTGAACCTATATACATTTCTATATTCGTCATAAAAAGCGCTCTTCTATGACGATTTTGGATTCATCATTAATATTTTTATCATAGAAGTAGATATTTCTAGTAGTATCTCATGCATCTCTCCAATTTCTCTCTAATGGAATTTCTATGATTTTTACAAGAAAATCATGATAAGGTCAAATCCATCTCTTTCACTTGGAAGCAAGGAAGAACAAGGCTCAAGCATGGCCTTGGTGGGCCAAGGGTCACCCAAATCTCAGAGATAAAGTGCCATGTTCAAGTTCATGAATTTTCCCCTCTTTTTCATGGATGGGCTAATCTATAATCACTAGTTTCATTTTTGCACTTAGGAGCCAAACTCTAGCTGTCACAAGCCCAACACATCACCTAAACATCTCTAGAGACCCCGGCACATGTATGGTAAACATCACCCACAAGCTAGGTCACCTCAACTAAGAACACCAAGAATATGTGAACATAGTTTCTATTGCCGTTCTCGCGGACCAACCGCGCTGAACTCTCCGTGCGAACACCCACAGAGCACATCCAACATTAGCCGCTCAGAGCTGGTCCATTGTAGGTTCCCAAAGACAAGACAAATATGAGTAATTTCTAAGTACCAAAGCTATAAATTAAACCTTAAAATTTGCTCACCTAACTCTACCTACTTGAATCATTGTCTTGTTTCTAGACAATTTGGTTGAAAAAAATAAGAAAACAAAAATATATAGGCATATGCCTCACAAAGTCAAGGCTGGTTGTAAAAGCACGGGTTTTTTGAGTTTTGATTGACGTGTTTTATGATTTATATAAGCTGATCTTGAAATCAAGTTAAAACAAACTACCAGTTATATTAAAAAAGAGAAGTCTAGATTGGGCTAACGATAGACTTGAAGGCTCATAAAAAAAGAGAAAACAACTCTAACTCTGGCCAGTGGGCACTCAGCAACTCACCGTTCTCCAACATAGCAGCCTCAAGAGCCAGACCTCCACCGCGCCAAGAAGAACAACACCATTTGGTAGCTTAACACCGAATTGGACGATGTTCTCTAGTTGCCGTGGAAGTTATAGTGGCTGCCACTGTTGTCGTAATTGCCACCCTCACGCAGTGTTTTCCTAAACGCTAAATGGTAAATAGTCGGTCACCTACCGTTTAGCCATTATTCGGGCAAAACGTCCCATTAAACAGGCTAAACGGCCAATTAAACGGGGTAAACGGGTGATTAAACGAAAACAGCGCACCACCGTGTGGCGTTTACATGGTATTTAAATGGGCTAAACGACCATTTAGACGAACAGTGCCCTCACGACGACTGCCATAGCCGCCACATGCAGGTAGGCAAGGCTCGTGCGTGCGACTAGCAAGCCTGCGCAGAAAAGGAGATATTTCAATATTTGACATCTAGTCCACAAGCCTCACAAGATTTGACATTCAATCCGTCTACCTTTTGAATTTGGACGGTAGCGAATTGGTTTGACTCGAGGGATTTCAATTATTTTCTCTCATTTTTCTTTTCCTATAATCTTTTCACCTCTTGGTCACCTGAAAGGACTAAACTACCCCTGCCTAATTGAATACAACGGTTCCCTTCTGCTTCTCCCTTCCGTTGTGACTCAGGCTATCTGCACTCTCAACCTCTATTTCCATACTCTAAAAGGAATATTCTATTCTAGTCATTGAGATTCTCTATTCTATATCCATTTCTTCCACACCCATATTATCTTTATTCCATACTCTATACCTACTATTCCATATTTTATTCTCCTTCCCCCCTTTCTCTCTCTCCACTACACTCTCTCTCTCTCCACTACAGTGTCACAGCAATGGCGCGAGAGGAGCGTTGCTAGTGTGGTGGACGGGATAGCGTTCGTCTCCCACTGCGCTAGGTTTGGAGATGCCATGTAGCAAACGGAGGGATTAGGGATGAAATAGAGAGCAACGGTGTGAGCCTTTCCTCTCTATATTTCCAGTACAGGCTTGGTTTCGGGCGCGCGGTGCGAACAGAAGAGGCAGCCGGACGGGACCAGTGGCCGCCTGTGCGCTCCCGTCCGTCGCCCGTCGGCGGGCCCTCCACTGCCGGGAAGGCCCCTCCCCCCTCCACTGCCCTCCCCATCCACTCCCAGACTACCCAGCGCCGCCTGACGGCTGCTGTGAAATTTCTCCGCGGGAAGCCAGCCGGGAACGACCGAATGGGGGCGTTGCCCCGGGCTGCGGTCGCAGTTTTTTTTTTTCAGGTTTCCTGTTTTTTTCCCAACACACACGTGACACGTTTGGGTTGGGCACGTCAGATGAGCCTCGGTCCGACTCCAGCCGGGTACTTGGCTGGCGTCACTGCTCACCCTGCTGAGCTCGCGTGTCGCGTCTCGCTCTCGCGTTCTCTTCCGTTCCATGCCTTTCCGGCGAGCTAGTCTTGGTACCCACCGGCGAGCACGCGGCTGTAACCTCCCCCACCCCCATCAAACTCCACCTGCTCCCCGATCCGCTAGATCTCGGCTACGCGCAGGTACCCAACCCCCCTCGTCTCTCCACTCAGATCTCATTTGGAAGCGCGCTGGCCGCTGGCGCTGCCCTGTAGTGGTGGGCGCGTCCTGGGGAAGTGGACGGGTAGAGCTCTGCGGTTTGGACCACCGGTGGGCAGTGGGCTCGTTGCTTCGGCGTCCGTCGCTTAATCTCGGGCGCGCGTGGGTCTGGCAGGAATGGAGCGCGGGATGGTTCGTGAGTTGGGCATTTGGGGTTTAATCAGCGTGTGTGAGAGTCAAATAGGGCGCGGGTTTGTTTGGCATTGTGTGTTTCCTCTCATTTTGGCACGAGTTGCGTGGTTGGCTGTGGCGTTGCTTTGCTCCCTAATTTGGTTGGATCAGGCGTGTCCTGGGAGCTATGGGTACAGCCTGTTCGTTTGGCTGTGGCTCGTCGTAAACGATCGTAAATTTCCAGCTGGAACAGTATTTTTGTCTTACCCAAACCAGCCAGCAGTACTTCTTCACGAACCAGCAACGATACGAACCAGCCAACCGAACAGGCTTGCTAAGTCATAAATGTTGAGTCTCTGACTGTTTAGTGAGGATTCTTATTTGCTAATCATGAATTTGTCTGCGTGAAATTCCATATGGATTACCTCAATTTTTTTCACACACGGACATCTACCACTAGATGAGAATTGCAGTTCACTGACAATTTTTTTGTACACAACAATGCATACTTCATCAAGAGTGCAAGTTACTTTTGCAACTGATTATCGAACATCTCCTATTACGCACCATGCTGCATGTGATTTTTTGTTAGATGTAATAGTATATAATTTTTTTTTCTATTCCAGTTATGCTGATTGTGAGGAATTTGGTAGCACCTCTATCACGGTTTTAAAACTAGAGCGCTGCCGCCTCAGCATATATAATATGGACGAGTAAGAATTGCTGCAGAATAAATCCTTCTTTCCTAAAGATGTTACATTTACTTGCATAGTGACTGTTTCATGTTTCCAATTAACCAGAGAAAAATGTTGTTGAGCTGCTGCAACGTTATCGCCGTGACCGTCAAGTATTACTCAACTACATTCTTTCTGGCAACTTGATCAAGAAAGTTGTAATGCCACCTGGTGCAATCTCTTTGGATGATGTAGATATAGATCAAGTCAGTGTTGATTATGTCCTCAACTGTGCTAAGAAAGGTGAAGTATAGCTTTATCGGAGTTCCTTTTTTGTTTGTTCTTGCATCAATTCTGAGAACGCTTAGAAAATGTAGGTGAACCTCTTGACCTCGGAGATGCCATCCGCCTTTTTCATGATAGCCTTGATTATCCATATGTGGTGAGTTGGTTTATATTTTGTTTTCTTATAAATCTTTTTGTCTTGCTGAAAAGTTCTTTTGTTGGTTTTCGTTTGAGTTAGTTCTTTTGTATCACATCTCATTTGAACATCTAGATACTTCTGTCTCCCTTATTTTGATGTAAAAAAATTCTCAGAGCATACATTTTATCCATGTACCTAAATACTATTATTTCTTTGGCCAGAATAACACTGGAGCTGTAGAGGAGTTCTATTTGCTTACAAAACCAGAATATTCAGGACCAGCTCCAACAAGAGAACCACCACCTATCCCAGCCACTGCATCATCACCAGTTGTGATACCACCACCGGATGTGGAACCAGCACCAGTTATTGTGTCATCGCCAGTCGCAGCTACCAACTTGACAAAATCACAATCATTTGATTCTCCGACCGAGAAGGAATTAACTATAGATGACATTGAAGACTTTGAGGATGATGAAGATGAATTTGATGGTCGAAGGGCTTCTAGAAGACATCAAACTGATGCCAGTGATCTATCGTTGCGGTTACCACTATTTGAAACAGGTACGAGTTATGAATTGATGAACAGCTATCCTGAAATTACATGTTCAATAACAGATACATATAAAGTGCTATGCCTTTGATGATCATCCATCTCCTCTGTTTCCGTTTGGGTATTTTATTGGTGATTTTGTCGTATCATACTAGTCGTGTGCTATTTTTTTTCTCTCGAATGTGCATTGTAGGAGAGCTGCATATCATTTCAATCAATAATAAAAAGATGAAAAAAAATAGTAATGAGAGGGCTATAGCACCCTCCACAATGATTAACAGTGTGACTAACACGCCATGGGAAAATATACAAATGACCCGACAAACAAAACCTGGCCTAAACTAAGACACTGACAGGGAGCTGAGCTCCCTGGCTCCAGCTGCACACTAGACCTCCCTCCTCTTTAGTTTTATTTTTTTAGTTGCCTGAAAGATTTCACTCTAATGAAGTAATGATTGGGATAACTAGGCCATTAGTCATTAGTTACTTCTTGAACCTTGTCCGACTTTGAGCTTGAAAGTTATTGGTAGCTACGCTACTTTTTCAGGTATCACAGATGATGATCTTCGTGAGACAGCATATGAGATCCTTGTTGCAGCTGCTGGTGCTTCAGGGTAGGCCTGTGCATCTCTTTACATCCACATAGTTGTTTCATTAAAAGATAACAAATCTTCCTAGGGTACAATATAACCTAGCCTATTTTGGTACATTTAGGGGTCTTATAGTTCCTCAGAAGGAAAAGAAAAAAGAGAAGAGGCACAGATTAATGAGGAAACTCGGTCGTAGTAAGAGTGAAAGTGTGGATACCAACACTCAACGTACAACCTGGTTTAGTTGGTTTGCTTGAAACCATTGCGAGCTCAACTTGAGGTTTGATGTCCTAACTTTTTTGTCCCTGATGACTAGATTAGCATGCCACTTTTCTTAACTTATTAATCCACTCAATTTTAATTATATTTCTACATTTGTATGCTTCTACCTTCTTAATTTCTTTTGAGTATTACACAAGACTTCATGAAGAACTTTGTAGTCTGAAATGTCATTATTGCCATTAGCGTTTTAAATGCAAACTTTTGATGTGATTAGGATGGCATTTCTGTGATACTAACTCATTTTGATGAAGAAAATTTCTTAAGGGATTTTTGTACCTTAAATCAAATGAATATAAGCAGTCTGTTTCCTGTGTAGATTACCAGAATTTTTTAGGAAAATTGCTGAATATAGTGGAACTGCTATTTGTCTAATCGAATCTAGTGACTGACTTGCTATTCAAAATTATTAAGTGAATAGCTAGTTTTTGGTTAGTTGGCAACTTGGCACTTGGAAGTCTACAGTTCCCTAGGTTGTATCTTGGTGATTCCAGGTCTCATAAAGCATTTAAATATGCTCATTTTACATTTGCTGACTGCATCCCCCCTTTTTTTTGCATAGATAACAGAGTCCATGGATATTCGAACTAGGCAAGGATTACTCAATGCTATGGTTGGCAAAGTTGGAAAACGGATGGACAATCTTTTGATTCCATTGGAACTATTATGCTGCATATCCAGAGCTGAATTTTCTGACATGAAAGCATACCTTCGTTGGCAGAAGAGACAGGTTAGCATCGCTTTGGTTCAAGTTATTTTCTAAATGACCTTGAACCATATACTCATTTCATAACATTATATCCTTCATCTGTGTTTTTGGGGTTCAGTTAAACATGCTGGAGGAAGGCCTCATAAACCATCCAGTTGTTGGATTTGGGGAGTTCGGTCGAAAAGTCAATGAGCTAAGGAGCCTTTTTAGAAAGATTGAAGAATCTGAGGTTTTATTCATACACAACAAAAGTATCATGCTTGACCTCTTATAACCCTTTCACAAAATCTCCACTAATTCAGGATTATCCTTGTGTATTTTTCGCTAGTCCTTGCCACCATCTGCTGTGGAGGTTCAACGCACAGAATGCTTAAGATCACTGAGAGAAGTTGCCACTTCTCTATCTGAAAGGCCTGCCCGGGGTGATCTTACTGGTGAGGTTTGTCACTGGGCTGATGGATACCAATTGAATGTAGCATTGTATGAGAAGATGCTTGGCAGTGTTTTTGACATCTTGGATGAGGGAAAACTTACAGAGGTCGCTATCTCAAATTCATGATTGCAGTTTTCCACTGACTAATTTCACCATTAGCCATGATGTTTCTCTTACCTTTTTTCTTTAATCCACCAGGAGGCAGAGCAAATCCTTGAACTCTTGAAGTCAACTTGGCGGATACTAGGAATCACAGAGACTGTTCATGATACATGCTATGCATGGGTATTATTTCGACAGGTGAATCCATGATGAAATAAAATTAAGGCTAAATTTGTGGAAATTCTGTTTTTTTTCTGTGTTGCCCCCAAATATCTTTACAACAGCAACCAGTGTGTTTCTTCACTGCTGATTATTGTCCACGAACTGCTTACTGAATTGAGCCTATTTTAACATCTTGGGATTTTGCTTAAAAGTTCCGCATCTGTCAAAAGCAGGGAGGAGGTTGTTCAGGATAGGGGTTCAAGTTTTGTGTTTATATATATATATGTTCAGTAAATCTGATATGTCAACTATCCCTTTGCACAAAATCCCAATGGTCTTGGCCAGTTAAACCTATCATGAAGTAGGAAATCTACGAGTGTAGAATCAAATCTAAAACTCTTAACCACACTTATTTTTGTCTCTTGAGGCAAATAGAGTCTCTTGCATATGCAATAGTTCACTGGAGGCTAGATGTTCTACAAAGTCCTATTCTGCACTGTGCTACTGGTTTAGCTCAAATAGGTTTGCCTCCATAAGAGTGATAATCTCCTGCATGTTCAAGAAAGAAAGAGTATGATAATTGACGTAGGTTTCTGCAACTCAGTTTGTTCTTACAGGTGAACAAGGACTTCTGAAAGTTGTGATTGGCCATTTGAGGAAGATACCTTTGAAAGAACAGCGTGGTCCGCAGGAAAGATTACACTTGAAAAGCCTGCGTAGTTCTGTTGATGCTGAGGGTAGCTATCAAGACTTCACATTTTTCCAGTCTTTCCTGTCTCCAATTCAGAAATGGGTGGACAAGAAACTAAATGACTATCACCTACATTTCTCCGAGGTTTGTTTTCCAACCTCCTGGTTTGGTCTTGTGCTACACTGTATGCATGGGCAGTTATTCTATGGAAAATATACCCTTTACTATTTGGAAGCTAATCCCTTTGTTTCGACAAATGTTTGATTTTGTTAATTTGTTTTCTTTATGTAGCAATATTTACAATACCCTTTTTACTGAAGATTATTTTTGTAACGTGTCCCACTCATGTAATCTTTTGTTCATTTGTTATTTTGAACTAATCCTCAACACACATGTGCATAAGGTTGTCCATCGTTATTTAGCTAAGTTAAATGTAATTGCATTACCTTTCTAGTCCAATCAATAAATGTAGTTCTGCAATCTCTTATGAACATTGTCATCTTTATCTCTCTCTCATTTTGGCCTCTTATATGTTTCATTCATTTTCACTTCCTATGCATAAGATTTACCACATGTTTTTCTCTTGATCCACCATTTTATCCATGGGTGCATGTCGCTATTATTCAGATTTCAGTACCTGGCATATGCTACTCTACGCATTTCATACATTATATTATACTAGCAAATATGCCCGTGCGTTGCAACGGGAGAAAAAAATCATCAAATGTTCATGAAAACACGACGGTGGAAATTCTACGTATTTATTTATGTTTGTTTATCTTTTGTATAAATTTTTAAGCTACAATTAATTATTTATAACCATAACATCGACAATATAATATAAGTTAATGTTTACATTAATATGATAGTGTCCTTGTATGGATCATGCATTGGCCGATTAATTGCCATGCATGTTGGTCACATGCTCGCACGCATATGTATTAGGCAATAGGAGATTGTATATTGTATATTTAGGCAAGGCGGTCAATTAGGATCAGAGATTTATTCCTGTCCTTGTATTTGTAAACTGCCATATATAGCAGCAGCCGCTGCCCTATAATACAGGCGCCCCTCTCCCATTGAGAGTGTGGCTAATTGCCCCAACTTCATCTTTCTACATGGTAATCAGAGCAATCTGATCTTGGCCCTCCCTCCTTCCCCAAACCTGCGTCGCTCTCTCCCTGAGTGCCGCCCAACCTTGCTGCGCCTCCCAACAGCCGCGCCATCATGTCCACAGAATCCTTCACCACCTCCGCCACCTCTCCAGCCATGGCTGACGCCATCAACCCAGCCGTTTGCCCATATGCTCTGGTAAACGTGAAGACCCACATTCCCATGACCCTCGAGCTGCGACCCTCCAACTACACCAAGTGGTCCACAGCTTTCCACGCCATGTGTGGCAACGGGCTGCTCTCGCACCTTGCCGTCGTCTCCCCTACGCCCACCGATGACGCATGGGTGCAGGCTGACTTTTGCATCCGCAGTTGGATCTTCGGCACCGTCTCCGACTCCGTCCTCAACCTCGCTATGACCGGCGCCCAGCAGACCGCCGGCCAGCTTTGGACGGCCATCGCCGCCCTGTACCAAGCTAACAAGGAGCCCCGCGCCGTCTTCCTGAGTCACGAGTTCCACTCGATGACCCAGGGCGACTCCATCGACGAGTACTGCGTGCGCATGAAGGAGGCTGCCGACAATCTTCGCGACGTCGGGCAGACCATCACCAAGCCCAACCTCGTCCTCAACCTGCTCCGCGGCCTCAACGAGAAGTACCAATCCGTCGCCGACAACATCGCCGCCCAGGAACCTCTCACTTTTGCTGTTGCCAGGAACCAACTCCTCCTCAAGGAGCTGCGTCTCAAGAACGAGGACAAGGTCCGCGCCGCTTCGGCCCTTCTCGCTGCCTTCAACGGCGCCCCTGGTGGCGCCCCACCGGCCGGAGTCCAGCGGCAGCAGTCGCGCCAGCGGCGGCAGCAGCACGGCGGCCGCCGCGACAACACTCGGCGCGACAGCAAGCGTCAGCCCTGGGGTTTTGATCCTTGGACTGGCGCACGTGTCAACCCCGGCGAGCGCGTCATACCTCCCTGGGAGCGCGACCAGGGTGGTTCCGGCGCCCCTGGCAGCCACCCATGGCAGCCCCCACGCCAATAGGGGGTGCTCGGTGCCCCTCAGGCGCACACGGCGTTCGCCCCCGTCCAGGCTTCCTCCACCAACACTGGTGGACCGACATGGGACTCGGCCGGCCTCATTGCTGCCCTGCAGCACCTGGCTGTCCAGGGCAGCCCCTCATGGGTTGTTGACTCCGGCGCTTCATCCCACATGACGTCTTCCGATGGTATGCTCCTCCAACGCCTACCCCCCTCCACCTCCTCTATAACAGTAGGCAATGGCACTAGCATTCCGGTCACGTCTAGAGGTCACTCCATCCTACCCACCGCCTCAGCAAACTTCTCCTTCAATAACATTCTCGTCGCCCCTTCCCTCGTTCATAATCTTTTATCCGTTCGTCAATTCACCCGTGAAAATCGCTGCTCTCTTGAATTTGACGCTCTTGGTTTTTCTGTTAAGGATACCCAGACGGGACGCGTGATTCATCGCTGCAATAGTACCGGCGATCTCTACACCATACCTGCTATCCCTCCGACCGCTGGCGCCTCCTCACATGCTCTCCTGGCTGTTTCGTCGACCCTGTGGCACCAGCGTCTCGGCCATCCAGCCCCTGCTGCATTAGAACATTTAAATAAAATACACGCTGTTTCCTGCAATAAAGTAGACCGCTCCCTCTGCCATTCATGTCAGCTAGGCAAGCATACACGTCTACCCTTCAGTGCCTCTCAGTCCTATACTCATGCACCGTTTGAACTAATTCATTGTGATGTTTGGACCTCTCCCATCCCTAGTATATCTAGTTTTTCATACTATTTAGTCTGCCTGGATGATTACCGTCACTATTGTTGGGTTTTTCCTCTCCGCCGCAAATCCGAGGTCCACCAACACTTAGTTGAGCTCACAGCTCTTGCACAAACCCAATTTAACCTCCCTGTAAAATGCTTCCAAACCGACAATGGCACCGAATTCGTCAACACAGCCACCACCACCTTCTTCGCTGCTCGGGGAACACTTCTCCGTCTCTCCTGCCCATACACTTCCCCTCAAAATGGCAAGGCGGAACGCACCATCCGCACCCTCAACAACTCAATTCGCACCATGCTGCTCCACGCTTTCATGCCGCCTGCATACTGGGCTGAGGCTCTTGCTGCCGCCTGCTACTTACTCAACAGGCGCCCTTCCTCCTCCATATCCCATGAGGTTCCCTTCACTCGCCTCCATGGACAGCCACCCACCTACAGCCACCTTCGCGTCTTTGGGTGCCTATGCTACCCAAACCTACAGGCCACCTCCCCACATAAGCTCGCACCTCGCTCCGCAGCATGCATTTTCCTTGGGTATCCATCCTCTCATAAGGGTTATCGGTGTCTTAACCTAACAACTCAACGCATCATTATTTCTTGTCATGTTGTGTTCGATGAGACTGTTTTTCCCTTTTCCTCCACCAGCGTCATCCCATTCCCTCGCTCCCTGGATTTCCTTCTCGACAACGATTCGGTTTCGGTGCCTTGCTCTACTGTTCCTGCAGGTGGAGGTCCCTCAACGACCACGGTTGCTCCGTCCACCTTGGACGTTGTGCAGCCGCCCCCTGATGATGAGCCGGACTCGGCTCTTCTCCTGCCTGGGGGGCGCGCCCCTAGCCCTAGTTCGGCTTCTCCACCACCGGGCGGGTGTGGTCACGTGCCCCCGCTGGCCTTCCTGTGGCTCCGTTCCCACGGACCTACAGTCGACGACCCCAGCCGATGCCTGCGCCATCGGCTGCCCCTGCAGCACCGGCGCCCCAGGCTGCGTCCGTGGCCGCAACCCCATCTCCGCCGCTCACGCGCACCAGGACCGGCGCCCTCCCGCGTGTGAGCTACGAGGGGCTCGCTGCCACCTCCTCGCCCTCACCATCGCCTCTACCGGCGAACTACCGCAGCGTCCTGGCCGATGCCAACTGGCGGGCTGCGATGATGGATGAGTACCAGGCACTCGTCGACAACAACACCTGGCGTCTTGTTCCGTGCCCTTCTGGCGCGAATGTTGTGACGGGCAAGTGGATTTTCCGGCACAAATTCCATGCCGATGGGTCCCTCGCTCGTCACAAGGCCCGCTGGGTGGTCCGCGGGTTTTCTCAACGAGAAGGCATTGACTACGACGAGACCTTCAGTCCGGTGGTCAAATAGGCCACCATTCGGACCGTTCTCAGCATTGCCGTCTCCCGCGCCTGGCCGATCCACCAGCTAGACGTGAAGAATGCCTTTCTTCACGGCCACCTCGACGAGACGGTCTACTGCCAGCAGCCACCAGGTTTCGTCGACCCCGCCGCTGCAGATCACGTCTGCCTCCTGCAGAAGTCCCTGTACGGACTGAAGCAGGCCCCGCGAGCTTGGTACCAGCGGTTCGCGGCCTTCCTTCAACAGCTCGGCTTCGTCACCTCCACCTCCGACACGTCCCTATTTGTTCTCACCGAGGGGACGAGTCTCGCCTACTTGCTGCTCTACGTCGACGACATCATCCTCACCGCCTCGACTCCCGCTCTTCTGCAGCGACTCATGGCCCGACTCCAGTCTGAGTTCGCCATGACCGACTTGGGTGCTCTTCACCACTTCCTCGGCGTCGTCGTTACCCGCACCTCCGACGGCCTGTTCCTGTCGCAGCGACAGTACGCCGTCGATCTCCTCCAGCGGGCGGGCATGGCTGAGTGTCATCCTACGGCAACCCCTGTTGACACTCAGGCCAAGCTCTCCGCCCATGAAGGCAACAAACTGTCAGACAAGGACAGCTCAGAGTACAGGAGCATAGCAGGGGCTCTTCAGTACCTGACTCTGACGCGTCCTGATCTGGCTTATGCAGTTCAACAGGTGTGTCTCTTCATGCACGCCCCGAGGGAGCCCCACCGTGCGCTGATCAAGCGCATTCTGCGCTATGTGAAGGGCACGCTATCCTCCGGTCTTCACATTGGCGCCGGCTCCATCCAGACGCTGACCGCATACTCTGATGCTGACTGGGCTGGTTGCCCTGACTCCAGGCGGTCCACTTCTGGCTTCTGCGTCTATCTCGGCGACAACCTGGTCTCCTGGTCCTACAAACGCCAGGCCACGGTCTCCCGCTCTAGTGCTGAGGCAGAATACCGTGCTGTGGCTCACGTTGTGGCCGAGTGCTGTTGGCTGCGGCAACTCCTTCAGGAGCTCCATCTTCAGCTGCCCCAGGCTACGGTGGTCTTCTGCGACAACGTCAGCGCCGTCTACATGACGGCCAATTCGGTCCACCACAAGCGCACGAAGCATATTGAGATTGACATTCACTTTGTGCGCGAGAAGGTGGCCCTTGGCGAGATTCGGGTCCTTCATGTTCCTTCGTCTCATCAGTTCGCTGACATTATGATGAAAGGGCTCCCAACGCCACTGTTTACAGATTTCAGAACCAGCCTGTGCGTCCGCAAGCCTCCCGCTTCGGCTGCGGGCGGGTATTAGGCAATAGGAGATTGTATATTGTATATTTAGGCAAGGCGGTCAATTAGGATCAGAGATTTATTCCTGTCCTTGTATTTGTAAACTGCCATATATAGCAGCAGCCGCTGCCCTATAATACAGGCGCCCCTCTCCCATTGAGAGTGTGGCTAATTGCCCCAACTTCATCTTTCTACAATATGCATGACTGGAATCCTGGTTTGATGAAAGCAACACACAATACTTTAATATTAATTATATATCCAAATACAAAAATAAGTGACTACCTTTATCTTCTCCTCAACTCTGCGTGCATCCATCCATCCCCTGCGGCCCTGCAAGCTCTCTCTCATCTGTATCTCCCCATCCGAACTCTCCTCTCTCCACTTCCCTAAAAGTTGGTGTGTGCGGTGGCGACACTGGCGAGGCTGCGATGCGCAACGGCGCGCTCTCCGTCTGGTTCTACGTGATCCGGGCCGAGGCGCCGTGAGGCGTAGTCAAACATGGCACGGTCACCCAAATTACAAGTTGACCATTCATTTATTCTATATTATATTTTTTTATTATTATAAAATTATGATCATTGGATAGTATATTTGATCACGAATCTAACCATATCAAGTTTATATTACAATTGTTCACCAAATAATTGGTCAAAGACTGAAGTTTGAACCTTGTTTTGCGTGTTCGCCTTATAAACTGGATCGGAGGGAGTATATAATATACCGCACTGAACCTTTTTACTCTCATTTGCTTGCAACAAGAGATCATTATTTTCTGCACATTCAGACTTTCTTTATATTTACAGGGCCCCAGCTTGATGGCTGATGTTGTGACAGTGGCAATGCTGACAAGGCGGATCCTTTGTGAAGAAAATGACAAGGTGCTTTTACTTTACTTTTGTTTCTGACCACTGTTGTTGCCACATCACTTTAACAGTAACAATTTCTTGTTCTATTTGAATACAATCACTGCAGAGTATAGAGAGCAGAACTGTTCACTGTTTGCACATTTAGAAAATTCTGATTAACAATTTCTTGTTCTATTTGAATACAATCACTGCAGAGTATAGAGAGCAGAACTGTTCACTGTTTGCACATTTAGAAAATTCTGATTTTGGGCACCCATTTGCTTTTGTGCATCAGGCACTGGAGTCTCCTGACAGAGATCAGATTGACCGTTACATCACTTCTTCAGTCAAAAGTGCTTTCTTGAAGGTGACATTTGTGCAGCAGCCATTATTATTCCATTGGTAGTGTAGTTCTAATTTATATGGACTAAATTTCCTATCTTTGATTTAACCCCATTTTACCATGAGATGGTTATCGATGACACATTTATGTTCTCATATGTCATATGTGAAACCTCAAATCTTTATCAGTTGTCACTGGTCATTGCACCTGTACATTGCTTTTTCACATTTCATTTCTATCTGTTTGAGAACCTTGACTCTTAGGGAAACATCATATTGCATTATTCCTAGTGTGGACAAGATTCTTCTTAGCTGGATGTGTTAGATGATTGTTCTTTTTCTTTTTATGGTAGAGGACATCAAAGCCTGATATGAGATGTATGGTCTGGATGGTTGTTTTTGTACCTTTGCCTAAACATTCCTGTGGATACTTCTGGCCATGTTGTTATAAAGGATTTGTAGTGGTGCCTTTGTGTCTAAACATTTCTGTGGATCACTTCCCTGTGTCTAAACCTGAATTGGACATCATCGTTAAAATTCAGATAGCACAATAAAGAATTGGCACATACTTGTGTTCCTTTTGATGATATGTTACCATCATACCATTTCTTGTAAGAAAAATATGCTACCATTTCATTGGTTGATGAAACATTCTACTCTTTTCCTTCCAGATGGCACATTCTGTAGAGTTCAAAGCGGATTCTACACATGAACATGTTTTAGCGTCTCTAGCTGAGGAGACAAAGAAATTTCTGAAGAAAGATACAACCATTTTTACACCTGTTTTGACAAAATGGCATCCACAGGCAGCAGTTGTTTCTGCTTCTCTCATCCATAAACTTTATGGAAATAAATTGGTAGGTTATATCCAGCATATCTGTTAAATGTTTTTGACTTTGTAACTTCGTGATTCTGCATGCTTACATAGAATTGTTTTGCCAGAGACCATTCCTTAAGCATGCTGAGCATCTTACGGAGGACGTGGTTTCTGTATTTCCTGCAGCTGATGCTTTGGAGCAATACATAATGTCTGTGATGGCCTCTGTTACTGGAGATGATGGTTTGGATAGCATATTCAGACATAAGCTAGCTCCATATCAGGTCAGCTTAACCTTCATGAAGTAGTATTAAAACTTAGATAAGCGCAAAGCAATCCATGTGTTTACCTTACATTTTTTTGCCATTTTATCAACCAATGTGTGCTGCACAGTGAAAGATAGATAATGTGTTATGTATTTAAGAGCATTGTTGGTGTAGTGTTGTTTATCCTAATTCTCTGCTTTCCTTTTCTTAGATTGAAAGTAAATCTGGTACATTAGTTTTACGCTGGGTGAATGGGCAACTTGAGAGAATTGAAACTTGGGTTAAAAGGGCTGCTGACCAAGAGGTAACACATTTGTGACTTTTTTTGTTTATATATAATTTCTTTGTTCTAATTGTCTTATTACTAGTACGCCCATTCACCATGGGATTTGAAATGAAATATCCAAATTCTTTATATCCTTAGAAGTATCTTTCAGCGTATTTGTTAGTTTGATGGTTCGACCTTTAGTTCAAGAAAGTAAAAACATATGCTCTTAGTGACAAATTTTATATAATGTTTACTTGAGCTTTATGTTTTAAATAGTGACTATATATTTGTGATATTTAAAGCTGCTATGATTTATGGAATTTTCCAGAATTGAACGATGGATTTCTGGAATCTATTGAAACTGTTACTTGGTCTAGTTCTGTTTTCAAATATATATAATTGCAGTTTTCTATCTGTGAGTTTGTGTAAGGATCCAATAACAATTTTGACCACTGCTTGCATTTCCTTCTCAGTTCTTTGCTGGCTTATTTTTGCTTGTAACATTAGTTATTATAAACTACAATTATCGTTTTCTATGTTCCTATCTTCTCTATTCTAATTTTTATTCTCCACAGGTTTGGGACCCTATATCCCCTCAACAACGCCATGGGAATTCTATTGTAGAAGTCTATAGAATCATAGAAGAGGTGCTTCTTTTGTTCCTCATTATTTTGAAATTTCATTCATGCTAAAAGTTGTTTTGATTAAAATGAAGTTTTTCTTTCATGCTGTAATCTCAGAATTATTTTATTTGCACTTTGTAATTTGTTATGATATTATGTTTGCAACTCCGTGTTGTTAAAATGTTGATTTGGATGAAAGAATATCATTGCTTAATCAAAAGCAGAAACAGTGCCCAGGAGGACGCACGTCCTTGAGATCATGACCGTCCTTGTGTAGCTCCTCACCAGAACGAAGTAACAGAGGATAACAGAGGCGCTTCAGCCGTCTGTCTTCCTCACCCATACAGAACCAACTCCTCCATTGACCTCCACCCAGCACGCCATGGTCCCCCACCTGCCCCTCCCGGAGCTTCTGCCCTCCACCACAGCTGACACTAACCTCCTTCCTTGCCCAACCACTGTCTCACCACCACTGGCTGGTGGGCACCCTGCTGCCTCGCCATCCCGCCCACCAGCCACCGGCACCGCAGGCCGGTAACCTCCTAGGACATCCCTCTACAGCCAGAGGTCCCAAAAATCCCCAACCCGAACCCCAATCCGTAACCTTGCAGGGGCCGCAGACGTGGTCACAGCGGCATCGAGAGGGATGCGAAGCAGAGGGCCAAGGAAGAAGGTTAGGCAAGGAGGGAGGAAGAAGTCTGCTGTTAGAAGCCTGTCATTAGAACTAATCATGATGATCCAATCTGATGGACCCGATGTCCAGGACATGCGTCCTCCTGCACACCAAATAATTTTTGTTGTTTAATTATAACTTAACTATGCAATCATTAATAATAAACTCTCTGTATGTATTCCCATGCCATGACGTTAGTAGTGTAGGTGATGAGAGTTTTTGCGCTTTAACTCCTTGGAGCATCTACGTATAGTCTGGTAATTTGTTTCTTCCTTTTTTTTCTCTGAGGGCATGGTAAAGTTTTCATGCATCCTTGCCTGCTGTTATATGTTTTCATTATTACCCAACAAAATAATACTCCATTCCAAATCGTAAGTTGTTTGGCTTTTCTAGATACTCCCTCCGTTCCAAATTATAAGACGTTTTGGCTTTTCTAGATACATAGACATACAATATGTCTAGATACATAGTAAAGAAATGTATCTAGAAATGCCAAAACGTCTTATAATTTGGAACAGAGGGAGTACATAGCTTTTACTATGCACCTATATGTTATGCTTAGATACGCTATGTATCTTGGAAACCTAAAATGACTTACAATTTGGAATGGATGGAGTAGTAATGTTGTCTTTCATGATTTTGGCTTTGTGCCAGTGTGGCTCTGTAGTTGGTCCATTAATGCAACAACAGTGTCTGGTCTCCTATTTATAGAGCCGGTTATTTGACAAGATCTAACAAATCTGATTTACATGTCCCTAGCAAATCATCTACATTAAGGGTTAAGCAACTAAAAATTCTATGGAGGGCTGCTGCTTCTACTGTAGCCATGGCTTTACTGTGCTATGGCAAGCCCAAAGCTCAGCTTGTCATCCTAAAAATAAAGAAATAAGTAAACAAATATTGAACTCAAATATGAGTGGTTAAAAATGTGACAGAAAAGTATCAAAAAGTCATTTGTAAATTGTATCTCTAAAGGCGAGCCATAAAATTTGGGTTCTATGTAATGTACATGAAGATACATTTGTGTGTTAGAGATATATGAAATCATCTTCGATCACCATTTTATATGTTTCCTTATTTACTTCTTTTTACTACTTCTACTGATTTTATGAGTGGTCCTTTCACACATGTTGTGCAATGATGCAGATTTGTCATTTCATTAAGAAAGGGGAACACATGTCATGTAAATTAACATTTAAATTGTACTGAAGACGTCAAGATAGTGCCCCCAAGCGAATTGTTGCCAAGTGTTCCAACCAAATTTATAGGTGTTACTAGTGGCTTTAGTGTCTATTTTTTAGGTACAATATGACTACCAGTAATTAACATGTGAACATGATGAGTTTGTTATAGTTGCTGTACCTACACTCCATGAATATTTCTCCATGCTCTTTCCTTCCTAGCTTTAATTCTTGTGATGCAGCATACTACATATAACTCAACTGCTGTATCAACGTTTTTGGTGATTTAACTGAGCTGTTTATAATCCGCTTCCCACTGATCTCTAAAGAGGAAAATGCTGATTCTTCACAAACTATTGCAGACTGCAGATCAATTTTTTGCATTTAAGGTTCCTATGCGAGATGGAGAATTAAATAGTCTATGCCGTGGTCTTGACAAGGCATTCCAAGTTTATACACAGCTTGTCACTGCACCCCTAGGTTTGCACGATCATGTTCTTTTCTTTAGAGCTTCTTGATATCTAAGGCAGATATTTTCTTGTGCATGCGTGCTCAATAATGTATACTGTACAAGTATAGACACCTACTTTTCAGTATAAAAATAGAGAAATATCCATCACATTTTGCTAACTCTTTTTCTAATTAAAATATCTTCATTTGTCTAGCTATCAAGTGACAATGGCTTTTGTCTGCTTGTAGTTGATAAAGAAGATTTAGCTCCGCCTGTTCCTGTTCTTACTCGATATAAAAAGGAGCTTGGAATCAAGGCTTTTGTAAAAAAGGAGGTCCAAGAAGTTAGAACAGTTGATGAGAGGAAAGCTAGTGAAATTACTCAGCTTACAATGCCAAAGCTGTGTGTACGGCTTAACAGTCTATATGTGAGTCTCTTATTGCCATAGCTCATGATTATTTATAATTAGTTCCTGAGCATTTTGGAGTGGTCGGCACTGGGACTGCAGACACAATCGTGTAAATTTCTGTTGTAGTCTTCAAAGATTTTTTTTCTGCGTACCTTTATATTAAACTATTAAAGAGAGAGAAAGGGGAAGAAACCTCGTACAAGGCAACCATGTTACCACCTCTAGGAACTAAGAAGTGGTTGCACGAGAAAATATATAAGTTAAAACACCTGCACTAAAACAGTAGCATGATCCAACCAGAAAAAAAAGCCCAACCAATACCCTCCCCCTGACCAGGAAATAACATCTGGAGCTTTCGGGCACCAGCGAAACACCAATGCTGCAACTCTTCTTTAAAGAACAACTGGGCAGCTGGCAAAGGAGGAGCAACTCCTTCAAACATATCTGTTCCTGAGATTCCACAGGTCCAAGAGCCCAAGATCACAGCACTGTTGAACCCTTTTCTTTGAGCTTTATGAACCTTCACATTGGCTTTCCTCCAATCAGCAAAGCAGTTATCACTGATTCACTGCGTCTAGGTACAGTGTGATCCAAACCAACAGGGGCCAGTAAGCTGTACCACAATTGCCGAGCAAAGACACAATTAGTGAGAATATGTTGCACCGTCTCCTCTTGATTACACAGCACGCATTTCTCTGGATGAGGGAGACCCCTTTTAGCTAGTATGTCAGCAGTCCAGCACTTGTTTCTAAGTGCAAGCCAAAGAATACCTTGCACTTGAATGGCAACCAAGAGTCCAAGATTTGCAGAGTCGCTTCCAAGGCTCAAAGGTTATAGCACGAAAGAGGAATGCTTTGTAAGTGGATTTAGAAGAGAAAATACCACTTCCCTCATGCCGCCAAGAGAGTTGATCCTCATCTTCAGGGCCACCTCTTCTAAAGTGCGCAAAATTTGAACATACTGCATCAAGCCTTCCTAGGAGAGTCCATCTTGAATTTCCCTTACCCAGGTTCTGTTTACAAGAGCTTGAGCGACAGTCCTTGGCACGCAAGCAACCAAATCAGGCCTCAGTCTGATAAAGAGCATCCATGTAGCCATTGATCAGACCAAAACAGGTTTCAAAGATAGTGCACGTTCTTATATTATATGCATTTTCTAATCAATTTTGTCTTTCACGTTTCCTAGTATGGCTACCTCCATTTTAAATTTATAGCTATAATTAATATGGTGCGATGGAATATCCTAGTTTAATACCAGTAATTTAGATTATGCTGTCTACATTTCAGTGTTCTGAAACCTTATATTCCATCATGGTGTCTATAGTGTTATGCTTTTGCCAGGATTTACATCAATGGATCACACTCCTTGTCTTTCAAATGCTTTCCCTGTTTATTGTATTAAGGCCCTGTTTCGAGGGGCTCCTCCCGGCTCCTGTTCCTACCCTGCAGCAGTACTGTAGCGGAGCCAGGAGAAGCCCCAAATATGCAGCTCCTCCCTTTCCCAGTTCATTTTTGCTGGAGCAAGAGACATTTTTCTCCTTGTCACAGTGCGCTACAGTACAAACAGTGTTGCACAGTGCTTTGGGAGCCAAAGCTGGAGCCCCTCGGAGCAGCATCAAATGGGGCCTAAGTCTCGTCTTTGTTAGAGCTTTCTAATCAGAAGCACTTATTACGCAGTATGGTATCAGCCAGTTGAGTAAGTTGGAGGACAGCATTAATGAGAGGTGGGCTCGGAAGAAAAGTGAAAACACTAACATCAGTAAGTTCTCTGTCTAGTAGTTTCATACAGTTTATCTCTTGATAGGTAAGCTTCCCAAAATTACTTGATCTTCCTAGTCGAGTCCTTGTAGATTAAAGCCAATCATATATATGATTGTAATTTATTTGCCAGGACGAACAACAAGTGAAAAGTCAAAGAGTGCCGTCCATAATCAGAAAAATCAATTTGATGGCAGTAGAAAAGAAATCAATACTGCTATTGATCGTCTGTGTGAATTTACTGGTAAGGAAATATATAGAGGCAATGTTTCAGTAGAAGCTTATTGCTATTAATATTTGAACCTTTTCTTTTCTTCCTGTAGGGACAAAGGTTATATTCTGGGACCTGCAGCAGCCATTTATTGAGAATTTATACAGAAACGGTGTTTCTCAAGCTCGATTGGACACCATAACAGAAGTGCTTGATTTGGTACGTTACATAATATGGATTAGCTATTCAAGGAATTCATTTTCTCCGTTCTTTTTTCTTTCAAACTGGACACATCATGTTTGTGTTTGACCTGAACAATTTATGGAATACTGACATGTCATCCCCAAGCATGGTAAAGATCATATTTAACTGTGAACATGCAATGATGTGTCCATATTTGTCTGTTTCTCATTCTGTTGTTAAGAGGAACAGTAACATGATTTTGTTACCCTAGAGTTCTATCTGGCATTCAGACCAAAGTGCAAGCATAAGCTGTTACATTAAAAACCTTAAAAATCTGGAGGCACATTAGTTTCTCTTGAACTATGGTGCTCCTTATTTATGCTACAGCTCATTTTCAGGTCCTTAATCAACTTTGTGATGTCATTGTGGAACAACTGAGGGATCGTGTGGTTACAGGGCTTCTGCAAGCATCCCTGGTAATCACTTTAGCTACTACTTTTAGGATGGGATTTCATGACATTCTGAACTATGTTCTTAAAGCTCTCTTGATTGGTAGGATGGCTTACTTCGTGTGATACTGGATGGAGGTTCTACACGTGTCTTCTCTCCAAATGATGCAGCTTTTTTGGAGGAAGATCTTGAAACCCTGAAGGTTATATCATTTACAGAATTATTTTGCCTGCTTTGCTGTATTTTATTTATTTTCTTAAGGGACATCAGAATAGCGGTTCCATTTTATGCTAGATGGCTGTTTATCGGATTTTTTTTGTATTTTTAACCCATTTTAAGTTATATTTTAAAAATAACCCCACCCACCTTTTGTTTTTATTCATAACACTTTTGGCTGTGCCAATTCATGTGGCGTGGCAAATCACTTTCCGCGTCACATGCATTGGCACAACAAGGTATGCCACGCTGGAGTCGTGGGAGGGTCTATCGGCGCATATTCCACATGGAAAGCTTGCCATGCCACTCCCGTTGGCATGGCAAAATAGAACAGCCATGCCACCTGGACTAGCATGGCAAGGCTAAACCTTAGAAAAATCATATCTTTTTCATAAGCCGTCGGCTGGAGATGTTTTTTTTTAACAAAAATTGTAACACTAGATGAGGTCTAGAACTTCCTAGTTTTGAGTTTTTTCATTTGTTACAAACTTTCAACAGCATATTAAGCACATACCAGGGCTTGTCACATTAGAAAAATCATATATTTATCATACGAGGTCGGATGGGTATAAAATTTGCAGAAAATTGTAGCTCTTGACAAGATCTACAACATTATGGTTCGTGTTTTTTCATTTAAAGTCGTTAAGATGTTTAAATAATTGATACAAACTTCCAGCACCATATTAATCACATACTGGGGTGTCACCAGAAAAATAATATTTTTTCCATACAGAATTGGATGGAGATGAAATTTATATGAAAGTTGTAGCTCTCGAAAATATTATGAATATTAATTTAAGTCAACTTGAGTGTGTGATTGTTTCATGTTTACATCAGTCTATGTATTCGAAGTTCAATTCACCGCTTTGAGCTACATTATGATCACATATGCTGCAACCGGAGTATATATATGGTTGGATGAAGTTTTCTAAATTGGACCGAACTTATAGAAAATACAACACCTAGGGCCATCCAATTAGTTTCATTCAAATTTCGATCAAATATATGTTTTGGTAGTGTATTTATTTGAATTAAATAATTAATACATGCCAATATGTATATTTTTTTTTTCTAAAAACTGCGCGTTCGGCTGGTCGTTTTCGGCTGGCTGGCTCGCCTTTTTTTTCAGCCGGAGCAGTGTTTTTCTCTCACAAAATTTCAGCATGAACAGTAAAATCCAGCGTGAACAGTGCCCAATTCAGTCCAGCCGAACAGATTCTTAGTCAAAATCTGAGTTTTTTGACTTGTACAAACTTAAAATGGCATATAATCTGGAATGGAGTATCATGCCTTGACAGGATTGGACACTGTTTTTGCTGTCTTTATTGACCAAACAATTAACTGTGATCTAAATATTCATGTACTTGCTGTAGGAATTTTTTATTTCTGGTGGAGATGGACTGCCTCGGGGAACTGTTGAAAACTTGGTCTCGCGTGTACGTCCTGTAATAAATCTGATCAAGCAAGAGGTAAAGTTTGGATTATGTTCTCATTAATCAGGTGCTCATGTGTTGCCATAGCTTTTAGAAAATGACAATTCCTAATATCTATGCTAATCTACATAGAACTTAAGGTTTTGGTTTGGGGGCAAGACAGGGACAAGGTGGGATATCTCACCTCATCCTACTGTTGGTTCAGAGACACCGGAGGACGGGACAGTTTGACTAGGGAATATTCCCTCATATCCGGAACTACCTCGTCCCTAAAAAAATGGCGGACCGACTCGTCCCTTGCTCATGCTGTCTCCCCCTGTTTCTTGCTAGTCCTAACTCCTCGCATTGGAAATGGGCAGCACCGAGCTCACCTCCGCTTGTGCCGCCTGCATGCCTTGCAGTGGCCCTCCACACCGTGGCCCCATGCCACCGCCTCCCTCCTCACCTCGCAGTCAGCAAGGGGGCGGCCTCAGCAGGCATAGACGCACTGCCAGACAGGGGCCACGGGTGAGCTGACTTCACAGCCCTGTGGTTCCCCCTGCTCTTCCTTCCGCCGACGCCTGGTGCTCTTCCTCCTGCTGACGCCTGATTTCCTCTCCCAATATTGCCGGTGGGCGCCAGCTGCCTTGTCTGTCCCGGTGGCCTTGCTGAGCTCATTCTGGGCCACATGCCCAGGGAGAAGACAAGGCATAGGGAGACTGGCACGTGGACCCCACAAACAACAGTTGGTAATGGAGTGAATTAGACATCCATCCCATTATTCTCAATCCCTCAAACCAAACACAAAACAGGGATGGCCCGATCTGCACAACCAAACAACAAAGAGATGGAATCATCCCAACCCAGAAAACTGAGATGGAAACGTCCTGGTCACAAATGTAATCAACTAGTTCGTTTGGCTGTGGCTTGTCGTAAACGATCGTAAATTTCCAGCCGAAACAGTATTTTTCTCTCACACAAACCAGCCAGCAGTACTTCTTCACAAACCAGCAACGATACGAACCAGCCAACCGAACAGGCTATCATGAAGCAAGATTCTTTATATATCATCTGATCTTGTCACATATACGTGCATATAAAGTTCAGTCCACAAGAATATCCTCCAAGGTGGAGAGTGAAACCTACCGCTAGCCACAACCATCACCAACCAGATATAGCGGACATAACTTAGGCTGGGTGCTAGAAGCTAGTGGTTCATTGTAACTTCGTACTAGCGTCCTAAAATCCCTTAGGGACCACTGGCCCAGTATTCTCACTCAAGTGAGCTCTTTTAGCCTAGCTGAGGCCTTGCCCATCGCTAGAGAGGAATTATACTTTTGGGGGATTTGACCAGGCTAGGGGCATTTCATTTCTCCTTGCCCTTGTGCCTAATAGCAGTCAGTAGGAGTCTGTCTCTCTGGTGTTAGTAGGGTGTGCTTGTAGAGGGTTCTTTCCCCCTTTTTCTTCTTAATATATAATGATACATAGCTATCCTTCATGTTCAAGGAAATCTGTACATACCTTAATGTTATCTATATAGCATCACATGTTATTAGTTCATCATATATCTGCAGACCCGTGTGCTTATTGATGACCTACGAGAAGTTACTCAAGGGGGCAAAAGCAAATTTGGAGCGGACTCCAAAACTCTTCTTAGGGTCCTGTGTCACAGAAATGATTCAGAGGCATCACATTATGTAAAGAAGCAATTCAAGATACCCAGTTCAGCTCCGAGCGCTTGATTGATTGCAAACCAAAACAAATACCGAACAGGACAGCGCAGCCTTGCTCGTAAACCAGGAAACGGTGTTCCACCGCCCACTTGCAAGTTTGTGTAACAGTTGTGCATTAGTAACACTAGGATTTAGGGTGGACGTGGTAGTAAACATGTACACAATTTCTAATACATTGATCCTGTATTGATGGTAGTTTTGGCCCATTGGAGCTTCCCTATTTAGATTCCTTTTGTGGACTGAAGCTTTGAAGGCATTCCTGATCACAATGTCAGGTTGAAATGCATGTTTCACTATTATTTGTAGCATGTTTTTGTAGAACACTAGAATACGATGAATCGTTTGCATTGCACCATTTGATGCAAAATTGATGCTGCTGAATTGCTTAAAAGTAACATGACCTTCGACGTGAGCATGACAAGAGAATACGATGAATCGTTTGCAATGCCGTCGACGTGAGCATGACAAGAGGATCGCCGGATTCGGCCAACGGAGCAGAGGACTGCCTCTGTCTCACACGATTTACTTAATAATAATAATAATGCAATAATTCTTACAGGCAACAGTTCAGAAAGACTAACTACACTTAATATTACACACTATCTAGCGTTACGACTTTTGCCTTGGAAAACGCCTCCTCTTTACGCCTTCACTGCTGGGTTGTGATAGCTCCCTTCGCCGAAGACACCGCATCAGGTTACCTATGCTTAACGACGTTGAAGTCTTCCCAGATCACCGTAGTCGACGGCAGACCTATCCAGGAAACAAGTACCTAAGGGATTGCATTGTTCCCCTTCTTAACGACTTGACGCTCCCAGATCTCCTTGGGTATGGCTGCTGTTGCCTGCAAATCAGTGAGCATTGGAAGTGTAGAATACACTGGAGTGTAGTCTAGGTGAAATAGCTTTAACTGTGAGAAATGTGGAAGACTAGGTGGATTAGACTGTCAGCCCGAATTTCCAAACGATATGCTACGGCGCCCACCTTCTCCAAGATCTTATAAGGACCGTAGAACTTGTAAGCTAGTTTGGGAAATGGGCGATTTGTCACTGAGGAATATGTGTAGGGCTGTAAGCGAAGCAAGACCTGATCTCCCACTGAAAACTGTTGGTTAGTCCTAGGGATGACAGCGGGCAAGTAAAGTGCAGGTAAAGCATTTACCCACCCGAAAGCAAACCCGTGACCCTAGGTTTTACCTGCCCACGAATATACCCGCGGGTAAGTTTTTATACCCATGTCCGTGCCTATCGGGTATCTACCGGGTATATTCAAGGGACATCAAATACAAAGTGAGATGAAATAAATAATTATAGTTAAACAACCCACGAATACGTTAACCTCACTTAGACTGTCTCCAATAGTTGACTCATATGGACACCTAAACTCAAAATGGATAGCAGGAGACTCAAAATCAGCCTCCAACAAAGTACCTATATGAGAGACCCATTTTAGGTTGTCTGAAAGACACAACCCAAATATGACTATCCTCTATCCTGAAAACACATTTGCAAAAAGGATTATCTTTTGGGTCCTGTTGTGGGAGAGGATGTCGAATGTATATTAAACCCTTTAACTGTAGCGCTACCCAAACGTTAAATAAGTGTTGTATTTTGAGTGTTGTTGGTGGAGATAGTCTTACATAGAGTTCACTAACTAGAAGTCTAGAATAATATATTGTAGCTCACAAGCACAATACATCATAAATTTGTAGTTTCGTCGTTAGGGCACTCCCAACCCAGATTCTATGATAGACTCCATCCTTATTTATTATGGTGCCACATCAGCATTTTGATGACGTGGAAGGCAATTTAATGAAGAAAGAGAAGGAAACAGAGTCTTATTTGGACGCTGGGTCTTTGATACTCCCGAGGCCGCAAGAAACCACCATGCCTCGCGTTGTGGAGGGCAGCGTAGAGTCGATGGATCCCATACGCCATCCATGCGCCGCCGCCGCAACTCCTCCCTCTCCCGCGCTCCTCCTCCTGCGCGCGCGCTCGCCCGAGCCCGCCATCGATCTCCAGCGTTTTCTCGACCTCCCGCGCATGCTCGTGGAGTTGAAGCCGCCGTCGTCGCCAAAGTTTCGAGGATGCGCGCCAATTTCAGCCCCTGCCCCCTCCAATCCCCCCCGGTAATCTCCCTCCGTCTTTCGCCCATCTCCCATCGGTTCATATCCAGGTCCATCCATAGCTCCCTTCGATTCCATCTCCTCCCTCATACACTGTGACCCAAGAAGATCCCCAAATCTCACAGATGAATTGATTAACAAAGACTGATTCTCGGCGAGGCAGAGGCGTCCCTAAAACCCTTCCTCCATCCGTCCATGGTGCTGGGATCTATGCTCCGGTCGCCGGTGCTGCAGCAGCCCGTGCTCAAGTTGGAGCCACTGGCGTTCCTCAAGATGTTGGTCTTCCTCGAACAGGTGCTTCACCCGTTGGTGGATGGTGGCCAATGTCATCTCCTAGCGAAGGGTAAATAAACTCTGACTAAATCTCCTAACGAAGGTGCTCTTGTTGCTGATTATGTGTTTCTAAATTCTGGTGTATGGAAATTCATATGGTTGCAGGTTATACCCACCAGGACGGTTCTCAAATTTTCTGCAGTCAAACCCATTTGCTAACCATCCAAATGGAAATGAAAATTTTCACTTTGTTGGTGCTGGATTGAGTCAATCTTCAGTTTCACCAATTGACATGGGTGCTACAAGAACTACCTCTCCAGCACAGCAAACTATTGACATAGTGGATGATATAGATGCAGAAGAAGATGAAACAATTAACATTGATGAGACTTCTAGAACAGCCAACCATTTGAATTGGTCGGTCTATGAAGACATACGACTGGTAGGTTGAAAGCATGCTATCTCCATGCACACTTGAAGATTAACTATTGTCTTTTTTTCATTCTGTTCTTTTTGTTGTCTAGGCCAGTGCTTGGTTGCGTAATTCAAAGGATCCAGTAGATGGAAATGACAAGAAGTCAGATGCTTATTGGACAGATGTTACTAAAGAATACAACAAGACCACAGAAAATAGTCGTAAGAGGAACCGGAACCAACTGAAAATACGTTGGGATCGTTCTAAGAAACCATTGATTGATTTTCATGGATGTTGGGTAAATGCCAGTAGAGTGTGGGAAAGTGGGATGAGTGATTGTAATAGAACCGACCAAATCATAAGAACGTAAGTACAAAAATAATCACCGAAGCGATCAAATTCCTGTACTTAACCTCCCATAATCCCGGTAGTCCGGAAATCACGAAGGATTTCAACCAACTCTCGACATACAAACCAAGATCATAGTGATTCAACACAACACATCATCCGTTACAACATTTCATAAGTAGCATTTGGATTACATCCATCAGAGTTTAAATAGAATATTACAAACCAAGTTTGAGTGTGCGGAAGCAACATAGTTTGGTACAAAACATCATAGTTTTCGATTACATTGCCAAGTTTGAGTCATGTCCCACAAAAGCATTATCAGGTACGAGAACTAGTAGAGACCGCGCCCAATGGTCTAGTCTTCATCCCCAGCTAGGAGAAGGCAGTACTTGCAGCAACCAAAGTAGAACTGGTCATCTGCAACAGGTGGGAGATAAACCCTGAGTACGAGAAGGTACTCAGCTAGACTTACCCGCCAAAACCAGAAATAAAAGACACCAAGGATCATGCAAGGCTTATGAGGTGGGCTAGCTTGACACAGTTGCATAAAAGAGCTTATGATTATAGTAACCAATTTAAACTTAGCATCAAGCTTACCATTATTTACCTGTCCACTAGATTAGCACATGTACTAGAGCACTCACTTATTAGGAGCAAACAATATTAACAATAGCAGGTATAATAAGGCTGTCATCATCATATCATCATTTCTGAACCATTATGTTATTAAGTGTATCTACATTGGAGATAAGCCCGTCAAGTTCTCACTAACCAGGAGAGACGGCGACTCGAATCGAATTACAACTCAGCTGAGGGGGTATTCCTAACTCTCACCCTGGCATACTTAGCAAGGGTAGCCATGGGTTACCTTTGGTACATCTTAGGAACCAAATTTGCGGGTTCGGTCAGCGCCAGCACTCTCAGGGATTACCCTTCTGCCAGGACGATCAGGACTTTTAAATCACCTGCCCTTGGACTCACGCCTACGGCTCCCTTCCGAGGCGCACTTTATACTTATCGACTCCCGGCCTGAGGTGAGCTACTCGGCTTCGCGGTCGGTCATCGGACACAGCCAACTAAGAGAGAGGCATGCGTTCAACATGAACAGGAAAGGCTCCAAGAATCAGTCCTTAAGCGACACAGACGGAGTCACTGCAAACCGGCAAGTCTCCGTCCAGTCTTCATTTCAAATTAAGACTGGTTCTTTTCCACGATAGTAAATATAGCCAACCGTGCCATATGTATCTTCCTATATTTTGCAGGTGATAGGAAATCACCCGACTTCTACCGCGTTTAAGCAGGGCTAAGCACTACTCGAGCCTGAGCTACATAGGATTTAGGGTAACAATATCTGGACAAGGATTGGGTAACCAATGCAGCAATTGTTTGCATCCAACACCTAAACTTAATGCAACAATATATATATGTAACAATAATACTGTAACTGCATTTCGGAAATTAGGAGGCTTAATATGCTCCGGGGCTTGCCTTTCACAAAGTTGCAAGGACGGTGGTCCGGGCACTCAACGGCGACCTCGTCTGGCACTTCTCCTGAAGGCTGCTCCTCCTGAATCTCCGGCGTCGGCTGCTGCTGCTCGCTCGGTTCCTCGAATTCCAGCAGGGTTACTCCTTCCGGTACACCTATTGCATGCCGATGCAAAAGATAAATATCATGGATGCATAAGGAATGACATGATGCTCATGATGAATGAATCACAGTAAGTGTTTACCGAAAACATCACTGGACACTCGTTTACCGAGTAAGACTAGCCCTATTCAAATCACTTTAAGCATGTATCTAACTTAACTTAAAGAACAAGATCAACTTACCTAACTTGCATAACCTAAGATAAAGATGCTCATCTTCGGTTAAAGGCCTAACACCTAGGAACATTACCACAACTTAGAAATAGTAAAGGTATACATAATTTAACATTTAAAGTTTCATATGCATACAAGTAGTCCCTTAATTCAATCACAACCAAAGTTCTACAATTCCAAATGACTTGTATAAGGACATTCTGGAAAGCTTATGAAATTCTCTACAAAACATTTGTAAACACCAAAGCATGATTCTTATGTTAACCAAATCGAATTCCAGTAAACTTAGAATCTGTCCAGAAATGACAGGGTTACTAACTTAATTATTTAATGATTGTGCAAAAGCATAATTTGATCAAACCAAGTTTACCAACTTGTTTTTCATACCTAAGAAACATCAGAAAGTATAGTGCCAACTTCTAAATAAATTATTTAATATCTTTTTTCCAATTTATTTAGTTAATTAGGTGATTTAAGCAATATATAGTAAAACTATTCATAAAAATCTACAAAAATTACAGTAGCTATCTCATGCTTCACATAAACTACCATAAAAATTTCAAAGCCATTGAGCAAGTAGAACTTGCTATATCCAAAATAACAGGTGGCATGTCTATTTTTAGCATAATTAGGAAACCTTATTAAAAAGTGTCAAGTAACAGATTTCCCATTTTTCCTAGCATCCTTATAGTATAAGAATAGCACTCACCAAATTTTACCTTTACTGGATCTATAGAAAAATTATGAAAATTCACACAAGCTCCATCCATTAATAAAAGGAATTTCTATAACTTAAACACTACACATGCACTAGCTCTGAAATTTTAACCAGAGCTTCTAATAAGCAATAATAGACTACCCACAAAATTTCATAATTTTTGGACCAAAGAAACTCAAGATAAAATTCAAACAAGTTTGCATGCATCTAAAAACACATTTCAAAGTCCTATTTAATTCATCAAAAATTTCTAAAACATGTGCTCATATAATATTTTTGTTAAATACTAGACATGACCAGGAACTTAACAAAATTGGAACCATATCCTTTGGATCTACCAAACTTGAGTTACATATTTTTGAATCTATACACCAAACTGTGAAAAACAGTTAAACAAAACAAATAAGGAAACCATTTCAGTGATGTTGGGCCGGCCCGAGGAAACGGCGGCCCACGAATACGCGCTGGCGCGGCCCAAGACGTGGCGCAGCCCACGCTGGGCTCCCGCCTCAGCCGCGGCGACTGACGGGAGGGGCCCGCGCGTCAGCGAGACAGACAGGGGAACGGAGCGGACGGCGGCGTAGTTCATCGCCGGTGGCTTCTCCAGCGACGGCAACGGCACCAACTTGTTCACCTCACCCGAGCGGACCTAGGGGGACCCTCTATTGCAGCTACTGACGCCGCTAGCGGGGGTGGCGATGGCCACGGCGGCGCTCGGCCATGGCACGGCCGGCTCCGACGACGATACGACGTCGCAGCCCAATAGGGCGACCCTACGAGCTACGGCAGCATTCCTAGACCCTAGCGCGAGATGGAGGAGCAATGGTAAGGGCGCAAGGATAGCTGGCCGCGTGGAGCGCCAACTCCGGCGAGAGCAGCCATGGCGGCGGTGGAAGAAAACCGACGATTGGCCCTTACCGAGGCTCGATTGACACGATTGCACGGTGGATACGGGAGAGGGGATCACGGCGAGGCTCAGGGTGAACGGAGCAACGCGTTTTTGCGGTGGCGAGCGTGCACGATGACGGCGATGCGTGGTCGGCAATGGCGGACGACTGCGGTGGCTTGGCGCTGCGCGCGGTGAAGGCGAGAGAGGGAAATGGCGAGACACAGAGAGAGTGGCGAGGCATGGCTTTCATCTGGAGCTCAAGCACGCGACGTGGAGACCTCGGCCGAGCATGTGCGCCATGTGGCGAGAAGCTCCTACATCGGTCGGCCATGACGGTCACTGACCGTTTTCTGAAAATGGCGATTCAGTCATCGATTGATCCGACTGACAGCGAGTATTCCTCGTGTCAACACGGCTAAACCAATGACCCTTTGCAAAAACTATGTACATGAAATTTGTAGGTGTACCATCCCTCTACAATTTCTTTTCAAGGACCAACACCTAAATCGTCGTGGATCCAAAGTTACATGAAGCCAAAGTGAGCTTGATGCAACAGAAAATGTAACTACGACTTAGAATATTTTCTAAGTGTGAAATCAGCATGAACTACTGACTTGTGGGCCATGTTTGACCATGTTCCACACATTTTCATGAGTTGGCCATAAAACAACTTTTGTTCCTTGATAAATTAGCTACAACTTTGGTAAAGAGTGCACAGCCATGCAAAGTCTCTAAGTTGGACTTTTGAATCAGTCAAACAGTGACACACCAAGGGTCAATTCTAGTCAAACCTTCACTTGAGGGCATTTTGGTCATTTTGATCTACATGAACAATGTTCCAACAAGTAACCTAAGTATAGTTAAGGTGTAATAGACCATAATCAACCACTTTTACAAAATTGTTATTCCACTTCTAAAGATCACATGTGATAAAGCAATTAAAACAAGCAATTCATTCATATGTTTCACTTCCATGTTTCACATGTTTCATGACCTTGTGGTTATTTTATACTTGTCATAATACTACCATGTTGGCATGTTTCAAGGTATGAGAAACTCAGGTTGCATTCACATGTAACACCATTACTATTCACAACACTCAAGTATGAAACATACACAATTAGAAAATATTGCATATGCATGTTTTAGTAATCAAAGGCATGATGAGATAGATGATGCACATGTTTATGAAATGAAATGCAATTAGTAGAAGCCAAACACCTAGGGTGTTACAGCCCTCCCCCCTTAGAAAAATCTCGTCCCAAGATTTGGAAAGCGTACCAATCAGTATAGAAAGCTGGATAGTTTTCTTTAAATAATCTTCCCGCTCCCAGGTTGCATCCCATTCACTATGATTACTCCAAACTACCTTGTATAATTTAACCACTCGTGTACGAGTCACTCTTTCTTGAGTATCCAGGACTTGCACGGGCTTTTCCTCATAAGAAAGATCAGATTTCAAGTTGACTTTCCTTGTTGCTATTCTTTCCTCAGGAATACGAAGACACTTCTTCAGCTGGGACACATGGAATACCGGGAATATAGCTCCCATCTCATGTGGTAGATCGAGCTTATATGCTACTCTTCCACTTTTCTCAATAATGCGGTAGGGTCCAACATATCGAGGCTCAGCTTCCTTTTAATTCCAAAACGCTTGACTCCTTTCATAGGGGATACCTTCAAATAAACATGATCACCTACTTCAAACTCAATAGGTTTTCTTCTCTTGTCAGCATAGCTCTTTTGCCTAGCCTGTGCGGCAGTCATATTCTTCTGTATAGTTCAGACTTGCTCTTCGGCTTCTTTTACAAAGTCAATACCATAGAATCTTCTTTCCCCGGGTTCCACCCAGTTCAAAGGAGTTCTACACTTGCGGCCATAAAGAGCTTCAAAAGGAGCTATTTTGATACTCTCTTGATAACTGTTGTTATAAGAGAATTCAGCGAGAGGTAACCAGTCTTCCCAAGAGCCTTTGCAAGAGATAAGACAAGCCCTAAGCATGTCTTCAAGAATTTGATTAACACGCTCAGTCTGTCCTGATGTTTGCGGATGATAGGCAGAACTGCGGATTAGATGAGTGCCAAGATTCTGATGTAAGCACTCCCAAAAACGAGCCGTGAATTGTGGTCCTCGATCAGAAACAATGGATTTGGGTACACCATGGAGACGTACCACTTGTTGAAAATAAGTCTCAGCATAATTGTGAGGGTGATAGGTAGACTTGACTGGAATAAAGTGAGCAGATTTAGTTAGACGATCTACGATAACCCAGATAGAATCATAACCCTTTTTGGTAGTGGGTAATCCAACAATAAAATTCATGCTAATTTCTTCCCACTTCCAGCCAGGAATAGAGAGTGGCTGCAATAGTCCTGGGCCTTATGTGAATAGCCTTGACTCTGCAACAGTTATCACACCTTGCCACGTAAGTTGCGATTTCTTTCTTCATCTTGGTCCACCAATAATACAGCTTGAGATCTTGATACATTTTACTGCTACCAGGATGGATGGACAATTTAGAAGAATGGGCTTCAGCCATAATTTGATTTCTAAGTTCTTTGTCTTTGGGGACCACAAGCCTATCATTAAACCAGAGAATTCCCTTGTCATCGACCTTAAAGTGCTTGGTCTCTTTCTCTTTCATTTTCCGCTTGATGTGAAACACACCCACATCAGTCTTCTGGAGTTCGATAATTCAACTTCTAAGAGAGCAATCCACAGTGATATTGTGGAGTACTACAGGATGAAGGAGGTGTGCCAGATGAAAGTCTTCACTAACCAAGGAATTGCAATGGGCCTTTCTGCTTAAGGCATCAGCAACCACATTTGCCTTACCAGGATGGTAGTGTACTTGAAGGTTATAGTCTTTGATCAATTCTAACCATCGCCGTTGACGCATGTTCAACTCGGGTTGAGTAAAGATGTACTTGAGGCTTTTATGGTCAGTATAGATGTTGCACACATTACCCAGCAAGTAATGTCTCCAAATCTTCAGGGCATGAACAACTGCAGCTAGTTCTAAGTCATGGGTAGGATAGTTGACTTCATGCTTTCGAAGCTGGCGTGAAGCATAAGCAATTACTCAGCCTTCCTGCATAAGAACACACCCCAAACCGGTGCCACATGCATCACAGTAGACATCAAAAGGCTTCTCGATGTTAGGTTGTGCCAATACAGGAGCAGAGGTTAGTAAGGTCCGCAAAGTGTGGAAAGCCTCTTCACACTTCGGAGTCCACACAAACTTCTCATCCTTTTGCAGTAGTCGAGTCATGGGCTTGGCGATTTTTGAGAAATCTAGGATAAAGCGACGATAATAGCCAGCCAAACCCAAGAAACTTTGGACTTTAGTGACCGTAGTAGGTGCCTTCCACTCAAGGACTTCTTGCACCTTAGTAGGGTCAACCGAAATTCCATCACCAGATAACACATGACCTAGAAAAGGTATCTTGTTCAACCAGAACTCGCACTTGCTGAACTTAGCATAAAGCTGGTTGTCACGTAACCGAGTTAAAACAATTCTCAGATGTTCAGCATGCTCTTCTTCATTCTGAGAATATACAAGGATATCATCAATGAACACGACGACAAACTTGTCCAATTCTGGCATGAATACAAAATTCATCAGGTACATAAAGTGTGCCGGAGCATTGGTCAACCCAAATGACATGACGAGGTATTCGAACAAGCCATAACGAGTAGAGAAAGCTATCTTTGGTATATCTTTAGGACGAATTTTGATCTGATGGTAGCCAGACCTCAAATCGATCTTGGAGAATACCTTAGCTTTGGAGAGCTGATCAAACAGAATATCGATGCGAGGAAGAGGGTATTTGTTCTTGATAGTAACAGCGTTTAGGGGGCGATAATCCACGCACATGCGCAAAGATTCATCCTTCTTCTTCACAAATATAGCTGGACAACCCCAAGGAGAAGAACTAGGCCGAATCAACCCTTTCTTCAATAGCTCATTCAACTGACTCTTTAGCTCAGCCAACTCATTGGGCGGCATTCTATAGGGCCTTCGAGAAATAGGAGCCGTACCCGGAATGAGTTCTATCTTGAATTCTACCTCACGGTCCGAAGGTAATCTAGGCAAGTCATCAGGAAAGACATCTGGAAACTCATAGACAACTGGTAGATCCTTAATGGCTTTAGCTAGGGTAGCATTGGCTGTATTGTGGATAGAGATATCATGAGGTAACTGCACTAGAAAACCTTTCTTATCCATAGGATCCCTCAACATTACCACACGGGTTGAGGTATCGACGAACTCGGGAGCATACCTTGCCAGGTTGTTGAATGCCTGGAGGTACTCATTGAGACTCTTGTTGCCTTGGGTGAGCTTCATAAACTCAGTATGCTTAATGGCCATGAGACCAGGAGGGATAAAGTGTCCCCTGAAGGCTACCTGGAACTGGTTCCAAACGATCTCAATGTTAGCAGGGAAGGTGGTCCTATGATGGGTCCACCAGATGCCTGCAGGGCCTTGGAGCTGGTGTCCTGCATACGAAGCCTTCATACCTTCAGTTAAACGGAGCAATCCAAACCTTTGCTCTATCATGCTCAACCATTCATCCGCTTGTAAGGGTTCTTCTGCCTCACGAAAGATAGGTGGTTTTGTGTCCATGAAGTCCTTAAAGCTGCTGTACTGGTTCGGCTCGGGTCCCTAGCGGACATGCCGATCCTCATGGTTAGCCATCTGGCGCATAGCCTCAGCTAGCATGCACTGACTTTCCACTACCGTCTGCATTAGCTCAGCTGGTGTGGGCGGTGGAGGAGGTGGTTGTTCCTCATCTCCCATGCTACGACCGCGATGAAGGTTATAAGCCATCTACAAAAGGTATAGCCAATGAGCACTGACGATGTGGAAATTTTTGTAGATGAATTATATAATTATGCCAAACTGATTCCATTAGAGAGAATGCATTTCTATAATCGACAGAGGCACAATCATTCATCACAATCACACAACTCATCAAGTGCATCAATTGACACATAAATGCAATGAACTTAACCAACAACGAGATCCATAGACCGCAAAGACGAAATTCAGCAAAAGCTCACATATGTGGAGCACAACACGTTCGATAGGTTACATCCAAGCCATAGTGGTTCCAAACTTACATCAAGGTAACATAGGGTTCGATATTACATCCCAACGATTAACTTGATACAAAGCTACTTGTTCATGCATGAGGATCAACAAAAGACTAGATCTAGCGCATTAGCTAAGTAGTAAGCTAAACTACGCATCATCCTCGGAGTCAGTGTCGAAGATCTCTCCTCCATCTTTATCACTAGCAGGCTCTAACTCCTCATCTTCCTCCTCATCAGGTGGAACGTCCTCAGGTCCATTGACCTCCATGTCATCATCACCTTCAGCCATGATGACACCAGAACCCATCTCATCCTCATCATCAGGTGGTAGGAGAGGGTGAAGTTGATTGTGTAACAAGTGGACCTCCTCATGGAGATTGTCATTGTACTCTTCAGCAACTGCCACTTGCTGCTCTAGCTCCATCTGTCGCGCTCTCAACACATTCTCTTCGTGCCAGGCTTCATTCCGTTGGTTCATCACGTGAATCAACATACGTTCACAATTGCGGTGAGCAACTGTCAACCTCTGAACCTCAAGGGTCTCTTGGTCCCTTTCCTGTGTTACTTGCTCCAAACGGTGCTGAGCCGCATTCCTCTCAGCAGTCACCCGGGCCAGCTCTGTCCTCAGCCTTTCCACCTTAGTAGGCTCAGGATGGGGCTCACGAGGAGCTAAACGGTGATGAGGCGCCCTGCCTCCAGCGGACTTGCGAGCAGTGCGTTTCGTGCGCGCCATCTGTAGCAAAAAGTTGCAACGTAAGGGGAGAATCATTTAAGGGATACGAAATTTAATTAGTCGGGACAATCAAATTTTAAGGGAGGGAGTAATGCAAGAATGCCATGTATGCTTGAACATGATGCATGCACGATCCGTACGTCCTCACAAACCTAGAAAAATTTATAGGCTAGCAAAATATATGGTGGCATACATACGTTCTCTCGTATAAGGTAGATAGTCGATCTACAACGATACGTTGTTAGTGTACCTGCAGAAAATTTCATTTCAGCCCAGTAATTTCCCAAAATGCATAAAAGCATGCAGTAAACTAAATACTTTCATACATACATTCCCTGATGCATATACTCTAGTATCACAGCTACCTGTCAGAGATACCCACATTTAAGTACTCTCATAGATACATGATCGAACATATAAGTATGCGAGCAACCACAACTACTCCCTCCTAGACCAGTGGTTGGACGGTCATGCTCTCACAACTCTCCACTTACCAGAGCGTAGAGGTATTTGGATCCATACATTACCACCCAAGCGGATGGCATCCATACAATAGCACGCCATATGGACGACAAAACAGAAACAAGCAGGAACCCCCAAGTTAGTACTTTAATAAGCCACCTAAGAGTCCTTATTTGGGCATAAGGGATATGACCACTGGCAATACTTAGTATTTAATTTAGGATTTGTACAAATACTTTTGTTTTAAATACACAAATGACATGTTTAATGTCGAATCTTGCTCTGATGCCAGCTGTAACAGAACCGACCAAATCATAAGAACGTAAGTACAAAAACAATCACCGAAGTGATCAAATTCCTATACTTAAGCTCCCATAATCCCGGTAGTCCGGAAATCACAAAGGATGTCAACCAACTCTCGACATACAAACTAAGATCATAGTGATTCAACACAACACATCATCCGTTACAACATTTCATAAGTAGCATTTGGATTACATCCATCAGAGTTTAAATAGAATATTACAAACCAAGTTTGAGTGTGCGGAAGCAACATAGTTTGGTACAAAACATCATAGTTTTCGATTACATTGCCAAGTCTGAGTCATGTCCCACAAAAGCATTATCAGGTACGAGAACTAGTAGAGACCGCGCCCAATGGTCTAGTCTTCATCCCCAGCTAGGAGAAGGCAGTACTTGCAGCAACCAAAGTAGAACTGATCATCTGCAACAGGTGGGAGATAAACCCTGAGTACGAGAAGGTACTCAGCTAGACTTACCCGTCAAAACCAGAAATAAAAGACACCAAGGATCATGCAAGGCTTATGAGGTGGGCTAGCTTGACACAGTTGCATAAAAGAGCTTATGATTATAGTAACCAATTTAAACTTAGCATCAAGCTTACCATTATTTACCTGTCCACTAGATTAGCACCTGTACTAGAGCACTCACTTATTAGGAGCAAACAATATTAACCATAGCAGGTATAATAAGGCTGTCATCATCATATCATCATTTCTGAACCATTATGTTATTAAGTGTATCTACATTGGAGATAAGCCCGTCAAGTTCTCACTAACCGGGAGAGACGGCGACTCGAATCGAATTACAACTCAGCTGAGGGGGTATTCCTAACTCTCACCCTGGCATACTTAGCAAGGGTAGCCAGTGGGTTACCTTTGGTACATCTCAGGAACCAAATTCGCGGGTTCGATCAGCGCCAGCACTCTCAGGGATTACCCTTCTGCCAGGACGATCAGGACTTTTAAATCACCTGCCCTTGGACTCACGCCTACGGCTCCCTTCCGAGGCGCACTTTATACTTATCGACTCCCGGCCTGAGGTGAGCTACTCGGCTTCGCGGTCGGTCATCGGACACGGCCAACTAAGAGAGAGGCATGCGTTCAACATGAACAGGAAAGGCTCCAAGAATCAGTCCTTAAGCGACACAGACGGAGTCACTGCAAACCGACAAGCCTCCGTCCAGGTCTTCATTTCAAATTAAGACTGGTTCTTTTCCACGATAGCAAATATAGCCAACCGTGCCATATGTATCTTCCTATATTTTGCAGGTGACAGGAAATCACCCGACTTCTACCGTGTTTAAGCAGGGCTAAGCACTACTCGAGCTTGAGCTACATAGGATTCAGGGTAACAATATCTGGACAAGGATTGGGTAACCAATGCAGCAATTGTTTGCATCCAACACCTAAACTTAATGCAACAATATATATATGTAACAATAATACTGTAACTGCATTTCGGAAATTAGGAGGCTTAATATGCTCTGGGGCTTGCCTTTCACAAAGTTGCAAGGACGGTGGTCCGGGCACTCAACAGCGACCTCGTCTAGCACTTCTCCTGAAGGCTGCTCCTCCTGAATCTCCGGCGTCGGCTGCTGCTGCTCGCTCGGTTCCTCGAATTCCAGCAGGGTTACTCCTTCCGGTACACCTATTGCATGCCGATGCAAAAGATAAATATCATGGATGCATAAGGAATGACATGATGCTCATAATGAATGAATCACAGTAAGTGTTTACCGAAAACATCACTGGACACTCGTTTACCGAGTAAGACTAGCCCTATTCAAATCACTTTAAGCATGTATCTAACTTAACTTAAAGAACAAGATCAACTTACCTAACTTGCATAACCTAAGATAAAGATGCTCATCTTCGGTTAAAGGCCTAACACCTAGGAACATTACCACAACTTAGAAATAGTAAAGGTATACATAATTTAACATTTAAAGTTTCATATGCATACAAGTAGTCCCTTAATTCAATCACAACCAAAGTTCTACAATTCCAAATGACTTGTATGAGGACATTCTGGAAAGCTTATGAAATTCTCTACAAAACATTTGTAAACACCAAAGCATGATTCTTATGTTAACCAAATCGAATTCCAGTAAACTTAGAATCTGTCCAGAAATGACAGGGTTACTAACTTAATTATTTAATGATTGTGCAAAAGCATAATTTGATCAAACCAAGTTTACCAACTTGTTTTTCATACCTAAGAAACATCAGAAAGTATAGTGCCAACTTCTAAATAAATTATTTAATATCTTTTTTCTAATTTATTTAGTTAATTAGGTGATTTAAGCAATATATAGTAAAACTATTCATAAAAATCTACAAAAATTACAGTAGCTATCTCATGCTTCACATAAACTACCATAAAAATTTCAAAGCCATTGAGCAAGTAGAACTTGCTGTATCCAAAATAACAGGTGGCATGTCTATTTTTAGCATAATTAGGAAACCTTAATAAAAAGTGTCAAGTAACAGATTTCCCATTTTTCCTAGCATCCTTATAGTATAATAATAGCACTCACCAAATTTTACCTTTACTGGATCCTATAGAAAAATTATGAAAATTCACACAAGCTCCATCCATTAATAAAAGGAATTTCTATAACTTAAAAACTACACATGCACTAGCTCTGAAATTTTAACTAGAGCTTCTAATAAGCAATAATAGACTACCCACAAAATTTCATAATTTTTGGACCACAGAAACTCAAGATAAAATTCAAACAAGTTTGCATGCATCTAAAAACACATTTCAAAGTCCTATTTAATTCATCAAAAATTTCTAAAACATGTGCTCATATAATATTTTTGTTAAATACTAGACATGACCAGGAACTTAACAAAATTGGAACCATATCCTTTGGATCTACCAAACTTGAGTTATATATTTTTGAATCTATACACCAAACTGTGAAAAACAGTTAAACAAAACAAATAAGGAAACCATTTCACTGATGTTGGGCCGGCCCGAGGAAACGGCGGCCCACGAATACGCGCTGGCGCGGCCCAAGACGCGGCGCAGCCCATGCTGGGCTCCCGCCTCAGCCGTGGCGACTGACGGGAGGGTCCCGCGCGTCAGCGAGACAGACAGGGGAACGGAGCGGACGACGGCGTAGTTCGTCGCCGGTGGCTTCTCCGGCGACGGCAACAGCGCCAACTTGTTCGCCTCACCCGAGCGGACCTAGGGGGACCCTCTATTGTAGCTACTAACGCCGCTAGCGGGGGTGGCGATGGCCACGGCGGCGCTCGGCCACGGCACGGCCGGCTCCGACGACGATACGGCGTTGCAGCCCAATAGGGCGACCCTACGAGCTACGGCAGCATTCCTAGACCCTAGCGCAAGACGGAGGAGCAATGGTAAGGGCGCGAGGACAGCTGGCCGCGTGGAGCGCCAACTCCGGCGAGAGCAGCCATGGCGGCGGTGGAAGAAAACCGACGATTGGCCCTTACCGAGGCTCGATTGACACGATTGCACGGTAGATACGGGAGAGGGGATCACGGCGAGGCTCAGGGCGAACGGAGCAACGCGTTTTTGCGGTGGTGAGCGTGCACGATGATGGCGACGCACGGTCGGCAATGGCGGACGGCTGCGGTGGCTTGGCGCTGCGCGCGGTGAAGGCGAGAGAGGGAAATGGCGAGACGCAGAGAGAGTGGCGAGGCGTGGCTTTCATCTGGAGCTCAAGCACGCGACGTGGAGACCTTGGCCGAGCATGCGCGCCATGTGGCGAGAAGCTCCTGCATCGGTCGGCCATGACGGTCACTGACCGTTTTCTGAAAATGGCGATTCAGTCATCGATTGATCCGACTGACAGCGAGTATTCCTCGTGTCAACACGGCTAAACCAATGACCCTTTGCAAAAACTATGTACATGAAATTTGTAGGTGTACCATCCCTCTACAATTTCTTTTCAAGGACCAACACCTAAATCGTTGTGGATCCGAAGTTACATGAAGCCAAAGTGAGCTTGATGCAACAGAAAATGTAACTACGACTTAGAATATTTTCTAAGTGTGAAATCAGCATGAACTACTGACTTGTGGGCCATGTTTGACCATGTTCCACACATTTTCATGAGTTGGCCATAAAACAACTTTTGTTCCTTGATAAATTAGCTACAACTTTGGTAAAGAGTGTATAACCATGCAAAGTCTCTAAGTTGGACTTTTGAATCAGTCAAATAGTGACACACCAAGGGTCAATTCTAGCCAAACCTTCACTTGAGGGCATTTTGGTCATTTTGATCTACATGAACAATGTTCCAACAAGTAACCTAAGTATAGTTAAGGTGTAATAGACCATAATCAACCACTTTTACAAAATTGTTATTCCACTTCTAAAGATCACATGTGATAAAGCAATTAAAACAAGCAATTCATTCATATGTTTCACTTCCATGTTTCACATGTTTCATGACCTTGTGGTTATTTTATACTTGTCATAATACTACCATGTTGGCATGTTTCAAGGTATGAGAAACTCAGGTTGCATTCACATGTAACACCATTACTATTCACAACACTCAAGTATGAAACATACACAATTGGAAAATGTTGCATATGCATGTTTCAGTAATCAAAGGCATGATGAGATAGATGATGCACATGTTTATGAAATGAAATGCAATTAGTAGAAGCCAAACACCTAGGGTGTTACTGTGATGACCAGTTGACTAACAAAGCACTAGAGATGTGGTCCAGCCAAAATAATGGTAAGGCCTTCCATCTGCTGCATATGTGGAAGGTAGTACGTGGACAACAGAAGTGGTCAGCATATCTTGCTAGGTTGAAGAAGGAAAAGGAAAAGAGTGCAAAGGCTGGTCCAGCTCAAATGGTGGATTTGGAATTAGACGGAGAAAAGCGACCTATAGGACATAAGAAAGCAAAAAAAGAACTCAATGGAAAAAAGAAGTCATCTGATGCTTTGGCTAATTTTAGTGGAAAAGTTGAGAAGTTCATTGAAGCAAGCATGAAGAATAGGGAAGACAGAGAGAAGATGACTGAAATTCAGCAAAGCTTGGCTGATAAGAAGATCGAAGCAGCTAGGCTTAACCATGAAGTAGCTCATGAACAAACTAAGTGCAAAATGCTAGAAACTTACACACAGCTATTGCTTGCGCCTACTGATCAGCTTAATGCAGAAGCTTTGGCTAAGAGAAACAAGGCATTGGAGAGCCTAAGACTTACTTTATTTCCTAAGGTATGACTGCAGTCAACCCTTGTTTAATTTGCATATATATTAATTGCTTCGAAGTGTTAACTGATGGATTTGTAATTTTGTAGAATTGATTATGTAGTAGCTGAATGGTAACTAATGGTCTTCTAATTTTCATGGAATTGATTTATGCAAGGTAATTGAAATCCTTTTATTTCCTATGACCAGTGCTATTTTAATTCCTGTGAACACCCACTAGCGTGAAACTATAATGCATTCAAGTGTGAACTGAAATAGCATGCAAGTGGGAAAACATACAACCACGACAATTGTGACTATATATAGCACAGCCATGGTACCTTGTAGTCACCGCTTCCCTTTCTTATATGCTACACGCTGCTACTGCTTCCCTTTCTTCTCCGCTACCCGCTGCTATCCTTTGCTGCCATGGATGGAGATGATAGCATGGACCCTGCTGATCTGTACTCCATGGATAATTATCTTTAAGAGCAAGAAATTCTAGATGATTTGGGCGATCATATAGTAGCTGAGATGCAGTCCATTGCTGATGTCATACAAGGTGGAAGAAGTAGGTGTGGTCCTAGGCGATATGTGGACATGCCTCGTGAACAAGCCAGCAAGCAACTAATGGATGACTATTTCTCTCCTAATCCAGTCTACAATGAGACACAATTTCGTAGAAGATTTAGGATGAGGAGACCCCTCTTTCTGAAGATTGTTGAGGCCTTGAGTGGGTGGTCTGATTATTTCACCGTAAGATTGGATGCTCTGAATCGTCCCGGGTTTTCACCAGTTCATAAGTGTACAGTAGCGATCCGTCAATTAGCATATGGTGGTTCTGTAGACCAGCTAGATGAGTACTTGAAGATGGGAGAAAGTACTGGTGTGGAGTGCTTGAAAAAGTTTGTTCAGGGAGTCATTGAAGTATACGGTGAAGAGTACTTGAGACGCCCCACAGTACAAGATGTGGAACGATTGTTGGAGATCGGTGAGCGTCGTGGTTTTCCTGGCATGATAGGGAGCATTGACTGTATGCATTGGCATTGGGAAAAATGTCCGTATGCATGGAAGGGACAGTATACCCGTGGTGATCAAGGTGTGCCAACAATCATTCTAGAGGCTGTTGCTTCACATGACAGATGGATATGGCATGCTTTCTTTGGAGTGGCGGGGTCCAACAATGACATTAATGTGCTTAATCAATCTACTTTGTTCGTCGATCAGTTAAGAGGAGAAGCTCCCCAGGTGTAGTACTTTGTGAATGGAAGGTAATATAGCAAACCTTATTATCTTGCAGATGGAATATACCCAGAGTGGGCTGTTTTTGTCAAGTCCATACATGCACCACAATCAGCTAAGCACAAGCTGTTTTCAGAACATCAAGAGGGGGCAAGAAAAGATGTTGAATGTGCATTTGGGATTTTACAATCTCGTTTTTGCATTTTGCGTCGGCCAGCACGTCTATATGAACAAGGGGATCTTGAGAATATCATGTTAGCTTGTATAATTCTTCGCAACATGATAATCGAGGACGAGAAGGATATAGAGGACGATTCATTTGACTTGAACGAGGAAGCAACCACGTCTACTGTTCAACCATCTACAATCACTCAAGGACATGATCCGGCGATGGAGGAGGTACTACAGAGAGATACCGAGATTCGTGACCATGAAGCTCATAGGCAACTACAATCTGATTTGATTGATCACATCCGGCAAAAGTTCAGGAATCGAACTAATTAGGTAGAAATATTAAATTTATATATTATATACTACCCTGTTACATGAATACTTTCATATGACTATGTCACAATAGTTCTGTCCATCTCTCTTTTTCTTATTACGTAGTTGTTTATTTACTATCTCATCTTATTTTACATGTTGATGATCAGGGCATAAAAGTGTTGATGGCTTCTATCTGGAGGATGGTGGATTGTTTTCTGTAGGCAGGAAGACTTCTGAAGCCACGGCTGGAGATTATCTAAATACTATTATCTAATTATTTTAGTTTTCCTATCTATATTTCTGTTTTTATTGTAATGGACGTCAGTCTCGGTCATGGTGCATGCTATATTTCTATCCTTATTGCTATTGTAATGGATGACTCGTGGCTAGCTTATCTAAACTTTCGTTGAAGTTCTGTGTAGAGTATCTTTGTCGGCTAACTGATATATTGTATGCGTTGGGTTCATTCACATATTGCTTCTGATGATATATATCATATATGCGGATGGTGATATTGTTGAGAGGTGTAGTGTGGGTCACATAGTTTATGCCACAACTGATCACCTTTCTTTGTGTTGAGTAATAAATGTTTTTATCTATAGAAACTACTATTACAAGTTCTACATTGGGGATTATGGTTTCTTGTGATAGAGTCTTGGACGTTAAGACTCTATGGGTAGAGTCTGGGTTGGGAGTGCCCTTAAATAACACAACACAAGTTACAACAAGAACCAAGTCACAATGACACTCACTTTATTCAATCATCCATAGAAAATTAAAATCGTTTTTAAGGCCGCGGCCCAGAGGCAGGAGTCACAAGAAAGTCTGCGCCTGCCCCGTCGGCCGTCGCCGGCCCGGGTCGGCCTCCCAGCTTTTTTCAATTTGAAACCCTGACGCCGAGCCGCCGCCGCCGCCTCAGCCGGCAGCGCGGCGGTGTTTCGTCGAGCACCAGGTGAGCTCCCTCCGCCATCCTCCCTTCCGCGGCGCACGATCGTACGCCTCGGTTCTGCGCGATGCTTATCGTAGTGAGGGGTTCCTCTTCCTCAGGTGAACACGCGGGGGTCAGGAAAATTGTGCCGCGCGTTTCGCGTCAATGGACAATAGTTGTGTGCGTGTGGCCGGCTTAGCTTGCAGGCTAGGTTGAAGCGCAAACCCGCAAAACTACGCGGAGGGGATTGGAACTGTGGTCAGCTACATCCAGTTCAGCCTATGGCCTATGGGTGCTCCATTTTGGTCGGCAAATGCTTGTAATTGACTGGTTTAGTGTTAGTCCACAAACCACAATTAATAAGAAAGATTTTCAGTTCTGATCCTGGAGTTTTAATTATCTTGCATTGCTTCAAAGATACACACATTTGTTTAGATTGAACATATCTTATTTCTGAGTTTAATGCGCATGGGGGTGGTAGGGGGTTGTTGCTCCCCACCACCTGAAATTCATTTCTTGGCCACACAAAGGTTCTACATTTTTGGATTCGGGGTTGATTAACTCGTAGGCTGGCATCAGCTATGTAGTGATGTTGCAGCGCTAGCCGCTAGGTGGCAGCTCCACAGCCGTGCATCTCCCATGCAGCCAAGCAGTAGTCGAGCCAAAGATGATACAATCCTTCGGAAGACTACATCATGCCTATGCTGCCATATATGCTAACAACAGTAGGAGGAAGACATGGTAGTGGACATGTATGGTACATTGGGCTCGCTGGACACACCAGAGCGAGCTAGCCGTTTGTGTCGCAGTGTCTCCAATGCCAACAGCAGTCCAAAATTAGTGCATTGCTGAGTTTTAACTACTCCCATTTACATTGGTGACATTTCCCTTACATGATCTGACTTGACCACTATCTCTTAGGTTCTGAATGTCAGGTACATCTGCAGTTTTCCATGTGCTTTTTTTGGCAACTATTATCCAAATGGCAGCCCACAACAATTGCTCTATAATCACTAAGGCTAGTGCAAGACTTCGGCATTTTTATCGATGCCTAAGTGGGTACAATGATTGTTTTCCATGGAGTTACACCGCACAGTCATACAGACACACTTCAGGGCACTGATATGACAGACTACTTTTTTGTGACTTCATTTGTCTAGATAAGCCATGATCGAACACATTTCAAAGACCATTCATGACATATAGCCATCAGCACGCGTGATCACAATATTTCTCTATATGTTTATTACCCCTTTTAGCTGCTGCAGGAAAGGATAAGGTGAATCAGACCTTCCCCATTGGCCAGTTGAATGTTGTCAATCACCAATAGTAGTTATGGCCCCGGGCTACCCTTTTGGTACACAATCAATTTTAGGTTTCTTGACAAGGACTGATTTCAGCCAATTGATGTCATGTTCAGGAAGCAGTGAAGCACTACTATTTCCTTTATGATACATTGTAGTGCATAGTAAAGAACTAAAATGAAATGCTATTTCTGTTTTGGTTCTTAATTACAGAGTTTGTCTGCAAAGTTGAGATTTAATATATTGTCAATGTTACATACTTGATGCACCTCTGCTGGTATCTGTACGGAATGCTGAAGGTATGAACTAAAAAGTTGTCAGAAAATGCAGAGCGCCCTGTTCGTGACTTTTTCCCTTCTGATGATTTGCATTATCAATCACTATGAAGCCATTTCTCCAGTCTCCACAGAGTGTTCACATACATACCAGGTTAACCTTCCATACAATGTGATCAAAGCAAGCATGAATTCAAAAGTACGCTGAATCTGATGATTAATTGATATTATTCTATTTTAAGTACAACAGATCTTTTCTTGATCTGAATATAATTTCTATAGTGACCATGGCATATTATTTGGAAACAGAAGATAATAGAAGCACATGGTTTAGGATTTTGCAGGAAGTTTTTTTCGAATGGTAGGGCAAAAGGGGCGGGAAAGTCTAAAATACTCCCTAAACGATAGGCGTATTTGATCATAGGAAAAGTCATACAAAATAGATTTTGACCCGCAGTTTCTCTTATACTATGTAGTCAATTGCTAAAGAATCAATATCATCTTAGAGCCACTTTGAATACAAATCTATTGATGTAAGTTTTATGCTCTAAACCTGCACATAGTTTGACTAATTGTTGGTCAAACTTTGTAAAATTTGACTTTTCCTCCAGTCTAATATGCTTATCATTTCTAGACGGAGAGAGAGAGCAAAATGCATTCCCATTTTTTCTAGAATAATATTGTTTGGTGGATCCTCCTTGGATTGTTAAATTGATTGGATAATTTTATTCCCTTTTCTGTTTAATAATTTCCATGATGATAATCCGTCTTGTTAGTGTTTCTAGTTTAGGTAGGTGTGCTATAGCTTGCAAGGTTCACATTCTAACGCTGATGATAATATCTGTTGAGGTGTAATGTCTAGATTGATTTGGACAAGCACTAAGCAATACTTTAGCATGACCAGTACTCAGCAAGTGTGTCCGGCTCGTTAATGCCCATTCTTCCTTGCACAGATGGAGCCAGAAATGGCTTCCACACAGGGCTGCGCCAGGATAGGTACTGTGCTAGCTGAATTTGGACAAAATTATAACGGTCTGGGCCTAAAACCTTACATATATTTACGTGAGATAAATTGGGAGTATCCATGTTGCTGCAACATGCCTAGCATGGGCCCCGGCTCTGCCCCTGGATGAGCTGATATAATCATCAAATGCTTGCTTCCAGAGAGCATCAAAGATGACTAAAAGATAAGGTATTTCTTCTCTATTTTCTTGCTAATAGTTCTGCTGGTCACCAGTTCATCACAACAACCTATTTCATTGTACGTTGTGTTCATTATAGTACGTAGATTGCAAGAGAACTTTTACCTATGGTTCTATACTAACATATGCTCCACAGAAACTACAGTAGATAGGGTCACTGTTGTGATAGAATCGTCCAATTTATACAAGATAAGTACGGTAAACCCGGTAATCCACGAGTGTCACGAAGGACCTCGGTAAATGAACTTCATAACCAACATCGCGTGATTAAGCAAATACACATCACATACATAGAATTGCAGCGGAAATAATATTACAAATGGGTTCACAAATAATAGTAAAGTTTGAGTTTCAAAACCGGTTAAGGGAAAACAACATAGCTTTCAAATGATTACATTAATATAAGTTCCAAATATATTGCTAGTATAAGTGACATCCTCTGATAAAAGCATATAGATGAGAAATAAATATAGAGTCACCGAGCCCACCGCGGTTAGCCACCATCTTTCTCAGGTCGAAAATTTCACCTGCAACATGGTGGGATAAACCCTGAGTACTCAAATGTACTCAGCTAGACTTACTCGTCATAAACTAAAAATAAAATGACTTCAAGGATCATACAAGGCTTTATAAGTGGAGCTAGCTTGACCACATTCTATATAAAAAGCCACTAATTCAGCTATAAATTTTATAATTCGATTATCAAGTTAATTATAGCTATTCATCTCTAGATTAGCAACTAACTTGTGCCAAACATGTGGTATATCATTTAGTAGCATAACAATAGTAACCATAGCCGGTGTAATCATTATATTCCATAATCCACTTACTACGATGCTGGAGCTAGTCGAGTTTCTCACTATCCGGGAGAGACGGCGATTCGAATCGATTTGAACCATCTGGGAATTTATTCCTAACACAAACCCAGATCTACCAGCCACGGTAGCCTTAAGTCACTTTTGGTACAACTTAGGTCCACATTTCGCGTGTTCGACCAGCGCCGCACAATCAGGGACGACCAGCTGCCAGGACGATTAGAACTACCCTGCTCTTGGGCTAACGTCTAGCTCGCCGCACATCCTTACTACCATCCAGAGTGCACACTTTTATAGAATGGGGCCCGGCCTGAGTTGAGCTACTCAGCTTCGCAGTCGAAACAAGTTATCCGGCCAGCTAAGTGAGAGGCATGCGTTCAATCTCGGTAGAAGTGTGAGCAACGGTATGGTCCTTAATCGACATATACGGGATAAAATATGCACACAAGACCTCCATGTTCTGCTGCCTCTCAATCCCCAGATCCCGTCCGGTCTCCGTTTATTCATCATCACATGGTTATTTTCCACGATACTAAATATAGCCAACCATGGTTTGGTATTCACCTATATCTCGTAGGTGACAAGAAATCACCCGACTTCTACCGGTCTAAGCATTGCTAAGCATACATTCGATCATGGACCTGCATAGGGTTCAAGGTATATTTCTGAATAAGGTAGTTCTATGCATCAAGTGTTTCCAACCAACTCTTATAACCTAATGCATCAAACATAAATGACTCAAGTTGATATTTGTAAAACATAGGAGGCTTAGAATGCTCCGGGGCTTGCTTGGGATCCAACACTAGACCAGTGTTTGTTAGATGACACTCGCTTGGTGAGTATCTCCCATCTCGACACTTGCTTAGTCCTTCCGTCTTCTGGATGGATTCACCAAACTCCATCTTCGGGTTTGGCTCCAATATCACGTCCTTTACGTGGTGCATCTAGCATACTTAGATGAGATGAAAAATACAGATGTATGAATGCATAGAAAACAACTCATGATGCACTACAACAGGCATACAAAGGCAAGGACAAGGTAACATCATATTGACTTAAGCACTAGAGAGCAAGTCATTTAACTAATTATTGCACATGCCTATCATGGTAAGGTAGCAAGAAAATAACACCAAGCATTCACCAATGAGGCACTCAAATTAATCTACTTTAAGGAATCAACTAGCACAAGCTAATCCTAGTAATCATGCAATCAAGATTAAGCATAAACAATCAACTCCAAGTATATGCACAAAATCTGGGCAACAATATAACAACCACTCAATTTAACCATAACTGGAGTTATAGGCCTCCAAGGATGATCCTAGACTTTCTGGATAGCGAATGAGATTATATAAAACTTTGTTATTATCATCTAAGGGTGACTTCATAGCTAAAAGGGTTAAACAACGCAATGAAGACATCTCTGTCTAGATCTGGACAGAACTTGCCATTTCACTTTGAATAGCAATAACTAGAGTTCTAGACCAACAAAAGTAGTGATCTCAGACACATTTATAAAGCTCAGAAAAAGCACTACAACTCTCCTATTATCACCAATACATGACTCCATGTTTCAATGAGCCAAACAATACAATCTTTCAGATCTGTCTAGAGGACATGCAAAACTTGACAGCAAATTTGTAAAATCTATAACTCTTAAACCATCAGTCCTAAAATCATGAAATTTTAGAAAAAGCAAGATAAGGAAATTATCTACAACTTTGTATTCACCATATTTGCAGAAAACATCATTTGATCCATGAAGTTATCATCACAACAGAAAATGCACATGCAACCATTTCAGAATGTAACAATTTGACGTTTCACTTGTTTTGCTAACAAAGAACATGCACACATGAGCTATTCAAGAACTCCAACCACCACTAACATACTTAGCAACACTTTATTGAATCCCAATCACTCAAAGCATCACCAAATACAATTACAAGCTTTATCTACAATTATGCTTTTATTAATTCTTCTTCTAATAAACACACACACATATATATAATGTTAGTGATATACGAGAACAACTAGTTTGTGGCTGAGACTTTTATGAGTGGTAGTTGTTATCAAAACATGGTTACTGCACAAATTTCACATGCTCAGGATTTATAATTTAATTACTATGAAAAAGACAAATTGCTATTGCAAGAAAACATGTAAAAGCAAGATAAATCTAAAGATCATCATTTTCTATAAACATATAGCCATATTATACATGCAAGGGCAAAGGAACCACATTTCACATTTTTGCATATATACATTATTTATAAATCATTTAAAACTATTTATCAAGCATTAATCAAGTTAAATTCATAACTTGGTCATACATGCACCAAAAATTATGAAATTTTATCAAGAGCTCACACATGCTATAAGTATACTAGCATTTGGAGCAGTACAACAGTAGATATGATGATAGCAAGCAAAGTAAGCTAGAATTAACCATTAATCATGATTAAATCAAAACATCATAAAACAGTGATCAAACAACATGTTTAATATTTTTCTTAGCCAGAACATGTCAAAACAAGACTCCCAAAACTGGAATCACGATTTTAGGACATTCCTACCTCGAGATATGCATCTGACAAACTTAAAATGATTTCTAAAAGCACTTTATAAGAATAAATAAAAACAGCGGAAACTTTTCACTAACACATATCATATTATGCATCTACTGCATAGATCTACTCTTAAGGATTCTAAAAAGTATTCATTTGCTATTTTACGGTTTTTCTATGATTTATTACGATTTTCCAAAGTTTCAGCCATAAAAGAAAAATAAACTTGCACCGAGGACCTCGAACTTCCACGAAAATAAATTCCAGCGAAACAGACCTTCCAGCCACTATTTACACGAGTCACGACTCTGTAGAAAACCCCTTCCCTTTCTTCGAATTTGAGTGCGACGTCCTTCATGCGATTTGAAACAGAGGAGGCACGGGAGCTCGCCGGTTCAGGCGACGGGGTCGCCGGCGGTGGCCATGGCGGGGCCATGCGCCCATCTAGGGGCTCATGCGCGGCCGCAGGGCTGTCCGTCTTGGGCCGCGACTGACCGAGGCAGCCTAGCCACATGAGCGAAGGGCCATAGTGCCCTAGCGAAGGCTCGAGGTCAGCAGTGACTGACTGCTCCGGGCGAAGAAGAGCAGTGCGCCGGCTGCGGCGCACGACGACGAAGGTGCCACAATGCACGGGAGAAACAGAGGTGGCTCAGAGAATGAGCGAGGATGGTGGCTGCGGAGCTCGGTTGGTGGCCATGGCGGTGCGTCTGCGCTCGCGAGCTGTAGAGCGAGGAAGGGAGCGAGCGGAGGCGAGGGAGTGCGAGTGAGGGGATGGGGAGCTCGGGCGTCCACCTTTGGAGGGCGCAGGGGCGCGGCAGGGAGGTAGGTACATGTGGCAGTGGCGCTCAACAATGGTGGGGGCGCGCTCTCGCGCATGGATGACGCGTCGGCATTTCTCCGAGCACGTGGCGTGCAGCGAAGTGGGCATGGTGGGAGCCAAATTGGGCCAGCTATGAGCCGATTTGGACATTGGGCCCAAAAGCAAAGTTGAATCCCACCTGATGATCTACAAAACTCATTAAGGGTGCTTGGCCATTAGAGAAACATATTAACATGTAATTATGCCCGAAGTTGACACTATCAGCGACTAATCAAGGATTAAGCCTTGCTTTGCTTGAGCTCGAATTACTTGGTCAAAACGTGGTCAAATTGATTCCTACTTTTTGTATGTCCTTCTCCGAGATGTAATCTCCAACTTTTATATTTGGCTCAACTTGAGTTATTTAACAAAAATCCGAGAACGCGAGATGCCAATCATCGTTGCCACTGAAATTTCCAGACTAAGCCAAATTTTCGAGATCCAAAACAGCACTGGGTTCAGTTTTGAGTCCTCAGTTTGACTAAGTTAGCGACCAAACTAGCTCATGACCCTTGAACAAAGTTTGTTGTGCACCTCTTGGTCTGCAACTTTGCTTAAAGGATCATGGATTGGTTCATCTTATTTAGGGAGATACAATTACCCAAAGTAGGGTACACGAAACTGAAACCAGGATTCAGTTAACTCCTCAAAACAGTTAGTCTTTGCTGATTTTGAAACTAACTTCGAAGATCTAAATAAACTTCAAATTTGATGAGACTTGCTTCATTATTTCCAGCATAAAGTGTACTTCAACTCATATTAAGGAATCTAGTTGAGTTACCATATGAATTTGGAAGATAAAAATGTCACAACATGTCAACTCGCTGTTGTCGATCAGGGACGAGATTTATGAGATGCCAAAACAACACTGCATCCAAATTTGATGCCACTGTTTGACCCACTTAGGAGTTGAATTAGGGCTTGGTCCAAAAATAAAGTTTGTTGCATTCCATTCAAACTTCAACTTTTATTTAAGGTCCAACTCCATGCAAGCACTCCAAATAGTTGGTCAACACAGGTCAAAATCATATGATGAAAAAGATAATTTTAGCTATTCCCACACTTAGAAGCATTTTCTTGACATTTGCTCAACACGAACCCTTCATGACTTTTGTTGTAAAGTTCAATTAGAGTCAGTTGGGCAAGGTAGCAAGGTTTGGTCGACATCCCATGTTCCTATTCACCTGATGAAGCAATTTAGGCAAAAATAAACTTATCATTTCATGTGACTTTTTGGTTCCAAACTTCATGAAACTTTTCCACTGGTCAAGATGGATGCATATTGATGTAATGTACATGAAATAAGCATGTTTAACATTACTCATGCCTAATCTTAATCAGGGTCCACATGTAAGCAAAGGCGTGTTGTCCAAGTTCAAGTTGGGACTCAATTTCATAGATTGGATCTCAACACCTTCATCATCACTTCAAAATTATGAACTAGAGCTCTTGATTACCACTGAACTTATCATGTTAGAGCTTAAACCCACTGCTTAACTGGTGAAAAACACCTGGGGTGTTACAACTGTGTTCAAAAGAAAAAAAAACAGATACAGTCATAGGGACAAGGGGGGTGATGCCTTTTGAAATATTCCTTGTCCTGGGGCTAGGATGGCAAATGGGTCATAGGCATTTTTCCTTCGTTGAAATGTCTCCCACCTTGCCTCAAAGTGGGCCTTCCACTCCTGTGTAGTGTTGTAGTTGGGCAGATATTGCTTCACCCTAATACCTGCCTTGCCAGAGAATTCTATTATCTGGTTATTGAGGTTCAGTGCATGTTCGACGCCGTGAGGACCTGATGAAGATGGCACTGAGGATAGGAATCCCACTAGGTAGAAAACTTCCTCATCTGGTATGACTACTGACGTTCTATTGTCCCATCTGCATGAAATGAAAATAGTCAGTCATCAATCAAACTATGGAAGGTGCACCACCATGAGGTTTATTGTTTCACATATTAATTTAATTACCTGAATTTGTTTACTGGGTAGAGCAATATGGGACCACTGTTGCTGTCTTTCAGTATTTTCCCAAAGACCTCCCTTGCGAATGTGTGGATCGAACTCTTTGGAACCATGAGATTTAGCCATGGGTGTGGGACCTCCCACATCCCCTTAACTCTCAGTTTAACCTCAGAGGAGCGCACCCTATCCAGGAACTCGATGTAGGTGACATCTGTGTGGAATAGGGATGGAGGCATATATCTAAGTTGATACAGTAGGTTATTGACCTCCTGCAGACATGTATACACATATTTCGATCACTCAAATTGATTTCATTTTATATTAGTCACAAGTCGTAACCATATTCAATGGTATGCGAGTTGTCTGCTCACCTGTTCCATGTTGTCTGCCTCCTCAGGGTTGTAGTTCTTGGTCATCTCGAGGCGGAAGAGCACCCTTCTATCTGATTCGAACTGGCTTGCCCACACTGGATCCTGTGGGCTAAATGATGATCTCCAGTTGTTCAGGATGCCTGTCCTGTTGATGATGACGAAGCCCTCTATGTAATCAAAGGTCTTCTCTGCTGAAATAAGCATCTCCTGATCCTCTGCAAAGCTTGTGAAGTCTGAGTAGAGAACTCTAATCCACCTCACCTGTTGCATATTCAAATCATTAGCGAGTAGCTGTTAAAAGTTGCTAACGTTAAGTTGGTATATAAATGATTCTCTTGTTTGCTGTACCATTTTTGGAGCAGGCTCGAGCACAATCCTGGCCCTAGTGATGATACCGAACTGACCTAGGCCACCAAGAGCAGCATGGAAGAGATCAGAGTTCCGCTCTGGTGAGCAAGTGACGATGTCTCCTTTTCCTGCATTTAGCAGTCATGATGTACAAGTTGGATAAGAACCCATTATATTTTGTTGTTCAGAGAACTTTCATTTCATCATAATTATCAAGGTATATATGTCTGATACCTGTCACAATCTCCAGCTCGTTTACATTGCTGATTTGTGGGCCATGTCGGAACGTCTGCCCACTGACCCCTGCATTCGACAACGTGCCTCCAATTGTGAGGTGGAGATAATCAGTCCATGACTTTGGTGCCAGACCGTACTTCAATGTCTCATTCAGGACATTTATCCAGAGTTCTCCTCCTGAGGCATCAACATAGGGCGATGCACCAGACTGCACCTGCATCTTGGCATTAGGGAGGGACTCCATTTTAATGACAATCCCTCCAGCTGCCTGGCACTGCCCTCGGAGTGAGTGTCCATGCCCACGGGCCGCCACGGTGAGCATGGAGTGCTCTCCCGCCAAGAAGACATGCCTGACCGTAGTGGCAATGTCATCTACTGAGCCTGGATGAAGCACAGCAGCTGGCATGAAACTAGAGAGATTGCCAAAGTCCCAGGCAGCAGTAGACACGTCACGGAAGCTGAAATGGCCATCGAGGGGTAGTTTATTGAGGGTTGCGAGCACATCTTGGTCAGTTGTGTGGGAGGTGGTGACTACACCAAAGGCAAATAAAACGAAAAACTTCAGGTACTGCAGAACTGATGGTTTCATGGCTCATCTACAGTTCAACAACCAACTAGTTCAGCAGTTTAAGTTTTGAGGAGAAAGATGAATAGGATAGGGTGGTTTAGTGTAAGGAGGGATGGGAATGGAGAGTGAGGGATGTATGGATATTTAAAGGGGCACTTGGAGGGTTTGCATGTGAACTGGTTAAAGATGGCAACCGGTATGTTACCCGCGGATACAAGCCTCACAGACCCGCACCCGGGAGAGAAATTGTGCGTCGGCACCCCCGCCCGCCACCCGCCACGCGTAGCATTCTGTGCCCGCACCCGCTATCCGCGGGCATGCCTGCATGCCCGCCAGCGTGGTAGGACAGCGACTTGCACGGCGGGGACGACGGCCTAGGTCGGAGCCTCGGAGGCTAGCGGCCGGTGTCGGAGGCTCGGAGGATGGCGACCGGCGTCGGAGTGCGCTGGATCTGGAGAGGAGTCGCGCGTGGAGACTAGAGAGGAGCGTGCGAGGCTGTCGAAGTGCGCTGGAGTGGGGGGAGGCGCCGCGACCGCGAGTTGGAGCCTCGGAGTGGGACGGCCGGCGTCCGCTAGCTGTCGGTGTAGGGAGGCCGGAGGCCGGTGTCGGGGTGGCGCGAGTGGGGGAGGTGCGACGCCCCGTGTGGAGGAGCCACGCCAACGCCATGAGTGGAGGAGCCGCGCGCGACTGCGTGTGGGGGAATGGGGAGGCGGGGTCGCGGGTGACGGGCTGGTGGTGGTCGCTTGTGGGAATGGGATTGTGAATTTGGGACCAATGAAACCCTAGGATGAAGAATATATACCTCTTCTGCAATGGCCCCACATGTCAGCGTGGGTTTGCGGGTGCGGGCATGCTATTTTCTTACCCGTAGAGCTTTGCCTGTTGGATCCAATTCTATACCCGAGTCCGTGCCCGCGGGCACAGATTCACGCCCGTATCCACGCCCACCGGGTCCGGTGCCCGCGGGCACGTGGTTTTTTCGTGCCCGTTGCCATCTTTAGGATTGGCGTAGGAGGTGGTGTCATCAAACCAGACTTGGGAACTGTTTGGTTGACTAGGATCAGTAAGAGAACAGGTTTGGCTGCAAAATATGGATGCAAACGTATTGCACTGCTGCAAATATTCCTTTCTACAATTTTTTGGTTCGTTGATTCTGTTTGAAGCGTGGTAAAACATGCGTTGGTAAATGAATGGTGGCAGGAGGAAAAGAGGCAGTCCATTCACTAGACTCGGTCTATCATGGCTCCTATCATTCACTACATGACCAGGAGAACAGTGACATAGCAAGGATCGTGCAGTGACAGATATGTTTTTGAACCTGTGTATGTTCGAGCCAGACGGTGGTAACGAAACAGATATCAAGTAGCAGACCTGATTTCTGTCTAACAGACCCGCTTGATGCTTCAAATTCGATTTCATGTGCAGGATTTCATGTTACTCTTCAGCAGGATCAGTTGATAGAACTCATAGAAGTGCTATATTCGTTCCTTTAGACTTGTAAGTGGCAAACAATCTTCTGACCATATCTGATAAAGTTTCCATCAGGATGCTTGTTCAGACAATGCATGCATTTTTTTGCAGAATCTTTTCTCCAACAGCAGAACGTACATACATGTCGGTAAGATGTCTAGCCAATTGTAGAAATATCGATACTGTTAAATAATCTGCTGCTCATCTCTGTATGCGCGGCAGGGGCAGACGTCGAAAGGGCTCCCCTGATACTGCACCGTAACCGCTGTAGGGGCAGGTGCTGAAAGACTCACCTGCCGCACTGTAGCCACAGTAGGGGCAGACGCCAAAGTCAGCCCTGCTATCATATCTGGTCAATGTAACAGCATGGCAGCCTGACATGTCTATGTACTAAGATTAGATGGATATAGTTGTATATATAGTTTTCCACTGCAACTCAGTAAAGAGAGCGAGTTTAGTTTTGCCATCTCCTCTGCAGAGCTCCGACCATTGTTGGTGCTTGTGCTGTGTGTGTGCGCGCTCTGTTCTCCCTCCCTTCTTCTACCTCTAGCCATAGTGTGTGGTCGGCAATGCCGGTGAGCGGTCGGCTTACCCGTGCCGAAGATCCAGTAGCCAACAAGTGGTATCGGAGCCGTACAAGCGCCGTCGTCAGACTAACCGCTAGCGAGGATGGACGGTTTGGAGATGGGCAACAGCAGTGGCGCTGCTGTGGCTGCCCAGCCATGATAGGAGGTCGTCGTGCGCATGGTGCGGGAGGTCAGCGGCACCAGTTGGCTGACGCTGACTCGCACCAACTATGGCGAGTGGGCGGTGACCATGAAGGTCAAGCTCAGAGCCCGACGGCTCTAGAGTGCTATTGACAAGGGCACCGACAACGAAGAAGATGACATGTCAGTGTTGGAGGCTATCCTCGCTGCTGTGCTGGTGGAGTACAGAGAGCTATTGGGGGCGAATAACTCTGCTAAGGAGGCATGGGAGGCCATTGCAGCAATGCGCGTCGGCTCTGACCGCGTAAAGAAGGCGATGTCCCAGCTGCTGAAGCAGGAGTACACCATCCTCAAGTTCAAGGATGGTGAGTCGATGGAGGACTTCTCCCTCCGCCTACAGTCACTCATCAGCAAGCTGAGAAGCCACGGCGTCACCATCGGCGAAGAAGAGGCGGTCTTCAAGTACCTTCACTCCGCGCCGGTGAAGTACATCTAGATCGCTCTCTCCATAGAGACGATGCTGGACTTGTCCACCCTCACCATTGAGGATGTGATAGGCCGTCTGCGGGCAGTGGACGAGCGCATAGAGCAGACCACAACAACGATGGACAGCGGCAAGCTGTTACTGACAAAGGAGTGGGATGCCCGGAAGAAGTCCGGGAAAGCCTCCTCTAGCCGCGATGGCGATAGCAAGCGCCATGGCAAGGCTTCTTCGGAGAAGAAAAAGAAGAAGGTTGACCCCAATGCCTGTCGACACTGTAGAAAGACAGGCCATTGGGCAAAGGAGTGCTCAAATCGCAAGCAGGAGAACAAGAATGAGGCTGATTTAGCATAGGCTGATGAGGATGATAAGGCCACTCTCCTGATGGCGACGTTCTATGCACTGCACGACGTTGAGGCTAAGGAGAAGGGAGAGGTGATGGTGGTGGAAGGGCACGGCAAGGCTCTGAAGGCTGTCAATCTCGACGAACCGCGCGCCTAAGTCCACCTCAAACATGTGGGTGGCGAGTAGGAGCAGCGGTGGTATCTGGACTCTGGCGCCAGCAACCACATGACGGGCTCCAAGGAAGCCTTCTTCGAGCTCAACGGCAACATGACCGACACGATGAATTTCGGTGATGGCTCAAGGGTTGCGATCCAAGGGTGCGGCACTATCATCTTCAGGTGCTAGAACAGCGAGCACCACGCACTGACGGATGTGTACTACATTCTACAGCTACGTTCAAGCATCTTCAACATCGGGCAGCTAGACGAGTGCGGATGCGAGGTACTGATCGAGAGCAGGATCCTGAAGATTCGGGATCGGGAGCGGCGTCTTCTCGCGAAGGTAAAATGCTCACGTAATTGATTGTACCTACTCGACTTGAAGGTGGAGCAGCCGGTGTGCCTGGCAACATGACACACCGAGGAGCCATGGCTGTGGCATGCCCGGTTTGGCCATCTCAGCTTTGATGCGCTCGGTCGGCTGGAGAAGATGGTCTGAGGGCTGCCCCACAACAAGCACGCAGGCGAGCTATGTGACAGCTGCCTAGCCAGGAAGTAGAGGAGCCTGCCATTCCCAAAGGCGGCCAAGTATCGCATGGCGGATGCTCTCGAGCTCATCCACGGTGATCTTTGCGGGCCAATCACGCCAGCCACAAATGGTAGTCAGTGGTACTTCCTCCTACTCATGGATGATTGCAATCGCTATATGTGGCTGCAACTCCTGACGAGTAAGGACAAGGCGACGGAGGCAATCAAGAAGTTCAAGGCGGGCGGAGAGGCGAAGAGCGGCAAGAAGCTATGCATGCTGCGGACTGATCACGGTGGCAAATTCACTTCGGTGGAGTTCGCATCGTACTACGTGGGTCAGGGTGTGATGTGACACCACACCGCACCATACTCGCCATAGCAGAATGGCGTGGTGGAGCGATAGAACCAGACAGTGGTCGGCATGGCTCGATCCATGATGAAGGCCAGGAGCATGCTGACAAGGTTCTAGGGTGAGGCGGTGACCACGGCGATGTTCATCCTCAATCGCGTGCCCACTAAGGCCCTAAAGGGCAAGACATTGTTTAAAGCTCGGTATGGGTGCAAGCCAAGCATGTCCTTCCTCCGGACATTCGGTTGCATCGGCCATGTTAGGAAGACAAAGCCTGTCCTTACCAAGCTAGAGGATAGGAGCACACCGATGGTGCTCCTAGGCTATGTGGAAGGTACCAAGGTGTATCGGCTCTATGACCCATGCGGAGGTAAGGTTCTTGTCTCGCGCGACATCGTGTTCGATGAGAAGGTGGCCTAGGACTGGGATAGTCTAGGCACGAGGGAACCTAGCGGCTTCACTAGCACCTTTGTCAATGAGCATTTGGTCATCCACGGTGGTGGAGACGCTAGAGAGGAGGTGCTGACCACTCTAGCAACAGAGCTAAGCACTCCTAGGGCGGTGCCGAGCACTCCGAGAGTGGTGCCGAGCACTTCAGTAGTGGTGTCGAGCAGTCCTGCAGTGGTGCCAACCACTCCAGGATAGGTGCTGAACGCTCCCATAGCGGGGCCGAGAGGTCTTGCAGTGGTGCCGACCACTCCAAGACTAGTTCTGAGCACTCTGAGAGGGGTGCCAACCACTCTAGGAGTGGTGATGAGCGGTCTAGGAATAGTGCCAAGCACTGTAGTCAGGCTGCCGAGCACTCTAGGTGCTGTGTTGATAACTCCAGCGGAACAGGAACTCCATCGACATCGATCGAGTTTGCCTCACCTCCAAGCGACATCACTGAGTTCATGGATGCCTTCCACGATGGTGAGGAGGTGTGGTTTTGCAGGCTGGACAACATCATCAGTGGCACAGGGTCCTCATGCCTGGCGGGTCGGCTGCTCAATGATCTAGAGCTGCTTCTCGTTAGTGCAGAGGAACCACCAACGTTCACATTGGCCAAGCACGATGCAAATTGGCGACGGACGATGTTGGAGGAGATGAAGGCGATTGAGGAAAACAAGACTTGAGAGCTCGTCAATCCACCTCCAGGATGTCGTCTGATCGGCTGGAAGTGGGTGTACAAAGTCAAGCGGGACAAGCGTGATGCCATTGTCAAGCATAAGGTGTGCCTCATCGCCCGAGGCTTTGTCTAGTGTGAGGGTATCGACTTCGAGGAAGTCTTTGCGCTGATAGTGCGCATGGAGTCTACCTGACTGCTGCTAGCTTTGGCAGCAATGAAGGACTGGCGCGTCCATCACCTGGACATAAAATCGGCCTTCCTCAATGGTGAGCTGGCGGAGACGGTCTTCATCAGGCAACCTCTGGGTTTTGCTGTCAAGGGAGCGGAGCACAGGGTGCTCCGACTACGCAAGGCGCTCTACGGGCTATGGAAGGCCCCACGAGTGTGGAACATCAAGCTTGACGCCAAGCTGGGCGAGCTTGGGTTCACGCAGTGCACAACCAAGCACGCGCTCTACATGCGGCGATAGGGGAAGGAGGAACTTGTCATCGGCGTGTATGTGGACGACTTGATCGTTACCAGTGCGCGTGTAAAGGACATCGATAGCTTCAAACATGAGATGGTGGCTCGTTTTCAAATGAGAGATCTTAGCGTGCTGTCCTACTACCTCGGCATCGAGGTGAGACAGGGGAAGGAGGCACTCATGCTCGGTCAGAGTGCATATGCCTCAAAGCTGTTGGAGTGGAGCAGCATGACTGAGTGTAAGCCATGCGTGACTCCAATGAAGGAGCGGCTGAAGCTGATGAAGGATAGTACCGCGGCGAAGGTAGATGCAACACTCTACTGGAGCATCGTTGGCGGTCTACGCTACTTAGTCCACATTAGGCCAGACATTGCGTTCGTCGTGGGCTATGTCAGCCGCTTCATGGAGGATCTCCGAGAGGATCACTGGGCTGCGGTAAAGCGGCTGTTGCGCTACGTCAAGGGGACAGTGAATCAGGTGATCGTCTTCCCCAAGACCGATGAAAGTGGGCTACAACTCACTGTGTTTAGTGATGTAGACATGTCGGGGAACATCAATGGACGGTGGAGCACCTCTGGAGTGCTCGTCTTCCTCGGGTCAGCTCCAATCTCATGGCTATTGCTGAAATAGAAGGTGGTAGCGCTATCCATGTGTGAGGCAGAGTACATGGCGGCGGCCACAGCGGCATGCCAAGCTATGTGGCTACGCCGGCTGCTAGGCGAGCTGACCGGTATGGAAGCTCACCCACCAACACTAATGGTGGACAACTAGCCCGCCATTGCCCTCGTGATGAATCTGGTTCTCCATGACCGAAGCAAGCACGTTGACATCAAGTTCCACTTCCTCAGGGACTGTGTCGATGGAGGGCAGATCGTCATTGAGTTTGTTGAAACTGGTCGGCAACTCACAGACGTCCTCACTAAGCCGCTCGGTCGTCTTCGGTTCATGAAGCTGAAGAAGATGATTGGTATGGAGGAGGTTCAAGGGTTAGCAGTAGGATTAGGGGAAGAATTGTTAAATAATCTGCTGCTCACCTCTGTATGAGCGGCAGGGGTAGGCGTCGAAAGGGCTCCCCTGCTGCTGCACTGTTGCCGCTGCAGGGGCAGGCGCCGAAAGGCTCACCTGCCGCACTGTAGCCACAGCAGGGGCAGGCACCAAAGTCAACCCTACTATCACATCTAGTCACTGTAGCAGCATGGTAGCCTAACATGTCTGTGTACTAGAATTAGATGGGTAGAGTTGTATATATAGTTTTCCACTGCAACTCAGTAAAGAGAGCGAGTTCAGTTTTGCCATCTCCTCTGTAAAGCTCCGGCCAATGCTGGTGCTTATGCTATGTGTGTGCGCGCTCTGTTCTCCCTCCTTTCTTCTACCTCTAGCCATAGTGTGTAATCGGCAATGCCGGTGAGCGGTCGGCTCACCCGTGCCGGAGATCCAGGGGCCAACAGATACATCGCTAAGGAAATTTCTTTTTCAATATTTTGTTCTTAGCTCAATCGTATGGATAGGGAATGCCTATGGATTCTTTTCCTTTATGGTGACCAAGGAGTTTTTGCATGATATATAGTAAACAAAGACCAGAGGCCTTTCAAAAAAAGAAGAAAGGAAGAAAAGAGAGAGAGAGAAGAAGCGATAGACAAAGCATTTACTCCATCCATTCCAAATTGTAAGTCATTCTAGCTTTTTTATCTAGACAATGTATATCTATGTGCGTAACAAAAGCTATGTACTTAGAAAAGCCAAAATGACTTATAATTTAGAGTGGAGGGGGTACGTTTTTCTTTGGATAAACTTGAAGAGCTTTGGACCTTTGGTGCACAACGCACTGGTGAATAAATCTGATTATAATCTATCTAACAAGTCTTTTGCCAATATTATTTTCAGTGCAATTACCATATGACTTGGCATCTTATTCATCTTGTAGCTAGGCATGGTTTCGCAAACTAAAAAAAGCACCACTATTTTGTTTTGAAGTGAAATTTTTTTGGGCATTTTGTTTTTCCCCTTCCTCTTATGGCTTTGTAAAAGGATTGAATATACTACGAAGAGAGTTGAATTGATCTTAGAAAAATTAACCTAGGGCTCTAACTCAAACTACACTAAAGAAACTAAAACAATAAGCAAACAAAATGAGCACTTAAAAATTTATCTAGTGTTCTCTGCTTACTGAAACTCAAACACTTTTGTGACCTCAATCTTATTAACTAGCCTAAGTTATTCTAAGAAAGGTAAAGCCACACAAATAAAGCACATTGGGAACATAAATGTGGTAAGTAAAGAGATTTAACGCTGCTAAGGGTCATGATGTGGAGATGTATCTTATATTATCGGTTGCCAAAACAAAACTCTTAACCTACATTAGGGAACCACCGAGGTACGCTTTCAATCACCAAGCCTTTCTCTTGTCACTATGTTTGGCTCGCCACAAAGGCTCCCACCAACCATGACAAGTGCCGCAAGCCACTTAGACTAACCACTTGTTGTCCACCTGAGAGTTTCTCACCAACAAAGGAGTCTTCTTGTGATTCGCATACCAAACTGCAGTCGCTCCACACTAAACATGGAGGGTCATCGATATCACTGGAGGGGCACCAAGCTTCCAAGTGTTCTAGTACATAAGATTACAAGGGCTCTTAGCTCAACTCACGTGCTCCCTCAAGCCAAGGTCTAATCACTCACTAAGATGGACACTAAGCACAAGCTAATCACTTATTTCTTATATAGTGAATGAAGTGTTCTTCACTTGCACAAGGTACTCCAACACCCTTTGAATAGCGGGCCAAGGAGATTCCTAAAAAATAGTCCCAAACACTCAACTAGTCATTATGCCCATGGACTGTAAACACAATCCTCATCGAATGATCTGGTGAGACACAAATGCACATGATTGGATCACCCCATGAGGCATCTGACCATGGCTGATAGTTGGCTCTCGAGCCACTATCACTAGGTCCGACATCACCAGATGATTCGGTGGTGGTATTTCTCCTTCACCATATCGTCTGGTGGCTCCATCCAACCTGTTCTGCAAGTGTTTGTTTTTCATTGTATGATTCAGTGGCCATCTTCCTTTAGCATATCGTCCGGTGCTCTGTGCACCATGCTTCTCTTCACTCTGCACTCCACTACACCAAAACACCAATACACTGTTAGACATCTATCTCTAAAAGTGCATATTTGCAAATCGACAGTCAAACGGTAAAAGTGTGTGACAAATCATATGACTCTAGTTATACCTTTAACGATCGACTGTCTATCGGTATACTAGTATGTAATTAGCATTGGACACTGTTCTGAGGCTATGGTGTAGTGCTCTTTGATCATCATGGTATGATGTGGTGGACTCTTCTTTCTTAATTGGATTGTCCAGTGATGTTTTATACAGAGATTTCTCTTCTTAGCTTGCTCTTGTCGTATAATTAGGTTTTCACTGATCACCAAAACAACAAAGAACATTGCATAGGGCCATGCTAACTATACTTCGCTAAATGAATGATATCTCTCTCATGAATGAATGAACCATCTTCTTTTCTAACCTAGGAAGGATTCAAGGGCACCAAAGTCTTTTTATCTACATCCTTAAAGCGTGCACACAAATCTATGGGCGATCTATAGTTTTAACCTGAGCTACCTATATCTATCATTATCAAGGAATGACTTCGTGTAGTGGGCTTTCCTTTTCTGCTCTATCTTGATAGTAAATGTAGGGGGCTGTTGAAGAGATTATTATCTTTTTCAGGAAAACGAAAGGTATTTTTATTGAAATGTTTTTCTATGAAATAGATTGTCACTTTCTTCATCATTTCAAAGGAAGGACTTGCTTTATCATTTTTTTGGTCCTTCACTTATCAACAATCGTGGACAATTCTATTTCAATTGCTACTCTCCACGATGTGTTATAGATGCCTTTGTTGGGCGTCAGTATAGGCGCCGGCCTAGGCCCAGCCATGGCTAATAAGGAGGCTTAGCTGGTTACGTTAGGAGAGGAAGGGAGGAGATTTAGGAGATCTGTTTTGGTATTTAGGACGTTTATTATGGTTTGTTAGGGGTGCACCTATCCTATAAAGGGGCACTTAGAGACTGTAATCAGATTATCGAAGAAGGAATAAACCTCCCAAGGTGGGTGGGTTTCCCTTCCATGGTGGCTGCTAGCGATTCTGCCGCTACCACCGGCAAACCTCCTGCTACACCACTTCCTCGCTATTCTCTACGTTCTTATTCCCAATCCAGCCTACTACTCCACTCTCCCCTACGATCTCCTCATTGTACTTGCCCATGCCATAACAATTTGATATCGGAGACCTCTACAGGTGCATCGGCTACCATGTCCGGCACCTTCACTCCGGCTGCCATGGATGCCAAACTGGATAGCATCTTGGGCTAGCTCTCCACCATCACCAATTGGCTCAAGTCCCACGACACCCACCTAGCCCGGATTGAGAAAGCTAAGATCGGTACCGATGATGGTAGAATTCCGGATGCTATCGGGCCTCGCAAGTCTGTAGGCGGTGGGGACGACCATCACGGTGGCAGGGAAGACTTCCACGGTGGCGGTGATGACCACGACGCCCGTGACTCCAACCGTGGCCGAGCCTAGGAAGAATTCCGCGATCACGCGTTCTGTGATCAGGAGCGATACGGCGGGCCGCGTGACCACTTTGACCGCGACCCCTTCATGTTGCGGGATGGGCCCTATGGCCATGATGGCTACGGTCGCCCAGGCCATGACTCGTACTATGACTCCGACCGTGGTGGCTACGATTACGATCATGACCATGACTATGACCGCACTAGGTGCGACTATGACCGTGACTTTGACCATGGTGACAGGCACTACTATAGCGATGGCCCTGGACACCGGGACCCTCACCGGCCACCTAAAATTTTGTTTCCTTCCTTCAATGGAGAATTTTATTTGCTGGCATGGCTTAACAAGTGCGACAACTACTTCTACGGTCATCGTGTGGTGGAGGACGAGAAGGTGTGGATGGCATCTCTGCATCTGGACGACACAACTATCGAGTGGTATTTCTAGATGGAGCGTGACTTCGGGATGGTCTCTTGGCTGCACTTCATCGAATTTGTCAACCTCTGCTTTAGGCCACCCATCCGTTCTTGATTGGTGAGATCAAGGCTCTGGTCTGCATAGGCACTGTGGAAGAGTACTCTCGGTGCTTCCTCGCCATGCTCTTGTTGTGCGATGACCTCTCCACGTGGACGACGATCGATCTCTACACTGGTGGCTTGGGACAACCGCTGGCCTCCAACGTGGAGATGCAACACCCCCGTCAACCTATAGTAAGCCATGAGCTTGGCACGGGCGTATGAACAGTGACAGGTTGAGGCCTCCATTGTCAATAGCTCGGTGCCACCCAAGTCATCTACTCATCGCGTCACGGATTTGGACCCCGCCAGTTCTGCTGGTGCTGCTGCTGCATCGCAAGATAGCAAGACTAAGGGGGTGCACCCTTGCTTTCATCGTCTCACGTGGGCTGAGCTTCAGGAGAAGAGGCAAAATGGTCGGTGCTATTTTTGCCCTAAACCTTACTCCAAGGGCCACAAATGTGCTATGAAGGGTGTCTTCCTCATGGAGTTGGCTGAAGGCGAGGAGGGCCCACTCGGTGACATCTCCAATTTGGAGATTTCTTTATGTGCTCTTATTGACCTCGGGCCTATGGACTCTATGTTGCTATACGTGACTATTGGCGGCATTTAGCTTAGGGCGTTGGTGGACACCGGGTCGACCCACACGTTCATTCACTTGGAGGTGGCCCAGCGCCATGGTCTGCCCATCATGCCTCGTGATAGTCTCTCAGTCTTAGTCACCAATGGTGATCATGAGCGCAGCCCCAGTGTTTGCATCGTTGTTGATGTCTCGATCCACGATGAGCACTTCACCATCGACTGCTTCGCGCTGGACCTCGGCACGTTCGACCTCGTCCTTGGCATCCATTGGCTATGAATGCTTGGACCCATCATTTGGGACTTCAGCGCTCTCTCGATGGCATTTTGGTTCAATGGCCATGCCCACCACTGGTCTGGCCTAAGTGGTGGAGGAGCCATGGCCGATGCCATCATCGACCCTCGTATTGTGCTAGAGGAGCTACTTTGGTCCTTCGAGGACATCTTCGACACTTCGCACGGTCTGCCACCCCAGTGCCGATAGGACTATCGCATCCATCTCCTACCTAGCTCTGCGCTGGTGGCGGTGTGGCCATACCAGTATCCTCAACTCCTAAAGGGCGAGATCGAATGCCTGTGCGATGACATGTTGGCACAAGGGATCATTCGGGCGTCGACATCGCCTTTTTCCTCCCCAGTGCTCCTTGTCCGCAAGAACGATGATAGTTGGCGGTTTTGTGTTGACTACCGCGCCCTCAATGACACCATAGTGAAGGACAAATTTCCTATTCTGGTCGTCGATGAACTCTTGAATGAGCTGAAGGGTGCTCGGTTCTTCTCCAAGATCGACCTCTGCAGCGGGTATCACCAAGCGTGAATGCATCCGGATGACATCCACAAGACGGTCTTCCGTAGACACCCGAGGCACATTGAGTTTCTTGTCCCGCCATTCGGTCTGACAAAGGCGTCGGTGACTTTTCAAGCCTTGATGAACGATGTCCGGAAGCCATTTCTTCGGTGTTTTGTACTTGTTTTCTTTGATGATATACTCATTTTTAGTTCATCATGGTCCGAGCACTTGCATGTCAGGACAGTGCTACAACAGTTGTGGGATCACCGCCTCTTCGCCAAGCGCTTGGAGTGCTTCTTTGGTGAATAGTCTATGGCATACCTCGGCCAAATTATTTTAGCTGAGGGCATCACCATGGACTCCGACAAGGTGGCTGCTCTGGAGGCCTGGCCCTGTTCACACATGGCCCAGGCTCTTCATGGCTTCTTGGGACTCACTGGCTGCTACCGCAAGTTCATCATCGGGTATGGTGGTGTGGCTACCCCTCTAATGGCGCACCTCAAGGGTGAGGGCTTCTCTTGGACGGCAGAGGTAGAAGCCACCTTTGTCGCCCTCAAAGCCGCCCTCGTCTCGGCGTTGGTGCTCCAGCTACTCGACTTCTCTAAGCGGTTCATCGTCGACTGTGACATGTCTGAGGCTGGTTTTGGTGCAGTCCTCCACTAAGGAGATGGTGCGGTGGCCTTCTTCAGCCGTGTTGTAGTGGCCCACCATGCCAAGCTTCTGGCCTATGAGCGGGAGTTGATTGGCCTTGTCAAAGTAGTTCGTCATTAGCGGCCTTATCTCTGGGACCGTTCTTTTACTGTGCGGACAGATCATTGGAGCTTGAAGTTCATCCTAGACCAACGCTTGACTATGATTTCACAACATACTTGGGTCACCAAGTTATTTGGCTATGACCTCTCCATCGAGTACAGGCTAGGGAAGTTGAACACAATGGTGGATGCATTGTTGCGCCGTGATGAAGACTCTAACACCATGGCTGCATGACCGCTCTCTGGACCCTTGTTCGCCCTCTATGACGACTTGCACGCTGCAGTCTAGCGCGATCCTCAGGCCCAGGAGCTCTAGGCATAGGTCTTGACTGGTACAGCTCTAGATGGCTAGACGTTGGTGGATGGGCTGCTGCTATTCCAAGGCCATCCCTTCACCCTCGATGACTCAGTGCTCTGGCCTCAGTTGCTGCATGAGGCACATGCGGGTCATGAAGGCTCCCAGAAGATGCTTAATTGGCTACGCGCGTCCTTCTACAATCGGCGCGCGCATCGATTGCTCGTGACTACATCAAGGGCTGCGCCGTTTGCTAGTGCAACAAAATCGAGCACCTGTACCCCGCTGGTCTTCTGTAGCCCCTGCTCATTTTGGATCATGTGTGGACCGACATCGCCATGGACTTCGTTGAGGGCTTCCCATGTGTGGGCGGCAAGTATGTGGTCCTCACTGTGGTAGACCGCTTCTCTAAGATGGCGCATTTCATCGCCTTGAGTCATCCTTACTCAGCCAGCTCCATCGCTCATGCCTTCTTCGACAACATAGTGCGGCTGTGGTAGAACCGACCAATTTATAAGAGCACAAGTACAATGGCAACCACCTGAGCAATCGCATTGTCATACTTGAGCCCATATAAACCCGGTAGTTCATCAAGTATAATGAAGGATCTTGAATAATCCAACATACAACCAATACCATACATGATTCAACATACAAGCCACATGTTACATAAGTTCACAAGTAGTTCAACATACATCAGAGTACAAAAATAATCATTACAACCCAAGTTCAAATGTAGTAGCGAAAGCAATATAGTTTTAAAACCATCATCACACACACTTGTTCAATACATGCCAATTTGTGATCAAGTCCAACAAAAGCATCATAGATAAGACCACATAGAAGAGCCTTGCCCGTGGCCTTACTCCTCGTCCATGGTGGGAGAGAAGTAATTCTTGCAGTACCCATGGTATATAGTAACATCTGCAACAAGTGGGAAATAAACATTCATCTTGTAGCTAGGCATGGTTTCGCAAACTAAAAAAAGCACCACTATTTTGTTTTGAAGTGAAATTTTTTTGGGCATTTTGTTTTTCCCCTTCCTCTTATGGCTTTGTAAAAGGATTGAATATACTACGAAGAGAGTTGAATTGATCTTAGAAAAATTAACCTAGGGCTCTAACTCAAACTACACTAAAGAAACTAAAACAATAAGCAAACAAATGAGCACTTAAAAATTTATCTAGTGTTCTCCTGCTTACTGAAACTCAAACACTTTTGTGACCTCAATCTTATTAACTAGCCTAAGTTATTCTAAGAAAGGTAAAGCCACACAAATAAAGCACATTGGGAACATAAATGTGGTAAGTAAAGAGATTTAACGCTGCTAAGGGTCATGATGTGGAGATGTATCTTATATTATCGGTTGCCAAAACAAAACTCTTAACCTACATTAGGGAACCACCGAGGTACGCTTTCAATCACCAAGCCTTTCTCTTGTCACTATGTTTGGCTCGCCACAAAGGCTCCCACCAACCATGACAAGTGCCGCAAGCCACTTAGACTAACCACTTGTTGTCCACCTGAGAGTTTCTCACCAACAAAGGAGTCTTCTTGTGATTCGCATACCAAACTGCAGTCGCTCCACACTAAACATGGAGGGTCATCGATATCACTGGAGGGGCACCAAGCTTCCAAGTGTTCTAGTACATAAGATTACAAGGGCTCTTAGCTCAACTCACGTGCTCCCTCAAGCCAAGGTCTAATCACTCACTAAGATGGACACTAAGCACAAGCTAATCACTTATTTCTTATATAGTGAATGAAGTGTTCTTCACTTGCACAAGGTACTCCAACACCCTTTGAATAGCGGGCCAAGGAGATTCCTAAAAAATAGTCCCAAACACTCAACTAGTCATTATGCCCATGGACTGTAAACACAATCCTCATCGAATGATCTGGTGAGACACAAATGCACATGATTGGATCACCCCATGAGGCATCTGACCATGGCTGATAGTTGGCTCTCGAGCCACTATCACTAGGTCCGACATCACCAGGATGATTCGGTGGTGGTATTTCTCCTTCACCATATCGTCTGGTGGCTCCATCCAACCTGTTCTGCAAGTGTTTGTTTTTCATTGTATGATTCAGTGGCCATCTTCCTTTAGCATATCGTCCGATGCTCTATGCACCATGCTTCTCTTCACTCTGCACTCCACTACACCAGAACACTAATACACTGTCAGACATCTATCTCTAAAAGTGCATATTTGCCAATCGACAGTCAAACGGTAAAAGTGTGTGACAAATCATCTGACTCTAGTTATACCTTTAACGATTGACTGTCTATCGGTATACCAGTATGTAATTAGCATTGGACACTGTTCTGAGGCTGTGGTGTAGTGCTCTTTGATCATCACGGTATGATGTGGTGGACTCTTCTTTCTTAATTGGATTATCCAGTGATGTTTTATACAGAGATTTCTCTTCTTAGCTTGCTCTTGTCGTATAATTAGGTTTTCACTGATCACCAAAACAACAAAGAACATTGCATAGGGCCATGCTAACTATACTTCGCTAAATGAATGATATCTCTCTCATGAATGAATGAACCATCTTCTTTTCTAACCTGGGAAGGATTCAAGGGCACCAAAGTCTTTTTATCTACATCCTTAAAGCGTGCACACAAATCTATGGGCGATCTATAGTTGTAACCCGAGCTACCTATATCTATCATTATCAAGGAATGACTTCGTGTAGTGGGCTTTCCTTTTCTGCTCTATCTTGACAAGTAAATGTAGGGGGCTGTCGAAGAGATTATTATCTTTTTAGGAAAACGAAAAGGTATTTTTATTGAAATGTTTTTCTATGAAATAGATTGTCACTTTCTTCATCATTTCAAAGGAAGGACTTGCTTTATCATTTTTTTGGTCCTTCACTTATCAACAATCAGTGGACAATTCTATTTCAATTGCTACTCTCCACGATGTGTTATAGATGCCTTTGTTGGGCGTCAGTATAGGCGCCGGCCTAGGCCCAGCCATGGCTAATAAGGAGGCTTAGCTGGTTATGTTAGGAGAGGAAGGGAGGAGATTTCGGAGATCTGTTTTGGTATTTAGGACGTTTATTATGGTTTGTTAGGGGTGCACCTATCCTATAAAGGGGCACTTAGAGACTATAATCAGATTATCGAAGAAGGAATAAACCTCCCAAGGTGGGTGGGTTTCCCTTCCATGGTGGCTGCTAGCGATTCTAGCCGCTAGCCACCAGCAAACCTCCTGCTACACCACTTCCTCGCTATTCTCTGCGTTCTTATTCCCAATCCAGCCTACTACTCCACTCTCCCCTACGATCTCCTCATTGCACTTGCCCATGCCATAACAATTTGATATCGGAGACCTCTACAGGTGCATCGGCTACCATGTCCGGCACCTTCAATCCGGCTACCATGGATGCCAAACTGGATAGCATCTTGGGCCAGCTCTCCACCATCACCAATTGGCTCAAGTCCCACGACACCCACCTAGCTCGGATTGAGAAAGCTAAGATCGGTACCGATGATGGTAGAATTTCGGATGCTATCGGGCCTCGCAAGTCTGTAGGCGGTGGGGACGACCATCACGGTGGCAGGGAAGACTTTCCACGGTGGCGGTGATGACCATGACGCCCGTGACTCTGGCCGTGGCCGAGCCTAGGAAGAATTCCGTCGATCACGCGTTCTGTGATCAGGAGCGATACGGCGGGCCGCGTGACCGCTTTGACTGTGACCCCTTCATGTTGCGGGATGGGCCCTATGGCCATGATGGCTACGGTCGCCTAGGCCATGACTCGTACTATGACTCCGACCGTGGTGGCTATGATTACGATCACAACCATGACTATGAATGCACTAGGTGCGACTATGACCGTGGCTTTGACCGTGGCGATAGGCACTACTATAGCGATGGCCCTAGACACCGAGACCCTCACCGGCCACCTAAAATTTTGTTTCCTTCCTTCAATGGAGAATCTAATCTACTGGCATGGCTTAACAAGTGTGACAACTACTTCTACGGTCATCGTGTGGTGGAGGATGAGAAGGTGTGGATGGCGTCTCTGCATCTGGACGACACAACTATCAAGTGGTATTTCTAGATGGAGCGTGACTTCAGGATGGTCTCTTGGCTGTGCTTCATCGAATTTGTCAACCTCTGCTTCAGGCCACCCATCTGTTCTCAATTGGTGAGATCAAGGCTCTGGTCTGCATAGGCACTGTGGAAGAGTACTCTCGGTGCTTCCTCGCCATGCTCTCATTGTGCGACGACCTCTCCACGTGGACAACGATCGATCTCTACACTGGTGGCTTGGGACAACCGCTGGCCTCCAACATGGAGATGCAACACCTCGTCAACCTATAGTAAGCCATGAGCTTGGCACGGGCGTACGAACAGTGACAGGTTGAGGCCTCCACTATCAATAGCTCGGTGCCAGCCCAAGTCGTCTACTCATCGCATCATGGATTTGGACCCCGCCAGTTCTACTGGTGCTGCTGCTGCATCGCAAGATAGCAAGACTAAGGGGGCGCACCCTCACTTTCATCATCTCACGTGGGCTGAGCTTCAGGAGAAGAGGAAAAATGGTCAGTGCTATTTCTGCCCTAAACCTTACTCCAAGGGCCACAAATGTGCTATGAAGGGTGTCTTCCTCATGGAGTTGGCTGAAGGCAAGGAGGGCCCACTCAGGTGACATCTCCAATTTGGAGATTTCTCTATGTGCTCTTATTGACCTCCGGCCTATGGACTCTATGTTGCTATACGGTGACTATTGGTGACATTTCAGCTTAGGGCGTTGGTAGACACCGGGTCGACCCACATGTTCATTCACTTCAGAGGTGGCCCAAGCGCCAGTGGTCTGCCCATCACTGCCTCGCGATAGTCTCTCAGTCTTAGTCACCAATGGTGATCATGAGTGCAGCCTCAGTGTTTGCATCCGTTGTTGACTGTCTCGATCCACGACGAGCACTTCACCATCGACTGCTTCGCGCTGGACCTCGGCACGTTCGACCTCGTCCTTGGCATCCATTGGCTATGAATGCTTGGACCCATCATTTGGGACTTCAGGCGCTCTCTCGATGGCATTTTGGTTCAATGGCCATGCCCACCACTGGTCTGGCCTAAGTGGTGGAGGAGCCATGGCCGATGCCATCACCGACCCTCGTATTGTGCTAGAGGAGCTACTTCGGTCCTTCGAGGACATCTTTGACACTCCGCACGGTCTACCACCCTAGTGCTGGATAGGACTATCGCATCCATCTCCTGCCTAGCTCTGCGCTGGTGGCGGTGTGGCCATACTAGTATCCTCAACTCCTAAAGGGATGAGATCGAATGCCTGTGCGATGACATGTTGGCACAAGGGATCATTCGGGCGTCGACATCGCCTTTTTCCTCCCCAGTGCTCCTTGTCCGCAAGAACGATGATAGCTGGCAGGTTTTGTGTTGACTACCACGCCCTCAATGACACCATAGTGAAGGACAAATTTCCTATTCTAGTCATCGATGAACTCTTGAATGAGCTGAAGGGCTGCTCGGTTCTTCTCCAAGATCGACCTCCTGCAGCAGGTATCACCAAGTGCGAATGCATCCGGATGACATCCACAAGACGGTCTTCGCAGACACCCGAGGCACATTGAGTTTCTTGTCCCGCCATTCGGTCTGACAAAGGCGTTGGTGACTTTTCAAGCCTTGATGAACGATGTCCTGAAGCCATTTCTTTGGTGTTTTGTACTTGTTTTCTTTGATGATATACTCATTTTTAGTTCATCATGGTCCGAGCACTTGCATGTCAGGACAGTGCTACAATAGTTGTGGGATCACCGCCTCTTCACCAAGCGCTTGGAGTGCTTCTTTGGTGAATAGTCTATGGCATACCTCGGCCAAATTATTTTAGCTGAGGGCATCACCATGGACTCTGACAAGGCGGCTGCTCTGGAGGCCTGGCCCTATTCGCACATGGCCCAGGCTCTTCATGGCTTCTTGGGACTCACTGGCTGCTACCGCAAGTTCATCGTTGGGTACGGTGGTGTGGCTACCCCTCTAACGGTGCACCTCAAGGGCGAGGGCTTCTCTTGGACGATAGAGGCAGAAGCCGCCTTTGTCGCCCTCAAAGCCACCCTCGTCTCGGCGCTGGTGCTCCAGCTACTCGACTTCTCCAAGCGGTTCATCGTTGACTGTGACATGTCCGAGGCTGGTTTTGGTGTAGTCCTCCACTAAGGAGATGGTGTCGGTGGCCTTCTTCAGCCGTGCTTGTAGTGGCCCACCATGCTAAGCTTCTGGCCTATGAGCGGGAGTTGATTGGCCTTGTCAAAGTAGTTCGTCATTAGCGGCCTTATCTCTGGGACCAGTTCATTTACTGTGCGGACAGATCATTGGAGCTTGAAGTTCATCCTAGACCAACGCTTGACTATGATTTCACAACATACTTGGGTCACCAAGTTATTTGGCTATGACCTCTCCATCGAGTACAGGCTAGGGAAGTTGAACACAATGGCGGATGCATTGTTCACGCCGTGATGAAGACTCTAACACCATGGCTGCGCTGACCACTCTCTGGACCCTTGTTCGCCCTCTATGACGACTTGCACGCTGCAGTCTAGCGTGATCCTCAGGCCCAGGAGCTCTAGGCATAGGTCTTGACTGGTACAGCTCTAGATGGCTAGACATTGGTGGATGGGCTGCTGCTATTCCAAGGCCATCCCTTCACCCTCGATGACTCAGTGCTCTGGCCTCAGTTGCTGCATGAGGCACATGCGGGTCATGAAGGCTCCCAGAAGACGCTTAATCGGCTACGCGCATCCTTCTACAATCGGACGCGCGCATCGATTGCTCGTGACTACATCAAGGGCTGTGCCAGTTTGTTAGTGCAACAAAACCAAGCACCTGTACCCCGCTGGTCTTCTGTAGCCCCTACTCATTCTGGATCATGTGTGGAGCGACATCGCCATGGACTTCATCGAGGGCTTCCCATGTGTGGGCGACAAGTATGTGGTCCTCACTATGGTAGACCGCTTCTCTAAGATGGCGCATTTCATCGCCTTGAGTCATCCTTACTCAGCCAGCTCCATCGCTCATGCCTTCTTCGACAACATAGTGCGGCTGTGGTAGAACCGACCAATTTATAAGAGCACAAGTACAATGGCAACCACCGGAGCGAATCGCACTTGTCATACTTGAGCCCATATAAACCCGGTAGTTCATCAAGTATAACTGAAGGATCTCGAATAATCCAACATACAACCAATACCATACATGATTCAACATACAAGCCACATGTTACATAAGTTCACAAGTAGTTCAACATACATCAGAGTACAAAAATAATCATTACAACCCAAGTTCAAATGTAGTAGCGAAAGCAATATAGTTTTAAAACCATCATCACACACACTTGTTCAAATACATGCCAATTTGTGATCAAGTCCAACAAAAGCATCATAGATAAGACCACATAGAAGAGCCTTGCCCGTGGCCTTACTCCTCGTCCATGGTGGGAGAGAAGTAATTCTTGCAGTACCCATGGTATATAGTAACATCTGCAACAAGTGGGAAATAAACTCTAAGTACGAGAATATACTGAGCTAGACTTACCCGTCATAAACCAAAAATAAAGTGACACCAAGGATCATACATGGATTTATAAGTGGAGCTGGCTTGACAATATTTTGCATAAAAGCTGAAAGTAGTATATATCTTGATCTAGTCAGTTATTCAAGCAACAAGTTATACCTATTAAAATTAAGCATGTCTAGGTTGGCACCTGTACTAGAGCAATCACTTGATTTATGATAAAGCAAACAATAGTAACCATATCCAGTGTAATATTTGCACGTTCCCTCATAACCATCACATTCCACCAAGTTACTACAATGAAGGAGCTCAGTCAAGTTTCTCACTATCCGAGAGAGACGGTGATTTGAATCGATTGCAACCAGCTGGGCAAAATCCTAACACAAACCCAGACATACTTACGCAAAGGTAGTCTTAGGTCATCTTTGGTATAACTCAGGTACACATGTCATGGGTTCGAGCAGCGCCACATAATTAGGGACAACCAACTGCTAGGACGATCAGGCCTAGCCTGCCCTTGGGCTTAAGTCTGGCTCCCTACACATCCTTACTACCATCTAGTGTGCTCACTCTTACAGAATAGGGCCCAGGCCTAAGTTGAGCTACTCGGCTTTGCGGTCAAAATGAGTTATTAGGCCAGCTAAGTGAGAGGCTGCGTTCAAAATGACAAGAGGGCCTCCAATGATGCGGTCCTTAATTCGGCACAGACAGAATCAAATGAATCCACCTACCACATAGACTCCGTCTGGCCTCCATTTATATCATTACATGGTTCTTTCGCACAATAGCAAATATAGCCAACCGTGATCCGGGGTCCACCTATATCTCGCAAGTGATAGGAAATCACCTGACTTCTACCGAGCTAAGCATGTCTAAGCATATATTCGATCCTAGACCTACATAGGGTTCAAGGTATATTTTGAGACAAGGAAATTATATGCATCAAGTGTTTCCAATCAACTTATATAACCTAATGCATCAAACACAAATGACTCAAGTTGATATTTGTAAAACATAGGAGGCTTACAATGCTTCAGTCGCTTGACTTTCAAGTAAGATGAGGGCTTATGGTAGGGCACTCAGGCAAATCTTCTAGGACCTATTCTTCACCTTCTGGAGCTATGGGCTGCTAGGCCTCCTGCTGGTCCTCCTCTTCCACTGCCTTCGAACTCCAAAAGCATTATTCTCTCTAGCGATCCTATATGCATGAGCACGCAATAAGGACAAAGAATGCATAGGTGATGATATGGATGATATGGTGCAAGGCATATATATGTATACATCTCTAGCCACATGATAACAAGGTAATACTATGATTAGCTAAATTTTACTGAGTAGGTGTATATCTCTTCTTTAGTACAAGAAACATACACTTACCATGTTTTAGCAATCTAAGATAGAGTTGTTCATCAGCATTAAGAGGACTAACACCTGGAGCTAACAACTTATTTTAATTAGCCTAACCATCTAATTAACCAACATCAAGTTACTACAAAGCAACCAATTCATAGAGCTATATAGAAGTGAATTATAGTGGACCAATTAACTAGCTGCATATAAACATTTAATTCTGGGCACAACCAAACATAGCAACAAGTTATACTCATTATCAACATGCCCAAAAAGTATCATGGTCAAGCCCTAACAATTTCTTAAAACATTTATTGATTTGCCAAGCATAGCTAGGCTAAAATTGGCACTACTAATTCTAGTACACAGAAAATTATAGAAAAATTATAGTAGCTCATAAATGCTCTCAAGAGACCACTGTTAAAATTTCATGCCATTTGTATATGTATAGTAGCCTCTACAAAAATGACAAGTTACATGCTTTATAGCAACTTAAATAGGTTTAGGATAGTGAAAAGTGTCAAACAATAGATTTCATATTTTTCCTACATTCCTCCTAATACCAATATACTATAAAAATTAATTTATGTCCATAGGTTACCTATATTTACCACAATTAATTCCACGAGAACGAGCATGTTATTAAACCAAAATAGGAAATCCTATTCCAAGCATGCTAACTGGAGGTTTAATATTTTTCCTGGCTCCAGCATGTCAAAACAAGACTAGCAAAATTGGAATCACATTTTTAGCATCTCCCAAACTTAAGTTATGTATTTTTCAAGATAATAGGAATAAACAAAATAATTTAAACTAGGTATAACTATAGCACATACCAAGTTTCATATTTTTAACAGATAGTACTCATCAAGATGAATCTAACAAAATCTGGTTCACTCAATTTGGACACTCCTAGAATTAGTTATGAATTTTGAAGTTTGCATGCAAAATTTGGAAATCATTTACAAAAAATATAAAAATCGTTTAAACGCTATGCGCACCCGACTGTGATACACCCAGAGACGCTATCTAGCTGGGTCCTGTGGTCAACAGGCCCCACATGTCATACACACATGGAGCAGAGGCGGTGGTTGACCGGCCATAGCTCGTCGAACGATGAGGCCTCCAGCGATGAGCTGAGCACCGAAATGCTCCCCATCACCACGCGCATCGACTGGAGGCGATGGATATCCAAGGGGCTCACCGGAGCTAGCTCGATGGTGGCCATGGCAGCTCGGCGGAGCTACGCGGTGGCGTCATTGCCGTCTCTGGCAATGCCGAGCTCGCCTGAGCTCGGTTGAGGCTCCAGTGATTCCTAAGGAAGCTAGGGTTAGGGCATAGGGCTACGGTGGAGCGGTGGTGTGGCCTGGCCGCGTGCGAGGTCATGCAGGTGGCCTGGCCTGAGCTGGCCTGAGCATTAAGTTGATTTCTGTAAGCCTTGTTTGACTAAGCTATGCACTGATTCAGCTCTTGACCCTTAAACAAAGTTTGTTCTACATGATCTAAAGTACAACTTTTATTTATGGCCCACTACCATGTAAACTCTATAAGTAATTAGTCAAGTTAGGTCAAACAGTCAACTTAATAAAGGCATTTCTAGTAATACTAACACTTGGAAGCATTTGGACCAACTCATGAATGTAGACTTTGTTCCATTTTCCCTCCTAAGTGTGTTTAAGGTGTTTTAGTGACCAAACAACAATCACTTGCATTAGATAAGCATGATCACAAGCATATGCATGTATAATTAAGCATCACATGTGATAAACATAGAGTGAATGAAATGAAATTTCATATGCTAATGCTCATGAATGAATGGGTGATGCTTAAGCTCATGCAAATGCAAGCTTAACACTGGGGTGTTACAGCTACATGGGTTCATGTGTTCTATTAGTGAGTGATCGAGACACCGTCTTCACCAGCAACTTCTGGGAGGATCTCTTCAAGCTGGCTGGTGTGACCTTGCTAGCGCAGTTCTGCATTTCACCCACTAGATGGATGGGCAGTCCGAGGTCACTAACTGCATCATAGTCATGTACCTACGCTGCTTAGCGGGGGATCGGCTTTGTTCTTGGCTGCAGTGGCTTTCTTGGGCCGAGTTCTGCTATAATACTTCCTACCAGTCTGCCCTTCGAGCTACGCCATTTGAGGTGTTGTATGGCCTGTCTCCACCATCGCTAGGTCTCCTATCTTCCTGTGATCGCTCGCGTAGCTGCTGTAGATCGTCGAAGGCTTGTATTCATGATGTCTTTCATGTGGTGCTACTAAAGAATTATGAAGGGGATCTTCTAGGCACCATTGTTCCTCTCCCACCCACGCTTCATGGGCATGTCATTCCTATTCCAGGCTGCAGTGGTGCGTGCTCGCTTGAACCATGGTCGCTGGCAACTCCTTGTCCATTGGGAGGGGCACCCTATGGCTCATTCTACTTGGGAAGATATTGATGACTTCAAGGAGCGCTATCTAGCATTCTAGCTCACGGACGAGCTGTTTGTTGGGGATGAGGGAAGTGTTATAGATGCCTTTGTTGGGTGTTAGTATAGGCGCCGGCCTAGGCCCAGCCGTGGCTAATAAGAAGGCTCGGCTGGTTACATTAGGAAAGGAAGGGAGGAGATTTAGGAGATCTGTTTTGGTATTTAGGAGATTTTATATGGTTTGTTAGGGGTGCACTTATCCTATAAAGGGGCACTCAGAGATTGTAATCAGATTATCGAAGAAGGAATAAATCTCCCAAGGTGGGCGGGTTTCCCTTCGACGGTAGCTGTGAGCGATTCTGCCGCTGCTGTCGGCGAACATCCCGCTGCACCACTTCCTCGCTATCCACTGCGTTCTTATTCCCAATCCAGCCTACTACTACACTCTCCCCTGCGATCTCCTCATCGTACTCGCCCACGCCGTAACAGGTGACAGATAATTAATATGCATTGCTAAGTTTAACCTAAGTAAACCATACTTTAGCCTCATAGAAATCTAGGTGCTGTCAATTACTGTTTCCCTTTTTTAGAACATGCCTAGCACTATTTTATTAAGGAGAAATTATTTTTTGCAATGACCAAAGGAGCAGACAGACAAACAACTGAAATCTAAGTAAGAAAGACAAAGCAACTGGTAGAACGATCTACCACCATCAGAAAGAAAGCAAACCCAACGCTACTGAAAGGCCACTAGCAATTTTTTTAGAGCTGTCACTATTTGCATGAAGGGATCAACAGCTAATTGTAACTTTGGACATTATTGGCTTGTTCATGAAAACCCAACCATTAGTTTCATTCTCTCATTGTATATTTAAAAAAATCCAGTAAAACTACAAGTATGTAGAGAGATTTACATATACACAGTGCTGAGACACATTTTTCATTAAGAGGGTAAAGATTTACATATACTTTCTTATGCCAGAATTACATAATGCGAAGGTATTGCCAAAATAAAAAAATTGAGCTATAGCAATTCAGATCCATATGGAAACAGAATGAGGTAAATATGTATTCAGATCCATATGGTTCTTTCTTCAAAAAGAAAACAAATATACTCCATCTGTTCCAAATTATAAGTCATTCAAACTTTTTTGAGAGTCAAAGCATCTCAAGTTTGATCAAAATTATAGAGAATATTACAATGGTTTATGACATCAAATAGGTATATTATGGAAATAAAGTTAATGAAGAATTTAATGATACTTATTTGGTATCATAAATATTATTTTATTATATAAATTTAGTTAAACTTAAAATGTTTTGACTATGAGTCAAGTTAGAATGACATCCACTACCTGAAATGTCAAATTTGCCGAGTGTTTTTATGTTTGCCGAGTGTATTCTCTTGGGCACTCGGCAAACAAGTTCTTTGTTGAGTGCTGCGCTAAAAACACTCGGCAAAAAAAACACTCAGTAAAGAGGGGGTTTGCCGAGTGTAAAAAAAAACACTCGGCAAAGAGGGGGTTTGCTGAGTGTGTTTTTTACACTCGGCAAATCAATAAAATGCTTTTTTCTGGGAAAGAAAGAGAAGAAAAAAAATGAAAAAAAAAACTTTGCCGAGTGTCCAGATCTAGGACACTCGGCAAAGGGAAAAAAATCTTTTTCTGGGAAAGAAGGAGAAGAAATAAAATAAAAAAACTTTGCTGAGTGTCCAGATCTAGGATACTCGGCAAAGGAAAAAAAAATCTTCTTTCGGGGAAAGAAGGAGAAGAAGAAAAAAAACTTTACCGAGTGCCCAGATCTAGGACACTCGGCAAAGGAAAAAAAATCCTTTTTAACCGGCCCCAGCAGATGCCCCTCCCCTCCCCCTTCTTGATTCTCCTCGCAGGCGGCCCGCCCCTCCCCTTCTTCCCCCGCCGTCGGCCCTGCCCCCTCCTCTCCCTTCTTCCCCCACCGGCCGCCCGCCCCTCCCCCCTCCTCTCCCTCTATCTTCCCCGGATCTGGCGCGGCCGCCCCCTCCTCTCCCTCTCTTCCCCGTATCCCGCGCCCCCCTCCCCTCCCTCCTCCCTCCTCCCTCTCTAGCGCCACGCGGCCCCGCCCTCCCCTCCTCCCTCTCCGGCGCGCCCCTCCTCCTCCCGGGATCCGGCGCGGCCCCGTCCTCCTCCTCTCCGGCGAGCCCCCTCCTCCTCCTCCCTTCTCCTGGATCCGGTCTTGCCCCTCCCCTCCCTCTCCGTTGCCCCCCCCCCTCCTCCCTCTTCGGCGCGTCCCCCTCCTCCCTCTCCCGATCTGGCGCCCCTCCTCCTCCCTCTCCTAGATCCGGCGCCCCCCCCTCCACCTCCCTCTCCCGGATCCAGCGCCCCCCTTCCTCCTCCCTCTCCCGGATCCGGCGGCGCCGCCCCCCTCCCAGCCCTCCCTCTCTAGATCCGGTGGCAACGGGCGTGGTGGGTGGTGGCGGCGGGCGTGGCTGTTGCGGCGGCCTGGGCGTGGTGGGGCGGCGTGGTGGTGGTGCGGCATCGGTGGGGGTGCAGGCATGGTGGGGCCCTCCCTTCTTCTCTGGCGTGGTGGCGGCGGCGTGGATGGTGGTGATGCAGCGTGGTGGTGGTGCGGCTGTGGTGGGGCCCTCCCTTCTTCCCCGGTGTGGTGGCGGCGGCGTGGATGGTGGTGGCGGTGCTGGTGGTGCGGGCGTGGTGTCGGCGTGCCTTTTTATTTTTTTTTGAAAAAAAAGTTTGCCGAGTAGTTTTTTGGGCACTCGACAACTTCTTTACCGAGTGCCCGACAGAAAACACTCGGCAACTAGCGTTTGCCATTAAATTGCCGAGTGTCGTCCCATTGCCGAGTGTTTTTGGGACTTCGCCGAGTGCCCCTGGCACTCCGCGAATCTCCTATATCCGGTAGTAATCCAAGTAATAATAAATGGGGACGCCACCATCTCTTTAAAGGAGGCTAGCAGCCTAACACTCGTTCCCCACACATGGTTGGTTGACTCAGGGGACAGGAAATTAGATTCCCTAATCCGTGACATGCATGCTGTCACACTCGCATTTCACAAAGGTGACAGTGGTCTGCATCTACATGCTTTTAGGGGGTTGTTCCTTCACTGTAATGGTGTGCGCTGTCGATTGCAGGAGGCTCGGCACCCAGCCCCAGCATGAATCCCCCTACACTACACACTACTACAAAATCAGTGGAGATGGGGCCACGGGCCACCATTGCCAATATTAGTGGATGTCAGTTTGGCAGTCTGGCTACACACCCTAGGTCGCAACGGCCGACTTTTAGTGTGCTCTACTCATAGTTGTTAAAATCGCGATCTTATAGTGTGATTTTATGATCTTAGTTGATTGCAGTATTTTTACAATTCTAGTATGCAGTTATGGTCATAAGATTTATGATCCTACCATTAGAGTCGCGATCCATTCAGCATTGCAATTTTTACAACCTTGGCTGCACCTGCAGTAGACATCAAGAACCAGATTGTTTTCATCTGAGCACTACCTTTTCTTCGAATTACTTTCAAAAAATAATCTATTTAGAGATGTCTTCTTGTCAAGCTCTGCTAAGCCCTACAGTCTCAAGGTAAACTGGCCCAAAATGCTTTAACTTTGAAAGGTCTATTTGCCATGCTTAGCTAAGCCAATTTCAGAAAGTGGGAACAAATTTCATAAGGTTTATGCGAGAATTATGCTTTCAGTGTAAATTTTGTGTAAAACTACTGGTTCTCGGTCTGTCAAGTTCTTACTCGTTTTGGTTACCTTTTGTTCTAGTTACCTGTCACCACAGCACTTTTAACCATTCCCATTATGGATGTACAAGTTGGATATTATTCTACCTTATATAAGTGCAAAGGAAAGAAAAAAAAAATGAGTAGAGCACATGTCTTGCAGCTGCTTTACCGTATTATTGAACAATTTGAGGCAAAAAAGAAAAACATTGCTGCATTGTCTTACCTTTAAATATACATATAATGTTGTTCTCTATGCATTTAAAAAATATTACTGAACTCTACATGATGCTGTTCAGTATTAAAAATAATTCATCCCTCCATCCATCCATCTATAATATATCTAGTTCTAGGTTTGTGTTTGGTTTTTGACCAAATTTATAGAAGAAAATATCAATATTTAGGAACCAAATTATAGTATCATTAGATCAATTATGAAGTGTGTACTTATTTGGTACAGTACATGCGATATTTTTTACAAATTTAGACAAAATTAAGTTTGACTTAGAGAAATAGATATATTTCTGGAACAGAGATAGTATCTTCAATTTAGAGCTTACATGTTAATCTTCCAACGATCATCATTTCACATATCCATACATTGTCTTGGCTCAGGTGAGTGGACCTCTGATGGTACATGCACCAAATCTGTTTGATACATACGTAAAAATGGTAAAATCCTTGTCGTGGAGCCTAAATTTCGTGCAGGAGGAAAAAAAAACTTTTGCAGAATTACATCATTTAAAGATTAAAACCTATATGGATGCTTGTCATCAAAGTTTCCTAGCTTTTTTTCAGACTCTAGTTTAGCAAAATATTGTTCTATAATGTGCTAATTACTAAATTATTTTTTGAAACGTAATTTTTACAACCTTGGCTGCACCTGTAGTTGACATCAAGATGAATCTAACAAAATTTAGTTCACTCAATTTGGACCCTCCTAGAATTAGTTATGAATTTTTGAAGTTTGCATCAAAATCTGGAAATCATTTACAGAAAATATAAAAATCATTTAAACGCTACGCGCACCCGACGCGATACACCTAGAGACGTTGACAACTGGGTCCCGTGGTCAACGGACCCCACATGTCATACACACACGGAGCAGAGGCGGCGGTTGACCGGCCGTAGCTTGCCGACGTGAGGCCTCCGGTGATGAGGTGAGTACTGAGGTGCTCCCCATCACCACGCGCATCGACTAGAGGGGTTGGATGTCCAAGGGGCTCGCCAGAGCTAGCTCGACGGTGGCCATGGCGGCTTGGTGGAGCTGCGCAGTGGCGTCACCGCCGTCTTTGGCACTACCGAGCTCGCCTAAGCTCGATTGAGGCTCCTGTGATTCCTAAGAAAGCTAGGGTTAGGGTCAGGGCTACAGTGGAGCGGCGGTGTGGCCCGGCCGCGTGCGAGGTCGTGCGACGGTGAGAGCGCGGCGACGGGAAGCCGCGTTCCAGCGCCGACATGCTGGCATTGGCCCAAGGCTAGCGGCCTGAGCAAGACCTACCGCTAAGCTACTCCTAACAAGAGAAGAGGGAGGGTGAGAGGGCTCGGAGAAATACGGCCACGGCGAGCGCGAGCTTAGCGGCGGCAATGGTAGTCGTGGTGACCGCCGCAATGGCGTGAAGGTTCTAGGGTTATACCTGTGCTCTAGAGGCAATGCTAACGGCTCGGGGAAGTGGAGTGAGTCACGGCGGAGCTACATGCTAGATGGATCGAACGGCGGTGCTGTGGTGGTGGCGTGCTTGGCCGACGAAGGCGCGGTGGCAACGGTGCGGCGCTGCTGCTTGCTCTGGCTTACACGAGAGCAAGCGAGATGGGAGAGCGAGCGAGTGAGGGGAGCGAGAGTGAGCAACGATGCGCGGCGCCCTCTTCAGTGCGCACCCGGCCGCAACGCAGCCTAGCTTCGGCGTGCGAATGCCACGCGGCGGCCACGGCCAGTCGGCCACTGCTGTTGCTCGATCGGCCGGTTCAGACCGGCGAAGAGCTTACTGACAGAGCAACTTTGAGCCATTGTATCTGCTAAACTAGTTTGAGTTAGTGAAAACTTCATCAATACAAAGTGTAGAGCTATATGAGATCTGCGAATTTACTTAAGGAAGTGTGGTCTAATTCGAGCTGGTTTGCAAACTAAAAATCACTAAAGGTGGGTACATTGAAACTGTAAAGCAGTTTAAGACTTAGAAAAATTTTAGAGTTCTAAAACAGCATTAAGTTGATTTTTGTGAGCCTTATTTGACTAAGCTATGCACTGATTCAGCTCTTGACCCTTCAACAAAGTTTGTTCTACATGATCTAAACTACAACTTTTATTTATGGCCCACTGCCATGCAAGCTCTCTAAGTAATTAGTCAAGTTAGGTCAAACAATCAACTTAATAAAGGCATTTCTAGTAATACTAACACTTAGAGGCATTTTTGGACTAACTCATGAATATAGACTTGGTTCCATTTTCCCTCCTAAGTGTGTTTAAGGTGTTTTAGTGACCAAACAACAATCACTTGCATTATACAAGCATGATCACAAGCATATGCATGTATAATTAAGCATCACATGTGATAAACATAGAGTGAATGAAATGAAATTTCATATGCTAATGCTCATGAATGAATGGGTGATGCTTATGCTCACGCAAATGCAAGCTTAACACTGGGGTGTTACAGCCCCTCCCCCCTTATAGAAATCTCGTCCCGAGATTTGAATGACCTACCATTTTTCATAAAATGCGGGATAAACTTCACGTAAATAATCCTTTCTTTCTCATGTTACATCTTGTTCACTGTGGTTACTTCACATTACTTTGTGGAACTTGATCACTCGGTTCTGAGTTACTCTCTCTTTACTATCCTCATAAGCTAGGCCTGATTCTATTTTGATATCTTCAGTTTCAACTTTTTCTTCAGAAACACATAAACATTTTCTCAGCTGAGAAACATGAAAGACATTGAAAATAGCTTTCATCTCTGAAGGTAACTGCGGTTTGTAGGCTACTCTCCCACTTCTCTCAAGAATCTTGTAGGGACCTACATACCTAGGTACAAGCTTCCTTTTTCACACCAAACCGTTGTACTCTTTTCATTGGTGATATATTCAGGTATACATAGTCACCTACCTCAAACTTAATAGGTCTTCTTCTTTTGTCAGCATAGCTCTTTTGCCTTGATTGAGCGGCTTCAATATGTTGTTGGGTAATATGAACTTGCTCTTCAGCTTCTTTGACAAAATCAATTCCATAATACCTCCTCTCCCCGGGTTCAACCTAGTTTAAAGGAGTTCTACATTTCCGACCATATAAGGCTTCGAAAGGAGCCATCTTGATACTATCTTGGTAACTGTTGTTATAGGAAAATTCAGCTGGAGGTAGCCACTTTTCCCGTGAACCTTTCGAAGAGATCACACATGCCCTCAATATGTCTTCTAATATCTGATTCACTCGCTCAGTCTATCCAGAGGCCTGAGGGTGATAGGCAGAACTTCGGACTAAGTTGGTGCCTAACTCTTTGCGCAAGTGCTCCCAGAAACAAGTAATAAACTGAGATCCCCTATTTGACACGATGGTTCTCAGTACACCATGTAAGCGTACTATATGGACGACGTACAACTCTGCATATTGATGTGGTCGATAACTAGTCTTGACTGGAATGAAATGTGTGGACTTGTCAAACGTCTACAATTACCCATATGGAGTCAAAACCTTTCTGAGTGGGTGGAAGTCCAACAATAAAATCCATGCTGATTTTCTCCCACTTCCAACCTAGGATAGACAAAGGTTGGAGTAGTCCAACAGGTTTCCTATCTTCCTGCGACAGCTCGCGTAGCTGCTGTTGATCGCCAGCTTTGTGACCGTGACAAGTTCCTGCTGGACATCCATGATCGTTTGGTGTTGGCTCAGGACACTATGAGGGAGATCCATGACAAGAAGTGCCGATTTATGGAGTTCTCTGTGGGTGATTGGGTTCTACTCCGCCTCCATCACCGCACAGCTGCTGGTATTACTCTGGCTGCCTCCTCCAAGCTTGGCCCGTAGTTTTTGGGGCCCTATCAAATTGTTGAGCGTTTGGGCGCTGTGGCTTATCGTCTGCGGCTTCCACCGAAGGTTTGTATTCATGTCTTTCATGTGGCACTGCTGAAGAAGTATGAAGGGGATCCTCCAGGCGCCATTGTTCCTCTCCCACCCACGCTTCATGGGCGTGTCATTCCTATTTCGGCTGCGGTGGTGCATGCTCGCTTGAACCGTGGTCGCTGGCAGCTCCTTGTCCATTGGGAGGGGCGTTCTACGGCTGATTCTACTTGGGAAGACATTGATGACTTCAAGGAGCTCTATCCAGCATTCCAGCTCGTGGATGAGCTGTTTGTTGGGGAGGAGGGAAGTGTTATAGATGCCTTTGTTGGGCGTGTATAGGCGCCGGTCTAGGCCTAGCCGTGGCTAATAAGAAGGCTCGTCTGGTTACATTAGGAGAGGAAGGGAGGAGATTTAGGATATATGTATTGGTATTTAGGAGATTTATTATGGTTTATTAGGGGTGCACTTATCCTATAAAGGGGCACTTAGAGATTGTAATCAGATTATCGAAGAAGGAATAAACCTCCCAAGGTGGGTGGGTTTCCCTTCGACGGTGGCTGTGAGCGATTCTGCCGCTGCCGCCGGCGAACATCCTGCTGCACCACTTCCTTGCTATCCTCTGCGTTCTTATTCCCAATCCAACCTACTACTCCACTCTCCCCTGCGATCTCCTCATCGTACTCGCCCACGCTGTAACAGGTGACAGATAATTAATATGCATTGCTAAGTTTAACCTAAGTAAACGATACCTTAGCCTCATAGAAATCTAGGTGCTGTCAATTACTGTTTCCCTTTTTTAGAACATGCCTAGCACTATTTTATTAAGGAGAAATTATTTTTTGCAATGACCAAAGGAGCTGACAGACAAACAACTGAAATCTAAGTAAGAAAGACAAACAACTGGTAGAACGATCTACCACCTCAGAAGGAAAGCAAACCCAAGGCTACTGAAAGGCCACTAGCTATTTTTTTTAGAGCTGTCACTATTTGCATGTAGGGATCAACAGCTAATTGTAACTTCGGACATTATTGCCATGTTCAGGAAAACCCAACCATTAGTTTCATTCTCTCATTGTATATTTAAAAAAATCCAGTAAAACTACTAGTATGTTGAGAGATTTACATATATGCAGTGCTGAGACACATTTTTCATTAAGAGGGTAAAGATTTACATATGCTTTCTTATGCCAGAATTACATAATGTGAAGGAATTGCCAAAATAAAAAATTTGAGCTATACAATACAGATCCATATGGAAACAGAATGACGTAAATATGTATTCAGATCCATATGGTTCTTTCTTCAAAAAGAAAAAGGTATATTATGGAAATAAAGTTAATGAAGAATTTAATGATACTTATTTGGTATCATAAATATTATTTTATTATATAAATTTAGTTAAACTTAAAATATTTTGACTATGAGTCAAGTTAGAATGACATCGGAGTAATAATAAATGGGGATGCCTCCATCTCTTTAAAGGAGGCTAGCAGCCTAGCACTCGTTCCCCACACATGGTTGGTTGACTCAGGGAACAGGAGATTAGATTCCCTAATCCGTGACATGCATGCTGTCACACTCGCATTTCACAAAGGTGACAGTGGTCTGCATCTACATGCTTTTAGGGGGTTGTTCCTTCACTGTAATGGTGTGCGCTGTCGATTGCAGGAGGCTCGGCACCCAGCCCCAGCATGAATCCCCTACACTACACACTACTACAAAATCAGTGGAGATGGGGCCACGGGCCACCATTGCCAATATTAGTGGATGTCAGTTTGGCAGTCTGGCTACACACCCTAGGTCGCAACGGCCACTTTTAGTGTGCTCTACTCATAGTTGTTAAAATCGCGATCTTATAATGTGATTTTATGATCTTAGTTGATTGCAGTATTTTTACAATTCTAGTATGCAGTTATGGTCATAAGATTTATGATCCTACCATTAGAGTCGCGATCCATTCAACATTGCAATTTTTACAACCTTGGCTACACCTGCAGTAGACATCAAGAACCAGATTGTTTTCATCTGAGCACTACCTTTTCTTCGAATTACTTTCAAAAAATAATCTATTTAGAGATGTCTTCTTGTCAAGCTCTGCTAAGCCCTACAGTCTCAAGGTAAACTGGCCCAAAATGCTTTAACTTTGAAAGGTCTATTTGCCATGCTTAGCTAAGCCAATTTCAGAAAGTGGGAACAAATTTCATAAGGTTTATGCGAGAATTATGCTTTCAGTGTAAATTTTGTGTAAAACTACTGGTTCTCGGTCTGTCAAGCTCTTACTCGTTTTGGTTACCTTTTGTTCTAGTTACCTGTCACCACAGCACTTTTTAACCATTCCCATTATGGATGTATAAGTTGGATATTATTCTACCTTATATAAGTGCAAAGGAAAGAAAAAAAAATGAGTAGAGCACATGTCTTGCAGCTGCTTTACCGTATTATTGAACAATTTGAGGCAAAAAAGAAAAACATTGCTGCATTGTCTTACCTTTAAATATACATATAATGTTGTTCTCTATGCATTTAAAAAATATTACTGAACTCTACATGATGCTGTTCAGTATTAAAATAATTCCTCCCTCCATCCATCCATCTATAATATATCTAGTTCTAGGTTTGTGTTTGGTTTTTGACCAAATTTATAGAAGAAAATATCAATATTTAGGAACCAAATTATAGTATCATTAGATCAATTATGAAGTGTGTACTTATTTGGTACAGTACATGCGATATTTTTTACAAATTTAGACAAATTTAAGTTTGACTTAGAGAAATAGATATATTTCTGGAACAGAGATAGTATCTTCAAATTTAGAGCTTACATGTTAATCTTCCCAACGATCATCATTTCACATATCCATACATTGTCTTGGCTCAGGTGAGTGGACCTCTGATGGTACATGCACCAAATCTGTTTGATACATACGTAAAAATGGTAAAATCCTTGTCGTGGAGCCTAAATTTCGTGCAGGAGGAAAAAAAAAGTTTTGCAGAATTACATCATTTAAAGATTAAAACCTATATGGATGCTTGTCATCAGAGTTTCCTAGCTTTTTTTCAGACTCTAGTTTAGCAAAATATTGTTCTATAATATGCTAATTACTAAATTATTTTTTGAAACGTAATTACTAAATTATTAAGGCGTCTGCTCTTTCATACATGAAAAAAATGCAGAAGACCGCCTTATATAACGAATTCGAGGAAGTACATTATAACGAAATCAATAGGACAAGTTGTGTTTGGAGGACGAAAGAAAAAAAAATATCTTTTCACTCCCTCCATTCAAAAAGAGTACATTTATCAGTCTGGTTCCTTTTAGAACGGTGGGAGCACTTATATGAATGAAAAGAATCACAAAATTAGTATCGGATAACGTGACAGAATGAGTGTCTACAAGTAGAACGGATACGAGCAATGGGTGTACACGTTATATAGGAATAAATAAATACAGAAAGGTCAGAACAAAATTTGCTTCGTCTAGAAAAAATGACACAAGTATCTCTGTGCTAAATGGAGGGATAGCCAGCAGGAGTTGCAGGAGAAAGTCGTCCAGCATTCAGCATATGCTTCAGTAGTACGGAGAGGGCCCAACAGAGAGTACGAACTACGGAGGCCGTTGAAGAGCTTGCCGGCCGGCCTGCCTTAGAATTGCATGTAAGTGGACACGAATGGGCCCGTAGTTCACGTGGGCCGCCTGAAATTTCTAGCACCCTTGGCACCTCGGGCCCGCCAATGTCGTGTCAACCTTTCCTCAACTTGATGGGTTAGTGAAATGTGAAATTGTGAAGAGACTGAATATGACTGACAAGGGAAACTTTTGCCGTCGGTCACACAACTTTATCATCGTAGTAAAACAAGCAAATTCAAAGGCTATATAAAGATGGAAAGTTCGCGTAGACATGCTATGGAAGAGCAGCAGGACATGTGAAAACTACCCTGAACAAGAATCTCACGAAGAAGACTCTTCTGTCTTGCATACTACAAGAGACCGGAGCATGCGAAATAACAGGTCACAGACATGGGCACAATCAGCAAATAACTAAGGCAGGTTCACTTCATAGTTCATAGATATCACGCATGTCATAAAGCGTACATGCTTCGCAGACTGGAATGTAGAACACCAGGGCTAGAGTGCAAGCACACCACGACCTCAGTTCAAGAAATTCATCAAGAAATAAAAAGGACAGCTGCATCGGCAACGCAGCCGCTCAAACCAACCATAACAAGGCCAACGACCGCCTGTCTCACAGGTACTTTATTCACCACACTACTGGCACCGACTCAATACTAATAGGATGCTAGTTGATTTATATTACTTAAGCTTTCCTGGCCAACAGAAGGCACCGTCCATGGCTGATTCCTAGTAACATCACCAGACTGCAAGCTCGGATCAACAGAGCAAGACAGCGTCTCCAAAGAACCAACGTCACCACGCTTCACACAAGCTTCATATATATTCGAAGTTGCTCAAACCTATTCCCTACAGATCCTCCACCTGTGGAAGTAAAACATGCGAGTGTCAGTCAGAGAAACAAATGAAAACCCAGTTTCAACATCAAGAAGAAAAAAAATAATTTCTTCTCGATCGGCAACACTACTGACCATGGTTTCCTTGCACCGATCGTTTGGAAGTTTCAGGGTTCCGTCCCGTCGCGGCCCGGGCCAGCACAGGCTCCTCCCGGTCCGGATTCATTTGAGTTTCGGTTGATTGCTATTCGAAGTCTTCATCATACTCCCCATCAGACAAGTCACCATCCTGGTAGGCACTGACATCGGCTGGGTAGCGGAGGATCCCACCAATCCCGCCAAATCCCCGGCAGAACTGAGAACCTTCCTGGGACTTGTTGGTGACAAACTCCAGTGTGCAGCCAAACTGGTGGTAGTTCTCAGCAAACCACTCCAGCAGCTGCGTGTTGTCAATGACCTCCAGATCCCCGGATGTTGCCTCGTCAGTAAAGTTGCTCTGATCAGCCTCCTGAGTGGGGTTCAGGTACTTCACAACTGTTTCTCCTGTGACACTGTTCTTGAGCTCATAACGCCTGACATCAAGGTTTTCCCACACAATCAGGATTTCTACCGCGCCCATTTCCAGGGCTGTCATGGTGTCCTGGACACCAAGGACATACTTCCCTGTGTCCTGGCTTATCTCCTCAAAGAACTTCCCGATCAGCTTCTTTTCTTGGACAAACTTAACATCAGAAAGAACCTCGGCGGACATCTCGATGGCTTGGTTGAAGCCGCTGTCCCCACCATAAGACACGTCAATCATCTTGACTACTTTGGCCTGAAGACGCGGATCAAACATCTCAGATTTACCCAGTTCATTCTTGAAGTCAGCAGAACCGGCAAGAATAAGCCCAACGATGTTTGGCTGGTTGGTGGCAGGATTGATGAAGTATTGTGTCGCAAGCTCAGCAACCTTGCGCAGGTAATTGTGTCGCCTCTCCATGCGCAGGCGGGCAAAGCGGACTGCAGATTGCCCTCCTCGCCCATGCTTCTTTGGAAGATCAACAGTGAACTTGTACAGAACCTCCCTGCTGTTTCCGCTCAGTGTGCCATACAGTGTTCCATTGCCATCCATGATTATGAAACCAAATTTGTCATCAGATGCCAGAAGCTCATTCAGTGCCTCAGTGTGAAACTTGTTGTCACAGAGATACAGGGAAGCATTAATGGGTCTAAATGGCTCAAAGTCAAAGGTAACCTTCTTCTCTTTGCCATCATCGGTGACAATGGTACCAGTATAGAGCATCAAACCATTGGGGGGAACTCGACTGTAAAGCTTCAACCTCTGTTGAGCCGAGGTTATGGCAGCCAACACAGACTGTCTGTTGACTCTGCTCTTGATGTTTGAGGCAGTTCCATACTCATCACCCAGCATCTTAGTGACGCGTGAAATCTGATCACGAGGTGGCATGATGAGAGAAATCATGCTAGTGCCATTGCCCCTCGCAGCATCAAGCGCCTTGATTAACTTCTTGACCCTCCAGATCTCAATGTTCTTGTCAGCTTCGTGTACCTCGCCCATCTTGAAGTGCTTAAGGATCAGCCTTCACCTATGAGGCAGTTAGCAAAGTCAGAAAAAAAAATTACAGCAAGTCAATAGTTAAAGTGGCACTAAAATGACAATTACCCGACCAATTTCGAAGAAAAAATAACAAGTTAATCAACATAGACAATACGGGGCCTTTTTCTAGATGAAAAAACATTAGTGCAAGTTTGAAGCACAAAACATAGCATACTTTCAACTTGATTCCAGACGGGCATCCTAAAGAAAACATAATTAACAATGTGACAGCTGATGCAATCATGCAATATGTAGTTGGAAATACAAGTTAAAACTGATTAAACAATGACAAACTACCCCATAACATATGCAAGGCTGCAATTTGCTAAAATGCGTTAGTAAGTTGGAAAAGCCAAGAACAGAGAAATTGAAGGAAAATTCAGTCAAGAATTGTGCACTCGTCAATGCCGTAAACACAAGCAACAATCCAGAAATTCCCAACAGAGAAGCTACACATTAATGACTAATCTAAAATCTTGATTTATGAATATTTTAAGATTACGACTATAAGCTTAACACATTTGTTTTGATTCATTTTTTGGGTTAGCTCTATGTCAAAACAGAAATATAATAAAAAAAATTATTTCAAAATATAGGAAACAATCATAATCTGTAAAATGAATTCTACACCAAGCATCAGAGTAAAATCTTAGAGCCAGTTGCAGATTGCAACATAAGTGCATTGCATATTATCGCTTTATTAGAAAGAACATATTATAATGTGAAACCAAAGAGCTTTACATGTATACGAAAGTACTAAGCACACTTTTCTGCAAATTGGAGAACATGACTTTGATGTTCACATAAAGAAATAAGCAACCAGGAGATTTCAGAAGGACACTTCATTTAATTCCAACATCCAAAGTGCATATCTTAACTTAACACCCATCCTAACATATAACCTAACGAACTAACCATTTCCAGTGTTTTTCCGTTTCGCTAAGCCAGCGATGTAATACAGACATACTATAAATCTACCTCACTAACCAAGTCATGTAAACACTAACCAAGCCATGTAAACTAGATACACAGATAACCTGAAAAGAACAGAGCAACAGAGCACTATGCATCACGATACAGTATTACACATGTTTCTTCATCATCAAGAGCAACCACATGCGTATGTCAGAACAAAAAGTTAGATCAAGACAAAACAATCCATGCAGGTCCAGAAATCTTGCGAGGACTAGTCAGGCACAGCAATCTGCACGGCATGCGGCGTCCTGCGAGATCCGGCGGACTGGCGCGTCCTCGCGTGCGTAACTGCTTTGCGGCGCGGAGAACTGAGATCGAGCGGGCCTTCCCAATCCCGCGCGGTATCAGGAAAACAGATAGAAAAGAAAAATTACAGGCACCAACCCAACCCCGATCGATACGGAGAACCACCGATCAAGCAACAAAATTTCGACGACTACTAACATGAAGGCATCGAACGCATCGCACCTGAGCGGGGTGGGGCGTGAGCACCGCGCGCGTACCGATGGAGCGAGCAAACCCGCAGAGATCGCGTCGCCTCCTCTATCCCTCTGCGTTCCGTCCGACGCGTGGCTCTGTGGGTGGCGGAGGAGGCTTAATGGGAATGGGATCGAACGGGGAAGTGGAGGCCGTGATGGTTGCGAACTCTTGCGAACGCGTAGGAAAAAACTTTCGGGAAGGCTTCGCGTCCACGTGCTGCGTACACAGCGCGGTGCGCGTAGTAGGAGCACGTCTGATCGAAAATCGAAATCAATCATCAGCCCTCTGTCCCAAAACAAATGTCCATCTAGCATTCGGAGTAAAATAATCTTAACTTTAACCCAAATGTACATTAAAAACTACTACTGCTTGCGATACAAGATAAATATTATTAGATTAATCATGATGTATATTTTTGTAGTAAATCTATTTCGAGATATAAATGTTGATGCTATTTTCTATAAACCTTGTAAAATTGAGATTGGCCGACTTCTCAAAACGTGAGATGAAAACTTAGGGGGTGTTTGGTTCTTTAGTCGGTCCTAAAATTTATGTCACATCGAATGTTTAGATGCTAATAAGGAGCATTAAATATAGATTAATTACAAAACCAATTATATAGATGGAGGCTAATTTTCGAGATGAAATTTTTAAGCCTAATTAATCTGTCATTAGCACATGTTTATTGTAGCACCACGTTGTCAAATCATGGACTAATTAGGCTTAAAAGATTCGTCTCGCAAATTAGTCGCAAGTTATGCAATTAGTTTCGTAATTAGTCTATATTTAATACTCTATGCATGTGTCCAAACATTTAATGTGACAGAAATTTTAAGAGTTCGTGCAGGAACCAAACAGTCCCTTATTTTGAGATAAAGGAAGTATGTGTCTCTTTCCTCTCACATAGTACTCCGTCCGTCCTAAAATAAGTGACGTTTTTTATTTTTAGATATCGTGTTTGACCATTCGTTTTATTCAAAATTTTAAAATTTTTATATAAATATTATTTATTTTGTTATGACTTATTTTATCATTAGAGATACTTTAATAATAATTTATTTATTTTATAATTTATACAAAATTTTGAATAAAATGAACGGTCAATTCGGTTTTTTTATTTGCCTCACATGTTCGGTTTTTTTATTGATTTTCTGTTCACACGTTCGGTTTTTTTATTTGCCTCACATGCTTCTGTTCTTTTTTTTAGCTAATAATGCCCCCTCGTCCAATTCGGTTCGCACGGTCGGTTGTTTATTGTTTTTTCTATAAAAATGTCAAAACAAATGATAAATATAATACTTAGAGCATTTGAACCCTTGAAATCTTCTTTGAGAAAGAGATATATTTCTATCACCAAGTAGTAATTGACACAATTTTAATTAGTAACAAAACTTATCTTGTTTGATTAGTAGAAGTAAAACTTATCTTGTTATACCCTTGTTCAGCGAAGTCCAAATAATCAAACCATAAATTAAAACTTAAGCAGTTTGTTGTTCCATATAGTCTAGTATATATGTATCAGTGTATCCCCGTCGAGAGTTAACAAATTTGTTCCATATAGTCTGGTATAGTCTAGTATATATGTATCAGTGTATCCCTGTCGAGAGTTAACAAATTTGTTCCATATAGTCTGGTCCAACTAATTTGTTGTCTAGTATAGTGTAATAAATAGATATATCTCCGAGCTATAGGCATACACCAGTGCAATCCCTAACAATGGCTAGCGTTGGTCCACTTCCACCTGTGTCATCAGCATCCACCACCTTCCCATTCTAATTTCTCATGTTTTCAACTTTTTTTTCCATAAATACAAAAACAAATAGTAAATATAGGCCTTTTAACCTTGACTCCTTCATTATAAGAAACAGAGATTTCTACCACCAAGTTGTTAAAGCAATTTTGATTAGGAACAAAAGTTATCTTATTATAGTTTGTTTCAGCCGATGGTCCAACTAACCAAACCGTGACTAAAAACCTTGAGTAGTTTGTTGTCATGTCCGTTTTAACTAAATGTGTCTCCAAACTGTATACATGTACCAGTGCAATCCCCAATGAAGACTACCATATGGAAAATCGAGAGGGAGGTTCGTAACACCTCTGGTGTTACGAGCTTGCTTAGCACCTAGGTTAAGGTCAACGAAAAATAATTTATATAAACAAAAATAAAATATAACTTTGTGTGTAGTACTTAAGTAAAGATGACGAGCAAGTGGTGTAGTTGAAAATGCAACTTTAATTTTTGAAAAGAAATGTTGTTAACTAGTGTTCTTGAGAGCTCAAAAATCGAATCCGAAATTTAAACTAAAACTTTCCGTTGAATCGACAAGAAATTGAACTTAGGTTACGAATGCCATTTTTGGTGAGTTATATTGAGCAAAATAGTTAAAAGGTACTTAAATGTTTTGCTTCGATGGGTTAGCATGTAGTATGGGCTATTGAGTGAAATATTCATTGGTTGAAATTAATAAGGTTTAGACATATTAAAAAAATCGCAACAAAGTGCTAATGGTTGTTAGTTCTAACCGAACCTTGTCCTCTTCTAAGTCTGGAAATGACAGTAGACCATGCCATTTTGACATTCAAATTCTAACCAAATTGTTTAAACACTAACTGCATGTTCTCATACTGTTGGTTGTCTCTAAGTGAGTACTTGAACATGGCTTAGGTGGTACTGGTGTTGGGTGTCACGATACCCTCGCAAAAATTGCCCGAACCTCGTTAAAGCGTGTCAAAGTCGTGTCGTTAGCGCTCTGTTCGCGAACTGATGTCAGACCGACGAGCTCACATTGGCATCCATCTACCTCCTTCCCTGGTGGTCCTCTGGTCATGGCGGTGGCGTTGCTAGGTCGTTGGCAACATGGACTTTACGATAGGGGAGTTAGTTGAACCTCAACTGTGATCGTTAGTGACTTTTGCTACGCTGTAAAATGTGTGCACGTCACCTAGGGCAGCCATTCAGACTAGGTTCGTAGTCACCGCAAGCACAGTGTGGTGGCGACGGGGTCACGTTGCGACCATGCCACGGTCGCTGGCCACGCGTGCGCCAGGCCCGTGCCACGCTGCGCCTAGGTCTTGCGTGGCCTGACCCGGCTGGCAGTGGTCTGGTCACTCAGCCGTGGTGTGCATGCGCCAACGCCAGCCACCGAGTTGTGCGCGGGGCCGTGGTGGAGCTGCGGCTATCACCGCCTTGCCGTCGTTGACCTCGCCCCACCTTTCATCCTACCTACTGCGTCGAGTCTTTGGACGTGTGTCTCTGCCGTCGCGCCTCGGTCAACGACCCCGGTCACTATGGTGACGAGATGTTTCCCTGCCTCGCCCGCTAACCGATGCCGATGAGCCCCGCTCGGGTCTTGCCGCTCCATTTAAGCGCGTCGCGCCAAGCCCATGAACCGTCACCTGTGCGCATGTGTTCGAGCTACCGCCATCAAATGGAGCCGCCCCATCTTAATCCGCTCGCCCATGCTCAGGTGCACTCTCCATGGCATGACCATGGCTAGAGCTCTGCCTTTCCGCCCTCCATTTTGCCTAGCTCAGGGCTTCACAGTTCGATTCCTCATATCAGTAGGTGGCATAAGAAGGCAACTAGGCGTCCCATCTTCCCCATGCTCGAGCGCTACCGACCACCAATTTAGCATTCTGCTCGCCGCCGGCCATGGGCGTCGCCGTAGCAAGTGGATCGGGGGTAAGTCCCAATCCGTGGGGAAAGAACCCAATTCGTGGCATTTCTGGACCCGTGTTGATCCACTTTAGCTGGTGCTCATGACAGGTTGGCTTGGTTTCTCGTCGTGGGTGAGGTGACACGACAGTGACACACCCAGAGAGCCGCTGCCCACTCGGTCGCCCGTGGCTAGACCACCCCGTGCTCCCCTATTTCAACCGTCTTTGGAGCATGAACCACGGTGAGCTACCGATGCTTCTCCGCTAGCTCTACCCTTCCGAGAGAGCATAGGTTCATCGGAACAGGCACGTCGCCGCCGCGGCTAGCCGCTCGCCGCTGTCGCTCCCGGCAGTACGCCGCTAAGTTCCCAACCGCCATCCATGCTTGCGGGTTTAGCCTTAGATGGTGGTCGGTCCTTTATTCATGTCGTAGCGGGTCTAGCTCGCCTAGTGTAACCGCTGGTGTGCCGCGCCATCACGCGCGGGTACACCGAGGACTGCCCCATTGCGAAGGTAACATGTTCCAAGGTCCTTAATGTAAAACACGTCTCTCGTGCAATAGTGATCAGAGGCCCCGTGTAATAACCAGTTAGTCCGGGGGTTCTTTTGCAAAATGCGAGCGCACGGGGGGCTTCCGGTCTTGGGCCACACTAGGCCATCGCGACACGCGCGTGGCCGCCCCCGCACTGGGCTGCTGGGCCAATTAAGTCACCATCGGCCCTTTTCTTTTCTAAAGCATTTCCTAAATTAGTTTCTAAAAACCAAACTTGTAAATTCAATAGAAATTTATGTAGTTGACCAAAAATTGTGAGACCAATTTTATTCAGTTCCTAAAATCATGATCTACCTATTAGTGTATTTTGTTCACATAGTTTCATGGAAATTTCAAGAGTAATCTAATTAATTGGAAGCACTTAATATTGTTAAAACATCAACTTGTATGAATTATTGTGAGGAATTGGTAGTAGTGTTGGCTCTGGAATTTTTATAGAAAATTCCTAACATTATTAGGTGCTCACTGTAATTTTTGTAGCTCCATAATACTTAGTTGCTAGGGTAGCTAAATGAGCCCTAGTTCAAAAATATATATTTAATCAATAAAATGTCGATACACCTTGGGATTGTAGAACTAAAATATTTTTTGAAAACGAAGCCTTACTTGATGACGTGGATACGTAGACTAGTACAATAGTCATTAGAACTAGCTCATTAGCTTGCGAAGCATAACAGTGTTTTTAGAGTTGCGATTGCCATTGGTTAATTACGTTTTCTGTGCTGCATCTACGAATATCATAATAGGAAAATAATGATCTAGAGTCGGTCGGAGTAATAGGAGGATGGTGCCTTGGTGATTGTATCGCCATAGTGGAATGCAAATCCTTGGTTATATCTTGCCCAGGCAAACCCTGATGCATAACCCCTATTATTCTGCATTTTATTTTATGCTTGTGCATTAAGTTTTAAGGAGTTGAATGAAAACCACTTGCACATATATATCCTTATCCTATGAGTCCTACTAGTATGTTAGGATCGTGTAGATTGCTATGCTAAAGGATTCTAGGAGAAGTTGAGTGATTACCTGTCACTCGCAAGAGATAGGAAAGATATTATTGTTCTTATTATCATATAACTAACACATGAAATATATATAGATGATAATTGGAGACCGAGCGGGGCTGTGCTTTGGATTTGGATTTAGATTTGGTTAGGCAATCGAGCGAGGCTCTGATTGCATTTGTTCCGCCTGTGTCGATTGAGGACCGTCTATTGCTATGGATGGTAATCAGGTCATAGACTTATTATCCTAATCACATACTTGCTTATGGGGGCAGGAAGGCTTGTTATGCTCTTGTTATGGGTTCCGGCTCTTTTCGGACCGACTTTTAGGGGTGGATATTAGGTGGAGGTCTAAGCACAATACTGAGACCGGGTCTCAGATGTTGGGGGCTTAGAGTCCAAGTTTGGATAGGGACCTAGACCCCTTGACAGGAGTGGAATGAGTTGGTCTTATTTGTGCCTAGGGTACAAGCGAGGCGTGTGTTTCGGGGTACCCAGCTAGGATACATTGATTTGTGAATTGGCATTTTTGTGCGACGGTACAACTTGGCTATGGTCTAGCATCGTAGTAAGAACTGGAACATGAAAGATGGTAAAATGGTTCTGATTGCTTACTACCTGCTTGAAAGTAGCATAGGTGCTTACATAGAATGGTAAGTTAATGAACTAATGATGATTGCTAATAAAAATTGAATATAAGGACTCACGTTTAGTAATGCTTCCACAGATGCAATAACCCATAAGCCAAATAAGCCTTGCATATCCTTGGAGTCTTTAATTTTCCTCCTGTCGGGTAAGTCTTGCTGAGTACAATCGAGTACTCAGGGTTTTATTCCCCTGTTGCAGGTGTCCGATGGATGGTAGACGACTTTTTGTGTGTGGAAACCTCCTAGTGGGCTCAACGAGGATTTCCTTACGCTGCGGATAGAGTTTTAATTACAACCTTCACGAATAAAGTTTTGGAAAGAAAAGCTTATGATTTGCTATCCTCACATGTATATAATTATGTCTCATGCTTAACGTTCAATAGCTTATGTAAGGAAAATGGACCCTAGGCCTATTTACTTTGGATTTTGGTGTTTGATGACCAACACAACCAAATTGGACTAATGAATTTGCAAGTGATTGTTTTGTAGTTCAATAGGGTGCAAAACGTGACTTGGACAAAGGCGATGTGATGATCCGATGATTAACACCATAAGCAAGACCTTAGGAGCACAAGAGAAGACCCAAGATATCAAGCAAAGTCCAAGCACAAAGATAGAAACCAAGCCGTATGCAAGATCGCGAAGAAACGAGCTCACAGAAGTGACCGGACGCTGGACCGGATGATGGAAGAAAGTGACCAAACGCTCCGATCAGTGACTCAATAACAGCAGGCGTCAGCAGCAGCGACCGGATGCTGAACATGTGAATCGACCGGATGCACCGATGGCATTATTCATCAGTCCGACAACACATTCAGCAAGTGACCAGACACTGGTGGCAAACCGACCGGACGTAGGACAGCAGCGTCCGATCAAGTACAGAGATATTCTAGAGCGACGAACTTGCGACCGGACGTGTCTGGTGGCAAGTGACCGGACGCTGGCAACGTCCGATCAGTTGTTCACGGCTCCAACGGTCGGGATGACTAGACACGTTCGGTCAGGACGTGATCAGCGTCCGATAAGTAGCAGAAAAGCGGGATTTCATTCCCAACGGCTACTTTCTCAGTGGGGCTTATAAATACAACCGCCAACCGGCCAAATGGGTAAGGTGGAGCTGTGGAAATATATCAAGGGTGTTGATACACCATTTTAGTGATCTCCACATGCATAGTGCTTAGTGTTTTATTAGGTGATTAGCGTAGGTGCTTTGCAAAGTGCTTAGGTTGATTAGACCACCGCTTATGTGCTTGCTCTAGGTTTAGGCCTAGTGTTTTAGTGAGGTTTGCAAACCTCTTACCACTCAGTGCTTGCGCGCACCATTGTTGTACATTGGAGGGGCTTGTAGTCTTACGAGATCACACCAACCGCGTTTGTGGTGTGACCGCCACCGTATACCGGAGGGAACAAGGCCCGCGGCGTTTCGGCCGGAAGCTTGATAGTGAAGACAGCGGGGAGCATCCGCGAGAGGCTTGCCAGAAGGCACGTCGGAGACCCACTTACGCATGGGGAAGGCCCGAGGCTATCCACGGAGTTACCCGACCAGGAGCTTGGCCCTTGCGAGGGGCTCCAACGAGGACTAGGGGAAAGCTTGCGTGCTTCTCGATACCTCGGTAAAAATACTGGAGTCATCGACGGGAGTTTGCATATCTCTACCTTGCTCTTTAACTTCCACATTTACATTATTTGTATTACTCCTTTTGTGGTAGAGATAGCAACACACTAGCAAAACCGTAGTTGCACATTTAGATAGTTTATCTATTGCATAAGTTTTGCTAGGGTTACAAAAAGAGGCCATAGTTTAGAAGTTGAATTTTAAGTTGACTAATTCACCCCCCGTCTTAGGTGTCACGGTTCCTTCAATTGGTATCAGAGCCAGTTGGCTCAATTTGGACCTTTGGCTTAACCGCCGTTGAGCTGACGTTATTTAGAGGGTTTGGGATGCATACCTCTAGGCCTCCGCACTTTGACGGCACTAACTTCCCCTATTATAAAGCTAGAATGGCTTGCTACCTTGAAGCGGTTGATTTGGAAGTTTGGAGAGTCACTCATGACAGGATGAAACCCATTAAGAATCCAAATAAACCCACGAAGAGTGATGAAAAGGAAATTCATTTCAATGCTAGAGCAAAAAATTGCTTGTTTGAATCATTTAGCATGGATGTGTTTAACCAAGTGTTCACTTTAAATATGGCACATGAAATATGGTTAAAACTCCAAGAGCTCCATGACGGCACATCTAATGTCCGTGAGTAAAAATATTGTCTAGCTAAACAAAATTATGATTCCTTTACAATGAATGATGATGAGCTTGTTCGTGATATGTATTCTCAGTTGAATCTAATTATCAATGAGCTCCATTCAATAGGACTAACAAAGCTAGATGATGCGGACATCATGAGGAAGATCATCTCTGTGCTACCATAAAAGAAATATGCACGCATCATCACCATCCTTCACAACATGGAGGACTTGAGCACCATGACCCTAGCTATAGTCATTGGCAAGATAGTGGCATTTGAAATGTCATGCAAGATGGGTCAAGAAGAAGCCTCTTCATCAAGCAAAGGCAAAGCTCTCGCATGTAGCGAGAAAAAGAAGATGAAGGGCAAGCAAGTTGAGACAAGCTCAAGCTCAAGCTCCTCAAGTGAAGATGAAGAAGAAGATGAGGATGATGATGATGATGAAGAAGATTCAAGTGATGATGATCAATCTTCCTCCTCCACCTCCGACCTTGCTGAAGAATCAATTAAACTAATCAACAAGGTGGAGAAGATAATCCAAAAGCTCAATGTCAAGGGTGTGCCCATCCAAATTCAAGATCTCATTTTCACCAATCAAAGAAATGAGCAAAGAAAGAGAGGATGATATGTGTTGGGTTCATAAACCTAGGGTCCCTCACGGACTGGCTTCTCCACAAAGGCTCGGCCCAAGCAGACAACGCACAACTCATGGGGTGGACCAAGTGTCTAGAACAATAGGCTAGAAGGGCGGTCCAGTCACCGATCGAAAGGTTAGGCCAAGGAGGAACAGCGCCTGCTTGTTGACTCCGGCTCACCTCTCTGACCAGAGCGCTCACTTCGGTCTCCAGCACGTCCGGACAATCTCTCCGACCGGAAGGCCTGGCAAAGCACTACCTCCGACTCCAACCCCACGTCTCTGACCGGGGTATGCAAAGACCCTGCTCACTACTCTTCTCTGACTAGCGCAACCAGAGCCGACTAGGACAAACCGACCGGGGACGCCTACCCAGAGGAGACTAGGGAATGAACGGAGAAAGCAAGGCAAGGCGCTCAAGTCAAGCCATGATACCAGGGACCGTACCCTGTCACCTATAGGAACAGTACTCTGCAACCGCCCTGACACAAATAGTATTGTAGGTGCTGACATTTTCCTCTACAGTATTGTGGGCGCCATTAACTCCCATATGATAAGGCCCCCCACATGCCTCTAGGCATCGACAGTGTTGTGGGCGCCAGGATTTACCATACCAAGTGAATATGGTGAAACTCCTCACATGCCTCTAGGCATCAACAATATGTGCAGGTGTCGACATCTCCTGAAACAAGATGACGTAACCTCCCACATACAACCGACATTCAACAGTGTTGTGGGCGCCTACCATCCTACTATACCCGCCGGCGTGGGCAACAAGACTTAGAAGCATACGAACTCTCTCCCTCTCACTTGTAAGGCCATCCCCTTGATCTATAAAAGGGGATGCGCTCTCTCCCAAGAGACTAAGTGGATTCAAGTTCGTACAAGTTAATCCAGATCGATCAAGTTCACTAGCTCACAACCATAGAACCGCCAGGTTCGGACCTCAAGCACACACTTGAACACTTAGCTCATAGAGGAGCTCCAATCACTCTCGGCCTTTCCGACCGGAGTCGACCAGACCTATCGTGCACCCCATCTTTATCCTTCTTGTTTGTAACCCCACTGCAAACTTTGAGCACCTGGGCTCATGAATAAAATCATCGACCGACTCAAACTGGACGTAGGGCACATTGCCTGAACCAATATAAACCTTGTGTCATTGAGTGCTAGGCCACCTCCGATCACAACGTACGGCAAAACTACAAATATTTACTTGTTGGTCACTTTTTGCACCGATAGTTGGAGCCGTCCGTGGGGAAGACGTTGTACGTTCAACACTTTTTGGTAATCGCATGGCCCACTTTTCCGCCACCCTCGTCATGGCGGGCTCTGGCGATTTGATTCGCTTTGGCTCACTGGAGTTTCCCACGCTCCCACCTGTTGGGATGTGGGTTCCACCCATCTTCGAGCCATCCCAGGCCTTCCTCCTCGGAAGCTTGGACTTCATCACTGACCTGCTCGACGTACTACACCTCTATGAGGAGACACTCATTCTAGCACCCGTCAGAGGGGCACCCTCCATCGACTCCGGGATGCACAACTTCAAGAACGTGGCATCCACACTTCATTCCGAGCAAACTCTCTGCTCAAACCCTGCTGTGAGTAATGTACATATTGTTATTTACTTACTATTCTCTATCTTCCGCCGATTACTCGGAGGGACCCTGTTGTCCTCGACGCGACCGCTATATGACCGATTCCCCTATGGCCTCGCATCTCTCGTGGACGCGTACGCCCGGGGGCTCCAAAGGATGCCGATGTCGCGCCCTCTCACATCCAAATTCGTGGGTGGATGACGATGTCGAGAGTGACGGCTCCAGCATCAGCGACGTGGCGCCTAGCCACCGTCTGTCCTAGGAGTGCGCTATGGCGGACGCTCTAGGACAACCATCGGTGGCAATGCAGTCCTTGCAGACTCACGCCCCTCCTGATCCTCATGCGGAGACCCCCCAAGCTCACACGCGAGCACAACGAGGAACCATGACAATAGTGGCTGCACCAGCCACCGACTGCGCCAGCGCACTCGGCGCACCACACTGATAGCTTGGGACCACGGACCTTTGTTCAACACCTCCAGCAAGTGCCGCTCCCACTGCACTCCAACGGAGGCCGGGGCAAAGGTAAGGCCAAGCGCCAGGATTAGGACGAGGACCCCTCCACGCAGAGGGGAAAAAAGAACAGAAAGGATCGCCGCCGACTGGCCAACTCCACGTTGGTCGCCATGGCTGATCACGTGGGCACGCAGCCCCAGCAGAGCCCTCCGGGTGATTTCCATGAGCTCATGGAGAGCCCGTGCACTAATCACGACTACCCCGTCAAACACCTCTACAAGGACTACCAGCTCCTCAAGCGCCTTCTACGGCAGGCCGGTAGGCCAAAGGAAGAAAAAGGCGAAGAAGCAGCGACCGAGAAGGGGGGCGTAGCGGGCAAGGATCCAAATGACTGAAGGTTGAAGTGATCCGACTGGATGCCTACCGACTGAAGGACAACAACGACAACATTCTCTCCGAACGCTTGGAATAGTTATGTCGTTTTTCTTCACCTAAGTTTCAGTCTTACCATTGTTTACTTAGCGTATGCTCCTATAAAAGCACCCCAACCCAAAAACTTTTCGGCCCAGGGCACTTGGGGGCTCCACTAGGGGACACTACTACCTCTCTGTTTTGTTTACTATCATATGGTGAAATTCCTTCCTACCCGATCAAAAGGGGAGTTCATTCCTTTAATTTGCCTTACGTAGCTTTGCTTTAAAACATTCTGACCGATCGCACTCCGCCTTTTCCTATGGTTACGAGCAGTTGAGCCTCACGGGCCATGCCCTAGGCTCCCAAGGTTGTAGCCTACGAGACAAATAGGCAGGTATGAGAAAGAAAGAATAAAAAACAAAATTATGCTAAGGGAAAACTAAGGAACAAAAGAGAACAAGCTTCCCCAAACGTAGTGACTCCATCACAGAAAACAAAACCAACTGTAGTCATTAAGCACACAGGAATGTTTGCACGGGGGCTCCCCCATGAACTTAAACTTTTTATGTTCACTAAACTACTTATATTTTACTGGCTATTGGGCCAGCTCGGTGGCATCTGCTGTCGGTGCGACCGATGAAGGCACGGGCTGCTCACTCCCCGGCGACATGACATTTGGCTCGGTCGAAGCCAGGGCGACGTCCACCTCCGTCCCTGGCTCCATGCCATCCACAGGCTAGGCAACGTCCTCCCCATGCATGCTTTTGGCCATGTCTTCATGGCGGACGTCCATCACCCACTGGGTAGAGACTTGCTCTGCCACCAACCTAACGTGCGGCAGCAAGCTCTCCCTGATCGATTGGATGTCCTCCGTGCTCAAGCCATCAGCATACCCACTACAAATAGTAGCGAAGTCCAGGTTTAGATGATGCGTCGCCACCGAAATCAACACCCCCGATGCTCCATAGAACAACCCGCTCTTGATAAGATCCCAGACTGCATCTAGGACCTCCGCCAGCTGGACGGCGGGCATGCTAGTACTTGGCGTCGACCCAAAGACCTCCGAGACAATGAGCTAGGCAACGTTGTGGATCTGGTCAAGTTCCCCCTTGAGAGCATGTTGCTCTTCACGGGACTTGGCCAACTCCTCTGCATTCTAGCTAAAAGTCGCCTTGATCATTTCCAGGTCCCACTCCAGCGTCTTCACCCTTCCGCCCAGCCCTGAAAGAAGGGCAACAAGCTCAAAAATAGGCTGAAGGAAAAAACCAACACGATGAAAAATAGAAAAGGAATGTACCGATGTAGAAGTTCTCAAGGGTGGAGAATTCCTTTGTCTTCCGAGCCACCTGCTCGCGCAGCCGGGTGCTCACCTCCTCTGTCCCCATCACCTGGCCCCAAAGCGCGAGCACTTCCCGGTCTGCCTCCGACCGAGCCTTCCGCTCTGACTCCATGGCTTTCTGCTCCGACTCTAGGGCTTTCCGCTTCGACTCTAGGGCTTTCCGCGCCAACTCCAGGGCATCCCGCTCTTATGCCAAGGCATTGCTCCAACTCAAGGGTCTCTAGGGATTTCTAGAGCGCCACCTCGGTGTCCACCAGGGATGTCCACAACTCCGCCTCGGTCTCCACCTGGCGGGCCTTCGCCGCCTCAAGCACCCGCTCGGTGATAGTCGCCCGCTCTACTACACGCTACCCCTCCGCCCATGCCATGGTCACCTCAGCCGCCTAGTCCTAGGACTCACGGCGAGCGGACTCTAACTGACGCTCAAACTCAGCCATCTGGGCATGCTCCATTCGGAGGAAGTAGGACTTGTGGGACGACATCCCCCTTCAGACTCTATGAAAAACAAGCATGCTAAGGCAACCAACAAAAGATTCAGAGGTCAACGATAAGTACAAGAAACTCACCTCCACGACAAGCTACAGGTCGACCTCAACTAACTGCTGAGCGGACTTAACCCGCTCCTGGACATCTCTGAGCTTCGCGGACAGGTTGGTGAGTTCGGACCCCGCGGCATGTCCTTGCTCCCTATGGATGTCCAGAGCTGACCCTCCTACGAATCCCAAAGGATGAACCGCACCTTTGTCGAGTCCTTAGGGCAGGGCCACTCTAGGTCACCCTCCAATAGCCCACCAGAGGGCCCCGCCTCAGACCGAACCATTGCCAGCTCCCGCGACGACGCCGACGGCTTCGCCATGACTTCCGCCTCATCATCAGAAGGGATATCCACCACCTCGGGTGTGTGGGCCACCATCGGGCGTTCCAAATCTGTCCCGGCCATGTCTCCCTCCGACGCTTTTGGCTCCAACCACAAGGGTGAGCCATGCAGCTCCCCAACCGGTGAGGTAGGAAGCTCGGCCTTCCTCTCCTCTTTCACCGTGGCTGGTGGAGGAGGGGCTGTGAGAGTTACCTCCGATGCGACCTCCATCGTCAGCACCGAGATTGCCGCTAATGCCGATGTCACCGCTGCCACCTTACCAGCAACCAACCCAGGGGCACCACCCCTAAAAGGGAAGGACTCGTCGCCATCGCTCGGTTCCCCCTACCGCTCACCGTGACACGCTGTAGGGTGGGCCTCCAAGCCTCCTTCACGGGAGTTGGGGCGATGCTCAATCCTGTCAAGGGTAGGTAAGTCAAACTCCAAAAAGACTCAATAGCAAAAGATTGAAAAGAAACAAAGGAAAACGTATCGGGAGGTGGGCGGTATGACTCTGAAGGCAAGACCCGATGACGACGATGACCAACTGGCTCCTGCCCAGCCTACGGGTTGCCATGACCCTTGGCTCTGGTCTTCCCAACCAGAGCAGTGGGCGGGGCTTCCTCTAGCTATGAGTCACGCGACGCTCGGGTGCCAATCTGCTCCTCGGACCGACTGGCTTGCTCGACCACGTCCGTGGCAGGCGGGGCTTCCTCCGGCTACGAGTCACGCATTGGCTCCGATCCTGGCGATGCACAAGTGCCAGTCCGCTCCTTGGAGCGCCCGGCTTGCTTGGCCGCGTCCGCGGCAGGCGGCGACAGGACCGGCGACGCCACCAAGGGGCGCGATGACCGTGTCCGCTTTGCCTCCCATTCACCGACAGCGTCTGTGCTCGCCGCACACTTCCTCGGTGCGGGAACCACCGCGCGCCGCTCTGCCTCCTGCTCATCACCAACGAACATCACCGCAGGGTCGCAACGCTCCACTGAGGTCATAACGACCTCCTGACTTTCCTCCTCGGAGGAGGAAACCATGTCATCCACATCCATGGAATCATCTGATGCGAGCTCCAACTCGACATCGCTCCTATGTTCCCCGGCCTTCATGCGCTGGGCGATCTCCTGCTCCTTCTCTTGCTTCCACCGAACCTCACTGGTTCTCTTCTTCCTCCTGGCATCTGCTGCCACCTTCTGGGTGACCTATCGGGCCACGCCCTCTGGTCCCTTGGGAAGGTGCGGCCGGGACTTGTAAACTCCAAGCCCCTACGGAACAGGTCGCCCGAAATAAAAAAATTTGGAAAAGCAAAGGAAGAAGCAAGGACAAAATAAAAGGGAGCACACTGAAAGCATCTAGACCCCTAGTTGCGTTTTGGTGATTAATGACAATACATGATTACTATGACTAACGTGTGTTTTGCAGAGGCAATTAAGTTAGGTCATGGTAATGAAGATCGATTGGGCTATCATGGTGGTCATGCCCCTACGATGGAAATTGTTTTAGTTTTCAAAGAATGGGTGACAAGGTTAAGCATGGACTAGTTCTACGTGTCGTTTGGTGTTGAAGAGACACTTAGAGTAGTTTAGGACTTTGTTTTTCATTTGGCTGTACTATTAAGGGGGGTATGGATGGGTAGCTTGACCTAGGTGAGTCTAGTGGGTTAGGTGTGGTGCACACTTGCTAAACCTAGCACTAGGTAGCTCCTAAAAAGCCCTTAGATCCATTGGAGCAAACTTCATTCACGTACGTTCGAAAGTTGGAAGTGAATGGAGGGTCAAATACTGATCGGACGTTGGCTTCGGTGTGACCGAAAGCTGGCACAGAGTCCGATCAGTTCATTTGATTAAGGTGAAGTCGTCTGGAAGTGACCTGACGCTGAGGTTAAGTGACCGGACGCTGAGGGCCAGCGTCCGGTCGACTCCAGTAAGGTTCCATAGAGGGAAAATCATGACTGGACGCGTCCGGTCACACTTTCAACACTGGAGTTTAGGGTGAACTGACCGGCGCATCCGGTCAACATGACCAGAGCGTCTGATCACCCCACTGAGGCACATAACCGTTCGTTTTTAGCCCATATTATAAATACTTCCCCCATTCATGTGTGGGGGTACTTTTGCTCATTTCAATAGCTGAGAAACACCTTTGAGAGTGCCAAGAAGAGCAAGGTCCTAGTGAGGTGATTGAGATTTGAGAATCCCAAAGAGAGCCCTCATTTGTAAGATCAAGAGTAGCAAAGTGTGCATCCACCCTTCTCATTAGGCTTGTTGTGGTCAAGTGAGAGTTCGTGCTTGTTACTCTTGGTGATCGCCATCACCTAGACAGCTTGGTGGTGATTAGGAGCTTGGTGATCATCCGGCAGAGCTTGTGGATGACCCAACTCAAGTTGTGAGTGGTTGTGGGTGATTCACCGTGATGGAGTGTTGAAGAATCAACCCATAGAGAGTACTTGATCCTTGCACGGATCAAGGGGGCGCTACACCCTTGCGCGGGTGCTCCAACGAGGACTAGTGGGGAGTGGTGACTCTTCGATACCTCAGCAAAACATCGCCGCATTCCTCCTTCTCTCTTTACTTTGAGCATTTACTTTGAGCAATTCAATACTTGTCTTTATATTCATAGAATTGCCATGCTAGAGTAGGATTGGAACTTAGGTTGCAAGACTTTTTGTGCGATAGAACTTTAGAAACACTTTGTAGGCACAAGGGGTTAATTGGGCTAACAATAGGATTTAATTATTGCAAAGAAATTTAGAATTAGCCCAATTCACCCCCCTCTTGGGAATCTTGATCCTTTCAATTGGTATCAGAGCCTTGTACTCACGTATTTAGGCTTAACTGCCTAGAGAAAGAAATCTCACGGGGATGGACCTTCTCCTATCTTTGAGGGGGATGATTTTCCATATTGGAAAATTCACATGGAGGCGTACTTAGAAGCTCTAGATGTTGGAATACTTAGAGCCACCTCACATGGCTTCCCAAAACCTCGGGATGCTACACACCTACAAGGCGATGAGGTGAATTACGAGAAATGAAATGCAAACGCTCGAAACACCATCTTTAGAGGCCTTTGCAAAGATGTGTTTAACTGGGTGAGGAACCACAAAGACGCCCATGCACTATGGTCGGATGTTTGAGCGCTCCATGAGGGAACAAAGAGTGAGCATGAGGAATGCTATCATCTTGTCATGAAAAAGCTCAACTCTTTTGAGATGCTACCTAAAGAATGTGCTAATGAAATGTATTCATGCTTGAATGTTCTTGTAGAGGAAGTCAATGGGCTTGGACTCACTCAAATGCAGCCATCCGATGTTGTAAGAAAGATCTTGAGTGTCCTCCCCATTGACAAATATGGGGATATTGTGATCGTGCTTCATCAAGGTGATCTTTCCATCGCTACACCAACACAAATCTTGGGAAAGATCAATGCTCATGAGATGTATATGCACATCACACCACAAGATGGCTCATCCTCTATCAAGAAGAAAGACAAGGACTTAGCATTCAAAGCTAGCCAAGAGAAGGGCAAAGCAAGACTTGAGTATGAGAGGTCAAGTGATGATGAAGTTGATGATGCCAGTCTTGCTCTCATGGTGAGAAAAACTACCAAGATGCTAAAGAAGCTCAACAAGAGTGGCATCAAGTTCGATGGCAAGAAGAAGTTTTTCACTAGCTCTAGAAGGAAGCCAATCTCCGAGATGGATTGCTACAATTGTGGAGAACTTGGTCATCTAGCACACCAATGCACCAAGCCCAAGAAAGACAAGTTCAAGAACAAGTACAAGGGCAAGAAAGATGACTCAAGTAATGAAGAAGAAGATGAGAAGAAGAAAAACAAGCCATACAAGAAGAGAGATGGCAAGAAGAAAGACTTCCACAAGAAGAAGAAGAGTGGAAAGGCATACATCATCGGTGATTGGCTCACGGACATTGAGTCATCTAGTGGCTCATTCGATGATGATAGTGACAACGAGAAGGTGGCCGCAATTGTTATTAACTCTTCATCATCTTCACCGCCACCACCGCCATCATCCTCTACACACCTATGCCTTATGGCCAAGAGTGAACGCAAGGTATCAAATGATGATGATAGTAGTGGTGATGAATATGCTAGTAATGATGATAGTGATAGTGATGATGATGAATATGAATCACCTTCTTATGATGGTCTTGCTAGATTGCTAAAACAATACACTAAGATCATTACAAAGACTAGAGCTAAGAATGAAAAGCTAGAAGCTAAGAATGATTCACTTTTAGCAAAATGTGATATGGCAAAAAAGGCTAGTATTGAGCTTAGAGAAGCAAATGATGCTATATCATCCAAATTCAAGGAGCTCAAATCTTCTAAGAAAGAGCTTAGAGATAAACATGATAAACTTGAGAGGATACACAATGAGCTTATCACTAGCCATAACAAGCTAAAAGAAGAATATACAACTCTAAAGATCAATCATGATAATCTTGTTATTACTCAAGAATTCTTATCCAATGAGCCACATGTTGCTACTAACGATGTTGTTAAGATTGATATAGCTACATCATGTGATGATTTGATCATTGAGAGCATTGAGCAAAGTTCTAGTAGCAAGGGCAAGCTAGTGGTTGAGGCCAATGATTATGATGAGTTTGTCAAGCTCAAGAATGACAATGAAAAGCTCAAGAAAGATCTTGAAGAGATCAAAAGCCACAACACTATTGTGCAAGAAACTCTTGATCATGATGGTGACTTGATCCTTGAGAATGAGAAGCTCAAAGAAGAGAACAAGAAGCTCAAGGAAGAGAAAAACAATGATGCTCTCAAGGAAGAAAACAAGAAGCTCAAATTGGAGAAAGAGCATCTCAAGATTGGATTGAGCAAGTTCACAAGAGGCAAGTATCTACAAAGTGAGCTACTTATGAACACCATCATGAAGATGGATAGAAGTGGCATTGGGTATTTGGCAAACCAAGAGAAGAAGGCTCAAGCTCAACAACAACATAAGTAAAAGCCAAAGCCAAAGAGATGTTTTGAGTGTGGACAAGAAGGTCACTTTGCCCATGAGTGCCAAACTCCACCACCACAACCCTTGCCCAAGCATGCTAGACCTTTTGCCTTCAATGCTCACTACATGCTTAGAAAGGATTCTAGTGGAAAGATGAAAGTCATGTTCTTAGGACCTTCAAACAAGAATAGGCCTAAGAAAATTTGGGTTGCAAAGTCACTTGTTGAGAAGGTGAAGGGACCTCAACAAGTTTGGGTTCCTAAAGCTTGATCTCTTGTGTGTAGGTGAACTACAAGACCTGTCAACAGAATATCATTGGCAGTCCTCCGAGGGGTATCCCATGAAGGTAGATTGATTGGCAGAGGAGCGTGAGATCAAGAACAAGAAGGCAACAGTGACACACGAGTTAGACAGGTTCAGGCCGTCAGTATGACATAATACCCTACTCCTGTGGTCTATTGGTTTGTATTAGCTATCGTATGATATGCCGTGATTTTAGAGGGGGTCCCTGCCCGCCTTATATAGTCCGAGAGGTAGGGTTACAAGTCAGTTAGATCTGAGAGATAACCGGAAAGTAATAACTGATTACAGGAATCTTGGGATCATACATATCCTAACAGATCTCGTAGTATCTTCAGGATATCTTCCCGGTGTCTTGCGACAGGCACCGAGTAGAGTCGTGCCCCGCAAGGATTTGTCTTGTGGGCTGGGTCACCCCTAGAGGCGCAGCCCATGTGGCCTACCGTTGGTATCCGGGGTCATACACTCTACAGCTAGTCCCCGAGCGCCTTGTACCCATTGCGCAATGCCATCTTGAGCTCGTCGAGCAGGTGTGGATAACGCCAAGCAGTCAAACTTATGGTCCAACCACCATGTTGAATTGACGAGCAGCGTGAACCGTCGCCGAGCAGCGTGAACCGTTGCTGAGCAGCGTGTACCATCGCCGAGCAGCGTGACCTGTCGCCGAGCAGCGTGAACCATCGCCGAGCAGCGTTACCTGTCGCCGAGCAGCATGACCCAAGTACGGCTTGCCATAAGGGTGTAAGGAGCTCAAGTTCAGAATCAAAAATTGCTTTGCAGTGGACCAAGTGTCCCACTTAGAGTCCGAACAAAGCAGTAGGAGTCAATATTCTTCTATAGGCATGTAGTCATCAAGAAAAAATTCTACACACCCACCGCTAGGTGAAGTGTGCCCACTTAGTCCCTAAGCCTGACAGCCGATGATGTAGTCATGTGGTGCCAAGGTCAGAAACTAGAAAAATAGTAGAAAAACCAGCCGAGCAGGTAGCCAGTCCTCGGGAATTCCCCAAAAATAGAGAAAGCACATTCACCGCAAGGTGAAGTGTGCCCACTTAGTCCCCGAGCCTGACAGCAGATGATGTAGTCATGTGGTGCCAGGGTCAAAAACTAGGAAAACAATAAAAGATCAGTGGAGTAGACAACCAGTCCCCGAGCTACAGCCAGAGACACCGGAGAAATCAAACCGTGGAGAAAAAACTGAAGTAACGGCTATACAGTGTCGGTTACTGAGCCTCAATAAATGACGGAGAAGTCGGCGATATTTCGGCAAGTAGCAACTGATGGCAGCGATAAATGAGCGACATGGGCAGTGATTGCGCACAAGCCCAGATAACGACCCATTTGCCGCATCAGAGAAATCGGAGCAGCGCAGATAGCGGGAACGATTCCCAAAAAACCCTTGAAAGTGGAACGGTGGGGAAAATCCTATATAATAGTGCCGCCGCATACCCCGTTCCCACCTTTTACACTACATCTTCCTCCTCATCTCTTGCTCTGCCGAATCCGCAACCACATTTGCCTCCGCCGCCAAACCCTAACCAGATCTGAGAGATGGCACCGAAGAAAGGAGCTGCAAAATCAAAGAAGACGAGTCCCAAGAAGATGGACGCCGTGGCTCGATGCGACAAGGAGTGGGTGCCGTCGCGAATAGGAGAAGTGGAGCTAAACCGATTGGTGGAAGCCAGCGTTCTCCCCGACCGTGCTACCACCGGATGGCGGCCAGCCCTCGGCGAGTCCTTTCCAACACCTCATACTGACGAAGCAGTGGTATTCGAGGACTATTTCTGGCGCGGGTTAGGGTTTCTTGTTCACCCATTTCTAAGGGATCTGTTGGAGCTCTAGGGGGTTACTCTGTGCAATCTCCAGCCCAATACCATTTTGCACATCTCAATCTTCATCCACTTTTGTGAGGCATACCTCAGAATCCTACCCCACTTCAATCTTTTCCGTCACCTATTCTGGCAAAAGAAGAGAGGCGGCACTGGTTCCAAGGTGGTCGGTGGGGTGTATCTCCAGCTGCGGGATGGAATGGTGAGTGAATACCTTACCATACCGCTTAACACGTCGCTGAAGGGGTGGAACACCAGATGGTTCTACATGAAACAAAGCCACCCAGCGGTTCGCTGTAACGCTGACCACATCCTAGAAAGCCAGAGGCGTTGGTCGGAGCTGCCGAGCAAGGATGATATGGATCAAGTGAATGAACTCCTCGGCTTGATAAAAGGCATGAAGACCAATGGCAGATTGGTGGCAGCAAGTTTCATAGTGTGCTGCATTCAGCCCTGTAAAGAGAGGGCGCACCCAGGCTTTGAATTCAAAGGGGAGACCGATGGTACCCGAGAGAGGCCAAAAATACTGTCCAGGAACATCGTCGAAGAGCGGATTGCTGAGTTGTTCGCTCCGCTAGCCTCCTTCAGGTTGTCAGGGTACACAAAGCCCTTCAACTGCAAGAATCTGCCTCCTCAGGTGAATATCCTGACTGTGTGTTTCTGAGAAGTTTTTTTATATGTTGTCATTTGCCGGGCAATAAACTGATCCTACTCATGTGAAGATCTATTTGTAGGACAAGGCAGTGTATTTCTCGGGCATGCCGAGAAACGATTGGCTGCCGTTAGTGGATGCACAACGACCAGTTCAACCTGAAGAAAGCTCCGTTGGCGTCTCCTCAGAGTTCGGAGGTATGGATACTGGTCGGACGGAGAGTCCTCCCCTGGTGTCAGTGAAAATCCAGGGGAAGAGGCCGGTAGCCGATGAGCCATCCCAAAAGAAGAGGAAAACAGTGGCTACTGCTCCCCGCAAACCAGGCAGCATCTCACTTGACGATGATCAGACCAATCGAACACGAAGGAGCGCGGTGTTCGATTGGTCTGACGATGATGAGATTCTCACGAACCCTCCCCCAAGCACGAAAGAGCCTCCACGCAGCCCACGTGCGGAGGAACAACCCGGGATAGGCGAACAAGTCCGTGAAGCGCCGACAAGGAGAGTCCCCGAGCAGCGACCGAAGGGAATTTCTATGCAGAAGACGATGGAAGTCCCCACGGGGCGAGCAATGGGAGTCCTTGAGCAACAAGCAAAAGTAGACCCAGAGCAGCAGGCAGAACCAAGGCCGACCGAAGAAGAGCCAAGAATTCCCTCGCTGAACACGGGAGTCGACCCCGCGGCTACGCCCGAAGGCTCAGACCGGCACCGCCGGTTCAAGAAATTGAACCGTCAGACCAAACTGTAAGTGTCCTTATGCTGAAGTTACTTTGTTGTATTTTCTTTACTTCTGTGGTGATTGAATAACTAATTTGATACAGTGCAAGGCGAACAACAGATCCAGCCCCACCCGCTCAGACTGAGCTGCAATCAGAAACTAGCCCTAGAGCGGGGGAGATGCCAGTAGACCCCATCCTAGAGTCCCCGAGTGCTTGGGACCACACGGGGGAGCCGATCGCTGCCCCTGGTGGGCTTGGTGGTGGCGAATGACTGTCTACAACGGCAAACGAGTCGGCGACAGCACCTTCGGCAACAGCGGTATCTGAAACGGAAAAGCTTGCGACACCAAAGGAGCAGACAGCAGTCCTCGAGGCTTTCGGAGGGCATGGTTGGACCCGCTATCCGACCACCGAGCCCCCAGGTGGTACCCCCAACTACAACAGAGGAGGACGAGGTGGAGGAGATCGTGCGTGATGAGCCTCGACCCCATGCTGTCCGGATCCTCCAAAAGCACGGCGATGAAATAGTGATTGTCGAAGAGGAGGACACCAACAAGGAGTTCAGGAGACTGGAGACTGCCCTTACTGGTGTGATGAAATAGATCAAGGTGAATATTGCATCTGGAAAGGTCCTGGTTGTTTATTGGAATTGGCTAACGATACTATCATCGTGTATTTTGTAGGAAATATCTCGAGTTGCCGAGCAGCACCGCCAGCTGATAAAGCGAATGGAGCCCCTTGCTGTGGAGAACGAAAAACTCAAAGAGGTCAGGAACCTCTCGGAGAAGAATATCTAGAGGGCCCAATGTGAATGAGACCTTGTGGAGTCGAACGCGCGAGACCTAGAATACCAGAAGGGGGTCTTGACAGAAAAGCTAGTGGCTGTGTGAGCAGGTACGGGGCCAGTCCGAGTAGCTGGCGGCTGTCTCCGACCAACTAAAAAGTGCTTCTGAGTAGCTGGAGAGGAAAACCGAACATCTCAACAGTGTATCCAAATAGAAAGCAGGTACGGTACATCAACGAATGTACTTTTGTATTGCCAAACAGCCGTATTTTTGTTGACGACTGTTGTGCTTGTAGAGCAAGACGCTGAGCTCGGCCAGATGCGCCAGGCCGTCGATCAACTTCACCAGGAGAAGGCAAAGGAAGCAGAGCGGGCGGACAAACTTGCTGAGGAGCTGAAAGGTGAATTCCTCCTTGTTGGAATTACTGTTGAAGTAGCTTCCTTGTATAATGGATCATTGTAACGCTTGTAGGCTATCGTCATAAAGCCAAAGCATAGTTCGACGTGCTGGTGGAGGAGGCCAAGGTCCAAAAGGAGAACTTCGATGCTATAATTGCCGCGATTAAGCCGGTGCTTGACTGCGTCGACCTGGAACCGACCGCTCAGCACAACGGCAGGCGGCAATGTCCTGACACCATAATCCAGAGGTGCAAGGCAGCATGGGAGAACTTCAAGCCCTTCAACCACGACGCCATTACGACCGTCGCTACCCATGTTCTCGCGGTTGTTCGGTCCCATTTTTTGACCATCGACCTTTAGTCGATAGGAGGTGGGTTCACCGAAGGACTGAACGACGCGGGGACCCAGCAGCTGGAGGATGAAGTGGAGGACGAAGCGAAGATGCTGGCCAGCGATATAGATTTGTTTGGTGAAATGGATGGTAACAGCGGAGCTCAGTAATCTGCTCATAGATTATCATCTGTAAAAGCTTGACAGTGTAATTAGAACGTGCGAAAGCGCAAGAAACAATTATTTGTTGAATAAATGTTATAAGGTGCATGTATATGCAATATATGCAGTTTGCTTGTATTTCGGCAAAAAAATCTTCGTAATTTCAATCCTGACGCGATTATGCGTAGTTCAAATAACGTCCGAACAGTTGGTCTGCTACTGATCCCTATGGCCTTGGCCAACCCATAGTCCATAACGTCGAGCGTGGAGCCCGTGCACATGTAGGAGTAACAGGCGTGACCCAGGAACCACAGCCGACCACCCATGACGCAGAGCACGGAGCCCGTGGCACGTGTAGGGAGAGATCGGTGACTGGGTCTTCTCCATAAAAAACAGCACAGAACGTGTGTTGCTCGGCAGTTGTTGGACGAACTTGGAGATAAAGGCAGCATAAGCGGTGTCCAAACAATGTATTCTATGGTGAACTCTCGGCCTTGGCTAACCCATAGTCTGTAACATAGTGCGCGGAGCCCGTAGACATGTAGGACAAATAGGTGTGACCAAGAAACCGCAGCCGACCACCCATAACATAGAGCGCGGAGCCTGTAGCACATGTAGGGAGAGATCAGACACTGGGTTGTCTCCGTAGAGAATAGAAAAGAAAGGATGTTGTTCTCCGATCGATAAAAGTGTTCGGCGATTTGGAGATAACGTGTTCGGCGATAATGTTTGGAGAAAACATGTTCGGCGATTTTGGAGAAAACATGTTCGGTGATTTGGAGAAATTGTGTTCGGCGATAACGTTTGGAGAAAACGTGTTCGGCGATTTGGAGAAAACATGTTTGGCGATTTGGAGAAAACATGTTCGGCGATTTGGAGAAATCGTGTTCGGCGATAACGTTTGGAGAAAACATGTTCGGCGATTTTGGAGAAAACATGTTCAGCGATTTGGAGAAACGTGGTCGGCGCAGTTACGACGATTACGTATTGGAGTTCGTCATGAAGTAGCATAGAGCTCGGCGACCGCAAGTGGATGTTAAACCATAATAGAGACAAAACAGAGACAAGTTATGGAGACCAAAACTTTACTGACTATAAAATTGGAGAGTACATATCTAGAGTGTTTCAAGGATAGAAACGTATAAGGTGTTCGATGTGCCACGAGTTGGGAACATCGACTCATTCTAAGTCACTTAGGCGATAAGAACCTAGTCGAGTAACCTCTTTGACGACATAAGGCCCTCCCAAGGGGATGAGAGCTTGTGCATCCCTTCAGTTTTTTGTTTTCTACGGAGAACGAGATCGCCGACAGCAAATGAACGACCTTTGATGTTTTGGTTGTAGTACCTCCACAAGCCTTCTAGATATTTTGCTGTACGGACGTAGGTGATTAGGCATTCTTCCTTGGCCCTGTCGACGTCCTCAGACTGAACAGCCTCGGCCTGCTCTTCATCATAGTTTTCCACTCTAGGTGCTTGGAAAGTAACGTCCGCTGGTAGTATGGCTTCTGAGCCATAGACCAAAAAGTATGGAGTAACACCGGTGCTGTGACTAGATTGAGTACGCAGTCCCTAGACTATAGCTGGAAGCTCCTTGAGCCATCTGCCTAGGTACTTTTCTTCTTGCTGAAACAGTCGCTTTTTGAGGGCATCAAGGATCATGCCATTCGCCCGTTCGACCTGGCCATTGGCTCTTGGATGTGCAATGGAAACATATTTGATGGAGATGCAATGGTCTTCGTAGAAGTCCCAGAAGTGATGGCCAGTAAACGTAGTTCTGAGATCGGTGATGATGCTGTTTGGTAGACCAAATCTGTGGATGATATCTTCGAAGAGCTCAACTGCCTTCTTTGCAGTAGCCGAGACGAGCGGGTTATATTCAATCCACTTGGAGAACTTGTCGATGGCGACATATACGTACCAGAAACCACCTGATGCTAGTTTGAAAGGCCCGATCATGTCCAGTCCCTAGCATGCGAAGGGCCAGGAAGCTAGGATGGTTTGCAGCTCTTGTGCCGGCACGTGTATTTGCTTAGCGAAGAATTGGCATCCTTCACAACATCGAACGAGGTCTTCTGCATCAGTGATGACTGTGGGCCAATAAAAACTAGCTCGAAAAGCCTTGCCGACCAGTGTTCTCGAGGCCACGTGGTTGCCGCAGGAACCAGAGTGAATTTTGAGAAGTAGCTTTACTCCCTCCTCTTGGGTGATGCATTTCTATAGTATCCCTTCCTTGGCACTTTTCCTCATCAAGCTGCCGTCCACCAGCATGTAAAGCTTGCTTTGACGAACTAGGCATTCAGTTTTAGTCTTGTCGGTGGGTACCTCGGCGCTGGCGAGGTACTTGATGAATTGCTCCCTCCAATCGGCGACCGGTGGAGGTACCACAAGTACCAACTGCTCGGCAGGGGGAACCTCTTCGACTTCCTTATCTTGTTTGATGGATGACACCGGGAGATCTTGAACAAAGACCCCTAATGGGATCATGGCGTGAGAAGAGCCCAGCTTGGATAAGTGATCGGCGAGTTGATTTTGGTCACGTACCACATGGTGATACTCGATGCCATGGAATTTTCCTTCGAGCTTCCTGATTTTGGCGCAGTATGCATCCATCTTCTCACTAGAACAGGACTAGTCCTTGTTGAGCTAGTTGATAACCAGCACGGAGTCCCTGTACACCATGAGGCGTTTGACGCCGAGCTCGATGGCTATACGGAGACCATGGAGACACGTTCGTATTCCACAGCATTGTTGGAGGCCAGAAAGTGTATCCAGAGAACATAGCGTAGCTTATCCTTGGTCGGCGTAAAGAATAGAATGCCCGCACCAGCACCATTGATGTTAAGGGTGCCATCGAAGTACATCACCCAGTGTTCGGGGCAAGTAGCGGCGATGGGCTCTTGGATCTCGGTCCATTCAGTGATGAAATCAGCAAGCACCTGTGACTTAATGGTAGGTCTGCTTCTGAATTCGATGGAATAGGTGCCGAGCTCAACAGCCCACTTAATGATGTGGCCATTAGCCTCTTTGTTGCAGAGAATGTCCCCCAGAGGGAACTCAGTGACCACGACGATCTTGTAGTATTTAAAATAGTGTCAGAGTTTGCGCGACGTAATAAGAATGGCGTATAACAGCTTTTGTACCTGAGGATAATGAGTTTTTGGGCTCATTAAGTACCTCGCTGATGAAGTAAACTAGACGTTGTACTTTATAAGCGTGCCCGACCTCCTCGCGTTCGACGACAATGGCTATGCTCACGACACGAGAAGTGGCGGCGATGTATATTAGCAGAGTCTCATCTGGATGTGGCGTCGTCATGATCGGAGGCTTTGTTAAGAACACCTTGGGCTGCTCAAAAGCTGAGTCTGCTTCCTCTGACCAGGAGAATCGCTCGAAGGCCTTGAGGAGTTTGAAGAAAGGTAGCCCTTTTCGTCGAGGCAAGATATGAAATGACTTAAAGCAGCCATGCAGCCTATAAGCTTCTGTATATCCTTGACGCATGTCGGCCATTTCATATTGGTGATGGTGGAGACCTTGTCAGGGTTAGGTTCGATACCTCGAGCACTGACGATGCAGCCCAGCAGTATACTAGATGGAACTCTAAAGACGCACTTTGAAGGGTTCAGCTTCCATCGGTACTTGTTCAGGTTAGCGAAGGTTTCTTCAAGGTCGACGATAAGGTTGTCGGCTGTCTTGGTCTTGACGACCATGTCGTCTATGTAGGCTTTGACATTACGGTCGATCTGGTTATCGAGGCACATCTAGATGGCCCTTTGATAGGTAGCCCCGAGGTTCTTGAGTCTAAAGGACATAGTTGTGTAGCAGTATGCACCGAAAGGCACAATGAATGACGTCTTGATCTAGTCTTCTTCCTTGAGGGAGATCTGATGATAGCTGGAGTAACAGTCAAGGAAGGAGAGCAGTTCACAACCGGTGGTAGAGTCTACAACCTCATCTATCCGAGGCAAGCCGAAGGGGTCTTTAGGGCAGTGTTTGTTAAGACCAGTATAATCAACGCACATTCTCCATTCTTTATTCTTTTTTCGAACGAGAATAGGGTTTGCTAACCAATCTGGATGATACACTTCTTTTATGAACCCGGCAACTAAGAGCTGTTTTATTTCTACCCTAATAGCCTCCTTCTTGTCTGGCGTGAATCAGCGGAGTTTCTACTTCATCGGTTTGGTGGTCGGCGAGACATTCAAGGAGTCCTCGATCTTCTCTAGTGGTACCCCTGGCATGTCTATAGGTTTCCAAGCAAACACATCGGCGTTGGCACGTAGGAAGGAGACGAGTGCGCTTTCCTATTTGGGGTCAAGGTGAGCCCCAATCTTCACGGTCTTGGAGACGTCGTCAAGGCCGAGGCCAACCTCCTTGATTTCCTTGGACTTGGCGGAGGCGCGGGGAAGCTCTAGCTCTAGGATCTCCATGTCATCGGTGGGTGCTGTATTGGGTTTGGCGACCACGCTAGCCATCTGGATGGAGAGGTCGGTGGCTTCGACGAGAGCGAGACTCTCTGTCTCGCAGGTGTAGGCAACGGAGAGGTTGGCCCGCAGAGCTAGGACTCCTGTAGGTGAAGGCATCTTCATCACCAGATATGCATAGTGCGGTACGGCCATGAACTTGGCCAGAGCTGGCCGGCCAAGTATGGCGTGGTAGGCGGTGTCAAAGTTGGTGACGTAGAAGTTGATATGCTCGATGCGGTAGTTGCTTGCCATGCCGAGCTGTACTGGTAGGGTGATCTCTCTGAGTGGTCTGGATGCCCTTCCAGGTACCACACCCCAGAAGGAGGAGTCTGAGGGTGTGAGATCTGTTATCGCGAGGCCCAACTCCCTTAGGGCCCTAGCGAAGAGTAGGTTCAAAGCACTGCCACCGTCAATGAGGACTTTTCTGAAGAGCACCTTATGGACGGTTGCGTCGAGGACGAGGGGGAAACACCCTGTGTAGGGTATGTCTACCCACTGGTCGGCCCTACTGAAGGTGATGGGGACCTCAGACCATGGGCGATAGCTAGGGTCGATGGTGGTTTCCTCTAAAGTGACGGCGAGTACTCTTCGGGCGGTGAGCTTCCGTTCTCTTCTACTCTCAGTGGAGGCGAGGCCCCCGAAGATGGTGGCGACCACCTTATCATGGTCCTAAAAGGCATTGTTGTTGCCCCTAGGTGGTCGGCGACCTCTGGCTCCATCGTTGGTGTCATCATCGAGCCTCTTGTCCTGGAACTCCTTAGCCAGACCAATGCAGTCCTTCATCTTGTGTTTGGCATTCTTGTGAAGAGGGCACGGGCCATCAAGGATCTTTTGATATTGTTCATCATAGTTGCACTTGGCGCGAGGTTGACTGAAGGCGGCGATGATGTGTTCTGGCCGGTGGCGGTGATTTTGGCCAGGCCTGTGTCCTCCTGTCCGATCACAGCCGCTGTCGCGATGGTAGCTGCGGTCGTCAGGGCGGCGGTCACTATGACATCGGTCGTCAGGGCGATCATTGTAATGGTGAGATGGGCGCTGAGTGCCTACATCCTTGTTGAAGCGCACCTTGGCTTCCTCGGCATCGACGTACTGGTTGGCAGTAGTTATCATTTTGCTGATGCCGGTGGGCGGCTTGCGGTTGAATTTGGAGCAAAGCTCGTGATGGTGGAGTCCTCGGATAAAGGTGGTGATGACTTTAGCTTCCGTGATGTTGGGAATAGAGTTCCTCATCTCAGAGAAACACCGGATGTAGCTGTGGAGGAGCTCGGATGGCTTCTGGTTGATGCGGCTAAGATCAAGCTTCGTGCTAGGTCGAGTACACGTGGCCATATAGTTGTCGGTGAAGACTTTCTTCAGCTCTTCCCATGACCCGATGGAGTCCAGCGCAAGGCTGGTAAACCAGCTCATGGCGAGTGGCATGAGCATGATGGGGAGATAATTCGCCATGATGCTGGTGTCTCCTCCGGTGGCACGGACAACAGTGTGTAAGCCTACAGCCACTGAGTCAGGTTCATTCTTCCTTCATAGGGCTCGACCCCGGTGATCTTAAAACCACAGGGCCACCGAAGCATTCGGAGTGCCCTTGTGAAAGCTGGAGGCCCCTCAGGGTTGTCAACACCATCATCTATGGCATTGCGGTTGGGGATAGGCTCGAGGGCTGAGTCCGAGTTACCGTACTCATTTTCGTAATCCTAGCGGCGACGCACATCGTCTTCATGGCGACCGAAGCGACGTTGCTTGATATGCCATCGCGTATCCCAGAGGTTGCTGAGATGCACTCTAGCATCCTATTCGAACTCCTGGTTGTGCTAGCGATGGTGTTCTACGCGATGCCCCTCGGGTCCCCCCTGGAGAGGTAGCGACTAGTCAGCAAAACGGCTTTGACTGGGGCAGTGATTGGATCTTGGCGCAACTGATCGGTGAATTGTGCTCATAGAGCACGAAGGTCTCTGATCCTCATGAATCTCATTGACCTGACAGTGAGCCGCTTTAAGCATGGTAGCGATCTTGGCGAGCTCGGGCGTTTGAGGGAAACAAGCGAGATCGTTGGCGGCTACTGCCAAATTAGTGCTTGGAGTCTTGAAGATGTCGTGGCCGTCGACGCGAAGAAATTCTTCGTCGAGGTTGCAGTGGAACGGGAGCGGTCTTCCTTGAGAATCGAGCCGATTATTCCAAGCAGCCTTGACCCTCATGATGGCTGCCTCATTTTCTCTCCGCTGCGCGTGGTTGATGTTCCGGTTCTCCTGAGCAATGTGCTCCTCCTTGGTTTCGCCGTTCCAAGGAGGGCTATCGATGCTGACATTGAAGATCGCACCACCCCAGAAGGGTGGAAGGAGAAATTGATCAGAGAAGGTTTCGGCGAGGGTCTCCGTAGAGCCCTAAGACTCGGAGCCCGGAGTTTCTTCCAGGATGGTCTAGAGGGGCACCCCGAGGCTCTGGCCTAAGTGTAGCATGTTGACGGCTGATGGAAGCTAGATGACAACCTGGTCAGGGAGTAGACGGGCGCAGTCCACCTGGTCGGCGAGTTTGCCCCTCAGGGCTTGTTGGTAAGCGGCGGCAACGTTGGTGAACCTGAAGGGTAGGGCCATAACCCCTGCAGTTCCCCAAGCAGCCTCCGATAGATCTGGATTGGAGGGTGGTCGGCACTGAACCAGAGTGTCCACTGCCAATTCGACGACAGAGAGACAATCGGCGAGCTTTAGTCTGACTCGGTCGATGGATTCGATCAAATTGTCGTTGTTGATCTGCCTCCTCTAGTAGCAAGGAAGCGGACGGCGAGTTGTCATCAAAGAAGACCTCAGAATCAGCTCCGATATTGGATCTGCAGTTGCAGGTGCGGGGGTGACCGGCGCAGAACCGATCTGCCCCGGCTCGAGGAGCTCTCTGACTCCATCAGCGTTGATGACCCACGAGATGGATCCGATCGTGAAGATCTGGCTAGGCTATGGAAGGGATGAAGAGCCTGCGGAAAAAGCCATCTTGTTCGACAAGGAAACAGCACGCACACCCCTACCTGGCGTGCCAACTGTCGATAGAATATCATCGGCAGTCCTCCGAGGGGTATCCCACAAAGGTAGATTGATCGATAGAGGAGCGTGAGATCAAGAATAAGAAGGCAACAGAGACACATGAGTTAGACAGGTTCAGGCCATCAGTATGACATAATACCCTACTCCTGTGGTCTGTTGGTTTGTATTAGCTATCGTATGATATGTCGTGATTTTAGAGGGGGTCCCTGCCCACCTTATATAGTCTGGGAGGCAGGGTTACAAGTCGGTTAGATCTGAGAGATAACCGAAAAGTAATAACTGATTATAGGAATCTTGAGATCATACATATCCTAACAGATCTTGTAGTATCTTCAGGATATCTTCCCGGTGTCTTGCGGCAGGCGCCGAGTAGAGTCATGCCCCACAAGGATTTGTCTTGTGGGCTGGGCCACCCCTAGGGGCGCAGCCCATGTGGCCTACCGTGGGTATCCGGGGTCGTACACCCCACAAGACCGGTGGAAGTCATTGGGTTATTGATAGTGGTTGCACACAACATATGACCGGTGATCCTCGTATGTTCACCTCACTAGATGAAGAAGTAGATGGACAAGAAAGAATCACATTTGGAGATAACTCAAAGGGCAAGGTTAAAGGATTGGGCAAAGTGGCAATATCAAATGATCATTCTATCTCAAATGTGCTATATGTTGCTTCATTGAGCTTCAACTTGCTATCCGTTGGACAATTGTGTGATCTTGGCTTCCAATGCTTGTTCATAGAGAAGGAAGTTGTATCTAAGAAGGATGATGATCAAGTGATATTCAAAGGATTTAGATACAACAACCTATATCTAGTGGATTTTACCTCCGAAGATGCAAATTTGAAGACTTTCCTATTCACCAAAACAACACTTGGGTGGCTATGGCATAGAAGACTTGCTCATGTTGGAATAAGCTCACTCAATAAGCTAATGAAGAATGATTTGGTGAGAGGGTTGAAGGATGTGAAGTTTGAGAAGGACAAGCTTTGTAGTGCATGTCAAGCCGGCAAGCAAGTTGCAAATACTTATCCAACCAAAGCCTTCATGTCAACCACAAGAGTGCTAGAACTCCTTCACATGGATTTATTTGGACCAACAACATACAAGAGTTTGGAAGGAAATCTTTATTGTCTTGTGATTGTTGATGACTATTCAAGATATACATGGGTATTCTTCCTTCATGACAAATCCAAAGTTGCATCTTGCTTCAAGAAGTTTGCCAAGAGAGCACAAAATGAATTTGAAGTGAAGCTCAAGAAGATTAGAAGTGACAATGGGAAGGAATTTGACAACACAAACATAGAAGCCTATTGTGATGAGGTTGGGATCAAGCATGAGGTCTCTGCAACATATACTCCTCAACAAAATGGTGTAGTTGAGAGAAAGAACCGGACATTGAATTCTCTTGCAAGAAGAATGCTAGATGAGTACAACACCCCTGAAGCTCTATGGGCGGAAGCTATCAACACCACATGCTATGCATCTAACCGCCTATTTCTTCAAAAGTTCCTTGGCAAGACACCTTATGAGTTGCTCAATGGGAAGAAGCCGGATGTCTCCTTCTTTAGGGTGTTTGGTTGCAAATGCTACATCTACAAGAAGCGGCAACACCTAGGGAAGTTTCAAAGACGTTGTGATATTGGTTTTCTTGTTGGTTACTCATCAAAGTCCAAGGCATATAGAGTATTTAATCATGCCACCGGCTTGGTTGAAGAAACATATGATGTGGAATTTGATGAATCTAACGGCTCCCAAGGAGCACATGAGAATCTTGATGATGAAGGTGATGAACCATTGAGGGAGGCTATGAAGAACATTCTGGTTGGAGACATCAAGCCTAAAGATGATGAAGATAATGTACAAGTGATTGATCCACCTTCTTCATCAAGTGTGCCACAAGATTATGATAAAGATGGGAGAGTAGAAAATGAAGATACTCATGTCTCCCATGATCAAATGGTGGTACAAGCACAAGATGTTGATGCTCCACAACCTCCTCAAGTGGTCAATAGAAGAAATACACCTCTACTACAAGATCATCCATAAGATCTCATCATAGGGAGTCCATCAAAGGGTGTAATGACTCGCTCACAAAAACATGCTTCATTTATTGCTCATCACTCTTTCGTTGCTATGAGCCTACCAAGGTAGAAGAAGCTCTTCAAGATCTGGATTGGATAAATGTCATGCATGAAGAGTTGAACAACTTCACCCGCAATGAAGTTTGGACTCTTGAAGAGCGGCCAAAAGGTGCAAGAGTCATTGGAACAAAGTGGGTGTTCCGCAACAAGCAAGAAGATCAAGGCATAGTTGTGAGGAACAAGGTAAGACTAGATGCAAAGGGGTTCTCTCAAGTTGAAGGATTGGATTTTGGAGAGACCTTTGCACCGGATGCAAGACTAGAAGCCATTCGTATCCTCCTTGCATATGCATCACATCATGAAATGAAACTATATCAAATGGATGTGAAAAGTGCATTTTTAAATGGCTTTATTAATGAACTAGTCTATGTTGATCAACCTCCTAGGTTTGAAGACCCTAGATATCCTAATCATGTTTATAGGTTGTCCAAGGCATTATATGGGCTTAAGCAAGCCCTAAGAGCTTGGTATGAGCGCCTTCGAAACTTCCTCATTGAGAAGGGCTTCACCATCGGGAAGGTCGACACCACACTATTCACCAAGAAGCTTGATGGGCACATCTTCATTTGTCAAGTGTATGTTGATGATATCATCTTTGGATCATCAAATGAAGATTCTTGCAAAGAGTTTGGTGAATTGATGTTAAAGGAGTTTGAGATGTCAATGATTGGAGAGCTTACATTCTTTCTTGGTTTTCAAGTCAAGCAAATGAGAGAAGGGATTTTCATCTCTCAAGAGAAATATACAAATGATCTTCTCAAGAGATTCAAGATGGATGAATGTAAGCCAATCAAGACACCAATGCCAACTAATGGATATCTCGACCTAGATGAGGGAGGTAACATGGTTGATCAAACTATCTACCGCTCTATGATTGGTAGCTTGTTATATTTAACCGCATCTAGGCCCGACATCATGTTTAGTGTGTGTATGTGTGCTAGATTTCAAGCTAATCCTAAGGAAACTCATTTGATTGCCGTAAAAAGAATCCTTAGGTATCTTAAGCACACACCAAGCATTGGCCATTGGTATCCTAAAGGAGCTATATTTGAATTAGTTGGCTATTTCGATTCGGATTATGCCAGTTGCAAAGTTGATAGAAAAAGCACATCCAGAGGGTGCCATTTGCTTGGTAGATCACTTGTGTCTTGGTCCTCCAAGAAACAAAATAGTGTGGCCTTGTCCACCACCGAAGCGGAATACATTGCCGCGGGTGCTTGTTGTGCACAAATACTTTACATAAAACAAACTTTGCTAGACTATGGTGTAGTTCTAGAAAAAGTACCTCTTTTGTGTGACAATGAAAGTGTGGTAAAACTTGCAAATAATCTGATTCAACACTCTCGCACCAAGCACATAGATATCCGCCATCACTTTCTTAGAGATCATGTTGCTAAAAATGATATATCATTAGAAGGTGTAAGGACCGAGGATCAGTTGGCGGATATCTTCACTAAACCGCTAGATGAGGCGACTTTTTGTCAATTGCGGAATGAGCTCAATGTTCTTGATTTTAGTAACTTCACTAAAAATTGAGCTTGTGTTGTCCCTTGCATTGCATTGTAATACATAACATGCTTAAGTTTTGGTAATGCATATAGGGCTTGTCTAACATGGTTAAGATAACCATCGTAAAGCGTGTGAAGAAGCTTAACCTTGGATCAAACTTGACAAGCAACTAGATTTGTTTTCAAGTATTGCATTGCATATGCATGAATGTTGCTTTGTCATTTATCTTCAATTGCCTTCTTATTGCCTATTTTCTTAAAAAGAATTATAGCCTAAGGCAAAATATTTTGAAAAACTTGAGGGTTTGAGAGATATCACTCACATCAGTCCCAATTGGTGTTTATTTGGATCTTATTGGAGTTGGGACTTGATTGGGAATAGGCAGCACAAAGGCCTATGAAGATTTGCTGGAAAAAGGGTGACCGGACGCTGCACCGGACTCTGATGTCCAGCGTCCGGTCAGTTCACAGGAGGTGAACTGCTACTAAGAAGGAGTGACCGGACGCTGAAACAGTGTTCTCCCAGCGTTTGGTTAGATGGTGATCCAGCGTCTGGTCGATTGAAGACGATGAAGGCAGTTTGCACCGAACTCTAGCCGCGTGCGGTCAGTGTTCACCGGACATGTCCGGTCGTGATTCCAAGGGATTTGGACCTCTCTGGAATCGACCGGACGCTAGGTGGCAGCGTCCGGTCGCTGCCACCGGAGCGTCCAGTCAGTAGAAAACATGTGGGGTTCAATCTCTTATCTCGTTTCCTTTTCTATCACGGTCGGGGGACCCCCATATAATGCAACACCACGTCAATGCCTATGCCCTAACCCATGCCGCCGCCGAGTCCCTACGCCACCGCTCTGCCCATGCCTCTAAGCCGGGCGTCGCCGCCGTCGCCCGCATTGCTCTACGCCGTGCACCACCATGCCACGCCTTCGTGCGACCACGCCACCTGTGCTGCACTGCGCATCTCCATTGCCTGCGCCGCTGCTCGCGTCTCCACGCCCGCACCTCTACGTCATGCGCTACCGCTGCCTGGGTCACCGCGCGTGCCATCACACTTGCCCTAGATGCGTCGCCGTCTTGCTTCACGCAGCCGAGCTCCCTCACCCTAGCCATCGATTCACTGCGCATTGTGAACCCTAATCTCCAGTTGCCGACCCGGTGGTTCCTCGATCCGTCTCTCTTCTCGTTGTTTCACCGGTTCATCAGGTAGCAAGCCCTCATTTCCAATTTTGTACCTAATTGCTTGCTTTCTAGGGTTTCATATCTCTAGATGAATAATTAAGATTATTTGTATATCCTCTATTCTATCGTGCAGCGAGTCGGTGCCGTTGAGGTCCTATTTACAGTTGTCAGTCAACTCGGGGCCAAGCTCGCAAGTACAGAATGAGGCCAAGCCTTAGAAGTGACAGTTGATAGTTGTTTCTTGTCAGCGGTAGTTGTTCTTTTCAGATCCATCAGATGGTTCGTGTCAAGAATGTTGGAGGTGGTCCCGGTGATGAGGATCCGAGACACCCGCCTCGCTTGCCTGTAGATCTAAAAGGCAAGGCGATGAAGAAGCTTGCAACAAAGAAGCAGAAGTATCTAGATGTAGATACAGCTAGAGCAGCCGCAGTTGTAGCAGCAGCAGAGCGTGTGGAGGCAGGAGGTGCTAGGAATGGAGTCCGGATCATAGATCAGCTCTCTCCTTCTACTAGAGCCACACTTGAGCAGGTTGAGCGTCGTCATGGTGGTCTAGCTTGGACTGTCATGGTTGCAGGACGGTGAGTTGTCTTGGATGAGAGTCAGCCTCAAGGTGGGTCATAGCAGGAGCCACAGCCAGCAGCGTAGACTCAGGAGGGAGAGCAGGCACCTCAGCCGTAGCTTCACCGCTCTAGACGTACCCGTGTGCCAGTCACTCCGAGGTAAGAGACTCAGCGGAGAGGTTCACGTCTACCGCCTAGACCACAGGGTCTGCCCCTAGTGACCCACTTGGATTTAAGGGCTACCACGGCCAAGCAGGTTCAGCATCTCAGATTTGTGGATTTTGAGCAGTGGTTTCCACCGAGGCGGGATGAGCATGCTTCAGAGGGTTTCTACACACCTCTGCAGGAAGATTTCTATAATGCATATCTTAACAATGGGGCTATATTCATATCTCAGAGGGTGTGTAACATTGAGACCATTGTTGTAGCAGCTGGAGAGCGCATTCACCCCTACCTATCTTACCTGCCAGGGCTGACAGATTTACTTGGACGGACAGGCTTATATGTTCCATCTTGGGTGCGTCAGTTCTATGCTTCTCTCTGGATTGACCCGCAGCACAGATTCATACACTTTGCATTCAGTGGTAGAGATTATAGGCTAATGAGCACTAAGGTCAGAGAGATACTTAGGCTTTAGGAGTAGCTCGTCCGGCTACATGAGGTTTGCTATGGACAGACAATGCCCCCAGATGCCCTCATGGCGGTATGGTGCCCCCTATACATCTAGTCCGCCACTACTTCACAGAGCCATTCGGCGAGGGGTCTAGCAGGACACCTAGTGATCTCACTCCCATTGCTAGAGTGCTTGATGCCATTATGAGGAGGACACTCCATCCAAGGATGTGTTATCGTGAGGGCTTGACTCGCATATAGTTGTGGTTACTGAACTGTCTGATGCAGCAGACAGTGTTTGATATTTGGGATCTCCTTCTATCAGAGATGGAGGATACTATTGCAGAGGGGTTCAGGGGTCACAGGCAGCTGCTGTAACACCCCAGGTGTTTGGCTTCCACATTTGCACTTGCATTTCATGAACATGAGCATCATTCATCCATTCATGAGCTTGTATTGCATGAAACATGTTTTCGAAACATTGCAACGTATCGTTATATTTCATGTGTGTTGTTTTTATGAAATGAATAGTGTGCAACACCCAAGTGCAACATGTGCAACTCACTTTAGTGAAACATGGTTAGTTAGTACTATGCAACAAGATCATAAAACATGTGAAACATGACTATGAAACAAATGTAATATTTCATTGGTTTTCCTTGTTTCAGTACATACAATGCTTGATTCTTGTGTGACCAATGTGTGATGTGGCTAAAAATTCTCTTAAGCAACTTAGTTATACATAGAATGTCATTTGGAACATTGTTCATGTTTATCATGTTGCCTAATTATGATTTCAAATAGTGGTTTGACTTGTTTTGACCCCTGAACTCTTTTGTTTGACTATTTAAAAAGTGTAGCTTAGAGTATTTGCATGTCTGAGCAACCTAAAGCAAAGTTGTAGCAAATTTTATACGGAACAAACTTTGTTTAGAAGCCAAGTCATGAAAATGTGCACAACATGCTCAAAAAGGGACCACAAGTCAGTGTTGAGGGCTGATTCAACACTTAGAAAATTTTCTAAGTCTAAAATGCAATGTCAGTTTGATCGAGCTGACTTTGGCTTGATATAACTCGTGATCCGTTGAGAATTAGCTGATGACTTCTAAAGCATTGTTGTAGCCCTATCATAGCTCTACAACTTTCATGTATATTGTTTGCACTGATTCTTCCCGGTTTTAGAGATCAAGCGCTGTAAATCTTCGCTGTTAGGCTCGATCAGGTTCACTGAAACGCTGCTACAGTGTCGACAGGGTTTAGAACTCGACGGCCGCGTGGAGGAGACCCGTCGTCGGCCACCTGACCACGCAGGCCACGCGCCATGGCCGTTCTGGTGCTGCTGGCCACTGCTTGAACTCACGCCCGTCTGCCCGACCTGCTCTCCATTCCATTTCACGTTTTCCTTCGCCTTCCCCGCTCGCCGCAGCAGCGCACCATCGCTCCGCCATTGCCGAGCGAGCTCCACCGTCGCCTAGCTCACTCGCCGCAGCAAAAACACGACCTCTAGCTTGACCACAGCTCCGCCGTGTCCTCCTCTACCTCGTCGACCTTCTAGCCGAGCCATCCGAGCCATAGGTGAGGGCCATTGGCCGTTTTTTCGACGCTGTCTCCATGGCCGCACCTCGCCGGAGCGGAGCTCACCGCGGCCAACCACCACCGGGACCCTCTCGTCCTCCTTTCTCTGCTTGGTTAGCTCCGTGGTGACCCCGTGAAGCTCGTACCGAGCTCGGGGGAGGGGCATTGAGGGCTCGCCATCATCTGTACCTCGTGCTGGAGCTCTGCCGTGCCGCCTTCACCGGCAACGAGCTACCTTCGATTAGCTTTAGGTCTTGCCGGTAGCACCATTCGGCGCGGCTTGTCACGTAGATCATGTAGGTGCCCTCGGTGTCACCGGAGAAGCCGCCGTCGGCGAGCTTTGCCACTGACGCGCCATCGCATGCCGTCTCCCCTGTTTCCGTCTCACTGACTAGCGGGCCCGGCTGACACGCGGGTCCCACGCGTCAGTGACTACATATTCAAAAGCCAGTTCAAATAATTCCAGTTTGTATGCTGCTTTGTGAATTTTGTATCTCCAAATTGGTAGATCCAAATGGAGTGATTCTAATTTTGGTAGAATCATAGTGAAGCCTAGTATTTAGGAAAAATATGACATGAGCACTTGAAGTGGAAATTTTGGATGAATTAAATAGGAACTTGAAATGTGTTTTTAAAGGCATGCAAACTTGTTTAAATTATATCTTGAGTTTCTGTGCTCCAAAAATTATGAAATTTTGTGGGTAAGCTATTCTTGCTTAGTAGAAGCTCTGGTAAAAAATTCAGAGTCATTGCATGTATGGTTCTTGAGTTATAGAATTTCCTTTTATCATTGATTAATACTTGTGTGAATTTTTGTAAATTATCTAGGAATCCTATGACCATGAAACTTTGTGGGGAGTATCCTAGTACCTTAAGGATGCTAGGAAAAATATGAAATCTGTTGCTTGACACTTTTCACTAAGGTTTCCTAATTATGTCATTTTAAGCCATTATGTCTTATCATTTTTGTGTAGGCTGTTATACTTGCTCAAATGATGTGAAATTTTTATAGTGGTCTACTTAGAGCATGTAGTACCCACTGTAATGTTTGTAGATTTAATGGTGTAGTTTTCATACATGTTTACTATTTCCTCTAATTAATTAAATAAATTAAGAAAGGTATTAAAAGAAATGTTTTGGTGATGAACACCCTGCTTTCTGGTGTTCTTGTGATATGTGTAATAAGTGAGTAAAGTTAGTTTTGTCCAATTATGTGTTTACATCATAAGTTAATAATTATTTTGTTTGCATTATGTCCTTCTGGACAGTTCTGGGGACTTTACAAAGTTCCCCATGATAATTTGGTTTGCTGTGAATGTGGTGAATACAAAAAGTTGTAGATAACTGATGTATCTAGCTCCTGTCAAAATTTGGTGGCATTTGGCCTAGTAGTTTAGAAGTTACAGTCGTTTAAAGTTGGAGCACAGCTTTGCCGGTTCTCTGTCTTGTTAAGATAGATATCTGTTGATTAAAGAGTTCGACCTGGTAAAGGTTGGAATCATGCTTTGAGGTCTAAAAATGAATTGTAGACAATTTCATAAGCTTTTCAAATTGTCTTGTTGCCTGTCATTTGGATTTCTAAATCTCTAGTTATGGCCAGTTTACTGTACCGCTATATAGTTTCTATTTTGCTGAAATACAAATACTTGTGTGTATGCTTTGTTACAATGTTCTTGTTGATTGTTTAGGGGCTAGCCTAACTTGAGAACATGCTTAGGTGTAGGTGCTAGGTCCTTAACTAAAGATGAGCAATTATACATTAGGTTGTATAAACTTGGTAAGTTAAAGTGATTTGAATAGAGCTTAAGTAGAATATGCGGACTGCAGTGAGCATGTGCATTTCCCGAGCATCCCTAACTTTGTTCATGTGCATCCATGATATTTATCGTGCGCATACATGCAATAGGTGTGCCGGAGGGAGTGACGCTGCTAGAATTCGAGGGAGCCAACCAGGAGGAGGAGCCCAAGGTGCAGGAAGCCGACGAAGCAGCCGCCGAGGAGGAGTTGCCCGAGTGCCCTGACCACCGTCCTTCCTCTTTCCTGAAAGGCAAGCCCCAGAGCATATTAAGCCTCCCATGTTTTTACAAATACATTGAGTATCTTTTATTCGTTGATGATGCATTAAGTATAGGAATTGGTTGGAACCAATTGTTGCATTATATATCCTTCCTTGTCCAGATATCGTACTGGAATCCTATTTGAGTTCAGGAACGGGTTAAATGCTTAGCCATGCTTAGTGCGGTAGAAGTCAAGTGATTTCCTATCACCTGCGAGCTTTAGGATGAGGTGGATCACGGTTGGCGATATTTGCTATCATGGAAAAGAACCATGTTAATAATGAATTAAGACCAGGCGGAGTCTTGTGTAGGTTTGGACATAGTGACTCCGTCTGAGTCGTTTAAGGACCGATACGTTGTACGTCCTTATGTCATGTTGAACACAGCCTAACACTTAGCTGGCCGGATAAGTCGTTCTGACCGCGAAGCCTAGTAGCTCGACTCAGGATGGGGACGCAAGCAGTGGCGTGCATTCTGGAGGTAGTAAGGATGTGCGGAGAGCCATTGGCATAAGTCCAAGGCGGGTTAGAGTCCCGAACAACCTTGGCAGAGTGGTTCTCTGAGAATGTCGATCTATTTGGACTCATGACTCCTGAATCGTACCAAAGGTGACTCGTTTACGACCCTAACGGGGGAAGCAGGGTTTGTGTTTAGGAATACCCCTCCAGCTGGATAGGAATCGATTCGAATCGCCGTCTCTCCCAGATAGTGAGAACTTGACTGAGCAGTGGCAACGTAGATTCAATTAATTTAACGATATGGTTAAATGGATGATGATGATAATGTTGCCACGATTTACACCTGATATGGTTATTAATGGTTGCATCTTAATCAAATGATTGCTTAGTACAGGCGCTAATATAGATGACAGGTTAATGGCTAAAAGTCACTGCTAGTTTAGGTTAAGAGTTGATCTTTATTACTTATGCTTTTCCTCAAAAAGAAAGTGTCAGTCAGATCCACTAAATTAAGCTATGCATAATCCTTGGTATCATTTGTTTTGGTTTTCGACGGGTAAGTCTAGCTGAGTACATTCTCGTACTCAGGGTTTATTCCCTCTTGTTGCAGATGATCTTCTATATCAGGAATTCTGTAAGTATTGTCTCCACCCAGCGGGTGATGAAGACTAGATCATGGGCATGATCTCTGTTTCTCTTATCTGAATGCTTTTGTGGGTTCTGATCAGCGAACCAGTATTTGTATTTGAACTCGGGTGTGTAAGTTAAACTATTTGCTTCCGCGTACTTTACAAGACTTGTTTTGTAATAACGATGACTCTGAGGTGTTGTAACCTATTTGCAACCATCTGCGAAATGTTGTAACATATGATATGTTATGTTGAATTACTGTGATCTTGGTTGTATACAAGTTGGTTTGAAATCCTTCGAGGTTTCAGTTGACTACCGGGTTTATATGGGCTCAAGTGCGAGAATTTGATCGTTTCGGCGATTGTTTTTGTACTTGTGCTCTTATAAATTGGTCGATTCTGTGACAGCTGTTGTATGCTCACTGGATTACATTCTTGATTCATAGGGCAGTTACAGTGAGGCCACCTGAGATGCTAGCTGAGTATAGTAGTGCTACTATAGAGTTTCCTACATATAACCTAACTCAGATGATCCGCCATAGGACACCGAGTGCACCTAGCCAGCCGCGTCGTCGTCTAGAGGTGCTATAGACTGCAGCCCAATAGGACGATACTATCAGGGGCATAGCAGCTATAGAGGAGGAGCAGCTTGACGCTCAGTAGGAGGGCATGGTCAAGAGTGACCCCAGCGATAGCTTAGATGAGGACTACTGTGATATCCCTTAGATGCCTCCTCGACGACATGATCATGAGGCTGGTAGCTCTAGTTCAGCTCCATCTGCACCGTAGACAGACCCCGCTCTACTTGCCATACTTGAGCGGATGAGGCAGGATCAGGCTCGCCAGGCTCAGGAGGCCGTCGCTACTTTTGTACAGTTTTAGACTCGACAAGATGAGTTTCAGTGGCAGCAGCAGGCCATACAGCAGCAGTAGCAGGCCATGCATCAGCAGCTGCTTCTCATGTAGTAGCAGCTACTTGGGTTTATGCAGCATGTTGTGTCAGCTATTGGGGTTCCACCGCCATGGCCTTCACCCTAGCTTGGTCAGCCTGCCACCACTTCTATGACTCCAGCTTTACAGTCTAGTGGGCTTCAGAGTCAGGGACAGCCACCAGCACAGTTTGCTTCACCTACAGAGCAGGTGTCCTAGTGGTTTGCTTTGCCTGTGTTAGCCTCGCAGTTCACACCTCTCTAGACGGGTTTCACACCGGCTCAGACTTCCTCGCTACTAGTGCCAGATACTTCAGTCTCCAGGAATCTTGGAGTGACCTTCAGTGAGTTGATAGGGCAGCCTACTCCGCCATATTTGCATGTCCTAGATCCTTCTATAGTTGCACCTATTACCAGGACTACAGAGACGCTCCCTTCCTCAGTGGCATCATCAGAGTCGGCTACTCCAGTCATACCTGCACAGTCTACAGCAGCTCCAGTTGTTGATCCGACCTAGACTGCTTTAGCATCGCTTCCAGCTACAGAGTGTCAGACAGCTCAGAGCTCAGGGTCAGATGATGATGGCACTCAGTTCTAGCTTGCTCCTCGTACCTCAGCGCCCGACTCATTTGTTGCAGCCCCACCGACCGACCCTTAGGTTTTGGTGTTTGACGCCAAAGGGGGAGAGGGATCGAGTATGTTAGTCTTAGGGGGAGTGACATATCTAGGGGGAGCTTAGTTTATCTATTAGATTATCTATTACATTTGGAGTTTTATGTGTGATACACTATTATGCATTCGTGTGTTTACTTTTATGCATCAAACTATATTTATGTGATAGTGATATCTACGTGACCATGATATATGACATGTGTACTCTCTACTTTGAATTATTTATATGTCATATCACTTGTGCTATGCTCATTTGCTTTGCTTCCGCATTTTACTCCGATACAAATGAGCTTTATTACTTGTACTCATGCTTATTTCATATCTTTTGAGTACATCATGTTGGCTTGGGTCATATAAGCTTGCCTAACTCTTTTGTTCTTATTGTCAAAAGCTTATATGAACCAAGCATGTTAAAAACCTCAACTCTTTCACAAACTCGAGGTGGTATTGTCATCAATCACCAAAAAGAGGGAGATTGAAAGCATCTAGGCCCCTAGTTGGGTTTCGGTGATTAATGACAATACATGATTGCTATGACTAACGTGTGTTTTACAGAGGCAATTAAGTTAGGTCATGGTAATGAAGATCGATTGGGCTATCATGGTGGTCATGCCCCTATGATGGAAATCATTTTGGTTTTCAAAGAATGGACGATAAGGTTAAGGATGGACTAGTTCTAAGTGTCGTTTGGTGTTGAAGAGACACTTAGAGTAGTTTAGGACTTTGTTTTTCCTTTGGCCATACTATTAAGGTGGGTATGGATGGGTAGCTTGACCTAGGTGAGTCTAGTGGGTTAGGTGTGGTGTACACTTGCTAAACCTAGAACTAGGTAGCTCCTAAAAAGCCCTTAGATCTATTGGAGCAAACTTCATTCATGTACGTTCGAAAGTTGGAAGTGAATGGAGGGTCAAATACTGACCGGACGCTGGCTTCGGTGTGACCGGACGCTGGCGCAGAGTCCGGTCAGTTCATTTGATCAAGGTGAAGTCATCTGGAAGTGACCGGACACTAAGAGGTCAAGTGATCGGATGCTGAGGGCCAGCGTCCGGTCGACTCCAGTAAGGTTCCAGAGAGGGAAAATCATGACCGGGCGCGTCCGGTCAATGCTGACCAGACGCTGGCCAGCATCCGATCACACTTTAAACACTAGAGTTCAGGGTGAACTGACCGGCGCGTTCGGTCAACATGACCAGAGCGTCCGGTCACCCCGCAGAGGCACATAACGGTTCATTTTTCAGCCCATGTTATAAATACTTCCCCCATTCATGTGTGGGGGTACTTTTGCTCATTTCAATAGCTGAGAAGTACCTTTGAGAGTGCCAAGAAGAGCAAGGTCCTAGTGAGGTGATTGAGATTTGAGAATCCCAAAGAGAGCCCTCATTAGTAAGATCAAGAGTAGCAAAGTGTGCATCCACCCTTCTCATTAGGCTTATTGTGGTCAAGTGAGAGTTCGTGCTTATTACTCTTGGTGATCGCCATCACCTAGACAGCTTGGTGGTCATTGGGAGCTTGGTGATCATCCAGCGGAGCTTGTGGATGACCCAACTCAACTTGTGAGCAGTTGTGGGTGATTCACCACGACGGAGTGTCGAAGAATCAACCCGTAGAGAGCACTTGATCCTTGCGCGGATCAAGGGGGAGCTACACCCTTGTGCGGGTGCTCCAACGAGGACTAGTGGGGAGTGGCGACTCTCCGATACCTCGGCAAAACATCGCCGCGTTCCTCCTTCTCTCTTTACTTTGAGCATTTACTTTGAGCATTTAGTTTGAGCAATTCAATACTTGTCTTTACATTCATAGAATTGCCATGCTAGAGTAGGATTGGAACTTAGGTTGCAAGACTTTTTGTGCGATAGAACTTTAGAAACACTTTCTAGGCACAAGGGGTTAATTGGGCTAACAAAAGGATTTAATTACTGCAAAGAAATTTAGAATTAGCCCAATTCACCCCCCCTCTTGGGTATCTTGATCCTTTCACATACCAGTCTAGACATGATCGCAGAGTTGAAAGGTGCGGGCTTCCCTTTGACCCTCTCTTTGGGCTTTAGCTGCAGCACCTAGCCAAGGAGACTCTAGACCTCATCGTCCGGCAGCTCCTCGGGTGACGCACGGTCCGGGTCCGATGGGCCACTGTGCATCCACATCGGCCACGTCCTCTCGACCAACGGCGCAACCCAGCGGCGATAGAGGGTGTGGAACACCCACACCCCGTCAAGACCGCGTTGTATGATCTTCTGGAGCTCCTCGATGACCTCCACCTTCTTTTTCTCTTTATGGACACAACCCCATGACCAATTGTCCTACTTCTCCAGCCTCCCGCCGATGAACGCCGAGAACGGTGCCTCCACCGGATTCCTAATATAAAACCACTCCCTATGCCACCCCTGGTTGGAGTCGTAGGGGATGTACGCGAGAAATGAGCCTCCCGTGCTCGGATTCCTCTATAGGGCATAACCTCCCACTGGCGTGATCTCAGCCGGATTCCTACCATCAAGGCTCTCCTAGAGAACAGCCGCTAGAAGAAATCCACGTGCGGATCCATCCTGAGGAAAGCCTCGTAGACAGTGATAAAGCCGGTGATGTGCAGCACCCCTGTCGGATTAAGGTGTTGCAGCTCCAGACCACACTCATTGAGGAGCCCACGCAGGAACCAATGCATGGGGTATCCTAACCCATGCTCATGGAAGGTGAGAAAGGACACCACCTCGTCAGGCCAAGGTTGCGGGAACTCCTCCCTCCCAGGAGCCCTCCAGTGTGCCACCTCCTTCGGCGGCAGGAACCCCTTCATGATGAAGGCCTTCAACACTGACTCCCTCACGGTGGATGACCTCCAGTCTGACATTTTGCTCCAAGATCACAAAAGGATTTGTGAGTTTCTTTTTTCTCCCTCGCTCTCTCCCCTTTCTTTCCTAGAAACCGCCGCGGCTCTCAAGAACACTCTCGGCGAGAAGGAAGAGAAAAGGGGGCGGCAAATGAGGAATAGGCGAAAGAACGGAGCGAAAACCTTCTCCCTCCTCCTACTTAAGCAAAAGGGTACAGCAGTTAGGGGAGGGCGCGTCGATCGGGAAAGGCGAAATGGCAGAACGAAAAACCCTCTCTCTTTCCCATTTAATGCAGATGAGACACACCCTGACCGATGAGACGTGCCCTGCCCGATGGAACAGCTCCTGATCAAACGGGACATGGCTTGGGTATGGCCCACCACTACCGCACGCTAGCCACTACCACACGCCGAGCAAGAGAACCAAAGCGCCACCACACATAGGCGACCCTTTGCTTCCCCAGGCGGGACTTGGAAAAAACCAAAATGGGATCTCCATCGGGAGAGACCATTGGGTTCCCTAAATGTTGATCCAACGGCTCAAAAAAAACACACCGAGAGATAGGTAGGGAGCGAAGGGATGCCCCATGTAGGCCATGCTGACTCTGTCATGAACGACGAGCATGGGTCCCGGTCGAACATTTCTGACTGGAGCTCTCCAAACCCCATCACTCGAGTCATCAAGGTAATACTACCAAACCCCCTCAATTTCTTTATAAATCATTTCATACATCCATACGTGCATTCATTCCATATGCCCATGCCTCCTGGACGATTTGGGCCCTGAACCGCCCGGGGGCTCGAGAACTAAGCATCGCACGTGCAGTGAAATGCATCACAACGCTCCGTGTTGCGTCACGAAGCGGCGGTTGCCTCATTCGACATGAGCAACCAATAGAGCCAGGGGAGAAAAATGTAGATGAGCCCCATGTGGCCCTCACCCAGTCTGGTAGACAAGGTCATCCACATCCGTGGGGTCCTCTGACGTGAGCTCTGACTCGATGTCGCTCCTACGTTCCCCGGCCTTCACGTGTTGGGCGATCTCCTGCTCCTTCTCTTGCTTCCGTTGAACCTCCCTGGTTCTCTTCTTCCTCCTAGCATCCACCGCCTCCTTCTAGGCAACCTGCCAGGCCATGCCCTCTGGTCCCTTGGGAAGGTGTGGCTAGGACTTGTAAACTCCAAGCCCCTATGGAACGGGTGGCCCAAAATAAAAAAAAAATAGGAAAAGCAAAGGAAGAAGCACGGACGAAATAAAAGGGAGCATATCAGTCTAGACACGATCGCGGAGTTGAAAGGTGCGGGCTTCCCTTCAACCCTCTCTTTGGGCTTCAGCTGCAGCACCTAGCCAAGGTGACTCTAGACCTCGTTGTCCGGTGGCTCCTCGGGCGATGCACGGTCCAGGTCTAATGGGCCGTTGTACATCCACACCGGTCGCATCCTCTCCACCAACGGTGCAACCCGGTGGCGATAGAGGGTGTGGAACACCCACACCCCATCAAGACCGCGCTGTACGATCTTCTGGAGCTCCTCGATGACCTTCACCTTCTTCTTCTCTTTACGGGCACAACCCCATGACCAATTGTCCTACTTCTCCGGCCTCCCACCGGTGAACGTCGAGAACGGTGCCTCCACTAGATTCCTGATGTAAAACCACTCCCCATGCCACCCCCGGTTGGAGTCATGTACACGGGATATGAGCCTCCCATGCTCGGATTCCTCTATAGGGCATAACCTCCCATTGGCGTGATCTCAGCTAGATTCCCGCCATCAAGGCTCTCCTAGAGAACAGCCGCTGGAAGAAATCCACGTGCGGATCCATCCCGAGGAAAGCCTTGCAGATGGTGATAAAGCCGGCGATGTGCAGCCCCCCCGTTGGATTAAGATGTTGCAGCTCCAGACCACACTCATTGAGGAGCCCGTGCAGGAACTAGTGCATGGGGTATCCTAACCTGTGCTCATGGAAGGTGAGAAAGGACACCACCTTGTCAGGTTGAGGTTGCGGGAACTCCTCCCTCCCAGGAGCCCTCCAATGCACCACCTCCATCAGCGGTAGGAACCCCTTCACGATGAAGGCCTTCAACACTGACTCCCTCATGGTGGATGACCTCCAGTCTGACATTTTGCTCTGAGATCACAAAAGGATTTGTGAGTTTCTTTTTTCTCCCTCGCTCTCTCCCCTTTCTTTCCTAGAAACCGCCGTGGCTCTCAAGAACACTCTCGGCGAGAAGGAAGAGAAAAGGGGGCAGCAGATGAGGAATAGGTGAAAGAACAGAGTGAAAACCTTCTCCCTCCTCCTACTTAAGCAAAAGGGTACAGTAGTTAGGGGAGAGCACGTCGATCGGGAAAGGCAAAATGGCGGAACGAAAAACCCTCTCTTTCCCATTTTATGCAGATGAGACACACCCTGACCGATGAGACGTGCCCTGCCCGATGGAACAGCTCCTGATCAAATGGGACATGGCCTAGGTATGGCCCACCACTACCGCACGCTAGCCACTACCACACGCCGAGCAAGGGAACCAAAGCGCCACCGCACGTAGGCGGCCCTTTGCTTCCCCATGCGGGACTTGGAAAAACTCAAAATGGGATCTCCACCGGGAGAGACCATCGGGTTCCCTAAATGTCGATCGAACGACTCAGAAAAACACACCAAGAGACAGGTAGGGAGTGAAGGGATGCCCCATGTAGGCCATGCTGACTCTGTCACGAATGACGAGCATGGGTCCTGGTCAAACATTTCTGACTGGAGCTCTCCAAACCCCATCACTCGAGTCATCAAGGTAACACTACCAAACCCCCTCAATTTCTTTATAAATCATTTCATACATCCATACGTGCATTCATTCCATACGCCCATGCCTCCTGGATGATTTGGGCCCTAAACCGCCCAGGGGCTCAGGAACTAAGCATCGCACGTGCAGCGAAATGCATCACAATGCTCCGTGTTGCGTCACGAAGTGGCGGTTGCCTCATTCGACATGAGCAACCAATAGAGCCAGGGGAGAAAAACATAGATGAGCCCCGTGCGGCCCTCATCTAGTCTGGTAGACAGGGTCATCCACATCCATGGGATCCTCTAACATGAGCTCTGACTCGACGTCGCTCCTATGTTCCCCAGCTTTCATGCGTTGGGCGATCTCCTGCTCCTTCTCTTGCTTCCGTCGAACCTCCCTGGTTCTCTTCTTCCTCCTGGCATCCACCGCCTCCTTCTGGGTGACCTGCTGGGCCACGCCCTCTGGTCCCTTGGGAAGGTGCGGCTAGGACTTGTAAACTCCAAGCCCCTACGGAACGGGTGGCTCAAAATAAAAAAATAGAAAAAGCAAAGGAAGAAGCACGAACGAAATAAAAGGGAGCACATCAGTCTAGACACGATCGCGGAGTTGAAAGGTGCAGGCTTCCCTTCGACCATCTCTTTAGGCTTCAGCTGTAGCACCCAGCCAAGGTGACTCTAGACCTCATTGTCTGGCAGCTCATCGGGCGACGCACGGTCTAGGTTCGATGGGCCGCCGTACATCCACATCGGCCGCGTCCTCTCCGCCAATGGTGCAACCCGGCGGCAATAGAGGGTGTGGAACACCCACAACCCATCATGACCATGCCATACGTTCTTCTGGAGCTCCTCCTCGATGACCTCCACCTTCTTCTTCTCTTTATGGGCAAAACCCCACGACCAATTGTCTTGCTTCTCCGGCCTCCCACTGGTGAACGCCGAGAACGGTGCCTCCACCAGATTCCTGATGTAAAACCACTCCCCATGCCACCCTCGGTTGGAGTCATAGGGGATGTATGCAGGATACGAGCCTCTCATGCTCGGCTTCCTCTATAGGGCATAACCTCCCACTGGTGTGATCTCAGCCAGATTCCCGCCATCAAGGCTCTCCCAGAGAACAGCCGCCGGAAGAAATCCACATGCGGATCCATCCCGAGGAAAGCCTCACAGATGGTGACAAAGCCGGCGATGTGCAGCACCCCCATCAGATTAAGGTGCTGCAGCTCCAGACCCCACTCATTGAGGAGCTTGTGCAGGAACCAGTGCACGGGGTATCCTAACCCACGCTCATGGAAGGTGAGAAAGGACACCACCTTGTCAAGCTGAGGTTGTGGGAACTCCTCCCTCCCAGGAGCCCTCCAGTGCGCCACCTCCTTCGGCGGCAGGAACCCCTTCACGATGAAGGCCTTCAACACCGACTCCCTCATGGTGGATGACCTCTAGTCCAACATTTTGCTCTGAGATCGCAAAAGGATTTATGAATTTCTTTTTTCTCCCTCGCACTCTCCCCTTTCTTTCCTTGAAACCATCGTGGCTCTCAAGAACACTCTCGGTGTGAAGGAAGAGAAAAGGGGGGCGGCAGATGAGGAATAGGCGAAAGAACAGAGCAAAAACCTTCTCCCTCCTCCTACTTAAGCAAAAGGGTATAGCAGTTAGGGGAGGGCACGTCGATCAGGAAAGGCAAAACGGCGGAACGAAAAACCCTCGCTCTTTCCCATTTAATGTAGATGAGATGCGCCCTGACCAATGAGACGTGCTCTGCCCGATGGAACGGCTCCTGATCAGACAGGACGTGGCCTAGGTATGGCCCACCACTACCACACGCCAGCCACTACCACACACCGAGCATGAGAACCAAAGTGCCACTGCATGTAGGCAACACGAACGATGCCCCATGTAGGCCATGCTGACTCCGTCATGAACGACGAGCACGGGTCTCGGTCGAACATTTCTGACTGGAGCTCTCCAAACCCCATCACTCGAGTCATCAAGGTAACACTACCAAACCCCCTCTATTTCTTTATAAATCATTTCATACATCCATACGCGCATTCATTCCATATGCCCGTGGCTCCTGGATGATTCAGGCCCTGAACCGCCCGGGGGCTCAGGAACTAAGCATCGCACGTGCAGCGAAATGCATCACAACGCTCCGTGTTGCGTCACGAAGTGGTGGTTGCCTCATTCGACATGAGCAACCAATAGAGCCAGGGGAGAAAAACATAGATGAGCCCCATGCAGCCCTCGCCTAGTCTGGCAGACAGGGTCATCTCAACCTTCTCGTTCAATCCTGAACCTCTTGCCAAGCCCATAGAATCTCCATCGAGGGGAGGCCATTAGGCCACCCGGGTCGGTCTTCGGAATGACCCAGGCATCTACTAGGTTGTAGGTAAAGGAGTAGTGGAATGTCACAAGAGGGCTATGCCGACCCCATCATGAACGACGGACCCAGATTCCACTCGATCATACCCATTAGCGAACTCACCGAGCGCGTCACTCGAGCCCAAGCGATCGGGACAAGCGACAAAACTTAGCCCCTCTGGTTGTGAGGAACTGAGGACGGGGTAACGCACACAACTCACACTGACCCCTACTAAGGCCCAATAGGGCTCGGGGGCTCAAGACACAAAACACCTGGGTCTGCGACCCCGAACTCGCCCCATCTAGCTACATTCCGACTGCACTCCAAACACCTGGGTCTGTGACCCCAAACTTGCCCCATCTGGCTACGCTTCAACTACACTCCAAAACACCTAGGTCTATGACCCCGAACTCACCCCATCCAGCTACGCTTCGACTGCGCTCCAAAACACCCGGGTCTGCAACCCCAAACTCACCCCATCCGGCTATGCTCTGACTGCGCTCCAAAAAACCTGGGTCTACGACCCCAAACTCGCCCCATCAGGTTCTATGAGCTTCGGCTTGCTCGATCCCAAACTAACCAAACAAACTGCCTCGCCTGATCCCACGGCGCGCATCGACGCCAGGATCCGCAAGCTCTGTCTCAACCGATCCCTAAAAAAACTAAAGCACCTCGGCTGCGCAACGACGCCTTGGTTAAACAAAACTCTGTCTCGACTGAAGAACACGCACACACGCCCGCTAACAAACACCCCCTAGACGGTTCTGCCCGAACCACCTAAGGGCTACACCCATGGGTGCGCTCGTGCGCACCCACCGACGAAACGAAAACCTCCCCCGTTGGCAACACGGAAAACCCCCCAGACGCTTCTGCCCGAACCGCATAGGGACTCGGGGGCTACACCCGCGGGTGCGCTCACACGCACCTGCCATCGAGGCAAAAATCCCCCAGACGATTCTGCCCGAATCGCCCAGGGGCTCGAGGGCTCCTGTTGGGTTCATAAACCTGGGGTCCCTCACGGACCGGCTTCCCCGCAAAGGCTCGGCCCAAGCAGACAGCGCGCAACTCTGTTTTCCGACCCAAGTGTCTAAAACAATAGGCCAGAAGGGCAGTCTAGTCACCGACTAAAAGGTCAAGCCAAGGAGAAACAACACCCGCTTGTCAACTCTAGCCCACCTCTTCGACCGGAGCACTCACTTCGGTCTCCAGCGCCTCCGGATGGTCTCTCCGACCGGAAGGCCTAACGAAGCACTACTGATGAGGACATGACACCCATGCATATGACCATGTTTTGTGCATGGTATAGAGGGGTAGGAGGCCAGCAAGGGTGTCCAAGTCAAGAACGAGGCCCGAGGCTAATTCGGTTTGAGTTCCCGAGGTGGAGGCCCAAAGCAACTCAAGTTCAAGTCTGCCTCAGCCTCGAGGACCAGTCTGCCTTAAACTGACCAACCAAGATGCATCCAGACTCCGTTTTTTATGATCCACATATGGTTGGAAAGCTAATTTGATAAGGAATCCAATCCAAGTGGTCTCACATCAAAATCCTTTCAGAATCAATAGGAATCGTTGAAACAAATCAGCGTCCAAAATCTGACAGGGTGCTGCGACACTGTCTTTTGTTCCGTTGGACTGTGTATCCTATTTGGGCCCATTAGGGGGCGCATCTAGGGTAGGAGACAACCCTAAGACCTTTATAATCATACGCCGCCGCCATCATTGGGTTTTGCTAAGATTAATCTATCAAGAACAGTTTCACCGTTCATCGGTTTGTGAGACCCCAACTTCGTGAGATTAATCATTCATCTACAATTTGGTTGCTTTCTTTCTTATTCTTGCTTGTGTTCTTCGTTACGTAGGCAGGGATTAGCCTTCTTAGCAAGGTCAACCGAATTCATGTCTCGGTTGATAACCAGAGGAGTTGTGGTGCTAAGATTGCAGGGTTCGATCTTTCGATCTGAAGCCGGATCGGTGTGTCATTCTCCGCCACAACGATAGTTACCACTACCTGATGGAAGATCAGGATCCCCGTTCCCATTAAGTGGTAATCAGAGCTAAGGTATTACCGTTAGGTTTATCATTACCCTAGTTTTGTTTTGTCTTTGTCCTATAAATCCATAAAATTGCCCCACAAAAATATTTGTGTTCTTCGTTGTTTTTTCTCATATCCCATCACCCGTTGTGCTATTGCAATATTTTTAACTTCAGTTTGCTTTATTGAACCATTGTCCCTCGTAGGTCATCGTGTTGCTGTGTTTAATCGAGTCGTTGGTCTTGTTTGAGTCTATTCGAGCACCTAAAGTTGGCCGCCGGTGGTCAATAATACCTCGGTGTTTTAGATTTTCCTCTTCTTTTAATGTGAGTGAGTTTGCGTCTTTGTGCTTGGCATATTCTACAGCCACGGATATCTAGTATAGAGTGCACTGCGAGATCTCAGTTTCATCTCCATGGCTGTAGCTTGATGTTTCTTGTGCAAGTCAAAAAAAAGGGGAAGAAAATTATTGCGCAATAGCAGTTTCCTTTGGAGTAAACATATCTAGCTTCTTTCGTGATAGTAGGAAAAGAATATAGATACTTTTTTATCGCCATTAATTAGAGATCGATCTCTGTTGAAGTGAGAAGCAAAGAAAATATGTTGTTTTGCTTGGGGTCTGTACTGAACGGGATTCATTGAGAAGGAAAGTTGAGTTCTCCTTTTGGTAATGTTAGGTTATTTTTGTTTCTAGTTGGTGTAGGAAACATACGACAAAAGGAATTCGGCCATCTATTGTCACATTATTTTGTGGAGGGTCAGTGCACGTTGCTAGTGCCTTGTTTTAATTGTGTAAACTTCTTGCAGCACTTTCTGATTGAAAAAATAATAATAATAGCAAAAGACAAAGTGCAAAAAAAAAGAGCCACACAAAAAAATCAGAGAAGAACAAAAGGCAGAAGGTGCAAAAAAAAGAGACGCGTCAAGAAAAAAAATTCAGAAGTGCTTGCATCTTTTGAGTCCTTATGCTGAGTTGCATCATTGCTTGCTTGAACTAGGCCAGGATGAGATTAGGCCGACGACATAGACTAGCTTGGGACTACTTTTCAATCTAGCAATTTCTGAATTAAATTATTGATATTCCTTGCTACCATATTTTAAGCCTCCCAAGCTCCACATATATACTTCAGATCAGTACATAAAAAGGTCCTTGCAATCTCGGTACCTCTACCTCATAGGTATCACGAACTAGCCACTGGTTGTACCGCCCACTGCTTGCGTTGGTAAGAACTTTGTAAGAGCTTGGTAAGACGCTTCCACTTGCTGTGAACAGTGACACCACTGCAACCACGTAGTCAATTGATAGGGATAACTTTCACTGTTTATTCCTGTTTTTGAGTTTACAATGGCAGGAGGTGAATAGACTAGAGATAACAGTCCTAAGGATTTCAACGAGTGTGTCAGCCAAGAGCAACTACAAGCTACTGTAGATAATGCCCAAAAAAGGATGAATGAGGTCATCAGGAAGGCCGTCACTGACGCACTCATTGAACTCAACATTGGCAACAACATGGAGAGATTGGACAAACGAATTTCCACGCTAACCGACAAGGTTACTGAGTTGGAAACCTTTGTGGTGGGCAACAACAACGTCTTCCGACAAGCAAGATTATGACAACGTCTTCACCGCAACACAATAGGTATGGGTGGTGTCCACCACCATCAAGGTAATAATCACCATGTGCCCGATAATCCTTATGCTAAGATTAAGTTCACAATACCATCTTTTTTGGGTCATTATGATGCTGAGGGATATCTTGATTGGGAGATGATGGTAGAACAAAAGTTTAGTGCCCACCTTGTGCCTGAGCATCATAGAGTTCAACAAGCTACTAGTGAGTTTAAGGACTTTGCCATTATTTGGTAGAATGGGCTAGATGCACAGGATGCTTTACCTAGGATGTGGGAAGAACTTAAGATAGCTATGCGTGATCGTTTTATTCCTCCTACTTATCATAGAGATTTGCATAAGAAATTGATGCATTTAGAGGAAGAGTATGTTGTTATTTCTCTTGCTATGACTAACCTTCTGTAGGATAATGTCCATAAGCGAGAGGATGACATGGAAGAAAATGAGGAGCTCACAACCTCATATGCAAATTTAGAACCATCACTTCACAATGCACCTATTACTTCTACTGAGAACATAGGTAATGCCCATGGTGCTACACTCACGGAAGGTGAGAATTATTTTAATGTACTAAATTTTTCCACAAACCATGCTATCATAGAGCAATTGTTAGTGGAACCCTCTCTTGATTTATCTCTGTCCCATGATAATTTGCTTGAAGTTCCTAGTGATAAAGATGAATTGGTTGATGATGCTTCAGTTTTACATGTTTTGGAACCAGTCGCTTGTGCTGAAAATAAGCATGTTATTCATATTGCTACTAAAACTGATGAGTTCAAACTGTTGTTTTCTTTACATACTTTGGGTTACATTGAATTTGATGTTTTGTGTAACCTAGATTGTTTGGAGGAGAGCCTTTTTAAATATGCTGATTTGCCTTGATTTTCTAAACACACATATCATGTTATTGGCAAATATAACAACAAGGGACAATATATGATACATCGAGTATACATTCGTAGTAATATGAATTTTCCTTTTGTTATACAAGATTATGATTGTTTAGAGGGCAGCCATAATAATACAAACATTTTCTCATGTTCCTCAAAGAAACAAGTTCACTTCCAAGAAGGATAGCATTGTTGGTTGCTACCTATGTCTGCTAGACTATCTATTCTTGCATTGTCTTTGGTTAGTTCTAATCTTTTGCAGGATAGTGTTGACATACATCGTGTACATTCGGATCATGGAGTCTACATGCTTGCTGAAATTTTTATGCGAGATGACAAGCTAGAAACTTGGAAACATGGTCATGTTCCTTCTCACAATTATTTTAGTTCCCTTTATCTTCGCAACCGCGTTCTCCTTTATGTTGTGCAGGACTAGTTTCAAGCATAATCAACGCCAAGGATGACTTTTCGTCAAGAAGGGGAGGATGATGAGGACATGATACCCATGCATATGACCATGTTTGGCGCATGGTATGGACGGGTAGGAGGCTAGCAAGGGTGTCCAAGTCAAGAAGGAGGCCTGAGGCTAATTCGGTTCGAGTCCCCGAGGTGGAGGCCCAAAGCAACTCAAGTTCGAGTCTGCCTCGGCCTCCAAGACTAGTCTGTCTTAAACTGGTCAACCAGGAAGCATCCGGACTCCATTTTTGATGATCCACATATGGTTGGAAAGCTAATTTGATAAGGAAGCCAATTAAAGTGGTCTCACATCAAAATACTTTCAGAATCAATGGGAATCATTGAAACAAATCAGCATCCAGAATCTAACAGGGTGCTGCAACACCGTCTTTTGTTCCGTTGGACTGTGTATCGTGTTTGGACCCATTAGGGGGCGCGTCAAGGGTTGGTGTAACACCCCGGGTGTTTAAAATACTAAAACTTGCCATGACATCATATGCATTGCAAAGCATTTGGACATATTGAAAACTTGGATATGCAATTACTAAAACAAGTTTACTTAATGTTATATGTGTTGAATTGTGTTGTTTGAATCAAGTTTGAAATACTTGTATTGTTTTGAAATTTTGAAAACCCCGCTTTTTAGTATTTAAACCCTACCCTGAAAATCCATTTCAAAAATCTAAGCATAATTTGGGGTTGATCCCAAAAGCAAAAGTGTAGAGCTTGGCAAGTTATACAAAGTTTGTTTTTGGAGTTTTTCAAGTTGTTGAGAAAAATTTTGAGTAATTCAAAAAGGCGTAATTCGTTAAATTTCCCTATTCAAATTCAAAAGTTCATTTCAAAATCTAGACCGAATTAGGAGATGGTTATAGAAGCAAAGTTGTAGAACTTTTGATTTTGAACAACTTTTGTTTTTGGAGATTTTTGAGTTGTTATGAAAATTTGAGAGTAATTTGTGAATTTTGGCGAATGGCAAACTTGTAATTACTATGAATAGTGTTCACTATCTAAGCTACATTGCCGTCAGACCTTCTTCGGCATTCCAGGCGCGTCGTGGCCGTCCTTGATGTCGCGCTGGCGTGGAAACGGCTCCGTCGTGGCTTCCTTGAGCTTCTGCGCCGCGCTATAAGTACCAAGACGCCGTCGTCGTCGTTTTTCTTCTTCCTTTGTTTTCACCACCACCGTTTTCATCGCTCCAACAAGCTCGCATCGTCTCCCCAGCGCCGTTGCCATCTCGGTAAAGGCCGTCCTAGTTCCGTCTTTTCCTTGCGAATCCAGCCAGCTAACATTGGTCGCCTGAAATTGCCGAGAATCCGCTGTCCACGTCTTTCTTCCTCGCGGTCGGCAACTTCACCGCCGCGGGCATGTCATCGTGGCCAGAGCCCTTCGGTGAGCCGTTGTCTGTAATCAGTGTACTTACGGCTTCGTTTCGATGCTGTAGTACTTAGTCAGTTGTTGTTTACTCATTTTGATCACTGCAGTCGCCGGTTCTCCCTCACCGACGATCTTTGCTCCACCGTGATCACCGTAGTCGTCGTCACGCCTCTCCGTTGCTTCTCCAACCCAGCTCGTTGCTCAGTCGTGTTTGGGGTGAGGTGCTGAACCCTTATGTGCTTAGTGTTTAACCTCTATCGTGTTTGTGTCACCGGTGTAGTGCGGTCGTGCCGTCGTGCCGCCATGGTCATCGCTGTGCTCGGTCCAGTATGGAATTGGAGTGGTGTATTAGCTAGTGTAGTGGTCGGATAGTTCACCGTAGTGGTCGGAGAGTTCACCGTAGTGGTCGGAGAGTTCACCGTAGTGGTCGAAGAGTTCACCGTAGTGGTCGGAGAGTTCACCGTAGTGGTCGAAGAGTTCGCCAAAGTGATCGGTGCTGGCGTGGTCACATCAGTTATGAATATGGTTTGGTTAGTTTGGTTTGTAACTGTACTACGAAGGAAAATTGTATCCAATTTATTAATTTTTGCATCCATCATCGAGCATCATGTTTCATATTCCGCATCATGTTAAACATAGCATTGTTATTACGTGTAGTGAACGAAGGTGAACACGTGGTAGTTAATCAAGTTGTTGAGGAGGCTAATCCGTCAGTTGAGGTCAGATCGAATACTTGTGTGACATCGCTGGAATCGGACTTTTCCGTCAACGAAGGCAAGCCCCAGATGCATACAACCCTACCTTGTGCTTTACAAATTAATTTCGCTTTTGCTTTCCGTTACTGCATTAAGTGATTAGGAGTTAAGTAAAAGCCTAATTGGTGCATTACCACCCTTGTTATTCCATATTTACCATATTACCAGTTTTAAATTCGTATATGCCTAGTTTTGCTTAGCTATGCTTAGAACGATGAAAGTCGGGTGATTACCTGCCACCTGCAAGTTTTAAATGGAACCTTGGTTACTTATGTTATCATGTGATATGGGAATGTGGAGTAATAAATCTAGACCGGGCGGACTCGGTGTGTGTGAGCCACAAGACATGGAGGTCTTGTGAGTGGGTTCTTTCCGCCTGTGTCGATTAAGGCACGTCTGTTGTTGAATTGCATGAGGTGAGAATTTGTAGTACTAACCACATACTCCGGTAAGCCTTTACTTGGCGATTCTATTACGAGAATGGCTACTCGCGCACTGGGAGTGGAGAGATGGCGGGAATAGCGTGTACCCACGTGGTTATGGGCTGGATTGGTGGAGTACTGTATTCTCGGGTGGCGCGGACCCGTTCTTGTTTCAGAGGATCCGAGGATAGGTTGGTATATGTAGGTTAGGGACCTGCATATGTCGTGTGGTCTGGAAGTCCCAGCTAGGTTTTTAATCGGTTCGAATCGTCGTTGCTCCTCGGTTATGGAGACTCAACTCACTATTCATCATCGTAGTATTAATAACTGGAACTTGAGAATGGTCGATGAAGGTGTTGGATATGAAGTTTCATGATCTCATTACGGATCATGTCATCTTTGTATATGATTTTATGAAGTTTAAATTGTTGAAATAAAGAATTTTGTTAAAGAGCTTTTACGCAAAATAACTTTGATTATTGCTAAAACCATACCTTGAATCCCTGAGCCTGCATTCCTGAGTTATCAGTTCTTATTTCGGTTAAGTCTTGTTGAGTACTTTTGTACTCAGGGTTCGTTGACCCTTGTTGCAGGTGAGCCTCATGAGCAGATCTATTTTGGATCGTGCTGCATGACAGTTGTACCTTGTGATGACAATGAGAAGTAAATGTGTGGCCCTTGGGTAGGGCAATCTCCTTGTGTGTTTTGTATTATATTATAATGCCACTCCACTATTTCATTTTGTAATAAACATCGAACCTAGTTGCGAGGTTTGAAACTACTATTTTGTAAATTATGTTATTGTAAGACTTCCGCTGTTTTTACTCTGGTGCTGATATTTGAATAAATGTTGTAATACTACAATGACTCTGTAACGTGATCCTGCTCGGAAATTGTGGATGATTCGGGGTTCCCCGAGGACACCCGACAGTCTTCTTAAGTTACCGGGAACGTATGCATAGATGTCAAAGGTCGTTGGATAGTGACAGGTGCATGTGGGCCCTATAATTTAGGAGGTTCTGCCACAGTAGGCGATGACCCTAAGACCTTTATAATCATACGTCGCTGCCATCATTAGGTTTTAGGTTTTGCTTAGATTAATCTATCAAGAATAGTTTTGCCGTTCATCTGTTTGTGAGACCCCAACTTCGTGAGATTAATCATTCATCTGCAATTTGGTTGCTTTCTTTCTTGTTCTTGCTTCTGTTCTACATTGCGTAGGCAGGGATTAGCCTTCTTGATGAGGTTAACTGAATTCGTGCCTCGATTGATAACCAGAGGAATTGTGGTGCTAAGATTGCAGGGTTTGATCTTTTGATCTGAAGCCGGATCAGTGTGTCATTCTTTGCCACAACGATAGTTACCACTACCTGATGGAAGATTGGGATCCCCGTTCCCATTAACTACCTCTGACTCTGACCCCACATCTCTGACCGGGGTATGCAAAGACCCTGCTCAATGCTCTTCTCCAACTGGAGCAACCAGAGCTGACTGGGACCAACCGACCGGGGTCGCCCGCCCGGAAGGGACCAGGGAACAAACAGAGAAAGCAAGGCAAGGCGCTCAAGTCAAACCATGATACCAGGGACCGTACCCTGTCACCTATAAGAATAGTACTCTGCAACCGCCCTGACACAAACAGTATTGTAGGCGCCGACATTTTCCTCTATAGTATTGTGGCGCCATTAACTCCCATACGATAAGGCCCCCCACATGCCTCTGGACATCGACAGTGTTGTGGGAGCCGGGATTTACCGTACCAAGTGAACATGGTGAAACTCCTCCCATGCCTCTGGGCATCAATAGTATATGCAGGTGCCGACATCTGCCATACCCGAAACAAGATGACGTAACCTCCCACATACAACCGACATACAACAGTGTTATGGGCGCCTACCATCCTCCTGTACCCACCGGCATGGGCAACAAGACTTAGAAGCATACAAACTCTCTCCCTCTCACTTGTAAGGCCATCCCCTTCATCTATAAAAGGGGATGCGCTCTCTCCCAAGAGACTAAGTGGATTCAAGTTCATACAAGTTAATCCAGATCAATCAAGTTCACTAGCTCACAACCACAGAACCGCTAGGTTCGGACCTCAAGCACACGCTTGAACACTTAGCTCATAGAGGAGCTCCTGTCGCTCTCGGCCTTTCCAACTAGAGCCGACCAGACCTCTCGTGCACCCCATCTTTCTCCTTCTCGTTTGTAACCCTACTACAAACTTCGAGCACCTGGGCTCAAGAATAAAGTCACCGATTGACTCAAACTGGACGTAGGGCACGTTGCCTGAACCAGTATAAACCCTGTGTCATTGAGTGCTAGGCCACCTCCGATCACAACGTACGGCAAAACTACAAATATTTACTTGTTGGTTACTTTCTGCACCAACACTATGGATGCGGCGAGTTGGGGCACTTTGTGGAAGTTTGTCCAAATAAGCCCACACCCATGACAAAGAAGAAGGCATGCAAGAAACAAGCCCTCACATCAATAAACACATGGGATGATTCTTCAAGTGAAGAAGAACACCATCACAAGAGGCGAGGGCGCAAGCACTCATCATCAAGCTCCTCTCGTGTGTGCCTTATGGCACGAGGTAACGAAAGCTCATCCTCTAGTGAGAGTGATAGTGATGATGAAATGCCTTCTTATGAAGAAATTGTGCAACAAACTCTTAATTATGCTAAAGTTTGCACTAGTCAACAAAAGAAGCTCAGAAAAATAAAAGAAAAGCTAGATAGATCACAAGAAGCATATAAAACTTTGCCTCAACAATATGTGAATTTTGCTAATCTCAATATTGAACTATCTACTAAAATTGAGCAACTTGAGGCTAGTGCAACAACAAATACATGCACAATTAATGATGAGCAACTTGTTAAGAAAAATGAAAAATTAAAAGAAAAATTAGCTAGCTCACAAGATGCTTATAAAAGTTTGCTTGCTAAAATGGAAACCATGTGCAAACATTGTGATGAGCTAACTAATAAAGTTGCTAATCTTGAAGCCATTAGTACAACCCCTACCAAGGCATCTAAAAAGAAAAGTTCTAATACATCTAAAAAGGATGCCTCTACTTCTTGTAATAATTTATGTTTAGACTCACCCTTATGCAACCAAGTTTGTGTTGAGAAAGTTGTTGTAGATACATGCACACAAGAGGTTGCAAAAGAGAATAAGCAACTCAAGCAAGAAGTAGCTCGCCTCACCAATGACTTGACTCAAGTAAAAGGCAAGTCGAAGCAAGCCCAACTTCATCAAGATAACACCATCAAGGGAGTGAAGAAGCTTGATGAAGGACAAACCGTGGTTTGCTATGTGTGCCACAAGGAAGGTCACAAGTCCTATGAGTGCAAGGTGAAGAATGGGGGGGGAGCAAAGAAGAAAGACAAAAAGCAAACAATGAAGCTCTCCAACACCTACACCAACAAGGTGGACAAGAAGGCCTCCACACCATACTTGCTAAAGAAGAAGAAAAATAATAAGGTGGTGGCCATCAAGGTGAACAAGCAAGCCAACAATGGGGTCAAACGCTTTTGGGTGCCAAAGGAAATCATCTCCAACATGAAGAGCACCAAGAAGGTTTGAATCTTGAAAGGGAAGTGAGAAGTCTGATGGACTATGGGGAATTTGGAGACTTGGCAAAGTGTGGATGCATTTCATGGGGTGCATCATGATGGACAAAGTCATTGCCAAGTGGGTTAGTGAATACTATGGACCCAAATTCCCCTTCCCATGTTAGGTAACTAGATTATATTTGCTTCAATTGGTACTAGATTTAACTTTCTTACAAATTGGTATCTTTAAGCATCTAGTTACTCTTCATGCCTAGGTTTGCATTTGCATTCTTATATCTTTTTTCATGCATACACTAGGTATATCATATGGTAGGTTTGCTCAGTTCCATTCTTATTCCTTGGAGCAATCCTACATGGTTTAAAATCGTTTAGGAGCATGGCACATAGCTTGTCTTTCGATTATTCATCTAATATGTGCCAAAGCCCAAATTGTAGATAATTTCTCCTGAATATCATCTTTCAAAATGATTCTCACATTCATGTGATGTCATCTTTAAAGTGGTATTATTGATTCTAAAATCAATGTGCATGTCTTCAACAAGCATTCCACACTTGTGTGCACAAATTTTGGGGGAGGTTACTCTACAAGTTGGATGCTTTGAGACTAACATCTTTTCAAGCTTATCATGTGTGTAGTAGTCTCATTGCAAGGAAAATGGAGTCCCCAGAGTTAAGCATCATACTTCAAATATCAACCACCTATTGCAAGTGCTAGAAATCAAATTGGTTTCCACATGTGGTATTTCTAAACCGATATCATCATGTTGATTTATTTTTTATATTTATATGATTTCTCCATGCATTATATAGATTAAATTCCCTTGTGCAATACTTTGCCAATTATGCATATGCTTTGCCTTCCATCACATGTATGCATATATTTAGGGGGAGCTTAGTCTATATAATGTGAGAGTCAAATTTTGTGATCTATTCCACTTTACACACAAAGGATCACAAAGTTTGACCCTCCCTTGTGCTACTAATGTCTCTCTTTTTGGTGTTTGATTCCAAAGGGGGAGAATTTAGAGGATCAAAAGCAAGCATTAATTTGTAGGACCAAAAGATAGATCATTTACAAGTGGTGTCTACAAGTGGTAATGGTCCGAGAAAGGGAGGATAGTGGATTATGGATTAGTCTATGTAATGCAAGAATTTATAGGAAGCAAGGCTTAAATCCATAATACCACATGGGGACATTTGCAAGGGCAAGATAAGTTTTATGTAGTCTTACAAGTAGTATCTTTTAACATCATATAACCTTGCCCCTTGCATTGCATCCTAGTAAGTAGATAGTTTTTAAATTTCAAAACTTTTATTATTTGCTTGCTTTGGTCGTGTTGTCATCAATCACTAAAAAGGGGAGAGAGATTGTATGGAAAATGGACCCTAGGCCCATTTACTTTAGATTTTGGTGTTTGATGACCAACACAACAAAATTAGACTAATGAATTTGCAAGTGATTGTTTTGTAGTTCAATAGGGTGCAAGACATGACTTGGACGAAGGTGATGTGATGATCCGATGATCAACACCATAAGCAAGACCTTAGGAGCATAAGAGAAGACCCAAGATATCAAGCAAAGTCCAAGCACGAAGATAGGAACCAAGCCGTACGCAAGATCGTGAAGAAATGAGCTCACAGAAGTGACCGAACGCTGGACCGGACGATGGAAGAAAGTGACCGGATGCTCCGATCAGTGGCTCGGCAACAGCAGGCATCAGCAGCAGCGACCGGACGCTGAACATGTGAATCGACCGTGTAAGGAAAATGGACCCTAGGCCCATTTACTTTGGATTTTGGTGTTTGATGACCAACACAACCAAAGTGGACTAATGAATTTGCAAGTGTTTGTTTTGTAGTTCAATAGGGTGCAAGATGTGACTTGGATGAAGGCGACGTGGTGATCCGATGATCAACACCATAACCAAGATCTTAGGAGCACAAGAGAAGACTCAAGATATCAAGCAAAGTCCAAGCATGAAGATAGGAACCAAGCTGTACGCAAGATCGCGAAGAAACGAGCTCGCAGAGGCGACCGGACACTGGACCGGACACTGGAAGAAGCGATCGGATGCTGGACCAGAGACTCGGTAGACAGGAGTCATCAGCAGTGACCGGATGCTGGCGGCAACCGACCGGACGTAGGGGAGTAGCTTCCGATCGAGTACAGAAAGGTTCCATAGCTGCGAAACTGCGACTGGACGTGTCCGGTGGCAGGTGACCAGACGCTGGCAGCATCCGATCAAGTGTTCATGGCTCCAATGGCCGGGACGATCGGACGCATCCGGTCAGGACGAGTTCAGTGTTCGGTCAGTAGCAGAAAAGCGGGACTTCATCCCCAACAGCTACTTTCTCAGTGGGGCTTATAAATACAACCCCCAACCGGCCATTTGAAGTGTGTGGAGCTGAGGAAACATACCAAGGGTGTTAATACACCATTTTAGTGATCTCCACTTGCATAGAGCTTAGTGATTCATTAGGTGATTAGCGTAGGTGCTTTGTGAAGTGCTTAGGTTGAGTAAACCATCGCTCATGCGCTTGCTCTAGGTCTAGGCCTAGTGTTTAGTGAGGTTTGCATACCTCTTACCACTCGGTGCTTGCGCGCACCATTGTTGCACATCGGAGGGGCTTGAAGTCTTGCGAGATCACACCAACCGTGTTTGTGGTGTGGTCACCACCGTGTACCGGAGGGAACAAGGCCCACGGCGTTTCGGCCGGAAGCTTGATAGTGAAGATGGCAGAGAGCATCCGGGAGAGGCTTGCCGAGAGGCACATCGGAGACCCACTTGCGCGTGGGGAAGGCCCGAGGCTATCCATGGAGTTACCCGACTGGGAGCTTGGCCCTTGCGAGGGATTCCTTGCGAGGGGCTCCAACGAGGACTAGGGGGAAGCTTGCGTGCTTCTCGATACCTCGGTAAAAATACCGAAGTCATCGATGGGAGTTTGCATATCTCTACCTTGCTCTTTAGCTTCCGCATTTACATTGATTGAATTACTCCTTTTGCGGTAGAGATAGCAACACACTAGCAAAATCATAGTTGCATAGTTATATAGTTTATCTTTTGCATAGGTTTTGCTAAGGTTAGAAAAAGAGGCCATAGTTTAGAAGTAGATTTTTAAGTTGCCTAATTCACCCCCCCCTCTTAGGCGTCACGGTCCCTTCAATTGGTATCAGAGCCGGTTGGCTCAATTTGGACCTTTGGCTTAACCGTCGTTGAGCCGACGCTATTTAGAGTGGTTGGGATGGATACCTCTAGGCCTCCACACTTTGATGGCACTAACTTCCCTTATTATAAGGCTAGAATGGCTTGCCACCTTGAGGCGGTTGATTTGGGTGTATGGAGAGTCACTCGTGACGGGATGAAACCCATCAAGAATCCTGAAAACCCCACAAAGAGTGATGAAAAAGAAATGCATTTCAATGCTAGAGCTAAGAATTGCTTGTTTGAATCATTTTGTATGGATGTCTTTAACCAAGTATTTACTTTAAATACAGCACATGAAATTTGGTTAAAACTCCAAGAGCTCCATGACGGCACAAGTAATGTCCGTGAGCAAAAACATTGTCTAGCTAAACAAAATTATGATTCCTTTACAATGAATGATGATGAGCTTGTTCATGATATGTATTCTTGTTTGAATCTAATTATCAATGAGCTCCATTCAATAGGATTAATAAAGCTAGATGATGCGGACATCGTGAGGAAGATCATCTCCGTGCTACAACAAAAGAAATATGCAAGCATCATCACCATCCTTCACAACATGGAGGACTTGAGCACCATGACCCCAGGAATAGTTATTGGCAAGTTAGTGGCATTTGAAATGTCATGTAAGATGGGTAAAGAAGAAGCTTCTTCATCAAGCAAAGGCAAAGCTCTCGCATGTAGCGAGAAAAAGAAGATGAAAGGGAAGCAAGTTGAGACAAGCTCAAGCTCAAGCTCCTCAAGTGAAGATGAAGAAGAAGATGAGGACGATGATGATGATGATGAAGATTCAAGTGATGATGATCAATCTTCCTCATCCACCTCTGACCTTGATGAAGAATCAATCAAATTAATCAACAAGGTGGAGAAGATGATCCAAAGGCTCAATGTCAAGGGTGTGCCCATCCAAATTCAAGATCTCATATTCACCAATCAAAGAAATAAGCAAAGAAAGAGAGGATGCTATGGATACGGCGAGTTGGGGCACTTTGTGGAAGTTTGTCCAAACAAGCCCACACCCAAGACAAAGAAGAAGGCATGCAAGAACCAAGCCCTCACATCAATAAGATCATGGGATGATTCTTCAAGTGAAGAAGAACACCATCACAAGAGGCGAGGCCACAAGCACTCATCATCAAACTCTTCTCGTGTGTGCCTTATGGCATGAGGTAACGAAAGCTCATCCTCTAGTGAGAGTGATAGTAATGATGATATGCCCTCTTATGATGAAATTGTGCAACAAAATCTTAATTATGCTAAAGTTTGTACTAGTCAACAAAAGAAGCTCAAAAGTTTAAAAGAAAAGCTAGATAGTTCACAAGAAGCATACAAAACTTTGCTTGAACAATATGAGAACTTTGCTAATCTCAATGTTGAACTATCTACTAAAATTGAGCAACTTAAGGCTAGTGCAACAACAAATGAATGCACAATCAATGATGAGCAACTTGTAAAGAAAAATAAAAAATTAAAAGAAAAGTTAGCTAGCTCACAAGATGCTTATAAAAGTTTGCTTGCAAAAATGGAAACCATGTGCAAACATTGTGATGAGCTAACTAATAAAGTTGTTAATCTTGAAGCCGTTAGTACAACCCCCACCAAGGCATCTAAAAAGAAAAGTTCTATCTTTAACATGTCTAAAAAGGATGCCTCTACTTCTTGTAATGATTTATGTTTAGACTCACCTTTGTGCAACCAAGTTTGTGTTGAGAAAGTTGTTGTAGATACATGCACACAAGAGGTTGCAAAGGAGAATGATCAACTCAAGCAAGAAGTAGCTCGCCTCACCAAGGACTTGACTCAAGTGAAAGGCAAGGCGAATCAAACCCAACTTCATCAAGATAACACCGTCAAGGGAGTGAAGAAGCTTGATGAAGGACAAACCGTGGTTTGTTACATGTGCCACAAGGAAGGTCACAAGTCCTATGAGTGCAAGGTGAAGAATGGGGGAGGAGCAAAGAAGAAAGAGAAGAAGCAAACAAGCAAGCTCTCCAACACCTACACCAACAAGGTGGACAAGAAGGCCTCCACACCTTATCTCTTGAAGAAGAAGAAAAATGACAAAGTGGTGGCCATCAAGGTGAACAAGCAAGCCAACAATGGGGTCAAACGCTTTTGGGTGCCAAAGGAGATCATTTCCAACATGAGGAGCACCAAGAAGGTTTGGATCCTGAAAGGGAAGTGAGAAGTCCAAAGGACTTCAGGGAATTTGGAGACTTGGCAAAGTATGGGTGCATTTCATGGGGTGCATCATGATGGACAAAATCATTGCCAAGTGGGTTAGTGAATACTATGGACCCAAATTCCCCTTCCCATGTTAGGTAACTAGATTTAATTTACTTCAATTAGTATTTAATTTCCTACAATTGGTATCTTTTAGCATTTAGTTACTATTCATGCCTAGGTTTGCATTTGCATGCTTATATCTTTTGTCATGCACACACTAGGTATTTCATATGGTAGGCTTGCTCGGTTTCATTCTTATTCCTTGGAGCAATCCTACATGGTTTAAAATTGTTTAGGAGCACGGCACATAGCTTGTCCTTCAATTGTTCATCTAATATGTGCCAAAGTCCAAATTGTAGATAATTTCTCCCGAATATCATCTTCAAAAATGATTCTCACATTCATGAGATGTCATCTTTCAAGTGATATTATTGATTCTAAAATCAATGTGCATGGTTCCAACAAGTATTCCATACTTGTGTGCACAAATTTAGGGGGAGGTTACTCTATAAGTTGGATACTTTGAGACTAACACCTTTTCAAGCTTATCATGTGTGTAGTAGTCTCATTGCAAGGAAAATGGAGTCCCCGGAGTTAAGCATCATACTTCAAATATCCACCACCTATTACAAGTGGTACAAATCAAATTGGTTTCCGCGTGTGGTATTTCTAAACCAATATCATCATGTTGATTTCATTTTGATATTTATATGCTTTCTCCATGCATTATATAGATCAAATTAGCAAAAATTTGCCAATTATGCATATGCTTTGCCTTCTATCATATGTATGCATATTTTTAGGGGGAGCTTTATCTATATAATGCGAGAGTCAAATTTTGTGATCTATTTCACTCTACACATAAAGGATCACAAAGTTTGACCCTCCCTTGTGCAACTAATGTCTTCCTTTTCGGTGTTTGATTCCAAAGGGGGAGAATTTAGAGGACCAAAAGCAAGCATTGATTTGTAGTAATGGTCCGAAAAAGGGAGAATAGTAGATTATGGATTAGCCTAAGTAATGGGAAAACTTGTAGGAAGCAAGGTTTAAATCCATAATATCACATGGGGACATTTGCAAGGGCAAGATAAGTTTCCATATAGTCTTACAAGTAGTATCTTTTAGCATCATATAATCTTGCCCCTTGCATTGCATCCTAGCAAGTAAGTAGTTTTTAAATTTCAAAATTCTATTATTTGCTTGCTCTAGTCATGTTGTCATCAATCACCAAAAAGGGGGAGATGTAAGGAAAATGGACCCTAGGCCCATTTACTTTGGATTTTGGTGTTTGATGACCAACACAACCAAAGTGGACTAATGAATTTGCAAGTGTTTGTTTTATAGTTCAATAGGGTGCAAGATGTGACTTTGACGAAGGCGACGTGATGATCCGATGATCAACACCATAACCAAGACCTCAAGAGCACAAGAGAAGACCCAAGATATCAAGCAAAGTCCAAGCATGAAGATAGGAACCAAGCCATATGCAAGATCATGAAGAAACGAGCTCGTAGAGGCGACCGAACGCTGGACCGGACGCTGGAAGAAGCGACCGGACGCTGGACCGGAGACTCGGTAGATAGGCATCATCAGCAGCAACCGGATGCTGGCGGCAACCGACTGGACATAGGGGAGCAGCGTCCGATCGAGTACAGAAAGGTTCCATAGCGGCGAAACTGCGACCGGACGCGTCCGGTGGCAGGTGACCAGACGCTGGCAGCGTCCGATCAAGTGTTCGCGGCTCCAACGGTCGGGACAACCAAATGCGTCCGGTCAGGACGAGTTCAGTGTTCGGTCAGTAGCAGAAAAGCAGGACTTCGTCCCCAACGGCTACTTTCTCAGTGGGGCTTATAAATACAACCCCCAACCGGCCATTTGAAGTGTGTGGAGCTGAGGAAACATACCAAGGGTGTTAATACACCATTTTAGTGATCTCCACTTGCATAGAGCTTAGTGATTCATTAGGTGATTAGCGTAGGTGCTTTTGCAAAGTGCTTAGGTTGATTAGACCATCGCTCATGCGCTTGCTCTAGGTTTAGGCCTAGTGTTTAGTGAGGTTTGCATACCTCTTACCACTCGGTGCTTGCGCACACCATTGTTGTACATCGGAGGGGCTTGAAGTCTTACGAGATCACACCAACCGTGTTTGTGGTGTGGCTGCCACCGTGTACCGGAGGGAATAAGGCCCGCGGCATTTCAGCCAGAAGCTTGATAGTGAAGACGGCGGGGAGCATCCGGGAGAGGCTTGCCGAGAGGCACGTCGAAGACCCACTTGCATGTGGGGAAGGCCCGAGGCTATCCACGGAGTTACCCGACCGGGAGCTTGGCCCTTGTGAGGGATTCCTTGCGAGGGGCTCCAACGAGGACTAGGGGAAAGCTTGCGTGCTTCTCGATATCTCGGTAAAAATACCAAAGTCGTCGACGGGAGTTTGCATATCTCTATCTTGCTCTTTAGCTTCCGTATTTACATTGATTGAATTACTCCTTTTGCGGTAGAGATAGCAACACACTAGCAAAATCGTAGTTGCACAGTTATATAGTTTATCTTTTGCATAGGTTTTGCTAAGATTAGAAAAAGAGGCCATAGTTTAGAAGTAGATTTTTAAGTTGCCTAATTCACCCCCCCTCTTAGGCGTCACGGTCCCTTCAGACCGGACGCACCTATGGCACTATTCATCAGTCCGGCAACACACTCAGCAAGTGACCGGACGTTGGCGGCAAACCGACCGGACGCAGGACAACAGTGTCCGATCGAGTACAGAGGGGTTCCAGAGCGGCGAACTTGCAACCGGACACGTCCGGTGGCAAGTGACCAGACGCTGGCAGCATCTGATCAGTTGTTCGTGGCTCCAATGGTCGAGACGACCGGGCACATCCGGTCAGGACGTGATCAGCATCCGGTCAGTAGCAGAAAAGTAGGATTTCATTTCCAACGGCTACTTTCTCAGTGGGGCTTATAAATACAACCTCCAGCTGGCCAAATGGATAAGGTGGAGTTGAGGAAACATATCAAGGGTGTTGATACACCATTTTAGTGATCTCCACATGCATAGTGCTTAGTGTTTTATTAGGTGATTAGCGTAGGTGCTTTTGCGAAGTGCTTAGGTTGATTAGACCACCGCTTATGCGCTTGCTCTAGGTTTAGGCATAGTGTTTTAGTGAGGTTTGCAAACCTCTTACCACTCGGTGCTTGCGCGCACCATTGTTGTATATCGGAGGGGCTTGTAGTCTTACGAGATCACACCAACCGTGTTTGTGGTGTGGCCGCCACCGTGTACCGGAGGGAACAAGGCCCGCGGCGTTTCGGCCGGAAGCTTGATAGTGAAGACGGCGGGAAGCATCCGGGAGAGGCTTACCGGAAGGCACGTCGGAGACCCACTTGCACGTGGGGAAGGCCCGAGGCTATCCACGGAGTTATCCGACCGAAAGCTTGGCCCTTGCGAGGGATTCTTTGCGAGGGGCTCCAACGAGGACTAGGGGGAAGCTTGCGCGCTTCTTGATACCTCGATAAAAATACCGAATTCGTCGACAGGAGTTTGCATATCTCTACCTTGCTCTTTAACTTCCGCATTTACATTATTTGTATTACTCCTTTTACAGTAGAGATAGCAACACACTAGCAAAACCGTAGTTACACATTTAGATAGTTTATCTATTGCATAAGTTTTACTAGGGTTAGAAAAAGAGGCCATAGTTCAGCTTACAAGTAAACTTAATTTCCGTTGAAACTCTGATCACGTGTTTTATTCCACTGTCGTAATTATCTTGTTTATTATTCTGATGTTTTAGTAAAGTGATGTAAAGAAATGACTAAGAATGTTGTAAGCATTATCCTCTTATAATCCTGACGGAAAAATGAGGATTTTCAAGTTGTCCCTTAGGGTGTGCTCGACATAACTATATAGTTTAGTATCCTCACTTGGGTACTTAGTGTCTAATGGAAGACAAGTACTCTTGAGAGGCATTAGATTAGGCGGTTCTGCCACAAGATTTCCCACCATAATCATCAATGGATAGACTAGTCGTTTGACACGTCGACAACTAACTTTTTGCTGACTTCAATCAGATATTAGAACTACAAATTTAATAATATCTGACAAAGAAAGTCACAAAACTCGATATTTAACTGTATCAATGCATGGATATTATGAAATTAGAGTTACTATGTATTTATAAGTAAATATTTATGTGGTTTGCAACAGAGAAAAAATTCTATTAAGATTGTGTTTTATATTTGACATGCTTAATATGACATTGCCATCATAAAATAATAAATTATAGCTTTAAAATTTTATATAGAAAGGGTTCGTTTTCCATAAATGTTCGATTGTTTTTTTTTCTCTTGTAGTGCTATAAAAATCCACATTAGTCTATAGAATGTTGATATGTACTCTCTTCATTTTGTTTAATATAAGATAGTGCATGCATGTAAAGGTTCAAAAATCAGTCATGTATTTAAAATATAGATATGCATAATGTACCTTTGTTACAACAAAAATTATTTTTATGATTTTATTGATACGAGTATTAACCTCATAGGGAATACTACTATCATATGACTCTTTGTGTATAAGATTATATACTCTCTCCATATTGGTAATTCAAGTCATTTTTGACAGCGACACTGTCTCCGAAGCATAACTTTGACTTCTTATTTTTATAAAAATATTTATTGAAAAATGATATATGTATATTTTTATGAAAGTATTTTTCAAGAGAAACCTATTAATATAGTTTTCACATTTACAAACTCAACAACTTAATAGTTATTCATGATTTATATTCCCAATGTTTGACTCAAAACTCGTCCAAAACAACTTGAATTACCAGTATGGAGGGAGTACTATATTTTCATATACATTGTAGTAAGTCAAAATGTCAAGTTGTAGAATGTGTTGGTACTTATATTTTCGATAGAAGGAAGCAATATAAAAGACGCAGTTACCTTTCTAGGGATTGAGTAGTTCGACTTCAAGTAAATGTTTTTTTCTGTTATATATTTATTTATTAAAAATAAAAAAGTGAATTCTTCCTCCTGGGTGGACCTGCCGTGTGCGCGTAGCAGTGTAGCACTTGTTACAGTGTGCGAGCGAGTACGAGGGAGCCAGCTAACCCCAGGGCTTTTCGGCTCTTCCTTGTTCTGTTACAACTCCACTAGTTCCAGAAGAAGCACCAGTTCGACTGTTCGAGCCAGGTGTCTCCTCCCAGGGCCGGACAAGCGTGCCAACACCTGCTGGCCCGCTGGTAGAGAGGGCATCTGGACGCGGACGCGGCAAAGAGTAACGTAACTGGACGGGACTTCCAGCTGAGGCCCGCTCGACGAACTCCTGACCCACGACGTGGGCGGCAGCTCCCAAGATATTTCCGCTTCCCAACTCACAAGACGCTGCTGGTACGTGAGTGTGACTACCCGAGAATACGGGCTCAGCGGCTCGTCCTCCGTCCATGTTTCCGTCCGTCGCCATGGGCCACAGCTTCATCCCGACCGCCCCCGCAGACTGGGTCACTCGTAATTTCCATCACACTTCAGGCGATGCCGGTAACAGGCAGCAGCCGTGTCTACGTTCGGTAATTGTAGGAGAAAAAAAAAAGATGACACTTTTGAGTTCTGACTAAAAGATCAGAACCCATGTTCGTTGAGCTCGAGCTCCATGGCATAGGCATCCCACAAAAATTCACTTTTTGAGGTAGAAAAGGGTGACCCGCGAATTCTAAAAGATGCCGCCATGGGCAATCAATTGCCAAGCTAATTGAAAAACAAAGATATACCAAATAAATAGTCTATGTCAAACACAATTAGTAGTAAAGGAATTTTTTTTAACAAAATATCTGGAAAATTAATAGGTTCATCTTCAAACGAAATGGGAAGGAAAAAACATAAACTACTCTAGCAAGATGTGCATTTAAATTTTTCTTAGTGGGCTCTAATACCTACCCCTCAGACCGAAAGAGTTTTAGAACCTATAGACAATCCAATCAACTAGCTTGTAGCTAATCTAGAAAGGTAAATGTCACACAAGATAAACACACACTTTTGAGATGGACATTATAATTTGATACTTTAATCTTTCCTAGTCCTTTGATCTTGCCTTTACCATAATCACCAAATATTATGCTCTCAAATTCATCACTATCACTTGAATCAATTGAGTTGAACATCCTTGATCTCTGGTCATATATATATATATATATATAGGAAAAGGGGTACCTTCTAACGAGAAGCGAACTCGGAACTCAAAATTCGAATTTTAAAATTCTCGAGTCACTATTCACAGCACTATTCAAATTCAATGTTTACTATTTAAATTCGTGGCTACTATTCAAATTCGGGATATGAACCGTGCCCGGGCACTCACCGGGAGTGGCTCAACCACTTCACTATTCAAGGCAAGTGTCGCTTTCAATCTCAAATATTTTATGCACGCTGGATGAGCGGGCGCTCAATTAGTGAATATAAATATTGATATGTCACTTTCGCGATTAGCTAATCTTGTGCTTAGTGAATATGCTTATGCGGATTATTTCTAAGGATCTTCTGCAGGCTGGCGAGACCAAAAGTTCAGCCAGTCGTGTGTACTATGCTTGTGATAGTCCTACTCGGTACTCACCGTATGCATCACTAACTTGCTTCAGAACTAGACTAACCCGGTCTACTCCCTTGCTATCCCCAGCCACGAACACACAGGACTCAGGCTCTATCGTCTCCCCAGGCAGTTCCACCCAAGGGGAACACTTCTCTGCGCACACAGGGTTCTCTACAAACGCCGCTATCAGGGCTAACACGAGAACAACACACGCAGAGGTTTCTCCTCTAGGGTCCCTAGCATAGAGACATCGCCCCATATGAACGAGCTTAAAGGAAGGCAGGGATTCAAACAGGAAAGCTTAATTCATTTCCACAGAGCAAGCTTATATACGGCTTTCCCTTTCGGAAAACCCCAAGCACTTAGCACAAACTTTAGGGATTACCTTACAAGCGCAGGATGATCACGAGGACCTCCTTTATTCTCTAATTTACAAAGGTGGAGTGATACAATGGCAGTGGGTGATTACTATTCGTGGTGGATGATTCTCAGAGAGCTTCTGAGATCATGTCTTCATGTGTATGTGTGTGGGTGGAGAGTTGGTGGAGTGGGTGGTGGATGAGAGTGGGTCTCTGAGGCTTTGGTGTGATGCTTCTTCGGCTCGTTTCTTCGATGATCAATGAATGCGCCTGGCGTCCCGCTTTATAGCATGGAGGGAACATCCTTCGCGCTTATCTTCTGGAGTTCCTTCGAGGCGAAGTCTTCAATTATTTAATTGAGGAGCCTTCGTGCTTAAGGAAGCGGCCGACGTCTTCAATTATCATCCTTTACTGTTGCCTGGACAGCTGGACAGAGAATAATTGTCCTGGCTACAGTAGTACAGTAGAGTGACTGTATATTCCTTTTGCGCTGTCCTCCATCGCACACAGATAGTATCCTTTTGGATATTCTTTGGTATGGTCTTCCACGCCCGAATGATTGATGTTGCAAACATCAAATCAAGGATAGGCATGCGGTATTATCTCCATGGCATGCGGTATTATCTCCATGGCATGTATTATTATCTCTTCCCCCGGACAAATTGTTGATAAACCTTATCAACATAAGGGGTATATTTCTTGTATGAATATATTGATATTGAACTAAGTTTATGTTGACTCTTCAATATTTTCTTCGTTGTCCACTTCTTCAGGTTGCCATATTTCATACCAGGACAACAATTCACGATATTCTTTTCGTAATTGGTATTCTTTGCCATAACTTGGCTTTATTAGTCTGCCAACTTCTCTTTGTATTATACTATATCTTCCATAGTATTCTCTCAAGAATACTTTTATTATTTTATTTTGGTACATCATATAATATTCAGAAGCAAATTTGGTATTCCCTTCTAATTCTTTTGCTTCACTGAAAATTCTCCAATTATCATGGTTCGTGTCTTTTACGAACAACTCTTCATAATTTTGCCATGAGTCTGAAGTCCATGTAGTAGGAAATTTGTATGATCCCTTTGTAATATATATATCATGGCATGCTGGTCTTATTAGTTGTGTAAACTTTGGTGGATTAGAATAAAACTTAATTTTGTATCTACCTTGAATGCATGCTAATTTCTTACAAGCTTCTTTGATAGCTATTCCAAGGTCTGATTGGAGTATCTCTTCAAGTGTACCATGTATATCATGAACTAATCCATGATCAATAATAGTCTGTAAAGATATATCATCTCCAATATTTCTTTGTATATTTCTAAAATATTTTAAATTTATATCAGCCTTCAATATTAAGAATCTTTGATGAGGCTTAACAATTAATTTATCATCAAGATGAAGTAAAGGAAAAGTATTTGCATTCACAATTATTCCTAGATGTCTTTCTTTACCTTGGTACAATTTCATAAAGTATTTTTGTATATTATGAAAGGTTTTGTAATGCCTTTCAGCATATTTCTTCCAAATTAGATCTATAATATCACAAGTAAAGTATGACAAAGTTTGTTCAGTCTTAAAACTTAATCTAGGTATGAGAAACTCTTGTGGAATATTGTTTAAATATTTGTTTCTTTTTTCCTCTAGAATTACTTCTTTTTCCGATTGCACTTTATTTTCTTCATGCATTATTTTAGCTTCTGAGTTCTTTTTCATATCTCTTTGCTGTTTTAAACATGACATGCATGCTTGTCTTAAGCATAGTCTACATATTGCTCTTTTTACTGGATCTTGATAATATATGCAAAATACACATTTTATATTAGGATCGTCTTTTTTATGATCCCACTTGTGTTCACAGTTTATTTGATCCATCATTTCTATTTTTAATCCTGCTAACTCATCAATTAAATCTAACTCTTCATCACTTGATTCTTTTTCTTCATCATATTCTATTTCATCTGTCTCTATAATTGAATATATTGATTCATCGTCCATTATATCATCATCACAGACTAAGATATTTTCATTCACACTATCTATTATTTGAACCTTTTCTTGTTCTTCTTGCTTATTGGAATACCTTTTCTTGTCTTTGTTAGGACATGTTTTGCTTAAGTGATCAGGAGAGTTGCAAATAAAGCATCTACATGAACTATCATAATTTTTTCTAGGATTATATCTTCTTACATTTCTTTTGTGGAGGAATGGAGCTCTATTGTCTGATCTTCTAAGGAAATAACGTCTCTTTGTCTTTACATTTCCTTTCTTATAATTCTTAGGATATTTCTTATTTCTAGATCTCTCTTCTCCATATGTCAATGGTATTTGGACTATTTTATTGCAAAAATTATAGTCTGATTGCTTCATTGATCTTTGGGCTTGTATATTCGTGCATATTTTTCTTAACTGTTTGAAAATGAATGTTATAGCCTGAGAGATATTATATTCTTTACCAATAGTTTCCTTTTTATATTCTTCTAATATCATAGAACCTAAAGGCTCTGGTAATTTATTAAAATAATTTTCTACTATACCTTGGTTATAGCCTTGCTTGGCAGTAGTAGCATTATACAAATAGTGTTGAGAAAATTCTTTTATTCCTTTCTAGCTTGTCAGTGACAAATTTTCTATTTCTTTTAATCTTTCATTCTGTAAAACAGTAAATCCTAATTCAGGATCTTCACCTATTACAATGCTTGATATAATATTTGCAAAATTATATGGATTACTACCAGCCATTTTTAATTAGGCATAATGGTTAGGGAAAGCTTCTACCCATTGTTCCCATAAAACTTTGACTGATTCACCTAAAAATGTTTCTAAATATGTAATCATATCTTCTACTCTATTTCCAATATTATGCTGATTTTGTATATACTTTTGGACTATCAATCCTTTCCATATGCTAATTATATTTGACCAATCTATAGGATCATGTGCTGCTAAATTTAGTATAGCACCATCACTTTTATAATTCTGGAATTGCACCTTCTTTTCAAATTCTCTTCTTTTTGAACCCATATGCTTATATTGTTCAGGTATATATCTATATGCAGGTTCCTCTTTTTCTGGAGGCCAAGTTCCTGGTTGTCTAGTTGGTCTCTCACTTTCTCCTTTTATCTTTATTTCAGGACCTCGTCTTCTTTTTGATGTACTTGGATCTATTTCCATTGCTTCTATGGCATTATTTTTAGGCAACTCTTTATTTTCTAAGGGGTTTATGAGAGTTATTGAGTTATTACTACATATCTCAATTGTATCTTCATCCTCTTCTTCATAGCTTTCTAATAATAACTTATTATTAATTTCTCATTGCTCATCTTCACTTATATCATTATCCTCTATGTCATTTATCTTATCTTTGCTATGTTCTAATTCTTTATGGACTTCCCTTACCCTGTTATCTATTTGTTTTGACACAAAGTCATTTTTCTTTATTGGAATGCTAAATTTTTTAGCATTTAATTCTCTATCTTTCTTGATATTTTCAAGTCTACATATTTCTCGTCTAAAGTAGAGTTCCCTTTCTCTTATAGCAGTCCATTTGCATATCATGGAGGTTTTATATTCATCATGAATTTTGCTTAGCTTTTGCTTATAATGATTTATTTCATTATCTATATCTAATTTTTCCATAAATTCACATATGCTATGTCTTCTGTTTTCTTCCAACTTTGCCTCTGAACTAGATGCTTCTAAATCATCTAAACTTTGTTCTTTATAATCTATAAACCTAATACTAGTCAACCCTCTATTATTTTCATAGCTTATGTAATCTTTAGGTTATTTTAAAATTTTTGGTTCTATTAATGAACTTATATTCCATTCTTCTCCGGCTCTTTCTTCAGAACTTATTTTCAGAGGACTCATAAATTTTATTCCTTTAGATTGCATACTTTCTACAACATTGTTCACATTTACCTTATATCTGGTTCCACTTCTATTGGTTAACCTTCCTATAAATTCTATGCTTACTAATAAATTCGTTCCTTTAAATTCTTCATATGCTTTAGTTTGAAATCCGAATGCCATCTTATCTATAAATTCTTTAACTGGCATTATTAAATCTGGAGCTATATATGTTATCAACATATTTTCATTCATATCAACTTCTAAAAATCCTAATGCTGCTTTATTTATTGAGTCCCATCTTTTATCTAATAAAGTTATTAGAACATTGGTTCCTAATTTTTTCCTTGTCATTCTTTTAATTCCAATAATATACATTCCCTGATGTATATATTTATACCCTGAATATTTTAAAGCATTCTCAAATTGTTTACTAACAATTCTTAGCAGAACTGGTTCTGTTAATACACTTAATTCTACTTCTCTAGATATTCTATATAATCCATTTTTATTTTCAAACCATCCCATTTGATATATTTGTTGAGGCCTAATTTTCCTCAAAGTATCTTTCTGATATCTTTCAAGATCTCTTTCTAAGTCTATCACTTCTTCTAAGGTTTCAATATCCTCACATCCTCCTTTTAGTTTATCTTTAAAACTTAGAGGTCTTATGTCTTTATTTACTAGCTAGAGTGACTTGTCTCTTCTAGACAGGCTCTCAGATACTTCCATCTTTCTGAATTTAAAGATCTAGTGGACTCAACTATTCCTGCTGATGATAACATAATTTCTTTGTTATGCTCAACAATATTATTATCAGTCTTCTTATATAGGAAAGTTATATCCTTTTTAATATAATCACTATTCTGGCTAATTTTACCTAGAGAAACTTTACTTTCTTCTAAAATTTGTAAAGCTAAATCTAATTTATTATTAGTAGCTGAATATTGCTCTTCAAGGTGCTTATGTTCCTTTTGCAACTTATCAAATTTTAGTTCTAGCTCGTCTGGCCTCTTTCCCCAATATATGTAAAAGTTATGTATCAAATCAACTATTAAATTTAACTATCCGTGAGAGGTATGCCAAGTATGTTCTTCAGAACTATTTAATCTACACCTTATATTTATATTCTCTTTAGTAGTGACTGTCTTTCCTGTATTCACTTCTAAATTTAAATAATGTAACTTTTCAATCTTCGGAATATTATGGTAAATCCCTTAAATTCAAATTTTAATAACCTGGCTCTGATACCAAACGGAAAAGGGGGTACCTTCTAACGAGAAGCGAACTCGGAACTCAAAATTCGAATTTTAAAATTCTCAAGTTACTATTCACAGCACTATTCAAATTCAATGTTTACTATTCAAATTCGCGGCTACTATTCAAATTCGGGATATGAACCGTGCCCGGGCACTCACCGGGAGTGGCTCAACCACTTCACTATTCAAGGCAAGTGTCGCTTTCAATCTCAAATATTTTATGCACGCTGGATGAGCGGGCGCTCAATTAGTGAATATAAATATTGATATGTCACTTTCGCGATTAGCTAATCTTGTGCTTAGTGAATATGCTTATGCGGATTATTTCTAAGGATCTTCTGTAGGCTGGCGAGACTAAAAGTTCAGCCGGTCGTGCGTACTATGCTTGTGACAGTCCTACTCGGTACTCACCGTATGCATCACTAACTTGCTTCAGAACTAGACTAACCCGGTCTACTCCCTTGCTATCCCCAGCCACGAACACACAGGACTCAGGCTCTATCGTCTCCCCAGGCAGTTCCACCCAAGGAGAACACTTCTCTGCACACACAGGGTTCTCTACAAATGCCGCTATCAGGGCTAACACGAGAACAACACACGCAGAGGTTTCTCCTCTAGGGTCCCTAGCATAGAGACATCGCCCCATATGAACGAGCTTAAAGGAAGGCAGGGATTCAAACAGGAAAGCTTAATTCATTTCCACAGACAAGCTTACATACGGCTTTCCCTTTCGGGAAACCCCAAGCACTTAGCACAAACCTTAGGGATTACCTTACAAGCGCAGGATGATCATGGGGACCTCCTTTATTCTCTAATTTACAAAGGTGGAGTGATACAATGGCAGTGGGTGATTACTATTCGTGGTGGATGATTCTCAGAGAGCTTCTGAGATCATGTCTTCATGTGTATGTGTGTGGGTGGAGAGTTGGTGGAGTGGGTGGTGGATGAGAGTGGGTCTCTGAGGCTTTGGTGTGATGCTTCTTTGGCTCGTTTCTTCGATGATCAATGAATGCGCCCGGCGTCTCGCTTTATAGCATGGAGGGAGCGTCCTTCGCGCTTATCTTCTGGAGTTCCTTCGAGGCGAAGTCTTCAATTATTTAATTGAGGAGCCTTCGTGCTTAAGGAAGCGGCCGATGTCTTCAATTATCATCCTTTACTGTTGCCTGGACAGCTGGACAGAGAATAATTGTCCTGGCTACAGTAGTACAGTAGAGTGACTGTATATTCCTTTTGCGCTGTCCTCCATCGCACACAGATAGTATCCTTCTGGATATTCTTTGGTATGGTCTTCCACGCCCGAATGATTGATGTTGCAAACATCAAATCAGGAATAGGCATGCGGTATTATCTCCATGGTATAGGACTACTATCATGTAGCTGGCTATAAAATAACTTATTCTGTAGCCACTTTGAGTTACGATAATTACTATGTTAATTTACGATATTATAGTAACTTTTTACTGAGTGGTTTTACTATAACGTTATGGTAATATCCCCATGTGATAAGAACCCGCTAGGGTTTATGGACGATCTTTCGATGAGAGGCGTGAGATAACTCGATTTGGTGGATGGAGATGACGTTCTCGGCCCGACTACAGCCTTCCAAGACTGCGCCTTAGCAACCGATACACCACCTCCAAAGGCCGTCACGATCTTGTGGAGCGCGACAACCAGCCACTAGGGCTCCCGTCCTGCAAGCAATCGAAGAACTAGCAAGAACAAGGAAACAAGCACTGAATTTGCAAGATGAAATTGAAAGCCTCAAACTGAATCTTATTATGAGTGGGGTTTCGAAGACAAGGAGACGGGCGGCTGGATCAGCACGCGCGCCTACAAGCAAGTAGCAAAGGCTAAACTTGATCTAAACAAAACCCCAGTGTCTTGGCGGCGGCCAAAGGGTATATAACATGGGGTGGACGACCAACAAGGTGTTTGGGTCGTACTCCAACCCTAAGACACGTCCCTAATGGACCCTAAGATGATACACAACCCATCGGACTAAAATAAGGTGACGCAGCACCCTGGACATAAAGACATCTCGACGGTAATTGAATAATTGCCGATGCTGCCGAACAGATATGGACGTGGAACTGGTTCCATATGAAAAAAGACTTGATAAGCTTTCCAACAAGTCCTAAAGCGCCCGAATCCGACTCCGTATACAACCGTGGTGATGGTCACAAGTTGGTGCCTTTCTGCAGTCCGAATCCAGCCATCACGAATCCTTCTCCCTTTCGGTCTTCTCCTTGGTTCCTAATCAAAACAAGAGTGCACGTGTTTCCAAGATCTAAACAAGATGGACAGGAGCTCAAGAGGCAACTCACTTGATGATTAATTTTACGAGCACGAGCACGAGTAAGAGGACCAGCGATAGGTACTGGTGTCGGCGCGGATGCGTCGTCGGTGTTGATGTCCTCATCACCATGTGTTATAGTAACCCAACTATTGTAAATATATATTGGCACTATCGTAAATTAGTATATAAAATTATTGTAAATGGAGGTGGCTATAGAATAACTTATTTTGTAGCTGACTACTGAATATACTCTCCCTATATATAGATATATATATATATATATATATATATATATATATATATATATATATATATATATATATATATATATATTGAGCGCACCCGCTATTAAGCACCTAATGCATTCCTCAGACCTTGTAGTTTATCTATAAAAAAAGATCAATTCTTTTTAGGTACTCAAACTTGTTTCTATCCTCCAAGGTTAGTGACTAAACTTTTTGTCACCTAAATGGATTTCTTCTTTGAGCCCACAACTGGTGCACCAACAAACTTAGCATAAATACTATTTGTGCCTTTGAAAAGTAAATAGCAAGAATCAAACTTAATTAAGGATAGGGTGTTAATCTGGTTGTTGCAATGTTGCCCTAAGTGCCTAACTTGCTTGCACTTTTTGCAAAACCGACTATTGCTCCTCACAAATTGTGTTTTGTGAGTAACAAGGGCCACTTTACCTTTCTTGGGAGTATAGACAAGACCCTTGTTAAGGGTGAACCTTTGACTCATTTTAGCAAGGGGGCCTCACCGCCTTAAGCCTTGACTAATGCATGAGTGAGCACCTCCTTTTTGAGTGCCTTATTTTATACAATGAGGGATGAATCACAAGTGAATCCATCACCCAAAGGGGTTGCTTTTGCTAGTGCTACAAGAGGTGTTAGGAGCAACAACAATAGAAGCATAGAAAGATTCGTCAATGATACGCAAGTCACTCTTACGCTTGCTATTTCAATAGGCTCCTTCCTTTGAGAAAGGAGAGATGAGTGAGCTTCTCTGAACCCCTCATGAGCCTCAATCAATAAGCAGCCAAATGCTCCTCAAAGGTTTGCTCAAGAGCTTTGTGTCTCTTGTGCAACTCCTTGAATTCCTCTCTCCTCTTGTTCATGAGACGATGAGTCTCTTGCAATAGCTCCATGAGTTCCTCCTTTGAAGGTTCTTCATCCTCACTATCACTCTCATCATATTGTATCTTAGGGTCCTTGGCCATGAAGCGTGATAAGAGAGCGTCAAAAATAGAAACAGTGGCGGAGGGTAAACTAAAATGTAGGGGGCAGATTTGCCTAATAATTATTAGTATTAATAAATAGCATACCAGTGCTACAGTGACATAATTATTGAATTAGCATGTGGTGGGAAGTGCAAGAGCCACGCTAGCAGGCTGAGGCCTATGGCCCCGTTCGCTGGTCTGAAACTGGCTGAAAAATACTGTTTCAGCTGAATAATTGTGAGAGAGAAATACTGTTCTGGCTAAAAAAAAAGACGAACAAGCTGAATATGGGGTAAGCCAAACATGGCCATAGAGTGGGCTGCTGTGATTGCTACTTCATCCATATCTGCCTAACAATTACCTGTACTAGTGCTAGCATGGGCTTGGAAGTTCACGCAAGAGACAAGGGCCCTTAAAAATTTGATGCAACCAAGGGGGGCAGGAGCCCAGTTTTGCAAGAGACAAGGCTATGCCGGTAAGTGACTTTAATTGCTTCTCATCTTTAGCATCACTTGATGTATAGAGTCTCACTCAACACAATATGCATAGTCCTTCTTCTTCTTGTAGCAACTTTCTTCTTTGGTGTAGTGACTTCGCCTGAGCCGAGCATCATGTTGGTCCTTCTTCGTGCCGCCACCCGGCCACGCCGGACGAATTGAAAAGGACTTTGTGAAGAGAGAAAAAGATGGAAGAGAGAAAGCTAGAAAGAAAAAGATCCACACCGTTGGTTTTCAACGAAATCTAATAGATATATAGATCAGTTAAATCTGACGATGATGATATATATATATATATATATATATATATATATATATATATATATATATATATATATATATATATATATATATATATATATATATATATATATATATATATATAAAAGGAGTACTCTATAGCTGGCTACGGAATAATTTATTCTGTAGCCAGACCCAACATCCGCGTCCGATGCAGCAACAGGAGGCCATCCGTCCCACCCAAGACGCACCACCAGAACCCGGCTCAGACTCGCCTTGCCTTGGATGGAGCCCATTAATAGCTCGGCTGGTTTGCACCGGCTTGTCACCCAAATTACGCTTACTCGTTTCCAGAAATAGGAGACCGTCTCAATCGTGGATGGAGACGTGCATATCATCGTCGCTTCTGCCGATGACCAGACGCACCCTAGATCTAACCTGTTCTTCCAGACGATTCTGCTTTGCATCTTTGGGCAGCTCCATCGTGATGGTGACTCGTGGCCACACATGCACACTACTGCCAGAAGCGCTACAGCTCGCGTCTATTCGCGCGGATGTGCAGCAGCTACTGGTGGTCCAATTCAAGGTGTGTTCTCTAATCCCTTCCCTGTTTTATCTTCCAATTGATTTACTGCTTTTTTACGTTTGTGAATTCAAGGTGTGTTCATGGATTGATTATGTTATTTAAATTGTGTGTAACACAACACTCTAGTGACACATCGGTGATATAGTAAATTACTAGAATCATAGTACCTACTTATACTTACTAATCTAGTGACACGTCACTGCTAGCTAGATTAGTCAAACTTCAACCGGAACTTTACGTTGTTTGTATGGCTGATTTGATTTGTCCCCACCTGTTGAACACTACAATACAATTCAATATTTGCAAGGGACATATATTCTAGTAAATAATTCGAAAAATTGTATTAAATAGATTATCGTAACTAGAAGGGTAGAGAAACATAGATTCTAGTAAATCTTATTCAACAACATAGATTCTAGTAAGTCATGTATAAAGTTGTCGTAAACCATGATAGTAATTCACATTCAAGGTTCATTCTCATAAATCACACTAAATTCTCGTAAATCATAGTTGTCAAATTCACTGGAATACCAAGGCATAGATTCTAGTAAATCACATTCAATGCCATATATTTTCTAGTAAATCATTTACTTGATATGATAGGTTTGTATTTGTATTTAGTATTCTCGTAATACTTGCATGCAAGACCGTAAATTGGTCTCATCATGCTTTATTCTCGTAACTACCTAATTACTTAATGAGTATTTGCTTTTAGTATTCTCGTCATACTTGCATGCATGGCAGCAGCTGTACTAGTACACCAGCTTTATGTGTATTCTCGTAACACATCTGTACACACTTGCATGCATGGCAACTAAAATATATTCTCGTAACCACTCACTTGCATGCACGTGTATTCTCGTAACTTTCATGCACACACAGTCGACAACCCAAAAATACTGTGCGCTAATTGATGCATGCGCCCTAATTATGATTTAATTATCTTCCATTAATGATCGTGTCTGCCAGGCCGGCCGGGATCGCAGTGGCTCGGCGTGCATGCATCTGAACCAGCCTGGTGTCCTGGTGACGAGTCGGACTATGGCCTGGCTACAGAATATCCTATTCTATAGCCAGCTACGAGTATACTCTCCCTATATATATATATATATATATATATATATATATATATATATATATATATATATATATATATATATATATATATATATATATATATATATACACCAAATTAGCAATTCCCAAATTTTAAAAGTTATAAAAACCAGCACAACACAAACGTACTGTATGTTTCAAACCACCAACGTCCAACGCCGCACTACACTAGTTACACGCGTTTGCTCACGGGCTCGGAGCGAAGCGGACATCACTGCGCTGTGCGCTGCGCACTTCTTTGTCCTCGCAAGCCGCGAGCGCCGTCTGCCCCAACTCGACCATCTCACCATCCCACATTCCCACCCGTGCGCGTCGGCGGCGGGCGGCACTCAGAAGCAGCAGCGCGAGAACCCTAGCCTGTGCTCAGCCTCACCGGAGTGGCCGCAATGGCTGCGGGAGGCGATGCGTGAGGGCGTGCGGGTGCGGCATGGGGAAGGAGGAGGGCGAGGCTGCAGCAGCGGGAGCAGCCGACGCCGGCGGAGGGAGGGGCAGGGGGAAGCGGCGGAGGAGGAAGAGGAGGGCGGTGTAGCGGTGGGTGCTGCGGGGCCGTGCGGCCGCAATGCGCGGCCGCGCTGCTGCTCGGCGCCGCTGTGGCGCTCTCCGCGCTCTTCCTGCTGCCGCCCTTCGTGGGGCGCGGTGGCCGCGCGGCGGTGCGGGATCCGTACGCCGCGTTCGCAGGTCAGCCCGCATTGCGGGATCTCGCGCGCCTTGCTTCAATCTTCCGCCGTGATTTTAAAATCTCTTTCGTCGTACGGACTCCACGGTCAGTGACTTAGCGATTGACTTGCTTAGTTTTCAGCTCAATGGTTCTTGCAGATTGGCGAAGCTGCAAAGTTCGCTTCTTTAGATGGCAACTTGACCGAATTCGACGAATTTTTCAGTTGCGTTTCCTGTTTCCTTTCGGGAGCAACTTGGCCACTTCCCGTGCTCTTTTGTCACTTTCGTAGATACGCTGTTATTAGTTAGTGCGTGCCTGCTAGATTCTGGCTCAATATTTCAGCTTCCAACTCAAATGGATTCACGTGGTTCGATTCGGTGTGTGCTGTTAGATTAGGTGCAGTATAGCTGTTCAAGTGCTGTTCTTGATATATAGCTTACAGGGTAGGAAATACTTGGCCAACTTATGATTGTAGCTTGTGGATATCCCTGGATGCATGCTGTGTTTCCATATTCGCTTTTACCATGTTAGCATTTCCTCACATGGTGCTGTTTGGAGATTTTTGTGCGGATTGCCAGTTTGGGTTGGGGCACCCATTCTATTTTCAGGTGGTCTTAGTGGTGCTTCTGGTGTATGGCTTTCGGTTGGCTGTTGTGAACTAAAAGGAACTTCAAGGGTTTAACTGTTGTCAAACTGAATGATTAATTTTTCCGTGCGCTCAGAAGACGAAGAGAGGTAAGCGTGTGAAAGAAAAACAAAGGGGGAGGTTTATGCAAAATACAAACATAAACGACAGGGTATGGACCTCTAGTGAATCACTTAAAAATTTTAGGGACCAAAAAATGCAGTTTGAGAGTTGATAGACCTAATAGACCTAATAGACCTCTAATGCATTTTACTCTTTTTTTCGTCTACTAGAATTCCGTGGAGCAATTTTTTCTTGTGTGCTCGGGAAAAATAAATCAATTTCTTGGTCGGTGCCACTGATAGAAATAGTACTTTAAATTTTCTTTTGGATATGTTGGACTCACAAGATCCTGACAAAACTTGCCGCGCAATTCTTTGGCGAAAACTTCCAAAATAGAAAAGGTAACACTTCTATTGAATGGTGGTGTTAGAAGACCCGACAAAAATTGCCGAGATAGAGAACACAATACTTTGTTGAATGGTGATGTTTGAAGGCCCCGACAAAAAATGCCATGGTAGAGAACACAATACTTTGTTTAATGGTGATGTCAGAAGGTCTTGACAAAATTTGCCGCGATAGACAAGTCATTGCATGTGGAATTCTGATGTTAGAAGACACTGACAAGTACTTTCTTGATATGGTAGCACAGCACTTCAAATGGTGATGTTACAAGTTGTTGAAAAAATGGTTTGTAAGAGAAAAATCATATCCATCTGATAATCCGATGATGATAAGTGCATGTACTCTTGGGAGTGACTAATGCTTAGAGGAGTATGAGTTCAGGGTGTAAGTATATGCAAATTCTACATAGAACTGCCTTATGAAAGTAAATTACCAGTTTCAGAAACACCATATTGGTAATCTTTCTGTATTAGATTGTCCCTGCAGTTTATAACTATTGAACCCAAGACCCAGGGTCAACAAACAACAGGGTCCTTACTCTTATTTGTGATATTGGATGTTGTATGAGTAGGGCCCTGTTTGGATCCCAGGGCTAAAAATTAACCCATCTTGTGATAACATAGGCTAATGGTTAACCACCAACATTAGCTCTTATTAGCCGAAAATTGGCCCATGTTTAACCCTCCTATTTGGCATCTAAAAATAGAGGCTAATTGTTAGCTTCCTGGATCCAAACAGACCCTAGGGATGCAAATGAGTGTACCCAATGGGTAGTTATGGGGCACCATAGATGATTTGTATCCCATTTTCTTGCTTTGAAGTCTGGATTGGTTCATCTGGATGAATTTATGTTGAACCAATGATCCAGAGAAATCAAAACCTGCTTCCCTATGTATGGGACCCATCAAAATCGCTTTGATCATAAAATAGGAAAGCTGATATTTACTATTTTATTACATGTTTATTTTTCCGATAAAGGGAGATTTATTAAAACTCAAAGAATATTACATCAAGGTAATACAACATTCTTGAGAATCCTTCTTGCTTCTGCACGGCAAGATGCGCATCGCCTACATTAAGTCACACCGACAAACTATTAACTATCAATCACACATAGGGTGGTGGTTTTGATGCTTGGCTTGGATGACCACTAACAATCATCAATGTCGACAAGACTTCAATCTTCCGCGTGTATACAAAGCTATGAATTGTTTTCAAGCATTTATTAGTTTCATGGTGCAAGATACCATTCTAGTTTCACCTTTAGTGTGGGCTGCACCTGCGATATGCAAAACAGACAAGAACATACCTAGTGCTCCCAGAGGTTCATGCACTCATGCGATCCTGATGCACAATTGCATCTCTAAAAAAAATCCAACCAAAATTTTATAACATTGTGATGATGTGCATCATTCCTCTGCAAAAGTTGAAATTGAAACTCAACCTACACACCTAGTGACAAAAAAAGATAAAACAGTTGTGAATAGTAATGGGCAACCGTTACTCTTCTTATAAGCAATCTATTATTATTTAGATGTTGAATTCACATTTTTGTTATTCGATGTATACATTGAGTTTTGATTTAAAATTTTGCAAATGCTTAGATGCACATTGTGCCAACATCATAACATTTTTGTTATGCACTTTTAGAGGTTCAACCGTGCATCAGGGCCACACGAGTGTCTAATCCACAGAGAGAACTATCTCTATTCTCAAATATAACTTCTAAAATTAGATCCATATAGATACCAGATGTACCTGTCTGAAGAACACGTATCTTGTAGCTTCATCAGTTGACAAATGATAGCATTTTTTCGCTGTTGAAGTCATGCTCTTTTTGCAGCTGATATTGTGGCAAGCTTTATGCTACAGAAGACAGTTTCTGAGTTGAGTGAAAGTACATCTAAGCTTGAATTCGACATCTATGAGGAAGTTAGCATTCCTAATTCAACTGTAAGGCACAATGATGTACACTATTTATATTCTTCTTGTCACACAGTGTGTCCAATTTTCTATCATGCTGATCCCCCAATTATTGTACAGGTTACCATAAATTTTCTACAACCATTAGGCGCATCGAACTGGACTTATGTGATCTTCGCCATTGTACCTTATCCAGTACACTCAACTATATCACCAACTTGGTTGAGCATTCTTAGACCTTCTTTTATGTCCTTGGTTGTGGAGCAGTCGACACTCCACCTGACAGAGTCTCTATTTGGGACCTCTTCAAATTTTGAGGTGTTTAAGTTCCCTGGAGGAATTACCATTATCCCTCCACAGGCTGCATTTCTTCTTCAGAAACCCTATGCATCTTTCAACTTCACTCTGAACTTCCCAATCTACAAAGTACAGGAGAAAATAAATGAGTTGAAAGACCAAATGAAGTCTGGACTACGTCTCAATCCCTATGAGGTTAGTGTCTGTTAAGTTAATTTTTTTGTTTTAGCATTTTTACTATTATCACGGTTATCTCAATAATATATTATGGGTATTGTATGTCTTTTTTGCCACCAAAATTGTTATAGGACTGTATCTTAATGGTTTCAATGCTTGCTTCTTGTTACATGTTTTTATTGGATTCCTGATCTTAAGTGAACCATACAATCAATTTCATGACCTGATGGGCATGCAATTGTCATAAGCAAGCATGCATGTTCCTTGTACTTATGAGTAACTGGGCATTGATGGAGTACAATTTATCTCATTTTGTCCTATCGTGAATCAGGTGTGCCCTTGATAATATAAACCACCTATCGTGAATTGGGTGTGCCCTTGATAATATAAACCACTGCGAATTTGTGGTCTAAGTGGGAGCACTTGTGCATATATAAAATCACAGGAGAACATGCAAGCATAGATTATATGGACTGCAAGATGGTTGTCTAACTTTGTACTCCTGCAATAGTGAGTGTGCTAGGTTAAATACAAAGAATGGGTGCCAATAATTATTATCGTATAATTGCTGGATAGGATGCTTTTGTGCTGCGCATCCATATAGCCACCACTTTGCTGGTGACTGAACTGATACTGGTAGCCATTTAAAAAAGGAATCCTCAAACACTTTAAAAAAGAACAATGAAATAAGATATTGCTATATGTATTACAACGCATTGCACAGGCGAGGGTAAGGCTTGCCACTGACACCCTTCCCCAGACCCCGCACAGAGCGGGAGCTCTCTGCACTGGGTACGCCCTTTTTTTCATATGTATTACAACTTACAAGGTGGTGGTGTAGTGCATTAGTGAGAACAATGAAATAAGATCATTGTTCTTTTTTTGGTTTTCACATCCACTACTTGCCTTAAGACTAATCAGTAATGACTCTTATTTGTTGTACATTACAAAATTTGGGATGGTTCTACAAAGCCATACCAGGGCAATGTCTCTATTAGATTTTGTTCATATTTACTCAACTGAGTAGTCCTTTCCTGTACTTTGCAGAACCTCTACATCAAAATGACGAATTCAAAAGGTTCAACAGTTGCTCCAACAATTGTTCAGACCTCCATTGTTCTTGAAGTTGGGAATAACCAGCCATCCCTTCCAAGGATGAAGCAGTTGGCCCAAACAATTGCTAATTCGTCGTCAGGAAACTAGGGACTGAATCACACTGTGTTTGGCAGAGTAAAACAGATAAGCCTTTCGTCTTATCTTAGACATTCCTTGCACAGCGAGTGTGGGGTACGACCCCGGATACTCACGGCAGACTACATGGGCTGCGCTGTCAGGGGCGGTCCAGCCCAGAAGACGAAGACCTACGGTGCACGACACTGCTCGGCGTGTACCGTAAGGCATCAAGAGCGATATCCTAAAGATACTATGAGATCTGTTAGGATACGTTCGATCCCATGATTTCTGTAATCTGTTATTATTTTTCGATTATCTCTTAGATCTAACCGACTTGTAACTCTGCCCCTCAGACTATATAAGGCGGGCAGAGACCTCCCTCAAAACACACGTAATATCATACGATAGCCAATACAAACCAACAGACTACAGGAGTAGGGTATTATGTCGTGCTGACGGTCTGAACCTGTCTAACTCTTGTGTCTCTGTTGCCTTCTTGTTCTTAATTACGTGCACCACTGTCGATCAATCTACCTTCGTGGGATACCTCTTGAAGGATTGTTGAGCATCTTTTATCGACAGTTGGCGTGCTAGGTAGGGGTGTGCGTGATGTTTCTATGACGAACAAGATGATATGTTTTGCAGGCTCTTCGTCCTCTCTCCAAAGCCCTGCCAGATCTTTACGGTTGGATCGATCTCCTGGGTCATCAATGCTGACGGAGATGAAGAGATCATCGAGCCGGTGCAGATCGATTCCGCGCCGACCACACCAGCACCTACAACGGCAGATTTGATCTTGGAACCGCTTCCGAGGTCGTCTTCACCAACAACTCGCCACCTGCTCCCTCGATACCTGAGGAAGCAGAGCGACGACGACGATCTGATCGCATCCATCAATCAGGTTGGCCGGAAACTCTGACTTCCTCTCCATCGCGGAATCAGCTTTTGACCACTCTGTTCAGCGCCGATCACCCTCCGATCCCGATCTATCGGAGGCTGATTAGAAAACTTCAGGGGTTATGGCCGTCATCCATCAAGATGCCCTAAGGGGCAAATTCGTCGACCAGACGGGAGACATCTATCCTCTCGCTGAATCGATCGCCGACCAGCTCTTGCCAACTGTCAATATGCTGCAAATTGGCAGACGCCCCAAAGCATCCCTCCACACCATCCTGGAGGAAAATCCAGACTCCGAGTCTCAGGGCTCTATGAAGACTGTTGCCGAAATCGTCGCCGTCCAACCTCCTTTCCCACCCTTCCGAGGAGGCGGGATTTTTAATGTTAGCGTTGACAGCCCACCACGGGATGGAGAAACTGACGAGGACCGCGCAGCTCATGTCAACAGAAACACCAACCGTGCGCAGCGCCGAGCGAATGAAGCCACCATTGTGCTAGCCGAGGCTGCTCACAGCGGAGAACAGCTCGACTCGCAAGGGAGGCCACGCTCGCTCTGCCGCAACCTCGATGACGAATTCGTCTGTGTCGATGGCCACGATGTCTACAAGACCCCAAGTGCCAACTTGGCCGTGGCTGCTAATGAGCTCGCTCGGCTCGAGCAAACGCTAGAGGTCACCAAGGTCGTCGTAATGCTCAAAGCCGCGCACTGTTAGGTCAACGAGATCCGCTAGGATCAAGGACCTTCCTACTCGACAAGCTCAAATCGCCGATCCGCCGCACTAAGATCTAATCGCCGCTCCATCAGAAGCCATTTCGCCGATCAACATCGCGATGATGGACAACCCCTCCATGAGGGAGCTAGGGGGAACCGCATCAACTACCCTCGCCAACACGACTAGGAAGTCGATCAAGACGTCCGAGCACACATCAACAACCTCCGGGATGCACGACGTCATATCGATGGGCGCCGCTTCTCTCGCCACGAAGAGGAAGTACGTCGGCGTCAAGAATACGAGCAAGAGTTCGGTAATCCGGATGCAACCCTCCAGCCACTTAACGCCGGCAATGCTGCAGATCCTGATGGTGATGATCCCGAAGGGCCTCGAGCATTCACGAGAGCACTCCGAACACTCTAGTAGCCCTGTGGTTCCAAAATCACTAGGGTCGAGCCCTACGAGGGGTGGATGAACCCCACATAGTGGCTACAGGCTTATGCCATCGCTGTGCGCGTCGCCGGGGGAGATACCAGTGTCATGGCGAACTATCTTCCCATCATGCTTACGCCAACCACGATGAACTGGCTCATGAGCCTCGCCCCAGATTCCATCGAATCTTGGGAGCAGTTGAAGAAAGTCTTCACCAACAACTACATGGCTACGTGTACTCAGGCGGGCACCAAGCACGATCTGAATCGCATCTATCCGAAATCATCCGAGCTCCTCCGTAGCTACATCAGACGTCTTTTCGAGATGAGGAATTCTATTCCTAATATCACGAAAGCGAAAGTCATCACTGCCTTTGTCTGAGGACTCCATCACCGCGACCTCCACTCCAAATTCAATCGTAAGCCGCCAAAGGGGATTGGCGAGATGATCACGACCGCCGATCAGTACGCCGACGCTGAAGAGGCCAAAGTTCGCTTCAACGAGGATGCAGGCACTCACCGCCTGTGGGGGTATTAACCCCTATACCCTTACGGTTGGGCCTGGGCCGGCCTGGATCAGGGGGTCCGGTCCACTAGAAGACGACGCGCGGCCTGGCCAACCTGTTTGGAATCCCGCGCAAGGAATCAAGACAGATTTGGAAATCAAGCAAGATCCTGGTCGGTTAGAATAGGAATCCTTATCCGACCACCTATGGCAATTGTAACTGGCTAGGATTAGTTTCCAGATCTGTAACCCTGCCTCCCAGACTATATAAGGCGGGCAGGGGATCCCTCTAAAAAACATCTCTCATTAACATACAACAATACAATCAGACGCAGGACGTAGGTATTACGCCTTCGCGGCGGCCGAACCTGGATAAAACCTCATGTCTGTCTTACGTCGCCATCTTGTTTGTGACTTGCGCATCTGTCTGCCGACAATCTACTACCTTGGGCATACCCCTAGGTAGACTACCGACCATATTTCATCGACAGTGGCGCGCCAGGTAGGGGGTGTGCGTACTGCTCTCCAAGCGAACAAGATGGTCATCATCTCCGGCTCCATGGCTACGCCGAACGGCCTCACGTTCACCGTCGGCCAGATCACCTGGACCACCGGCTTCGACAACTTCATCACCATGATCACGGAGAAGGCGCGGATTCAATCCGCGTCGACCACTGCTTCACCTGCATCGGCTACGGCTCCGACCATGGTCGATCTGGCTCCGACCACGGTGGATCTGGCTCTGACCATGGTGGATCTGGCTCCAACCACGTCCGCATCGCCTTTAGCCACACCGACAACCCGTCGTCCGCTTCCTCGCTACAAGGGGAAGCAGATCGACAACACCGACCTGCTCGACTCCATCGATCGGGTCGGCACCAAACTTGCTGAAACCCTAGCTCTGGTAAGTTCAATTCAAAGTCAACCCAATGAGCAGGTAACCGCTACCCACAACAGATCTACCTGACCAGCTCGGGCCAGTCGTCCTGCACGACTCGGTACAGATCTCGTGGTCACATCTACTCCTAAAGGGCGCTCCGCTCGTCGCCGGCCAGCTTCCGTGACGGGTCTCTGGCTCTCCAAGTACGAAGCCTCGATGGAGAACTACCAGGCCCAGCCCTACGGCCTACGAAACACTGCCTCCAACTACGCATACAAGTCACGCAACTTCATCAACATGGTCCGGATTGAGGATTATCAAGAAGGATCGGTCCACACCGTTCAAGAGGGTGGCTCAAGCTCTTCGTACGGCATCGCATCTAATGCCTCCGTTCGCACCGAGCTCTAGCATCATGACGATGAAGGCGTTGAATACGATCTGGATATCCCAGACCACGCCCCGGGATACCCGCGATTCCCGTCCTTCCCACCAAGGCGAGGAGACTTGATCAATGTTGTCAGTAATGACAAACCACCGGCAGTCGGTGAGACGGAACAAGAAAGGCTGGCACGTGAAGCACGCAATATTGATCGGTTTAATCACCGACAAATTGAAGCCGAGGCACAAGAGGAGGCCCGACGCATAAGGGTCCAGCCACGCAATCTTAATAATGCTTTTGACAGAGTAGGGGACAAGCAGGTCTTTAGGACCCCAAGCGCCAACGTAGCTGTTGCTATGGCGACAATGCAACGACTACCCAATACCCCGGAAACTCAGGCAGTTCATGATGATATCCAAGCTTACCTGACGGTAGCTATGGCCCAAACCGCAGAGATTGTAAATCAAGCCCGGGCTCCATCTGTCTCAGTCGAATCAAGCCACAGTCGCCAGTACTCAAGTCGCTCACAGTCATCCAACCAACGTGGTTCACGCAACAATGACCCATTAGACAACCGTCAAGGCGGAAACGGTGGTCATGATGGTGGTCGGGACGACAACCGCCGTCGGGATGACAACCGTCGCGACTTCCGGGACGACAACCGTTGTGACAACCGCGATAATCGCCATGGTCGCAGGGTTAACCAGGGTGGCAACCGAGATCGCCGTGATGGCAATAACGATCTCCGCCATTACCTCGGAGAACGTGATCTGCGCGATCGCATCAACCAAAGAGCCAACGATCGTGCATCCCACGAAAGCTATCGCCACATGGAATATGATACTGCCCACGGCCCTTCGGGTTTGAAGCAGTTTACTCCACATCTTCGCCAAGTCATATGGCCCAAGAACTTTAGCTCGAAAAATTTCAGAAGTACGACGGCAAGGAGAACCCCGAATTATGGGTCATGCTCTACGAAACTGTGTGTAGATCAGCCATGGCTGACGAGGATGTCATGTCTAACTACTTCCTAGTCGCTGTTGGTCATGCAGGTCACCAATGGCTGGTCAGCTTGCCGACAAACTACTTCGATTCTTGGCAAGAGCTCAAGCAAGCTTTCATCGACAACTTCATTGCCACTTGCGAGCAACCCGGCAACAAATATGATCTACAGCGGATTCGAGACCGGAGAGATGAGCCACTACGCGAGTACGTCCGACATTTCTCAGAGATGCGCATCAAGGTCCCGTCAATCTCCGACAATGAGGCAATCGAGGCTTTCATCACTGGTCTCCGCTTCCACGATGCCCTACAGGACAAGCTCCTCCGCAAGAGACCTGAATCAGTCACAGCGCTTCTGGGCACTGCCAAGAAATATGCGGATGCCGACGACGCTAAAAAGATAATCATCGAAGAAGCAGCAAGGGTTCCACGCTCCGACCACCCCCACACCGCGACGACTACCGCGGCAACCGTGGTCGGAACGACAATTTTGATCGCCGCAACCAGCGCAACGACCCCCGCGACCACCGCGACCAGCGTAATCAGCGGCGTAATCATCGTGACGATTACAAGGGCAAGCGTGCTTGGGAAGACGACGGCGAGGTCAACACCATTAAGAAAGGTGGCGGACGTCGCAACTATGAAGAAGACTACGCTAAAGCATTGAAAGGACCCTGCCAGCTCCACCCTAAGTCAAACCATACCATGGAGAATTACCGCGTTCTCAAGTCTATCTACACGCGTCAACAGGCTCAGGATACGTCTGACAAGCCTAACGACGCAGGGGAACAGTGCAACGAGGACAACGATGATGAAGACGCAGATCCCCGTCACAAGTACGTCAAGCCAACCGATCGCTTCCACACCATCATTGGAGGCAAAGTGTCTATCGAGACCAAACGAGAACGCAAGCTGCTCGCCCGCGCTTGCTTGAACGTGGCCAACACCGACAACCTCATCGCCGATCCGTGGCTCCCTCCTTGGTCTCACCGTGAGATCTCCTTCAACAGAAAGGACCAATGGGCCGCAATACCTGAGCCAGGACGTTTCCCTCTGGTCCTTGATCCTTGTATCAACAGGGTCTAGTTCGACAAAGTGCTGGTTGATGGCGGCAGCTCCATTGATATACTGTTCAAGAACAGTTTGCCAGCTCTAAAGATAACCCTAGCTGATCTCAAGCCATACGAGGCACATTTCTGGGGTGTTCTCCCCGGACAGAGCTCTACTCCTCTCGGGCAGATCACGCTACCTGTGCAATTTGGTACCCCAGACCACTTCCACACCGACTACGTCAACTTCGTGGTCGCCGACTTCGAAGGCACCTACCATGCTATCCTTGGTCGACCAGCGCTCACCAAGTTCATGGCCATACCTCACTACAGGTATTTGGTGCTCAAGATGCCTACTGAGAAGGGGGTTCTAACTCTCAAGGGCAACGTGTACGCAGCTTACACCTGCGAGGATGACAGCTTCAAAATAGCAGAGGCTCACGACCTCTCTATTCGCATGGCCGAGACCACGCTCGACACCAAGAAGACCCCAGCCGACCACCTGGAGATCCCAGAGCTCGAGGCCCCATGCAAGAACGTCAAGTCCAAAGAGCACAAAACGATCCAGCTGGTCGACGGCGATCCCAGCAAAATGGCCCTTATCGGGGCCAACCTGGATCCTAAATAGGAAGACGCGCTCATCAGGTTCTTGAGGAGCAACGTGAGCGTGTTCGCATGGAAACCTGCTGACATGCCCGGTGTACCAAACTTGATCGAGCACTCCTTAAATGTCGACGGCAAGGCCAAACCTGTCAAGCAGAAGCTACGACGGTTCGCTCGCGACAAAAAGGAGGCGATTAGGGTAGAAGTTACACGGCTTTTGGCAGCCGGATTTATTAAAGAAGTGTATCATCCAGAGTAGTTAGCCAACCCGGTTCTTGTACGCAAAAAGAATAATGAATGGAGAATGTGCGTTGATTACACTGATCTCAACAAACACTGCCCTAAAGACCCCTTCGGCTTACCTCGCATAGACGAGGTCGTAGATTCAATGGTCGGCTGCGAGTTGCTTTCCTTTCTCGATTGCTACTCTAGTTATCACCAGATCGCTCTCAAAAAGGACGACCAGATCAAGACATCATTCATCTTGCCTTTCGGCGCTTACTGCTACACAACCATGTTGTTCGGGCTCAAGAACGCCGGGGCTACCTACCAACGTGCCATACAGGCCTGCCTCAAAGACGAGATAAAAGACAACCTTGTCGAGGCTTATGTTGACGACGTAGTTGTCAAAACCAAGGAAGCATGTACCCTTGTTGACAACCTTGAACGCACCTTTACAGCCCTTAATACATTCCAATGGAAATTAAACCCAAAGAAGTGCATCTTTGGTGTTCCTTCTGGTATACTACTTGGCAACGTCGTCAGTCACGACGGCATACGCCCTAACCCGGAGAAAGTCAAAGCTGTTTTGGACATGAAGCCACCCAAAAAGGTGAAGGATGTTCAGAAGCTTACCGGGTGCATGGCCGCTCTCAGTCATTTCATATCAAGATTAGGCGAAAAAGGCCTACCGTTTTTTAAACTGCTCAAAGCATCCGAGAAGTTTGAGTGGTCGGAGGAAGCAGACGCTACCTTCACACAGCTGAAACAATACCTTACGTCACCTCCGGTCCTCACTGCTCCTAGAAGACGAAACCCTCCTGCTTTACATTGCGGCAACTAATCGGGTGGTCTCCACTGCCATGGTGATCGAGTGCGACGAGCCCAGCCACGTCTACAAGGTACAGCGATCGATCTATTTCATCAGTGAGGTACTCAACGAATCCAAGACCAGGTACTCACAGATTTAGAAATTGATCTACGCCATACTGATAACATCCCAAAAGTTGAAACATTACTTCGACGGATACCGTGTGGTGGTCATGACTGAGTACCCTTTGGGAGATATCATTCGAAATAAGGACGCGAACGGGCACATCGTCAAATGGGCAATGGAGCTATGCCCTTTCTCTTTGGAATTTGCAAGCCGTACTACAATCAAGTCTCAGGCACTCGTCGATTTCATCGTCGAGTGGATAGACTTAAGCACACCTGCCTCTCAGGGGCCCGATGAGTATTGGAAGATGTACTTCGATGGCTCTCTCAACATCGACGGCGCAGGAGCAGGAGTCCTTTTCGTGTCACCATCCAAGGAGCAGCTCCGGTACGTCCTCAGGATTCATTTCCTAGCATCTAATAACGTCGCCGAGTACGAAGCATGCCTGCATGGTTTGCGCATCGCGGTCGAGCTCGGTGTCAAACGTCTCTATGTCTACGGAGACTCGGCTCTGGTCATCAACCAGCTCAACAAGGACTGGGACACGACCAGCAAAAAGATGGATGCATACTGCAAATCGATCAGAAAGCTAGAAGGCAAGTTCTATGGCATTGAGTACACACATGTGGTCCGAGATAAAAATCAAGCAGCAGATGCGCTGTCAAAGTTAGGATCATCCCAAGCTCAAGTCCCACATGGCGTATTTGTTCAAGACCTGCTCACGCCTTCCATCGAAGAGGAAGATCCCACAGTCAACAAGCCTCCAGACTAGCTTTTGGTGGCTACGGTTCCGGCGTCAAACACCATCGAACCACCTCCGACCACTAAGAAGTCTGACTGGAGAGTACCTTTCATCAAGTACCTGATGGATGGTAGCGGTTACACAGATCGGATAGAAAACGAACGCTTGATGCGTCACAGTAAGCAGTATCTGCTCGTCGATGGCAAATTGTGGCGCAAGAACGCAAAGGAGGAAATCTTGATGAAGTGTATAACCCAGGAGGATGGCGAACATCTCCTGGACCAAATTCACTCTGTCTCCTGTGGCAACCACGTGGCCTCGAGAACACTGGTTGGCAAGGCTTTCCGAGCAGGATTCTATTGGCCATCAGCTGTAGCCGATGCAGAGAAGCTAGTCCGCCATTATGAAGGTTGTCAGTTCTTCGCCAAGAGGATCCACGTACTAGCACACAAGATTCAGACAATACCAGCCTCTTGGCCCTTTGCATGCTGGGGACTGGATATGATCGGGCCCTTCGAGCCGGCTCCTGGGAAATTTACATGTGTCTTTGTGCTGATCGACAAATTTTCTAAGTGGATAGAGTACATGCCTCTGGTACAGGCATCTTTAGAAAAGGCTGTCACGTTCATCGACTAGGTCATCCACCGCTTCGGCATACCCAACAGCATCATCACTGATCTGGGTACTCAGTTCACCGGGAACGCTTTTTGGGACTTCTGCGATGAAAGGAGCATAGTAGTAAAATACGTCTCGGTGGCGCACCCTAGAGCTAATGGACAGGTCGAGCGGGCAAATGGTATGATCTTGGAAGCACTTAAGAAGAGGATGTACAGAGAAAATGACAAAGCTCCCAGAAGATGGCTCAAAGAGTTACCAGTCGTGGTCTGGGGTCTCAGAACTCAGCCTAGTCGCAATACCGATGTATCACCATACTTTATGGTTTACGGCGCTGAGGCAGTGCTCCCAGCAGATATAGCCTTCAGATCAGCACGGGTAGAGAATTTCGATGAAGACAAGGCCAATGAAGCACGGGAGCTAGAAGTAAATAGTGCAGAAGAGAAGCGGCTCGATTCCTGTATACGTACAACAAAATACCTTGCTGTTTTGCGTAGGTACTACAACAAGAACGTTAAGGAGCGGTCTTTCATGGTCGGGGACCTGGTCCTGAAGTGGAAGACGAATCAGGCTGGTGTCCACAAACTCGCAACTCCATGGGAAGGGCCCTTCATGATCAAGGAGGTTACACAACCAACGTCTTACCGGTTAGCTTACCTGGACGGTACAGATGTACCCAATTCATGGCACATCGACAAGCTTAGGCGTTTCTATGCTTAACTGTTAAGTTGTGTACTCCTCTTGTACTTTCGATTTAATTCAATAAAGCTATTATGATTTCTCCGACCACTCTAATGTGTCACTTTGAAGTCTATTGTTATCCTAACTCAACCAGTTAAAACCGACCACCATTCCTTCTTGGGTTTTCGGAGCAGGCCCTGTCTCCGGTTCTTCCCAACACGTGCATGGGATCTGCTCTCTACGCTATGGGTGATCGGCAGGTCTCCTCTGGTTTGACTTGTCTGCGTCTACGTGTGCACAGGCTGCGCACCTCACACTCCGACCATAGGACAAACCAGGGCCATACAAACCTTTGGGGATGACGTGTCGACTAAACTGGTACAACTAAACAGAATGCTAACATGTTCTCACTTAGTTACACCAGCACAAGATCCAAGCTTAAATATGTTTTCTACAAAACAAACAAGCTTATAAATATATATAGTTACGTTATTACAAGCTTGCCTGAACGGGTACAAGTTTACAATAACACACCTACATCTTCTTCTACAGCTATAGCCTACACTATTGGCTGGTCGGGTCACGCGGCACTTGCTGCTCGCTGGGCCTGACATTGTGCTCGAGTCTCGGGGACTCTTGTACTGGTCGAGCTGAAGAAGATGGCCCCACTAATGCCTGGCTGGTCAAGACCGTAGGCTTCGCCGGTTGGCTCAAAACTGATGGTGCTTCCAGCTGACTTGTTGGTGGCATACCCTGTATAGGTGCCGTCCCGCCTCCACACAGGTTAATGTCACCAATTATTTTTGCCGACAAGTCCAGCTGGGCCATCCGAAGCTCCTCAGCCTTGTTTGGATCTACCTCCTTTGGGTATCCAGCTTCCAGGCGCCTGAGATCGATCAAGGGGTAGTGAGCACGCACCATGCTTAGCACATGTGCGCCTGTGTACTCACCCGCCTCCTTCATGAACTCCTGGAACCATCCTCATGCCTTTCGGCATCTATCGACTAGTCCGAGCTGCGACGTCCCTGGCACGTCTTCTGTAAGCGCTGGATTGATAAGGTTGAGCACCGGCAAAATGCCCGTTGCCACTTCATGGCACTGGTTCTTCCATGTATCCCGATCCTTGGTGATCTCTTCACACTGCGCCTTCCAGCCGTCGCGATCTTTTATCACGACCTCTAGATGCTTTTTGGCATTTACTTTCACAACTATAAACCGCACAAGTCATTACAACGTCATACCACGACAAGATAAGGCGGGAAACAACAGTGAGCAAAGGGGTTTGGAAAACTTACTTTTCAGTTCCTCTTTCATCTTGGCCGTGTGGTCTCGAAGCTGCGACTGGTCGTGCGCTAGTTTTCTGTTGTCTTCCTTCAGGCGATCACGCTCTATGACCGCACGACTGGTCTCCTCTCGGAGACAGACCACTTCGGTTTCTAAGCCTGCATTACAGCTGTTACTACTAGCAACGCAACAACACTTGTCATGCACTAGTTGTGATAAAGTGACTACTTGTTCTTTCCTGCTCTTTGTCATTGAGCTGGACGGCTAGGTTTTGGTTCTGGGACTCTTGCTCCCTCCTTTCATTATTGGCGGCTTCAAGTTGGCGGCGCAAGCGTTCCACCTCTGCCGTCAGCTCTTTATTGCTTGCAGTGATCCCCTCGATCTGGTCGAAGCACTTCTTACGGTACCTTGTAGTCTTCATTAAGTCCTATGTGCAAAAAGCTAAGTAAGAAAGTTTGACTACACGGCAAGATTAGGTGATGAAGCAAAACATACCTGGACCTCCGTCACCAGTCGTTTCGCTGCTCTTTCAACCTTCTTGGTCTCTTCGACCTCTGGGATTTCCTCATGAACAACCCATTGGTCGTTTCGCCTCTTCTTCAGATACCGGTGCTGGTCTAGGGTTGGCAACTTCTGCGATAACTATGGCCTTACCACGGGCTGCAGCATCAACAGGTGTGTTCTGTGCTCTCGACTCCGGCCACTGCTCCTCGGTCTGACCCGTTCTCTCTGGTGCTGAGGTGTCGCCCTCCGTAGGGTTAGTGCTCGGAGCACTTGTGCTTGGCTCGGCTCTCCCCTCGACCACTTGCTCGGGGACTTTTGTCTGGCTGCTTGTCTGCTGAGGCTCCGGTGGACTTTCTGCTATGGGTTGCTCCATGGCCGACTGCTGGGTAGTTTTCTCTGACAATGATGGTGGAGCCACGCCGCTCCTGGCCAGCTGGTCTGGATTTTCGGTGGACGCCGACCTAATATGTCCGAGATAAGTACAGAAGGCAACCGTAATCAATATAAATTGTAAACTTACATCAAGGTTACAAATACTTACATGTTGGAAGCATGGAAACATGTGGCGAAGGCGCGTCTCTTTGGCCGTGTTTGCTCCACATGCTCTGCGGGTGACACCTGGTCTCCCTCTGAGACTAGCACTGACGCTGGGGCTTGGTGCTCGACCCCTCCGCCGCTTGTCCTCGGCGCTGCAGTGGTATGCGATGTGAGTCCCACCGGCACGGAGGAGCCACCTTGCTCCGTCGACTCCAGTTGCCTCCTCCTCTTTCGAGGGACGAGTTGAAAGATGTCTACATCCTCTGTGCCATCGTCCGACAAAGTCAAGATCGCCTGACGATGCTTGCTAGTCGCCGGCTGCTTTCCAGCAGCTCTGGCCGCTGCCTCCTCTCCAACTCTGAGCATGGCCCAGTCCACGTCCTCGCCCCCGATGCTGGTCTGGGTGGTCGGGTCAGCAACTTGCGGCCAATCTACACCAAGGGGTGGCGACACAAACACTATCGCTCTATCCCGACCATTAACCTGGGCAACAAATAGGCGATCACACAGTAAGTTTCTACTACAATATGAGGCTACGGGTACAAGACAAGATGAGTTACCTTTGGGGGAGGTCGAGCGAGCTTGAAAGCATGCTCGATGGCGCTCAATCTAACATAATTTGGATCAGCTAAGTTGAATAGCTCTCCAATTCTGGCTCTCATTTCGATCTTGTCAAGCACCTCCTGCCTCGTCCTCGTTGGATCTGCGCTACCTTGGTACTCATAGCCGGGGTGTACCATCTTCTGGCAGGGCTAGATCCTTCGGCTGATGAAGTTCCCGACCACACTCAGACCGTCTAGTTTCTTCCACGGGATCATCCCAAGTAGTTTTGGGATCTGTTCTAGGTGCTCGGGCTTCTCCGACCAGCTGGTTTTCTTCTCCGGAATGAACCCCACGTCGCACAGTGTAATCATGTTCGGCTCTTCGCGGATGTAGAACCACTTCTTGTACCAGTCGTCAAGCGATGTGTTCTAAGGGCAGTGCAAGTATTGGGCCTTCATCCCATCACGAAGGTTGAGATACACACCTCCGGCTATCTTCGAGCCGCAGCTTCCTTTCTTCCACAGACAGAAAAGATGGCGAAAGAAGTCGAAATGGGGCTGGAAGCCGCCATACGCTTCGCAAAGATGAATGAAGGTGGAGACAAGAAGAATCGAGTTGGGATGCAGGTTGCAAATCCCAATCTCGTAATACAGACAGAGCCCCTGAAGGAAAGGGTGCACTGGAACCCCAAAACCCCGCTTGAAGAAATCTTCAAAAACCACAATCTCACCTGGTTGTGGATCGGGGTACCCCTCGCCCTCCGGCGCACGCCATCCAGCAAGTTCCTTGTTGTGAAGTACTCCCATGATGACGAGGTCTTCGATGGTCTGCTCGTTACTTCTCGACTTCCACCACTCCTTCTCCATGACTCCGGCTTTCTTCTGGGCGTCACTTTTCGCCATGAATCCGGCCTTGCTGATGAAAGCGGATACGGTGGAGGAGTGATTGGTGATGATTTTGGAGGTATTAGGGTTGGCAAGAGGAAGAAGAAGGCTGTGGCGGCGAATGGTAATGGGGTTTGGTAAAAAGTAACTTCCCAATTCTATACTATATTTAACCAAGAGTTCCGCCGTTTTGTCTGCCCGAGATTCTTAGGAGACATGCGCACGCGCCGCAGACGGTTGTTTTCACAACCTCGAGATCTATGCCAATATATGCGCATCTTCGTTATCAGTGTGTGCGCCTCTTCATTACCAGTGTGAGAGGGCCCACACTGACGCACCTCCTTACAGGTGTCAAGTGACTGTTTGATTGAAAGGACAAGAAGGCAGTATGGCATGTTATACCCGTCAACTTTTTTGACCAGACGTGTCAGATTGGGCTAGATAGAGTAAGAAGATAAATAAATACACCAAATAATAGTACAAGTGGCATTTGGTTCTTCGTCGCACGTCTCATGCTCAGGGATGGTCTAGACCACTACCGTGCTCGGGGACTGCCTAGACCACTACCGTGCTCGGGGACTGTCCAGACCACTTCCGTGCTTAGGGACTGCCCAGACCACTACCGTGCTCAGGGACTGCCCAGACCACTACCGTGCTCGGGGACTACCCAGACCACTACTGTGCTCGGGGACTGTCCAGACCACTACCGTGCTCGGGGACTGTCCGGACCACTACCGTGCTCGTGGACTGCTCCGACCACTACCATGCTCGGGGACTGTTTCGACCACTGCTCGGAGACCGCTCTCCTCGGCTACATGTGATTTGTACTCACATACAGTCGAGAGGCATTTATTTGGACCTTGCTACAAGGCTTATACTTTGCCTTCCAGCAAGCTCGGGGACTACATCGGTACGATGCACCTGCCGGTGCATCTCGTATTGCTTGTACGACGATTGGATTCTTAACTTTGGTGGAAATTCTTTTTAGACCCTGGCACCACGTGCCTACGTCACCTACTACCAGGCTCGGGGACTAAGTGGGCACACTTCACCTTGCGGTGAATGTGTTTGTTTTTCAACCCCTACGCCTCTGATGATCAAAGACGCTACGCTTCAAGATGCACTTACATTTCTTTTCAGAAATACAAGTGGGCACACTTGATAAGGAAAGAAATCTTGTTCTTTTTTCTTTAAGAGCACCATGCATTCTTCGGACAACCGGAATCTTCGGCTATAATCGTGGTCTATTGCTCTCTGTTCTAACTAGAGTGCTGGCATATTCGATTGGTCAATGTTTCAATTAGTTGAAGATGACATGAAGACGGATCACATTATTTGAGGGAGATCAAACAGCGTGTCGCAGCACAATACATGGTGCTCGGGGACTAGCTGTGGGGGTATTAACCCCTATACCCTTATGGCTAGGCCTGGGCCGGCCCGGATCAGGGGGTCCGGTCCACTAGAAGACGACGCGCGGCCTGGCCAACCTGTTTGGAATCCCGCGCAAGGAATCAAGGCAGATTTGGAAATCAAGCAAGATCCTGGTCGGTTAGAATAGGAATCCTTATCCGACCACCTATGGCAATTGTAACTGGCTAGGATTAGTTTCTAGATCTGTAACCCTGCCTCCCAGACTATATAAGGCAGGCAGGGGACCCCTCTAAAAAACATCTCTCATTGACATACAACAATACAATCAGACGCAGGACGTAGGTATTACGCCTTCGCGGCGGCCGAACCTAGATAAAACCTCATGTCTGTCTTACGTCGCCATCTTGTTTGTGACTTGCGCATCTGTCTGCCGACAATCTACTACCTTGGGCATACCCCTAGGTAGACTACCGACCATATTTCGTCGACACCGCCCAACCCACCATAGCGACGAGCGCCTCGATGAACGACGCCACGGTGACCGCCGCTACGACAACCGCGGCCACCATCAGGACAGTGGCCGCGATTGGCCAGTAGGGTCCAAAGCTGGTCAGTATCGCCGTCGTTGACCATACAACATCGTCACCACCGTTGATGAACCCCGCGCCAAGCGTAACTATGTTGAGCAGTACAAGAAGATCCTCGAAGGACTGTGCCCCCTCCACAAGAACAGCAAGCACAAGATGAAGGGCTGCCTTGGCTTGGCTAAAGATTGCCAGACCAAAAAGAAGGACGACGGCAACGACGATGGAGCCAGAGGTCACCGACCACCTAGGGACAACAACAATGCCTTCCAGGATCACAACAAAGTGGTCGCCACTATCTTCGGGGGCCTCGTCGCTGCCGAGAGCAGAAGAGATCGAAAGCTCACCGCCCACCGGGTGCTCGCCGTCGATACACAAGACACTGTCGCCAACCCTAGCTATTGCCCCTGGTCTGAGGTCCCCATCACCTTTAGTAGAGCCGACCAGTGGGTGGACATCCCTTACATAGGGCGTTTCTTCCTCATTCTCGATGCAACCATTAAGAAAGTACTCTTTAGGAAAGTACTCGTCGACGGCGGAAGTGCTCTGAATCTCCTCTTCGCCGGAGCCCTAAAGGAGTTGGGCCTTGGAATAGAAGACCTCACTCCCTCTGACTCCTCCTTTTGGGGGGTGGTACCTAGCAGGGCATCCAAACTGCTTGGAGAGATCACCCTCCTGGTACAATTTGGCACGGCTAGTAACTTTCGTGTCGAGCACATCAACTTCTACGTCGCCGACTTCAACCCCGCCTACCACGCCATACTTGGTTGGCCAGCTCTAGCCAAGTTCATGGTCGTACCACACTACGCCTATCTGGTACTGAAGATGCCTTCGCCTGCAGGAGTTCTGGCTCTACGGGCCAACCTCTCCATCGCCTACGCCTACGAAACAGAGAGTCTCTCCCTCACCGAAGCCACCGACCTCTTCATCAAGATGGCCAGCATGGTCAATGACGCCAAGACGGTGCCCGCCAATGACCTAGAGATCCCAGAGCTAGAGCCTCCACGTGCCTCCGCCAAGTCTAACGAAACGAAGGAGGTCGGCCTTGGTCTCGACGACCCCACCAAGACTATCAAGATTGGGGCTCATCTCAACCCTAAATAGGAAAGCGCGCTCGTCTTCTTCCTATGTGCCAACGCTGACGTGTTTGCTTGGAAACCTACAGACATGCCGGGGGTACCACGGGAGAAGATTGAGCACTCCTTGAATGTCTCGCCAACCGCCAAACCGATCAAGCAAAAACTCCGACGATTCGCGCAGACAAGAAGGAGGCTATTGGGGTAGAAATAAAATGGCTCCTAGCAGTCAGATTTATTAAAGAAGTGTATCATCCTGAGTGGCTGGCAAACCTAGTCCTTGTTCAAAAGAGGAATAAAGAATGGAGAATGTGCGTTGATTACACCGATCTCAACAAACACTGCTCTAAAGACCCCTTCAGTCTACCTCGGATAGACGAGGTTGTAGACTCCACCACTAGCTGTGAACTCCTCTCCTTCCTCGACTGTTACTCCGGCTATCACCAAATATCCCTCAAAGAGGATGACTAGATCAAAACATCGTTCATCACGCCTTTCGGTGCGTATTGCTACACCACCATGTCTTTCGGACTCAAAATGCTGGGGCGACCTACCAAAGGGCCATCCAGATATGCCTTGGCCAATAGATAGGCCGCAACATCGAAGCTTACATCGATGATGTGGTTGTCAAATCCAAAACCACCAACAATCTTATCACCGACCTCGAAGAAACGTTCGTCAACCTAAAAAGATACCGATGGAAGTTGAACCCTTCAAAGTGCATCTTTGGAGTTTCATCTGGCATACTCCTGGGCTAAATCGTCAATGCCCGTGGCATCGAACCCAACTCCGACAAGGTCTCTGCCATTATCAATATGAAATGACCAACCTACGTAAAGGATATACAGAAGCTCACAGGGTGCATGGCCGCTCTCAATCGCTTTATATCATGCCTCGGTGAAAAGGGACTACCGTTCTTCAAACTACTCAAGGTCTCCGAGCGCTTCTCCTGGTCGGAGGAGGCTGATTTGGCCTTCGAGCAGCTCAAGTTGTTTCTAACAAAGCCTCCGATCATGACGGCACCCCAACTAGACGAAACCCTATTGATCTACATCGCCACCACTTCTCGCGTCGTTAGCACAGCTATCGTCATTGAGTGCGAGGAGGTCGGGCACGCCTATAAGGTGCAACGTCCGGTCTACTTTATCAGTGAGGTTCTTAATGAGTTGAAAACTCGTTGCCCTTAGGTTCAGAAGTTGTTGTACGTCATCCTGGTCACGTCGCGCAAGCTCCACCATTACTTCGAATACTACAAGATCATTGTGGTCACCAAGTTCCCTCTAGGGGACATCCTTCACAACAAAGAGGCCAATGGCCACATCATTAAGTGGGCAATCGAGCTCGGCACTTATTCCATAGAATTCAGAAGCAGGCCGACCATTAAGTCGCTGGTGTTGGCTGATTTCGTCGCTGAGTGAACCGAGATCCAAGAGCCCATCCTTGCTGCTTGCCCCGAGCACTGGGTGATGTATTTCAACGGCGCCCTCAACATCAACGGTGCTGGTGCTGGCATTTTATTCATTACTCCAACTAAGGACAAGCTCTGTTACGTCCTCTGAATTTATTTTTTAGCCTCCAACAACGCCGTGGAGTATGAAGCATGTCTCCACGGACTTCGTATAGCCATCGAGCTCGGCGTAAAACGCCTCATGGTATACGGAGACTCCGTGCTGATCATCAACCAAGTCAACAAAGATTGGTCCTGCTCTAGTGGGAAGATGGACGCATACTGCGCTGAGATTAGGAAACTCGAAGGAAAGTTCTACGGTATCGAGTACCACCATGTGGTATGAGATCAAAATCAGCTCGCCAACCACCTATCTAAGAGGCTCTTCTCGCATCGTGATTCTATCTAGGGTCTTCGTTCAAGACCTCTTTACGCCGTCTATTAAGGAAGAGAAGGAAGTTCAAGAAACCCCCCACCCCCCGCCGAGCAGTGGGTACTTGCAGTACCTTCGCCGGTCGTAGATTGGAGGGAACAGTTCATCAAGTACCTCACCAGCGCCGACGTACCCACCGATAAGACTGAAACTGAACACCTCATCCATCGCAGCAAGCATTACGTGCTGGTAGATGGGAACTTGATGAGGAAAAGTGCCAAGGAGGGGATATTATAGAAATGCATCACCCAAGAAGCGGGTGTAAAACTACCCCATGAAATACACTCTGGCTCCAGAAACCTGGTCAGCAAAGCTTTCCGAGCTGGTTTTTACTAGCCCACGGCCATCTCCGACGTAGAAGACCCCGTCCGATGTTGTGAAGGATGTCAGTTTTTTGCCAAGCAAATACACGTGCTTGCGCAGGAATTACAAACTATCCCAGCTTCTTGGCCTTTTGCATGCTGGGGACTGGACATGATCGGGCCTTTCAAGCCCGCGCCAGGCGGTTTTCGATACGTATACGTCGCCATTGACAAGTTCTCCAAGTGGATCGAATACAAGCCGCTGGTTTTGGCTACTACAAAGAAGGCAGTTGAGCTCTTCGAAGATATAATCCATAGATTCGGTCTCCCGAATAGCATTATCACCAACCTCAGAACTACATTCACTGGTCACCATTTTTGGGACTTCTGCGAAGACTGATGCATCTTCATCAAATACATCTCTGTTGCCCATCCTAGAGCCAACGACTAGGTCAAATGGGCGAACGGCATGATCCTCGATGCCCTCAAAAAAAGACTATACTAGAAAGAGGAAAAGCATCCAGACAGATGGCTCAAAGAGCTCCTAGCTGTGGTCTAGGGACTACGCACTCAAGCTAGTCGCAACACCGGTGTCTCTCCATATTTTTTGGTCTATGGCTCAGAGGCTGTACTTCCCACGGACATTGGCTTCCAAGCACTAAGAGTAGAACATTATAATGAAGAGCAAGCCACAGCTGTTCGGACAGAGGACGTCGATAGGATCGAAGAAGAACGCCTGATCACTTGCATCCGCATAGCTAAATACCTAGAAGGCCTGTGGAGATACTACAATCGCAACATCAAAGGACCTCATTCTCTGCAGAAAGTAGAAAACTGAAGGGATGCACAAGCTCTCCTCCCCTGGGAAGGGCCTTACGTGATCAAAGAGGTTACCCGACTAGGGTCTTACTGGCTATGAGACATGGAGGGAATCGATATCCCCAATCCGTGGCACATCGAGCAACTTATATGTTTCTATCCTTGAAACGCTCCAGATATGTACTCTTCACTCCATAATGAATGAAGTTTTTATCGCCATAATTTGTCTCCATTATTTCTCTGCTCTAGTTTAATCTCCATTTACAATTATCGGCTCCAAGCTACTCCTTAACAAACTCCAACAATTATATGTGATCTCCATAAACGCTCCGCCCCATTTCTCCCTACTAAACTATCTCTAAGATATTTAACCAACCATCGAGCAGCACACGTTCTGCTCTTTGTTCTTTATAGAAAACGCTGCCTCCGATCTCTCCCTACACGTGCTACGGGCTCCAGTGCTCTGCGTTATGGGTGGTCGGCTGTGGTTCCTCGGTCACGTCAGTTCCTCCTACATGTGCATGGGCTCTAGTGCTCGACGTTATGAAATACGGGCTAGCTAAGGCCAAGAGCTCAGTAACAAACTAACTGCTTAGATGCTACTTATACCACGTATAAATGCGTTAGGGTTAACAATACATCTATTTTTTACCGAAAGTGCTAGCAAGCCGCATAAACATGCATACAACATCTACTTACAACATTTATACAAATACATAAATGTTTGTTTATGCCCTCGCACATTTAACTCTCCTCTCCAGCTGTTCCATATAGGTTCCTCTCCATTTGGGTTATTGCGCTTGGCCCTCACCGTCTACCTCGCCCAACAGATCGACATCACCGGCTAGCTTCTTCGCCGCGTCCTCCACCTCATCCTTCAGCTGCTCCTGCTTCATCGCACCCGTTCCTCTGGCGAATCTGACCCCTATCGCTTGAAGATTGATGGCAGGGTAATGAGACCGGACCACCGCTAGGGCATGCGTCATGATGGAGATAGCAACGTCTCAGTTGAAGCCTTTGAAGTTCTCCCACGCTGCCTTGCACTTGTCATTGATGGCGTCCGGACAGGGCGGCCTATCGTCGGGCTAAGGAGCTACCTCCAAGTCAATACAGTCGAGCACCGGCCTGACTCTGGCCACCACGGTGTCAAGTTTTCCTCTCTGGGTTCTTGCCTTTAGCTCTAGCACTTCGAACTGCGCCTTGGTCCTTCGACGGTATTCTGCAGACACCAAATGGATCCATCAAACAAAGAAATCATTTCAGCAACAACTTCGACTATGAATTACTCACCATCTAGATCCTCGGCCAGTTTCTCCACTCACCCAGATGCCTTCTTCTCCTCTTGGAGTTGACCAACGACTTCTCGCAACCGGTCGAGCTCCGCATCTTGCTCTACAAACATAACGGTCGACAGCAACATAAAGATTGTTCGGCAATGCAGAGCAAATTCACCAATCCATAGTACCTTTCTTTTGCTCGGAGATGCCTTTCAGCTGCTCGGAGGTGTGCCCTAGCTGCTCGGAGATGCTGTTCAGCTGCTCGGAGGTGCGCTCTAGCTGCTCGGAGACGGTCTTCCACTGCCCGGACACGATGTGTTTTTGGTACTCCACGTCCTTCGCGTTTGATTCAGCAAGGTCCCTTTCGCGCTGGGCCCTCTAGACGTTTTTCTTCATCAGTTTCACTGCCTCTTTTAGCTTCTCGTTCTCCTCGGCGAGGGGCTCCATCGTCTCGATCAACTATTGTCTTTGTACATTAGTTCGTGCTATGCCCTGCAAAGCACCAAGATTATAAAAAGACCATATTCTCCAACGCCAAAGACGACACCGCTGATGCAATACTAACCTCAATTTGCTTCATAGCTGGGGAAAGGGTGGACCGTAACCTCTTCACCTCCCTGGTGGTGTCCTCCTCTTCCATGACCACAACTTCATCACCTCGCTTGCGAAGAATGCGGATGGCTTGAGGTCATGATTCTTCACGCTCAATCTCCTCGACCTCATCCTCTTCCTCCACAGCCGCTGGCGCTGCCCGGGGGCTCGGTGGCCGCATACAGCGACCGACCACGCCCTGCGGCATCTCAGGGCGCGCCGCTTGCTCCTCCGATGCCACCGGCCTCTGCGCCCCAGACTCTGGCACGACATCGGTAGCTCTCGCTCTCGCCTCCGAAGATTCGACGGCTCTCGCCATTGCTCCCGATGTCTCCATCGAGTCATCCACCATTCTCGCCAACCGCTCTCCGCTTCCAACTCCATCAGCAGCGGTGGTCGACTCCTCCATAGACCAACGAGCGCCTAGGGACTCTAGGACAGAGTCTGCCCACAATGTCTTCACACGGGGAACAGCCTCCGGGTACTCGCCAGTCTGGCCTAAAGGATTCAGATCCTCCGCGCGCCCCGTTCTACATCAGATCAGCTCATTGGTCACCACAACTATAAAAATTGGATAGCTATTGATCCCAAGGCAAAGATACTTACACATCAGCTTTTCGGTACATGGTTTTGAACCGATGCTGCCTCTCCGAGCACCCAGGCACTGCTCTGGGGTCAACCTGCGTGGCCTAGGCTGGAGGTCTTGCGGCCTCCACTATCAGCGTCTTCTCCGCCTGCTGCTCGTGGACTCCTTCCCCTCCCTCCAGTTGCACCTCCGCACGCGTGTTGCGCGACGATGCTTTAGTGCTCAGAGGGGGAGCTACTAGAGCCTCGTCATCGTCCAACCACTCGGATATCGCCGCGCTCTACATCTGAGTGGTCCGATCGCCACCAAGTGAGATACCAACCGGCTTGTGGGGAGCTATGTCCGTCGTTCTTCTCTTCTTTCAGGCCAGCTCATCATTCGCCGCCCTTTTCCCTCAAACCTTCTCCGATACTGGGGGGGACTCTCCTTCTAACTAGCACCTGCGGCTCCGGATTCAGACAAGGCACTGACAGAACTTTCCTCTGGCTGAGTGGTTGGCCTGGCATCTACTGCTTTTGGCCAATTGCTCCTTGGCACGCCTGAGAAGTACGCCGCCCGTTCCTGCAATTGGATCTTTCCATAAGCGAATCAATCCACTGCTCGGCGTCGACACGGGATAAAAAACACCAGGAACAACAGTCGAGATTTTTACTTAAGGAGGTGGGTTTGTGCACTTGAAGACTTTCGGCTGCCCTAGCATGCTGAATCGCACGTTTGGAGCGAATAGTTCAGCGGCCCATCATAGCACAGCCTCCTTAGGCAGTCTCTCTGTCCTCTCCCTAGTGCCATCAGTATCTCCCTTGAAGTCAAAGCCCGGATGAGCCCTCTTCTTGCAGGGCTGGACACGATGCACTATGAAGCTCACAGCCACCACCACTCCGTTCATCTTCATGCATCTTATTAGCTCGAGGAGCTCCTTCACCTGCTCCATATCAGCACTGGTCGGTTTTTCCGACCAGCTCCTCTAGTTATCCGGAATATGGTCAACATCGCATCAGATGGCAGGATGACTCTGCTTCATGTAGAACCATCTGGCATTCCACCCCTTTAGTGAGGTATTCAACTGCACAGTAATGTATTCACCCGCCATCCCATCGTGGAGCTGCAGATACACACCGTCGACCACTTTGGAACCACCCCCTCCTTTTTTCTTTAGCCAGAAAAGGTGTCGAAAGAGATTGAAATAGGGGAAGAATGCCAAGATAGACCTCGCAGAAGTGGATTGAAAGCATCTAGGCCCCTAATTGGGTTTCGGTGATTAATGACAATACAAGATTACTATGACTAACGTGTGTTTTGCAGAGACAATTAAGTTAGGTCATAGTAATGGAGATCAATTGGGCAATCAAGGTGGTCATGCCCCTACGATGGAAATCGTTTTGGTTTTCAAAGGATTGATGACAAGGTTAAGGATGACTAGTTCTAAGTGTCGATTGGAGTTGGAGACACACTTATAATAGTTTAGGACTTTGTTTTTCCTTTGGCTATACTATTAAGGGGGGTATGGATGGGTAGCTTGACCTAGATGAGTCTAGTGAGTTAGGTGTGGTGCACACTTGTCAAAACTAGCGCTAGGTAGCTCCTACATATGCCTAAGATCCTTTGGAGCGAACTTCATTCACATATGATCGAGCGTTGGAAGTGAATAGAGGGTCAAATGCTGACCGGACGCTGGCTATAGGGTTCGGTCAGTTCATTTGATCAAGGAGATTGCATCTGGCGCGACCGGACGCTGAGTGGTCGAGTGACCAGATGCTGAGGGCCAGCGTCCGATCGACTCCAGTAAGGTTCCAGAAGAGTAAATCTGCGACCGGACGCGTCCGGTCAGTACTGACTGGACCCTAGGGGTTCAACGTCCGGTCAAGTACAGTAAGGTTCCAGTGAGGGTTAAATGTGACCGGACGTGTCCGGTCAGTGATGATCGGACCCTGCCAGCGTCCGGTCAACACTAAAACACTGGTGTGCGGGTTGAACTGACCGGAGCGTCCGGTCAACATGACTAGAGCGTCTGGTCACCCCGCAGAGGCACATAACGGTTTGTTTTTCAGCCCATGTTATAAATAGAAGCTCCACTCGTGTGTGGAGTTACTTTTGCTCATTCCAACAGCTGAGAAACAAGTTTGTGAGTGCCAAGAAGAGCAAGGTCCTAGTGAGGTGATTGAGATTTAAGAATCCAAGAGAGTAGCCTCATTAGTGAATCAAGAGTAGCAAAGTGTGCATCCACTGTTCTCATTAGGCTTCGCGTGGTCAAGTGAGAGTTTGTGCTTGTTACTCTTGGTGATCGCCATCACCTAGACGGCTTGGTGGTGATTGGGAGCTTGGTGATCACCCAGCGGAGCTTGTGGGTGACCCAACTCAAGTTGTGAGTGGTTGTGGGTGATTCACCACGATGGAGTGTCGAAGAATCAACCCGTAGAGAGCATTTGATCCTTGCGCGGATCAAGGGGGAGCTACACCCTTGTGCGGGTGCTCCAACGAGGACTAGTGGGGAGTGGCGACTCTCCGATACCTTGGCAAAACATCACCGCGTTCCTCTCTCTATTTACTTTGAGTATTTACTTTGAGCATTTACTTTGAGCAATTCAATACTTGTTTTTACTTTCATAGAATTGCCATGCTAGAGTAAGTTTGGAACATAGGTTGCAAGTCCTTTGTGCGTTAGATTAAGAGAAACACTTTTCTAGGCACAAGGGGTTAATTGGGCTAACCGTAGGATTTAATTATTACAAAAAAAAATTAGAATTAGCCCAATTCACCCCCCCCCTCTTGGGCATCTTGATCCTTTCAATTGGTATCGGAGCCTCATGCTCACGTTTGTAAGCTTAATCGCTTAGAGCAAGATGTCTCATGGGGATGGACCTCCTCCTATCTTTGAGGGAGATGACTTTCCATATTGGAAAATCTGCATGGAGGCGTACTGAGAAGCTCTAGACGTTGGTATACTTAGAGCCACCTCACAAGGCTTCCCAAAACCTCAGGATGCTACACACTTACAAGGTGATGAGGTTAATTATGAAAAGTGGAATACAAAGGCTCGAAACACCATCTTTAGAGGCCTTTGCAAAGATGTGTTCAACTGCGTAAGGAACCACAAAGACGCCCATGCACTATGGTCGGACGTTTGTGCGCTCCATGAGGGAACCAAGAGTGAGCGTGAGGAACGCTATCGTCTTGTAATTAAAAAGCTAAATTCATTTGAGATGCTTCCCAAAGAATGTGCTAATGAGATGTGTTCACGTTTGAATGTTCTTGTAGAGGAAGTCAATGGGCTTGGACTTACTCAAATGTCACCATCCGACGTTGTGAGAAAGATCTTGAGTGTCCTCCCCATTGATAAATATGGGCATATTGTGACCGTGCTACACCAAGGTGATCTTTCCACCGCTACACCGACACAAATCTTGGGAAAGATCAATGCTCATGAAATGTACATGCACATCACGCCACAAGATGGTTCATCCTCTACCAAGAAGAAAGAGAAGGACTTAGCATTCAAAGCTAGCCAAGATAAGGGCAAAGCAAGACTTGAGTATGAGAGCTCAAGTGATGAAGAAGATGAAGATGAAGATCTTGCTCTCATGGTGAAGAAAGCCACCAAAATGCTAAATAAGCTAAACAAGAGTGGCATCAAGTTCGATGGCAAGAAGAAGAAGTTCATCACAAGCTCTAGAAGAAAGCCAATCTCCGAAATGGATTGCTTCAATTGTGGTGAACTTGGTCATCTAGCACATCAATGCACCAAGCCCAAGAAAGACAAGTTCAAGAACAAGAACAAGGGCAAGAAAAATGACTCAAGTAACGAAGATGAAGATGAGAAGAAGAAGAACAAGCCATACAAGAAGAGAGATGGCAAAAAGAGGGACTTCCACAAGAAGAAGAAGAGTGGAAAGGCCTATATCGTCGGTGATTGACTCACGGACATTGATTCATCTAGTGGATCATCCGATGATGATAGTGAAAATGAGAAGGTGGCCGCAATTGCTATTGATCTTTCATCTTCACTGCCACCATCGCCATCATCCTCTACACACCTATGCCTTATGGCCAAGGGTGAACGCAAGGTAACTAATAATGATGATAGTAGTGATGATGAGCAAGCTAGTGATGATGATAGCGGTAGCGATGATGATGATTCACCTTCATATGATGATCTTGTCAAAATACTAAGACAATACACTAAGATCATTAGAAAAAGTAGAGTTAAAAATGAAAAGCTTAATGCTAAAAATGATTCACTCTTAGCAAAATGCGATACATTGGAAAAGGCTAATGTTGAGCTTAAAGAGACAAATGATGCTATATCATCCAAACTCAAGGAGCTCAAATCTTCTAAGAAAGAGCTTAAAGATAAACATGATAAACTTGAGTGGGTGCACAATGAGCTCATCACTAGCCACAACAAGCTAAAAGATGAACATACAGCTCTAAAGATCAATTATGATACTCTTGTTATTGCTCAAGAATTTTTACCAAATGAGCCACATGATGCTACTAACCATGTTGTCAAGATTGATATAGCTACATCATGTGATGATTTGATTGCTGAGAGCATTGAGCAAGGATCTAGTGGCAAAGGTAAGAAAGTGGTTGAGTGCAATGACTGTGATGAATATGTCAAGCTCAAGAATACAAATGAAAAGCTCATGAAAGATCTTGAAGAGATGAAAAGCCACAACACCATTGTGCTAGAAACTCTTGATCATGATGAAGAGTTGATCCTTGAGAATGAGAAGCTCAAAGAAGAGAACAAGAAGCTCAAGGAAGAGAAGAACAATGATATTCTCAAGGAAGAGAACAAGAAGCTCAAGATGGAGAAAGAGCATCTCAAGATGGGATTGAGCAAGTTTGCAAGAGGCAAGCATCTCCAAAGTGAGCTACTCATGAACACCGTCATAAAGATGGATAGAAGTGGCATTGGATATGTGGCAAGTGTAGAGAAGAAGAAGGCTCAAGTTCAACAACAACAATCAAAGCCAAAGCCAAAGCCAAAGAGATGTTTTGAGTGTGGACAAGAAGGCCACTTTGCTCATGAGTGCCAAACTCCACCGCCACAACCCTTGCCCAAGCATGCTAGACCCTTTGCCTTCAATGCTCACTACATGCTTAGAAAGGATTCTAGTGGAAAGATGAAAGTCATGTTCTTAGGACCCCCTAACAAGAATAGGCCTAAGAAGATTTGGGTAGCTAAGTCACTTGTTGAGAAGGTGAAAGGCCCTCAACAAGTTTGGGTTCCTAAAGCTTGAATCTCTTGTGTGTAGGTGAACTACAAGACCGGTGGAAGTCATTGGGTTATTGATAGTGGTTGCACTCAACATATGACCGGTGATCCTCGTATGTTCACCTCACTAGATGAAGAGGTAGATGGACAAGAGAGAATAACATTTGGAGATAACTCAAAGGGAAAGGTTAAAGGATTGGGCAAAGTGGCAATATCAAATGATCATTCCATCTCCAATGTGCTTTATGTTGCTTCATTGAGCTTCAACTTGCTATCCGTTGGACAATTGTGTGATCTTGGCTTCCAATGCTTGTTTACTGAGAAGGAGGTTGTTGTATCCAAGGTAGATGATAATCAAGTGATATTCAATGGATTTAGATACAACAACTTATATCTAGTGGACTTCACCACCGAAGATGCAAATTTGAAGACTTGCCTATTCACCAAAACAACACTTGGGTGGCTATGGCATAGAAGACTTGCTCATGTTGGGATGAGCTCACTCAAGAAGCTTATGAAGAATGATTTGGTGAGAGGGTTGAAGGATGTGAAGTTTGAAAAGGACAAGCTTTGTAGTGCATGTCAAGCTGGCAAGCAAGTTGCAAATACTCATCCAACCAAAACTTTCATGTCAACCACAAGAGTGCTAGAACTCCTTCACATGGATTTATTTGGACCAACAACATACAAGAGTTTGGGAGGAAATCTTTATTGTCTTGTGATTGTTGATGACTATTCAAGGTATACATGGGTATTCTTTCTTCATGACAAATCCAAAGTTGCATCTTGCTTCAAGAAGTTTGCCAAGAGAGCTCAAAATGAATTTGAAGTGAAGCTCAAAAAGATTAGAAGTGACAATGGGAAAGAATTTGACAACACAAACATAGAAGCCTATTGTGATGAAGTTGGAATCAAACATGAGGTCTTCGCAACATACACTCTCCAACAAAATGGTGTAGTTGAGAGGAAGAATCGGACATTGATCACTCTTGCAAGAACAATGCTTGATGAGTACAACACCCCCGAAGCTCTATGGGCGGAAGCAATCAACACCGCATGCTATGCATCCAACCACCTATTCCTTCAAAAGTTCCTTGGCAAGACACCTTATGAGTTGCTCAATGGGAAGAAGCCGGACGTCTCCTTCTTTATGGTGTTTGGTTGCAAATGCTATATCTACAAAAAGAGGCAACACCTAGGGAAGTTCCAAAGACGTTGTGATATTGGCTTTCTTGTTGGTTACTCATCAAAGTCCAAAGCATATAGAGTATTTAATCATGCCACCGGCTTGGTTGAAGAAACATATGATGTGGAATTTGATGAATCTAACGGCTCCCAAGGAGCACATGAGAATCTTGATGATATAGGTGATGAACCATTGAGGGAGGCTATGAAGAATATTCCGGTGGGAGACATCAAGCCAAAAGATGATGAAGATGATATACAAGTCATTGATCAACCTTCTTCATCAAGTGTGCCACAAGATTGTGAAAAAGATGGGAGAGTAGAAAATGAAGATACTCATATCTCCCATGAGCAAATGGTGGTACAAGCACAAGATGTTGATGCTCCACAACCTCCTCCTCAAGTGGTCAATAGAAGAAATACACCTCTCCTACAAGATCATCCACAAGATCTCATCATAGGGAGTCCATCAAAGGGTGTAATGACTCGATCTAAAAAACTTGCTTCATTCATTGCTCATCACTCTTTTGTCTCTTGCTATGAGCCTACCAAGATAGAAGAAGCTCTTAAAGATCCGGATTGGATCAATGCCATGCATGAAGAGTTGAACAACTTCACTCGCAATGAAGTTTGGACTCTTAAAGAGCGACCAAAAGGTGCAAGAGTCATTGGAACAAAGTGGGTGTTCCGCAACAAGCAAGATGATCAAGGTGTTGTTGTGAGGAACAAGGCAAGACTAGTTGCAAAGGGGTTCTCCCAAGTTGAAGGTTTAGATTTTGGAGAGACCTTTACACCGGTTGCAAGATTAGAAGCCATCCGTATCCTACTTACATATGCATCACATCATGAAATGAAACTATATCAAATGGATGTGAAAAGTGCATTTTTAAATGACTTTATTAATGAACTAGTCTATGTTGATCAACCTCCTAGATTTGAAGACCCTAGATATCCTAATCATGTTTATAGGTTGTCCAAGGCACTATATGGGCTTAAGCAAGCCCCAAGAGCTTGGTATGAGCGCCTTCGGGACTTCCTCATTGAGAAGGGCTTCACCATTGGGAAGGTCGACACCACACTATTCACCAAGAAGCTTGATGGACATATCTTCATTTGTCAAGTATATGTTGATGATATCATCTTTGGATCATCAAATGAAGACTCATGCAAAGAATTTGGTGAATTGATGTCAAAGGAGTTTGAGATGTCAATGATTGGTGAGCTTACATTCTTCCTTGGTTTTCAAGTCAAGCAAATGAAAGAAGGCATCTTCATCTCTCAAGAGAAATACACAAAAGATCTTCTCAAGAGATTCAAGATGGATGAATGTAAGCCAATCAAGACACCAATGCCTACCAATGGACATCTCGACCTAGATGAGGGAGGTAACCCGGTTGATCAAACTCTCTACCGTTCCATGATTGGTAGCTTGTTGTATTTAACCGCATCTAGGCCCGACATCATGTTTAGTGTGTGTATGTGTGCTAGATTTCAAGCTAATCCTAAGGAAACACATTTAGTTGCCGTAAAAAGAATCCTTAGGTATCTTAAGCACACACCAAGCATTGGCCTATGGTATCCCAAAGGAGCTAGATTTGAATTAGTTGGCTATTCCGATTCGGATTATGCCGGTTGCAAAGTTGATAGAAAGAGCACATCCGGAGGGTGCCATTTGCTTGGTAGATCACTTGTGTCTTGGTCCTCCAAGAAACAAAATAGTGTGGCTTTGTCCACCGTCGAAGCGGAATACATTGCCTTGGGTGCTTATTGTGCACAAATACTATACATGAAACAAACTTTGCTAGACTATGGTGTAGTACTAGAAAAGGTAACTCTTTTGTGAGATAATGAAAGTGCGGTAAAACTTACAAATAATCCGATTCAACACTCTCGCACCAAGCACATAGATATCCGCCATCACTTTCTAAGAGATCATGTTGCTAAAAATGATATATCACTAGAAGGTGTAAGAACCGAAGATCAATTAGCGGATATCTTCACTAAACCGCTAGATGAGGCTACATTTTGTAGATTGCGGAATGAGCTCAATGTGCTTGATTTTAGTAACTTCACTAAAAATTGAGCTTGTGTTGTCCCTTGCATTGCATTGTAATATACAACATGTTTAACGCTTCATAATGCATATAGGGCTTGTCTAACATGGTTAAAATAACCGCTGAAAAGCGTGTGAAGAAGCTTAACCTTGGATCAAACTTGACAAGCAACTAGATTTACTTACAAGTATTGCATATGCATGAATGTTGTTTTGTCGTTTTGTTCCATTTGCCCTCTTATTGCCTATTTTCTTAAAAAGAATTATAGCCTAAGGCAAAATATTTTGAAAAATATGAGGGTTTGAGAGAGGTCACTCACATCAGTCCCAATTGGTGTTTATTTGGATCTTATTTGAGTTGAGACTTGATTGGGAACAGGCAGCACTGAGGAACATTGAAGATTTGCTAGAAAAGAGTGACCGGACGCTACACCGGACTCTGCAGTCCAGCGTCCGGTCAGTTCACAGGTGGTGAACTCGCTGTGAAGGAGTGATCGGACTCTGTCTGTCAGCGTCCGGTCAGAAGACGTCTCAGCGTCCGGTCGTGTAAAGAAGGCGAAGGCTAAGTTGACCGGACTCTGGCTGCGTCCGGTCGGTGTCCACTGGACGCGTCCGATCGCGATTCCAGAGGAATTGGACCTCTTTGGAATTGATCGGACACTGGGTGGTAGCGTCTGGTCGCTACCACCGGAGCGTCCGGTTAGTAGATTTCGTGCGGCTTCAGAACTCTTTCTTCGATTCCTTTTTCTGATCCGCTGGGGGCCACTATATATTGTCGCGTGCTCTTGACCTAACCTATCTGCCGTCATCACCGTACGCCTGTGCCCCAAGCCGAACGCCATCGTGCTCGCCCCTGCCGTAGCCGCCAGCCCGCGCGCACGTCGCCGCCAGCCCACGTGCACGCCGTCGCCTGCTCCCGCGCCGCCAGCGTCTCCTAGTGCCACGCCGTGCCCTAGCCTCCATAAGCCTCACTAGCGCCGCCCTCCACCGAGCCAAGCTCCACCACAGCATCATTGCCATTGCACTTGCCCCAATCACCGAGCTCGTGTCCTTCATCCTCTCGGCCATCGATTCACCGCCTGCGTCGCTAATCTTTGTCGAGTCGGAACTCTAACCCTAGCCGAGTCGGTGGTTCCTCGCGGGTCGCTTCTCTTCTTCTCGGATCGCCGGTTCATCGGGTAGCAAGCCACTCGCTTCTATTTCGCATCTAAATTGCTTGCTCTCATAGGGTTTCGCATCTATTAGATATATCGTATTTACTTGTATATCCTTCTATTCCATCATGCAGCGAGTCAGTGCCGTTGAGGTGTCAGTGGTAGTTGACAGTCAACTCGGAGCCAAGCTCATGAGTACGGATCGAGGCCAAGCCTCGAAAGTGCCAGTGGATAGTTGATCTTGTCAGTGGCAATAGTTCTAGTCAGATCAGATGGCTCGCACGAAGAATGTTGGTGGTGGTCCAAGAGATGATGATCGGAGGCCTCCGCCTCGCCTGCCTATAGGTCCTAAAGGCAAGGCGACGAAGAAGGTTGCATCAAAGAAGCGCAAGTACCCTGATGCAGAGACAACGAGAGCAGCGGCAGTTGTAGAGGCTGCAGAGTGTGCCGAGAGAGGAGGTGCCTGCAGTGGAGTTGTCATTGCAGATCAGCCGTTTTCACTGGATGCTAGGGCTGGAATCGAGCTAGTTGAGCGCCTTCATGGTGGTGCACCTGGGACAGTCACGATTGCAGGAAGGCGTCATGCTATTGATGAGAGTCAGCCATATGGGGAGACACAGCAGGTGCCACAACAGACTCAGGAGCCTCAGCCAGCTCAGGAGACACAGGAGAGACAGTCGTCACAGTAGCCTCAGGAGGGTGAGCAGGGCAAGCAAGCCAAGGAGGCCGAGGAGACCGAGCAGGCACCCCAGCCATAGCTATGCCGCTCTGGTCGTACCCATGTTCTAGTCTCACCAAGGCCAGCTACTCAGCGTAGGGGTTCTCGTCCACCGCCTCGACCACAGGGTTCGCCTCTAGTGACCCACCTTGACTTGAGGGCCGCCACGGCCAAGCAGGTTCAGCAACTGAGGTTTGTAGAGTTTGATGTATGGTTTCCTCCAAGGAGGGACGAGAGAGCATCTGAGGGATTCTACACACCGCTCCAGGAAGACTTCTATAATGCATATCTGAACAGTGGGGCAGTTTTTAGATCTCAGCGGGTTTGCAGCATTGAGGCTATAGTCACAACAGCTAGAGAGCATATTTGCCCCTACCTTGCATATCTGTTGGGGCTGACAGATTTGATTGGATGGACTAGAGTATATGTTCTATCTTGGGTTTGTCAGTTTTATGCTTCTCTCTATATTGACCCACACCATAGATATATTCACTTTGCATTCAGAGGCAGATACTACCGACTGACAAGTCAGAGGGTCAGGGAGATACTGAGGCTACAGGAGCAGCCCGTTAGGTTACATGAGGTCTGTTATGGATAGATAGAGCCTCCTAGGCATCCTCATGGTGGCAATGTGCCCCCTACGGACTTGGTTTGCCACTGCTTCAAGGAGCCTTTTGGCGAGGGCTCGTGCAGGAACCCCAGTGACCTTACTCCGACTGCTCAAGTACTAGAGGCTATTATGAGGAGGACACTGCTTCCTAGGATGGGATACAGAGAGGGCCTGACTCGTATCCAGCTATGGCTCCTCAATGCCCTGATGCAGCAGACAGTGTTCGATATTTGGGATCTTCTTCTGTCTGAGATGGAGGACACGATAGCTGAGGGCTTCAAGGGTCGCAGGCAGCTACCCTATGCTCACTGGATCATGTTCATTATCCTCAAGGTAGTCACAGTCAGATCACCAAAGATGGTTGCAGAGTATAGAGGTGCCACCACTGAGTTTCCTGCCTATAACATGGCACAGAGGATCAGGCATAGCACGCCACAGGCACTCAGTCAGCCTCACCGTTGTCCAGATATACTAGAGTCTGCAGCTCAGCAGGACGAGATTATTAGAGGCATAGCAGCTACTGAGGAGGAGCAGCTTGAGGCTCAGGAGTAGAGGAGTGAGTCTAGTGATAGTTCGGATGATGACTACCTGCCTATTCCTCAGATGCCTCCACGTAGACATGATGCAGAGGCCGGCAATTCTAGCTCAGCTCCACCTGCCCCACAGACGGACCCCGCTTTGATTGCTATCCTTTAGCGGATGCAGCAGGATCAGGCTAGACAGGCTCAGGAGACAGCTGCCAACTTTGCACAGTTTTAGGCTCATCAGGATGAGTTCCAGCGACAGCAGCAGGTCCTCTAGCAGTAGCAACAGCAGATGCATCAGCAGCAGTTACTCATGCAGCAGCAGCTTTTGGGATTCATGCAGCATGTAGTGACAGCCATTGGGGCCCCACAGACATAGCTTTCGCCCTAGATTGGTTAGCCTACTACCACTATGACGACTCCAGCAGTACAACCCAGTGGGCTTCAGAGTCAGGGACTGCCTCTAGCTCCGTTTGCTTCCCCCACAGTATAGGTGTCCTAGTGGTTATCCTCGCCAGTGGTAACCCCGCAGTTCACACCACTTCAGACGGGCTTCACACCGGATTAGTCACCCTCGTTGTTTGTGCCTGACGCATCAGTCTCCAGGAGTCTTGGAGCATCTTTTAGCGAGTTGACAGGGATGCCTACACCACCACATATGTATGCCCTAGGTCATTCTACAGCAGCTCCCGTCGCCGTGACTACTTAGAGGCTCCCTTCTTCTGTCGCATCTTTAGATCCTACGATAGATATACCAGCAGCATCATAGGCAGCACCTACCCTAGCTCAGCCCCAGACCGCTTCAGCGATGCTTCCAGCCACAGAGGGTCAGTCAGTACAGAGCTCAGGGTCAGATGATGATGGCGCCCAGTTCCAGCTTGCTCCTCGTACCTCAGCGCCCGGCTCGTCCGTTGTAGCCCTGCCAACTGACCCTTAGGTTTTGGTGTTTGACGCCAAAGGGGGAGAGGGTTCGAGTATGTAGACTCAGGGGGGCAACTTTTAGGGGGAGCCTAGTTAGCTATTAGTCTATTATATACATTTGGAGTTTTATTTGTGTGATACACTATTACTTTTATGCATTCGTGTGTTTACTTTCATGCATACTATTATATCTATGTGATAGTGATATCTACGTGATTGTGATATATGACATGTGTGCTCTCTACTTTGAATTCCTTTATATGTCATATCACTTGTGTTATGCTCATTTGCTTTTGCTTCTGCGCTTTACTCCGATGCAAATGAGCTTCACCACTTGTACTCGTGCTTATTCCATATCTTTTGAGTACATCGTGTTGGCTTGGGTCATATAAGCTTGCCTAACTACTTTGTTCTTATTGACAAAAGCTTATATGAACCAAGAATGTCAAAAACCTCACTCTTTCACATACTCGAGGTGGTATTGTCATCAATCACTAAAAAGGGGGAGATTGAAAGCATCTAGGCCCCTAATTGGGTTTCGGTGATTAATGACAATACAAGATTACTATGACTAACGTGTGTTTTGCAGAGGCAATTAAGCTAGGTCATAGTAATGGAGATCAATTGGGCAATCAAGGTGGTCATGCCCCTACGATGGAAATCGTTTCGGTTTTCAAAGGATGGACGACAAGGTTAAGGATGACTAGTTCTAAGTGTCAATTGGAGTTGGAGAGACACTTAGAGTAGTTTAGGACTTTGTTTTTCCTTTGGCCGTACTATTAAGGGGGTATGGACGGGTAGCTTGACCTAGATGAGTCTAGTGAGTTAGGTGTGGTGCACACTTGTCAAAACTAGCGCTAGGTAGCTCCTACATATGCCTAAGATCCTTTGGAGCGAACTTCATTCACATATGATCGAGCGTTGGAAGTGAATGGAGGGTCAAATGTTGACCGGACGCTGGCTCTGGTCGGACCGGACGCTGGCTGCAGGGTCCGGTCAGTTCATTTGATCAAGGAGATTGCATCTGGCGCGATCGGACGCTGAGTGGTCGAGTGACCGGATGCTGAGGGCCAGTGTCCGGTCGACTCCAGTAAGGTTCCAGAAGAGTAAATCTGTGACTGGACGTGTCCGGTCAGTACTGACCGAACCCTGGGGGTTCAGCGTCCGGTCAAGTACAGTAAGGTTCCAGTGAGGGTTAAATGCGACCGGACGCGTCCGGTCAGTGATGATCGGACCCTACCAGCGTCCGGTCAACACTAAAACACTGGTGTGCGGGTTGAACTGACCGGAGCGTCCGATCAACATGACCGGAGCGTCCGGTCACCCCGCAGAGGCACATAACGGTTTGTTTTTTAGCCCATATTATAAATAGAAGCTCCACTCATGTGTGGAGTTACTTTTTCTCATTCCAACAGCTGAGAAACACGTTTGTGAGTGCCAAGAAGAGCAAGGTCCTAGTGAGGTGATTGAGATTTGAGAATCTAAGAGAGTAGCCTCATTAGTGAATCAAGAGTAGCAAAGTGTGCATCCACCGTTCTCATTAGGCTTCGCGTGGTCAAGTGAGAGTTCGTGCTTATTACTTTTGGTGATCGCCATCACCTAGACGGCTTGGTGGTGATTGGGAGCTTAGTGATCACCCGACGGAGCTTGTGGGTGACCCAACTCAAGTTGTGAGCGGTTGTGGGTGATTCACCACGACAGAGTGTCGAAGAATCAACCTGTAGAGAGCACTTAATCCTTGCGCGGATCAAGGAGGAGCTACACCCTTGCGCGGGTGCTCCAACGAGGACTAGTGGGGAGTGGTGACTCTCCAATACCTCGGCAAAACATCGCCGCGTTCCTCTCTCTTTATTTACTTTGAGTATTTACTTTGAGCATTTACTTTGAGCAATTCAATACTTGTTTTTACTTTCATAGAATTGCCATGCTAGAGTAAGTTTGGAACATAGGTTGCAAGTCCTTTGTGCATTAGATTAAGAGAAACACTTTTCTAGGCATAAGGGGTTAATTGGGCTAACCGTAGGATTTAATTATTGTAAGAAAATTTAAAATTAGCCCAATTCACCCCCCCTCTTGGGCATCTTGATCCTTTCATGGATAAACAAGGAAATGTGCAAAATAGTGTTCAGGTAAAGATTGCACAAACTCACTCCCCAATACTCCAATAGATCCCACAAGAAATGATGTACCGGAAGTCCTAATCCACGCCAAAAATAATCTTCAAACACAACAAGCTCGTCGGTGTGTGGCATCAGATAGGGCTCACCATCGGCCGGACGCCATTTGGTGGGGACACGGTCAGGAAGAAGGCCCGCCTCCACCATCTCGTTGAGCTTCGTCTCCCCCATGAGTGACGGCACCCATTCATTGTCATGGCTTGCCCCGGCAACCGCCTTTTTTGGGTTACCACCTCCCCTCTTTGGCGCCATTCCTCAGATCTAGATCGGAACTGGCCTTTTCCGCAAGCTTTTTCGCTCTAGCAACGGAGCGCATGTGAATGCGAATGGAGGAGCGCGAGGCTAAGGAGGAAGACGAAGTGGCGAAGTGGCAAAGGTGGGAGCGCGGAGTGCGGTGACGCAGTTATAAAGAAATCGTACCCACTTTTCGTATTTAAGGGTTTTTGGGAAACCGCACCATATTCATTTGCGCCCTTCCGAATTCCCAAAGCGGCGTGGTGGACCGTTATCTGGGCTTCCGCGCAACTACGGCCCATATCGCTCATTCTTCGACGCAACTTGGTACTACACACCGAATATTCGCCGACTTCTCCGCAATACCATCAAGGCTCAGTAATTTCTACTGTACAGCCATTACTCTGGTTTTTTCTCCACGATTTGAGTAATCGATACTTCTTGATTTATTCGAGATTTTCACTTGTGGTTCGGGGACTACGTCATCATTATGACTCGGTTTCTCACCACACTAGGGACTTCTTCTGGTTACTATTGTTTCTGACCCTGGCACCACGTGACCACGTAACCTACTGTCAGGTTTGGGGACTCCTTATAGTGAATGTGCGCTTTTCATTTTAGGGCTCAGCCCGTGGACTAGTTATCTGCTCGGCTGGTTCTATACCTTTCTTCTACTTTCTAGACCCTGGCACCACGTGACCATGTCACCTACTGCCAGGCTCGGGGACTAAGTGGGCACACTTCACCTTGTGATGAGTGTGTTTTCTTTAATCTGGAAGACTTCGTGCCTCCTGAAGTTGAAGAAGATTATCTTTCTTTCTCGTGGTCGGACTCTAAGTGGGCGCACTTGGCTCACAACGAGGAAATTTTCAATTTTGAACTTGAGCTTCTTGCATCCTTTTGGCAAGCCTTACTTAGGATACTCTGCTTGGCGACGGTCCACAACTGCTCGGTGACTCATTAGAGTGGCCGGACTATGAGTCTGACTGCTCGGCTTTGTTTACACCTGCTCGGACAAGCTCAAGACGGCGTTGCACAGTGGATACAAGGCGCTCGAGGACTAGCTGTGGGGGTACGACCTCGGATACCCACGACAGACTACATGGGCTGCGCTGCCAGGGGCGGTCCAGCCCACAAAGACGAAGACCTACGGTGCACGGCACTGCTCGACGTGTACCGCAAGGCATCAAGAGCGATATCCTGAAGATGCTACGAGATCTGTTAGGATACGTTCGATCCCATGATTCCTGTAATCTGTTATTACTTTCCGGTTATCTCTTAGATTTAACCGACTTGTAACCTTGCCCCCAGACTATATAAGGCAGGCAGGGACCCCCTCAAAACACACGCAATATCATATGATAGCCAATACAAACCAACAGACCATAGGAGTAGGGTATTACGTCGTGCTGACGGCCCGAATCTGTCTAACTCTTGTGTCTCTGTTGCCTTTTTGTTCTTGATTACGCGCACCACTGCCGATCAATCTACCTTCGTAGGATACCTTTCGGAGGACTGCCGAGCATCTTTTGTCAACAGTGAGGGTGGTACTGACACACCTAGTACAGCACCTATGCCTTATCAAGATCATCCTCAGCACCACCACCACCACCATCATCACCATGAACACCACCACCATAACAAGAATCATGAGGAAAAGAAGCATTTTGCTCCATCTCCTGCTCCTGTACATTCTCCTGTCCAACAGCCCAAATATAGATCTCCATCCCCATCTTGTCCAAGCCAAAGAATAAAGCTCCCGTAGCCCCAGCTGATGAGCCAGTAGCTAGTAACCATCATTATGCTTCACCTGCAACCATACCTCATGCAGGGCCGCCACCATCCATTAGCCCATCACCTTCTGTTCATCACTCTCCTAATAATCCTAGGAGAGACAACAGCGCTCCTGCTCCTTCCCCTGCACTTGCGAAGCCCCATTTGCATGGAGTACCTCTCGTTCATGGACATCATCATGCTCAAATGTCAGCTGTGGCTCCTGGTCCTCACTCATGTGAGTTGCTTCTCCCTTGGTCATTCCTTATCTACATTTCCACTTCTAACAGGTGCTGTTATTTCAAAGCAATACTCATTCATAAAGATTCCGGGTGCTAAGATTCCAAACTAAATGAGTAGTGGGGTTGGTAACCTCCTTTTTTTTAAATAAAAAGAAGAAGAAGAAGAAGAAGAAGAAGAAGAAGAAGAAGAAGAGAATTGTAGGGTGGCAGCTCTATTCCAATTTTGAAGGTTGATGACCTTTTTGTACTGTTTACTATAATAACTCCATTAGCAGCAATTTCTACATCACATATTGAATGGAACTAGAATCGGGCAATCCAGTCTTAATCAAACCACATATATGGATGCTTGGCGTCGAAACTGATTTTGCCGTTCAGAGGCGATCGTAGGCGCAGAATAATACACCCTAGCTGCAGGTGATGCTGTGTAACATAAATGGTGAGCGTGTGAATATGGGTCGGGGATGAAGCAGCAGTAAAGATGGCAACGGGTCCCGATACCCGATGTGTATTTGATCCATTAGGGGACGGGATGGGATCATATCTTTATCCGCGGGTATTTAAATGGGCAAGAATTCATCCCCGACGGGTATAGGGGGTACGGGAACATTCCCTGTTTACCCGTCCCCGTTACCCGTTGAGGAACCCGACTATTTGAGCTGTCATGCGAGTATTAGGCCCAAAGAAGCTCAACATAGGTATTTTGGCCTAAATCTGAACAATCATATATATAATTTATGTGTTCTAGCAACCCTAGTTCAATTTTTTCTCACCATCTCCGCCAGCAGTACAAGCACGCATGCCTCACGAGCGCTCGTGCCCCTCACTTCCTCAGTTCGGTCTCTCTGCCACCTTTGTTCGTCCTACTCGCAACCTCGCTCCTTCTCCTCGGTATCTCCGAGACTCCGACACTTATACCCAGGTGAAGAAGAAACGTCTCCGATTGCAAAGCTGCGGCCCCAAGTGTCCTTATTTATCGGGTATGCAGTACCCGTCGGGTATCTGTTACCCGACAGATGCCTGACGGGTACAGAGATGAGCAAGAATCTATACCCGAGACAGTTAACGGGGACGGGGACGGGATGAATTCTCCGTAGCAGGGAAGAGAACGTTTCGACGATACCCGACGGGTACATCCCGTTGCCATCCTTAAGCAGCCGATGGGCATGCATCTGTGTGTATAGTGGTCAAAGCCAGATGCGGCGGGCCCCCTTGTGTGTTCATGTGTTTGCCCGGTGTTTGCTGTGTAACGGTACTCAAAACACAGAGATGGTGGGATCACACTTAAAACTGTTTTTACGCAAGGGCGTGCAGAGTTGAGAATTGCCTGCGGTATACCATATCTCAGGTTTTTGCATTGGCCCCACACGAGGATCCAGTATAGACAGCCCAAAACCAATAGAGGTGCTAAGTTTTGGTTCACAGAACTTGTTGTAGCAGAATATTTTGCAGGCCATAGCAAATTATGGTCTCAAACCAATATAGGTTATATTTTGCTAGTTTTGGCCAAATTTGGCTTAACCGGAACGGAAATAGTTCCTGTGGGCTTTTGTCCGTGACTCTGCGTCCAGACGCAGCTCCTGGGAGCGGGCTCCAAAAAAAAATAAACAAATTCTCATTCATTTGTGCTTATCCGTCTGTCCCTCCCAAATCCACACTTACTCCTTTGTGCTTATCCACACGGCCCCAAAGTAGGGTGGCTGCTTATCTGTGTGCCCCCTCTCCAATGCGTTCTCGTCGGGGTGTCGCGTGGTTTCCTTTTCCTATCGCCAGTCGCGCCACGCGCCCTCGCTCCCTGCGTCGCTCACCTGCATGGCAGCCACCTGGTCGCTCGACGTGGCTGCTCATCTGTCCGCCCCTTTCCCCAACGCGCGCTTGTTGAGCTGCCGCGTCGTGCCCTTCCCCCCATCGTCGGTCGCGCTGTGCGCCCTCACTCCCTGCGCCACTCACCTGCATAGCAGTCATCTGCGTCGCTCGCTCCCTCGTTGTTCGTTCGTCGCCCATCGCTGCTGGGCGAGCCATTGACCCCGCCATAGCCGCTTGGGCACACGTGTCGTGGCGCCTCTGGTCTTCCCTGGTCGAGCCAAGGGCACCCACGTTTGAGATGTATGTTGCAATTATTTCATCTTGATGTTGCAAAAGTAAATGGGGGATATTGCACATCTTGCATATGTTGCAAGTGTTTCAGAGGCATATTGCAAGCGTTTGTTCAAAATGTTTCATCTGTTTCGAGACGTCTGTTGCAATCTTTTTTTATCGGAATGTTGCGTATGTTTCACGCATATGTTGTAACAGTATGTTTCAAATGTTTCAACTGTTTTAATCTTATATTGCAGCAAGTGGTTTCATGTTGCAAGTTGCAAATCTAGATGTTTTGTGTGTTTCACACACATGTTGCAAGTGCGTGTTCTAAATGTTTCATCTACTTTGAGACGTTTGTTCTATTCAAATGTTTTTCATGTTGCAAGTGTTTTATATTGTACGGCAGGAGGCAAGCTAGGGCGAGCGGACTAGGCGCGCGGGGCACCGACGGATGGGGCTGCTGCGATCGGGCATGCTCATCCTCAACTGCTCATCTGGCTGAGTGCTACCCGCGCAGAGAGAGAAGGGGGTCAGGGGTGATCAGCGGGTGAAGTGTGCACATGGGGCGCGGCAAAGGCGGACGAGGGCATGCTGTGCGGGCGTCTGGACCTACGCATCCGTCCGACAAACCAAATACAGTAACCATGCAGTTATCAAAATGCCATTTTTAGCAAGATTTCTTACAAGGGTCAGTAAACATCCAGTAATAAGAAAAGCCCAAAAAACAAATTAGCATGCTACAGCAGAACATTATTCCTAAAACAACGTCGCTCTTTTCTTATCCACTTAGTTATGGCTACCAGTTAGATTAGGTCAAGGATGATACAAACACTGAAACATGTCATACCGGAAATTCCTGAAACATTATTTACAACAAAATGATTCATGAGAATTAAAAAAACAATTGAATGAATTAATGTCTGATGTACAAGATCTGATGGTACAAATGCTACAACTATGCTGCGACAAAAATACACAATGTGACAGTTTTGAAGAATGTGAATTGAACAAAGATACAAGAGCCACCACCGGCGACACATTGGTACCGATTTGCCAGAGGAAACAATGTAATGATCAATTGTGACACATATGTACCGATTTTCCTGATCGTGTGAGCATACAATGAATTCGCTTTGTCAGAAAGGTTTACTGTGCTTGCTGTTGTCTCTCTTGAGTTGTACTTTCAACTTTTTACCACCTAATTGGTATCCATTCATCACACTAATGGCTGCTTGTGCAGAAGCTGGAGAATCGTAGCTTACAAAACCTATCCAGGAAAATAAGTTAGCAAACTAAGTTTGTAAGATGTCCTGTCATCGAAATTGAAACTAGGAAGAATCAATTACCAAAGCATTTACTAACACCAGTTGCCTTGTCTACAAAAACTTTAGCGCTCAGTACTCTACCAAAACTATGAAATGCATCTGCGAGATCATGGTCACCAAATTCTTGCGGAATGTGATATACGAACAAATTAGCTCCAGGAGGACCTGTACACATGACAGTCATTTTTAAGAGAAATCTTTGAACATGATGCCTCTAAATACAAACTTGAGACTTCTTGTTAGAAACAAAACTAACTTAAAAGACAATAAAAAAACTAATTTCGTGAGTATAGAAACAAACCCTCTATCTGGGGGCCAAGATTGCTGCTGGGACTTGAAGACAGCGAATTAGAATTTGAATTTTGAACTTTGGTTGAACTGTGAGAATTTGAAAAGGGTCGATGATTAATAGGACCACCAGGATACACTCCAGGATACTGCAAACCAGGCAAAGGCGAATAGGGGCTTCCCAACTGTGCAGAATTAAATGATCTAGGAACTGAATTAGGGGAAAGTTCAGAATTAGCTCCACGGATCGAGCTTCCTTGATTAACAGGCTGAACCATATTCTGGAAGGCAGCTTGATTTTGCACAGGAAATAGAGGAGGGTATTGCATAAGCCCGTATGTTCCTTGAGGCTGCATAGAGCAATGTAAGTACAATTATTACCCACAATGCAAAACAAGTTAAATACAGATACTGTTAGTGTGGCATTCTACGGCATTGCCATGCTGCACATAGTTTATTGATCAATGCATACTTTATAAAATCCAATTAATCAAGTTTTTATAGCATTCCTTATGTTTTTTTTGGTTAAATACTGCTAGCACATTTCTGCCAAGCATGATAGTACAACATGAAAGGTTATCACAGAGCTGTCTCAAGCTGTTTGCTGTATGGTGCGCCAACACCTAACCTAACCTAATTTTTTATACCATAACATACCTGGTAGCCAAATCCATTGTACTGCGGCACATATCCCATCTGTAAAGCTCCGAACACTGAATTCTGCTGCATAGCATTTGCATTCAACATGTTAGAAGACTGGAATTGAGCTTTTTGTGCTTTTCGAGCCTGCCTTTCCTTTTCAGTGTCAGCCCATTTGACAACCAAAGGAACACTTGAACCCTAACAAAAATGACCAGGGTATGTTAGATTTGTGTAACTGGTCATGAAATTTCAAAAGAACTGAAGTAATCAATATCATACAAGGCCAAGGCATCAATGATTTATTACATGCATTGATATCATCAAATATAAGACGAAATCTCATAAAGGAAATATCTTCTATTTAAGAAATAATGGCAAGCAACTACTCTCAAAACTGGAGTCTTGTGTTTGAATGATTTTACTTCATATGAATCTATCAGATTATGTTCAATTAATGAAAGCAGAGATTTCAGAAATTCATGCTACAATGTTGTGGAAAATAGCTCAGTACCATCACAATGATATGTATTGGAAGTACCATCCAATGCGTGGCTGATAGGTGATGTTTGCAAATTGCAATCATACTGAGCATCTTTTGTTTGAAACTTTTGAAATGCAATGATATTGAGTTCATATATCACTGAGCTACATAATCATGTTAAAAGTAGTAGGGGTATGTGATATGTTTTCAGGAGAAGTGAAATAATTTCATCGTTAAGAAAAAGATTCTTTTGGAATCCTTTATTTCTACGAACCTCTATTTTGTGCGTTCCATTTAGAGCTTCTATAGCAGCCACAGCATGCTCTTTTGTTTCATATTTTAGAAAGGCACAGCCAGCTGCAACATCCACAGTTGATAAGCAAGTTAGAAAGAAGATAGAAGTGTGCTCCATTCCTAATCTGAACCAAGATAATTTACCTTTGCTCGTTTGTTGAGAACCTCTCAAAATCTGCAAATCCTTGATATTCCCATATTTTGAAAATAAATCCGTCATTTCAGCATCTGTTACATTTTTTGGGAGCATCCCAACAAAGAGCTTGTGCTCTGGAAGTAACAGTATAACACATGTCAGTGAAAATTCTAAAAACCTTGCCAAAATCAACCTGCAAATACATTATAGATGATGATACAATTTTGAAGAGCCTCATACCCAATCTTTCCAACTCCCCATTGGCATATTTTACTTGCAATGGACTTGAGGCCTAATTTAAAACAGAGAAAAAATAGGAAAGAGAAAATGTTAAAGCTAGTCAGAGTCTCAGAGAAATAGACATTTGAAAAAATATATTAAGTGTTTTAGGAATATTAAAAACATTTCTTGAGGATTGATTGCAATTGTACATGGAGACTGCTTGAAACAATATCTAAAACATTTCAGATTTTACCCATCATCTGAAACTATTGTCTTATATGTCGCTGACAAGGCAAGATTCGTTTCACTTCATCCACATTCCAAAAATTGGGCTTTTATCATGGACTCCCTCATGTATTCCATGGTTTAGGTCCGAAAGCTAATTCATGTATGAACAAACATCTGCTAGTACTGGCCAGGTACAACAATACATGGGAACGATAGGATTCAGTCCAGGATTCTAAGATAATTATGTAAGCACTAAATTAGTTTGAAGACAGCTTTGAATACAGAAAATGCCAGCTTTTCAACTTATCAAGCAACATTCCAAATGGTGCTACAATTTCTGACCTCAAAGAAGAAACAGACGGATCAGTTACTACTTGGTACTTACTACACTGTACCCAAGATTCCAGGAAAAATACAAACAGGGTTACATACCCCAGGTAGTGTGCGCTTGTTGTGCTATGCAGTCACAGCCTTGTCAGCCTCCTCCCTTGATGGGCAGATCACGAAGCAGCAGCCTGCAAAGGTCCAATACAATTGAATCAAACCTCAATTAAGGAACAAAAAGGGTAGGACTTACCCATCTGTAGATACATATTTACGCTACAGTCAACAAGAACTAAACAAAAGGAAAAGGAAACAAAAACCTAATGTAAACAATATTTTCTAAGAGAAATGGCAAAAACTGCTTTCTAATAAAGCTGGGCTGGGCCTTTGATCTAAAAAAAAAGAAATGAAAAAAAAAACTAATTTAGCAGCAAAGGGTGTTCCAGTTGAATTTGCACATGAAGAACAACACAGGCTATCACTTTTACATGACCCCTTCAGGACTTCAGGAAGAGAATGCTAAAACTATTAGAAATCAGAAGCATACTGAAGCCGTTCCCCACACAAATTCAAATCAGTCACAATCACAATAAAGAAGCTCCACTCCCCTGTAGTGTTGAAAAGAACCAAACTCATACTAAAACAAGGTCAATGGAGCTTTGAATGGTCGTATACCAATAAAATTCTTGAACCAATGAAGTTCTTAAATAGACAAAAACAGCAAACATATGTGTGATTCTATGTCCCTAAATTTTAGCCAAATCATACATAAAGCAGAGTATCTTCAGTTATCAGTTGGTCTGTACTAACACAGGCATCCTATATTCGGGGGCCAACTGAAACCAACCAGCTCAAATCAAAGCCCAGGTCCAACTAAATCTCAAGCATTCAACACAAAATTTTGCATCACTGGATAAAAAACAAATGACAATAAGCAGAATCCAAAGTGCTGGCAGCAGCTAAAACTTCTCAAAACAGCATCTAACCCTGCAGATACATCAAAAGAGAAGGATGGAAACTGAAGATAAGCACACAGAACATTACAAGATTACAACATCGTACGGCAGCTTTGGGTACCAAAAAAGAGCCAGAGAGTTTCAAATCCCAGCAGTCTTCCAAGCAAACAAAGCAACTTCCAACATACCAACGACTGTAAGATGTTGAAAGCTTTCCTCCACCATATGGAGGTCGCATCACAGCATGCATCTCTGCAACGCACACAGAGAACAAGAAGTGCCACCAAGTGAACGCATCATGTCACCCATTGCACAGGGATCGCTGGTAAATCAGCCAAATTCCCAGCGAATGACGAGATCCTCTAGCTTTTCGGCCCCGCAGGAACACCCACGACCAGGAAAACAGCAGCTCTAGCTCCGCGTCAGCGGCATTGCCCCCGAACAAGCTCAGCACCCACAAAGCCGAGTCCACCAAAGCAAGGAAACCCTCCCCGAGAGGCAGACGGCCGAGCGGAGGCAGCACGCCTCCGTCGTCTCCCCTGTCCAGCTGTCCCAAGCGAAGCGAAGCCACGCCCCAGATCCCGAGAACCCGCCCCACGCGGGGCGTCGCACCGCATCGCATTGCAGCCAGGGAGGGAGGGCGAAGGAATTCGGCAAACGAAGCGGCAGAAGGAGGGAGGGGAAGCGTACGGATCCGGACCTCGAGAGACCCTGGTGGCCCTGTCGCGGATGACGGTGACCTCGTCGACGAGGGCGACGCCGCGGAACAAGGCGGCGAGCTCAGCCTCCGACATCTGCTTGGGCACCTGCCCCACGAAGAGCTTGACGCTCTCCCTGCTGCGCCCCTCCACCCCGGCGCCACCTGAGGCCGCCGCCGCCGCCGGCTGCTGCTGGTGGTCCCTGTCGCCGCCGTCCTCCGCCATTGGACCCGGCCGGGGTGGCTAGCTAGCTGGCTAGGGTTTGAGTGGGAGTGCTCGGGTTAACGGGGGTTGGTCGCCTCGGCGGAGGGAAGGGAGGGAGACGGAGTCGGGAGTAAAGATGGCAACGGCCCGACGGGTTTTTATCCGGCACGGGATGGGATCGTATTTTTATTCGCGGATATCTAAATATGTAAGAATATATCCTCGATGGGTACAGCAGGTACGAAAATATTCCCTATTTATCCGTCCCTGTTATCTGTTGGGGAACCTGATTATTTAAGCTATTATATGAGTATTAGGTCCAAAGAAGCTCAACATAGGTATTTTGACCCAAATCTGAACAATCATATATATAGTTTATGTGTTCTAGGAACCCTAGTTCAATTTTTCCTTACTATCTCCACCAGCAGCACAAGCACGCCTGCCTCACGAGCGCTCGTGCTCCTCGCTTTCTTAGTTCGGTCTCTCTACCACCTTTGCCCATCCTCCTCGCAACCTCGTTCCTTCTCCTCGACATCTCCGAGACTCCGATACTTATACCCGGGTGAAGAAGAAACGTCTCCGATTACAAAGCTGTGATCCCAAGTGTCCTTGATTATCGGGTATGCAGTACCCGTCAGGTATCTGTTACCCGACCGATGCCCGACAGGTACGGGGATAGGCAAGAATCTATACCCGAGACAGTTAACGGGGACGGGGACGGGATGAATTCTCCTTAGCAGGAAAGAGAACGTTCCAGCGATACCTGACGGGTACATCTCCGTTGCCATCCTTAGTCGGGAGGGAGAGAGGGTGTAACAGAACCGACCAATTATACGAAATTAAATAAGAAAATCATCCGCTAAAGCAGACGATTTAGCAAACTTAAGCCCGTATAACCCGGTAGTCCGTGAAATCACGAAGGATTTCAAACCAACTTCCATTCCAGCCAAGATCGTAATAAGTTTAGCGGTCACCATCACATATTACATAAAAGTTCGCAATCTCAGATACATCAGAGTTTCAACATAGTTATTACAAAACCAGTTCGAATAAAAGTAGCGGAAGTCATTTGTTCAAACCACACACACGTGGAGTTCAAATATAGTGCCAGCGAATGATCATCTCCAACAAAAGCATCAGACGAGACGTAAGGAATGACCATGCCCATAGTCCTAAGCATCACCCATCGCAGGATACAGGCAGTTGATACAGTAGCCATAATACATCTGCCCATCTACAACAAGTGGGAATAAAACCCTGAGTACGAGAAGGTACTCAGCTAGACTTACCCGACATAACCGTAAATAAGTGACACCAAGGATTATGAAGGGCTTTTTATAGTAGGGTAGCTGACTCATTTGCAAAAAGAAGCATTTTTAGTATTTCAAGAACCTTTCTAAAAGTATTATTGTCAATTTAATTATTATTAACCTATCGACTAGATTTGCACATATACTAGAGTAAACATGTGATTAAGCAGATAATGATAACCAATGATTATTAAACAACTTCCATACTGTCATATTCATTATAACTATCCAAGTGTTCCATAAACATTTACTACGATGAAGTAACTCAAGTCAAGTGCTCACTATCCAGAAGCGATGGCGATTCGAATCGATTCCTAACCAGCTGGTGATTTATTCCTTACACAAACCTCACTTACCCGCTAAAGTGAGATATTGATCACCGAGTCAACTTTCCAGGAATCTCGAGTTTGCTAGGAACCACATGTACCCAGGGGCCGACCGACTGCACTTTGGTCTTATCATCCCGCCCCTGTGTCCTACCACACCTGCTTCGGCATAGTGCGTTGCGGGCAATCTACTCGGCCCGAAAAATCTCCCAGCTTTGCGGTCGGAAAGTACTTTATCCGGATAGCTAAATGTAAGGCATGCGTTCAACATGACTCGAGGCCCAATAACGGTTGGTCCTTAATCGACACAGACGGAAAGCACTACAGTCCAAAACTCTGCAAGTCTCCGTACGGTCTCAACTTCATTTAACACTTAGTTATACCATGACTTCATAGTCATCCAAGCAGATCCAGGTAACCACCTATAGCTCGCAGGTGACAGGAAATCACCGACTTCTACCGGTCTAAGCCAGCTAAGCATTGACTCGACTACGGATACCAGGGTAACAAGGATATAGTATAACAAAGGTAAACAAGGTATAATACAGCAACGGTTGCAAACAACTCCTGAACGTAATGCATCAATTAAAGTAAAGCATTGAATTAATAATTGCAAACCGGGAGAAAATGCTCCGGGGCTTGCCTCTCTCGAAGGAGCTCGGGCGGTGATCGGGGCACTCCGGAAGTTCCTCAACGTCCTCCTCGTCGGCTTCTGGCACTTCCTGCTGCTGCACCTCGAGCTGCTCCTCGGGCTCCTCGGGTATGACGACTGGGTTCTCGGTTTGCGATCTTGTATGATGCAATGTGCGTAAGTGCTTATGCAATCGGTGCATAGGATGGGATGAATACAATGGATATGTTTGAATGCAAGGTAGTCAACATCATCCAAAAAAATATACTACAAGCACATGCCATCTACTGCATTCTCTTCTACTACTAATATGTTAAGTCAACATATCTTATGAAATGCTTCAAAGATACACCAAAGCTTTGCTAATTTCTTAAACACATAAAGCAATGCTTAATTAAACCCTAATTAATAATAGGTTTGAATAGCAACCTCTATTTTTATTGCTTAGAAAAATTCTTAGAAAATTATTACAGCATAGTACTACCCTAAGTAGTTTACTAACAGATTTTCATGATATTTGAGTGAGTGGATTAGCCTACACAAAAATAACAATCTATGGCATGATTTTGTACATGAAAATACTTTGTACTGTGAAAAGTGTCAAACAACAGAGTTAGTATTTTTTCTATGTTCTTCATAGCATACAATGACTGTACAAAAATTATCACATGCATGTTTTATACAAAGTTTGCTCTCTAGCAAAAATAACAAAAATCAGCTATTAAAGGTGCTTGAACTACACCTCAAAATTTTCCCACAGCACATGCATGAAACATATTTTTCCTAGGAAATACATGACATAAGAAGATTAACAAACTTGAAATCATATTTTTCTGAAGCCTATAGATTTTTCTACATATTTTCAAGTTATCAGCAATATTCATGATTAAATAAAATTCTACAGCAAAGTATCTCAAAAATGACATGCACAATTTCTCCTAAGTAGATATGATGATAAGGAACCTAGACAAATTTATTTCAACAGATTTGGAGCAACTTTGAGTATCCAAATATTTTGCAAACCATATCTATTTTCAAATAATAAAGAATAAATTGAAAACAATTTCTTTAAACGCTACTGGGCCAGCCCGCTGGAATCAGCTGGCCCACGGCCGCTTTTGGCCTGCGCGGCCCGAACGCAAGGGAGGGGGAAGACGGCCCGGCAGGCGTCGGCCCACGGCCACTCGGCCTGGCCGGCTGAGGCAGGGGCTACGCCGGCGCTTGCGCTGGCGCGGCGGCGCGGCGCTGCGGGATGCTGGCTGGGCCGGCTTCGGTCATGGGCCAGAAGCGAGGCGGCGGCCCGCGAAGGAGGAAAAAGCCTTTTCCAAATATATTTTCAAGGAATTTTTAAATGCCATCTTTCAAATATTATTTTGAGCAAGAAAATGACATCTTTTGAAAATATACCAAAAATGAAAGTTGACTAGAATTTAATTCTCTACAACTTTGCTGTTATGACCAAAGTCAAATTCTTTCTAGATTTTAAATTATAAAATCAAAGTCAATGTTTAACTCCAAACCCTAATTTTTGGGAAATTACTTTTGAAGACAAATTTTGAATTAATTTGAATACAAACCTTGCTCCAAAAATTGAACTAAACATTTCTAGATGATTTACCATGATAGCCAAACAAGTTCTACTAACCTAGCAAGCAAAAATTCAGGGCAAAACAATTCTCACAAAGGTATGCAACATTCAGGTTTCGCACATGTTTCAAATGTTTCGAAACAATGTTTCAGTTGTTATTTACATGATTGGGCATGTGTGATTTGAATGCTTGATGATGCATGATATGCATGATTTGCAGTGCCTAAATGCAGGCATAACACCGGGGTGTTACAGAGGGAGGGAGAGGGACTAATAGCAGCGAGTAAATAAATAAAGGGTTAATCGGAGAAACACCATTATAATTTTCGCGGGTCGGAGAAACGCTATTACTATTTGTCTATTTTGAAGCATGCCATTATAATTCTTTGTTTCTCACAAAAATATCACTAAATACGTATGGACACAGCCTAGGTCCAGCTACAGGCGTATACGAAGACGTATACTTCATCTCCCTTATCAGTGACACGCGGGCCCCACATGTCATCTTCTTCCTCCTCTCATCTCTCTCCGGCTCGGGACACAGTGGCCGCTCGGAACCGGATGGGAGCTTGCCGACGCGGACGTGCTTGGCACCGACGGCGAGGGCGAGCTCTACTCGCGTTGTACGCGCACGCAAGGCCTTGGCAGAGGCGAGCACGACCTCTACTCGAGCTCCGGCCATGGGGGAGGGCGAGCTCGGACCTGGCGGCCACGGCGAGCGTAGCACGGCCACGGCGAGCGCAGCACGGCCGCGGGCGAGCTTGGCCCCAGCGGCCATGGCGAGCTTAGCGCCGACGTAGACGGCCCCAACGAGTTCAGCCCCGATGGCCATGGCGATCTCGACGTAGGTGGCCATGGGGAGCTCGGCCCCGGTCATGGCGAGCTTGTCCCCCGACGCAGGCTGCCCCCGCGAGCTCATCCCCCGCATAGACTACCCCAGCGAGGTCAACCCGAGTGTCCAAGGCGCGGGCGAGCTCGGTCCTGACAGCCATGGCGAGTGCAGCACTACCGCGGGCAAGCTCGGCCCTGGTGGCCATGGGGAGCGACGCAGACCGCCCCGGTGAGCTCGGCCCCAGCTGCCATGGCGAGCTCGGCGCCGGTGGCCATGGGGAGCTCGCTCCGGCCATGGCGAGCTCGTCCCCGACGCAGGTTGCTCGCCCGCAACGTGCTGCTGCCGCTACTCGGCCGCGTGCTGCTGCCGACGTGCTGCTCGCGCGTGCTGCTGCTGCTCGTCGAGATGGAGAGAGAGGAGGAAGAAGATGACATATGGGGCCCGCGTGTCACTGACAGGGGAGATGAAGTATACGTCTTCGTATACGTCTGCAGCTGAGTCCAGGCTATGTCCATACGTATTCAATGGCATTTTTTGGAAAACAAAGAATTATAATGGTATGCTTCAAAATAGACGAATAGTAATAGTGTTTCTCCGAACCGCGAAAATTATAATGGTGTTTCTCCAATTAACCCATAAATAAATGGTGAATAAAATTATTAGCGTGATGAAGTCGGAGCGTGCGGGAGACAAGCTGGTGCAATGTGTTTGCTTCATGTGATTTTCCTTTCTCCTCCTGCCCCAACCGTTTTTTATTGCCCCCTCCCACTCGCTCTCTCTCATCTTTGTCAGCTTCTCTTGTCAGGGTTGTCTCGACGTTGGCGGCATGCACGAATGACTACTGTCTGGTTAAATCTGTTGAGTCCCCGCAGTTAAAACTCAATCTTCTTTATGCATTAAGAGGGTGTTTGATTGTACAAGGAAGAAGTCCATCAGCATCTCACTCTCTTTTTTTTTTGTCTGTAATAGAATGAGTTGATCAATTGTTATATCATTTTTCACAAGCTAATAATTGATACTAGAATGAGAAATGAGGTTATTCTATTAAATTTTAAAAATTAACCCATGATGCAGCATTCCATCTAGGATGGGTTAACTGCAGCAAATACTCTAGTCCGTTTGACAACTCAGAATGTTTACGGTCCGAATGAGAGACACTGGAGTCACGGTAAAATATGTCTGTGAAACGGTCTTAGAGTGGTTGACTGATTCCGCTTATTGCCTCTCCTCTGCACTGGCAATCGCATTTTTCAGTTATTCTTTTTAAGCGCAATCAGTTAATATATATTGCATTTAAGTTGATTTTCACCTATAAAAATTCTATTTTTTAAAAATATATATTTTTTGAAATCAAAATCTAGTCTACTAGTCAAAATGGTCTCACTAAGGGCCTGTTTAGCAGAGCTCTGGCTCCTCTAGAAATGGCTCTGGTTCTGGCTCCTCTGAAGGAGCAGCTCCTCTGGAGGAGCTGAAGCCGTTCTGGAAAACGTTGGCAAAACGACTCTTTCGCACTAGACGACGTGAACCCACAGCAAGGAGCCGCGCGAAGCTCGTTTTTGAGGCTTCTCTTGCGCAGGCAAAAAATGGCTCCGGTTCTTGATCGGCTCCCCATGTGGAGCCCTTTCCAAAACAGGCATTTGGCACAGCTCCTGCAGGAGCCGGAGCTGAAGCCCCTGAGGCTATAAATCAGTTATCATGTCACTCGCGGGAGTACTCACAATAACTAAAAAGATTGAACATAATAAGTGATCGCAAATAACGAGAGTGCTAAGCAGCTTAGGCATAATGGCCCCGTTCCGCTGGCAGAATCTTGACTAAAACTGGCTGGTTGTGTGAGAGAGAAATACTGTTCAGCTGGTTCGGTGAACAGTGATTTGAGAGGGAGATTAGCTGGCTGGTCTGGTTTTACCACACCAGCGAACGGCGCCAATGTATTTATGATGGGATAGTCGTGAGCCCGTAACATAACACGTGTGAAGTCATTTATTGAAAATACCCACATATATATATAAGAGACAAAAGAAAGGTAATCACAAATAAGAATATTTTAGCTAGCTTGAAAAAAAATGCACATCATAAATTTTAAGTCAGATGTAACACTAGTGTGTATGATAGTTTCTTTTATTCAAAGTTGGATATAATATAGAAGGGCTCACGTATGAATTGTTGGATTTATTATGGGCTAGGCCCATTTATATATTCAATAAATCAATAACTCTATGGCTTGTAATTGTGGGTATTATTATTTGTACCGGATTAGAAGTTAAAAGGACGTTGACTCAACTTAAATGATTGGAATGAATCCGTCTAATTTGAGAAGTTGAGAAACGGACAAGGGCGTGCCACACGCGCGCGCGCGCCGCCGCCGCCGCCGGCCGGGCCGGGGCAGGCGGGCGGGCGTGGTGTGTTAATTAATTTTTAGCACCCACTAACTCGACCTGACGCTTGATCTCCCTGGGTCTCTCAATCTTCCCGGCGCATGCCTCCGAGGCTTCTCGGCTTCCCTTGCGATTCTTCCAACTCCAGATAAAAGAGAGATCATATTCCAGAAACAGAGTTCAGTTGCTCGATAGCTTTCCTCATCTCGTAACTCTGCGCGCACGGAGGAGCGAGAGGGCAGGTGCCTCCGAAGCCCTTGTCGTTCGGGACCTTGCACGGGGGATCGGCAATTAGGTTTTTGGGGAGCGTCTACGCGACTGCCCAAGAGTCTCCATCTCCGTACGTCGTCTTCTTCCCAATCACCGGCGTCTTCTTCCTCGAGGAAACATTTTCTTCTTCTCCTACAGCATGTCGACTTCGGAATCACGGACGGGAGGGTATGATCGTTTCATCTTCTCTCAGTTTGTTCCATATGTCCAGTCTTGCCGTTTTATAAGATGTCTTATGTCTGTTTCTGTCAAATATATGCTCTGCGTATGTGCTTTATTGTTACAGTCATGTTGCTTCATATGTAGCCTTATGCTTGTTGCAAATATGAGATGTACATCATACCAGTTTCTCTCTGTTATGATTTATGAATCAAGTTCACATGTTCTTGATTTTCATATGTTTCACATGATACATGATCTAGCATGTATTTTCACTATGGATATAATCAATATCATGATTTCAATGATTAATATTTCTTTATATGTCATCATCATGCTGTTAAATTATGAAATTAAAATGACATGGAAATTGTCTATTATTCTAACAATCCAAAAACCTAATTTTAGGCATTTTTCTGTCAGAGGTTTTGCTGCTGTATTAAAGCCTGATCCTTTTGATGGTAAAAACTTCTTGATCTGGAAAGCTAAGATGGAATTGTGGCTCGCTGCAATGTCATGTTATCATGTCTCTGAGGGCAAACCTGCTAACTTGCCTCCTGAGGATGAGGCTAAGTTTAAGGCTGATGACAACCTCTTTCGAGGTGCAGTGATTAGCGCACTTGATCCAAAATTCTAGAAAAGCTATATCATCCTTCCTACAGGAAAAGAGCTGTGGGATGCACTTGTGGGAAAGTTTGGAGTTACCGATGCTGGTAGCGAGCTGTACCTCATGGAGCAGTTGTATGACTACAAGATGATTGAGAACCGATCTGTAGTGGAACAGGCTCATGAGATTCAGGCACTAGCTAAGGAACTTGAGCTCTTTCCATGTGTCTTACCTGACAAGTTTGTGGCTGGCGGTATAATCGTCAAGTTACCACCTTCTTGGAAGGACTTTGCTACCTCACTCAAACATAAGAGACAGGAGTTCAATGTTGAAGAGCTCATTAGTACTCTTGATGTTGAGGAGAGAGCGAGAGCAAAAGACAATGGAAAGAGTGTTGAGACTTCTACTGCTAATGTGGTATAGAAGAAAAACTCTAGATTCCGCAAGTATAAAAAGAAGAAAAACCAGAACAAGCAAGAGAACACAACTAAGCCTGTTCAAACAGCACAGTTTAAAAAGAAGAACAACAACAAGAGAGATGGAGGCTGCTTTGTTTGTGGCAGTGAACAGCACTGGGCAAGTGAGTGTCCTGAGCGCAAGTTCAAGCAGGAAAAGAAATCAGCAAATGTTGTCACTACTGATACTGGAGAAGGAGCAACTGGGTATGGTAATTCTTTACCATTTGTTCTTTCAGTATGTAATTCACCTGAGTGGTGGATGGATAGTGGTGCAAATATTCATGTGTGTGCTGATGTTTCTCTATTTTCTTCCTACCAGGTCAAGAGGTCTGGCGCCTTGTTGATGGGAAATGGGTCGCGTGCTCATGTTCTTGGTGTTGGTACGGTCATTCTGAAGTTTACTTCGGGAAAGACGGTGCCATTGAAGAGCGTGCAGCATGTGCCCTCCATTAAGAAGAATCTTGTTAGTGCATCTATGCTATGTTGAGATGGCTACAAAATTGTTCTAGAGTCAAATAAATGTGTTGTGTCGAAACATGGTTCCTTTGTTGGTAAAGGATATGATTGCGGAGGCTTGTTCCGCTTATCACTGTATGATGTGTGTAATAAAATGATGAATTGTGTTAATATTTCTGATGAGTCGGATTTATGGCATTCACGTTTCTGTCATGCAAGTTTTGGCTGTCTTATGCGGTTAGCAAATCTAAATTTAATTCCTAAATTCAATTTGGTCAAAAAGTTTAAGTGCCATGTATGTGTTGAATCAAAACAACCCCGCAAGCCTCACAAGGCTGCTGAGGCGAGGAATTTAGCACCTCTAGAACTTGTCCATTCTGATTTGTGCGAAATGAATGGAATTTTGACTAAAGGCAGTAAAAGATACTTCCTCACGTTTATAGATGACTCCACCAGGTTTTGCTATGTGTATCTCTTAAAAACAAAAGATGAAGCGTTTAATTATTTTAAGACCTATAAGGCTGAAGTTGAGAACCAACTTGAGAGGAGAATAAAGCGGTTAAGGTCCGATCGAGGTGGAGAATATTTCTCTAATGTCTTCGATGAGTTTTGTGTGGAACATGGTATTGTTCATGAGAGGACACCGCCATTCTCACCACAATCCAATGGGATTGCTGAAAGGAAAAACCGCACTCTAACAGAGTTAGTGAATGCCATGTTGAGTACAGCGGGATTATCCAAGGAATGGTGGGGTGAGGCGATTTTGACAGCATGTCATGTCCTGAACAGAGTTCCAACAAAGAATAAAGAGATCACACCATTTGAGGAATGGGAAAAGAGAAGATTAAATCTCTCATATTTGCGCACTTGGGGTTGCTTGGCTAAAGTAAATGTGCCAATCAACAAAAAGCGTAAACTTGGGCCTAAAACTGTTGATTGTATTTTCCTTGGTTATGCATTTCACAGCATTGGTTATAGGTTCTTAATTATAAAATCTGAAGTTCCTGATATGTATGTTGATACAATCATGGAATCTAGAGACGCTACATTCTTTGAGAATGAATTTCCAATGAAGAATACACCTAGTGAAACAAGTCATGAGACTATAATTCCCCATGAACATGAACTGTCTATTCCAATAGATCATGCTGAAGAATCACATGTACACATCCCTGAGGAGGATGACACTATAGTCACTCGAAAGAGCAAGAGACAGAGGGTTGCAAAATCCTTTGGTGATGACTATTTAGTGTACCTTGTGGAAGACATACCAACCACCATTAGAGAGGCATATTCTTCTCCTGATGCTGACTTGTGGAAGGAAGCAGTAAGGAGTGAGATGGATTCTATTATGTCTAATGGAACTTGGGAGGTCGTTGACCATCCTTATGGGTGTCAACCTATAGGTTGCAAATGGATTTTCAAGAAAAAGCTTAGGCCTGATGGTATAATTGAGAGGTACAAGGCAAGGCTTGTGGCCAAAGGATATACTCAAAAAGAGGGTGAAGATTTCTTTGACACCTATTCACCAGTTGCTCGATTGACTACAATTCGCACCTTAATTGCCATGGCTGCCTCTTATGGTCTTATCATTCATCAGATGGATGTTAAGACAACTTTCCTGAATGGAGAGTTAGAAGAGGAGATCTATATGGATTAGCCAGAAGGGTTCATTGCGGATGGTCAAGAGAACAAGGTGTGCAGGTTGTTAAAAATCATTATATGGCCTAAAACAAGCACCTAAGCAATGGCATAAAAGGTTTGATAATACTTTAACATCTAATGGTTTCTCTATGAATGAAGCTGACACGTGTGTGTATTATCGATATGGTGGGGGTGAAGCTGTTATGCTGTGCCTATATGTTGATGACATCCTGATCTTTGGATCAAATCTCAATGTGATTAAGGAAGTAAAGAAACTTCTGTCGAGCAATTTTGAAATGAAAGATTTGGGAGAAGCTAATGTTATTTTAAACATCAAGCTTATTAGAGAAGGTGATGGTGGGGTAACTCTGTTACAGTCCCACTATGTGGAAAAGGTATTAAGTCGCTTCGGTTTTAGTGACTGTGATCCTGCTCCCATGCCTTATGATCCTAGCGTGCTATTGAGGAAAAATCAAAGAATAGCAAGGGATCAACTGACATACTCCCAGATCATTGGCTCACTCATGTACCTTGCGAGTGCGACAAGGCCTGACATCTCATATGCTGTGAGCAAGCTGAGCCGGTTTGTGTCAACCCCGGGAGATGATCACTAGCATACTCTTGAGAGAGTGTTGCGTTATCTGAAAGGTACTATGACTTATGGTATTCATTATACTAGACATCCAAAAGTGCTGGAAGGCTATTGTGATGCCAACTGGATTTCTGATGCTGATGAGCTATATGCCACGAGCGGATATGTGTTTCTGCTTGCAGGTGGCGCTGTTTCCTAGAAGTCTTGCAAGCAGACTATCTTAACGAAGTTTACAATGGAAGCAGAACTCGTTGCATTGGACACTGCTAGAGCTAAGGCCGAGTGGCTTCGTGATTTCCTGTTGGATTTACCGGTAGTTGAAAAACCGATACCGGCTATTTCAATGAACTATGACAACCAGACTGTGATCACAAAGGTCAACAGTTCCAGGAATAACATGAAGTCCACAAGGCATGTTAAAAGAAGATTAAAGATTGTCAGAAAGTTGAAAACCTCCGGAGTTATAACGTTGGACTATGTTCACACGTCGAATAATCTGGCAGATCAATTCACTAAGGGACTATCACGAAATGTGATAGAAAGTGCATCGAGAGAGATGGGTATGAGACCCACGTGAAAGTCTACTGTAGTGGTAACCTGCTCTATGTGATCGGAGATCCCGTGAAGTAGAGTGGTGAAACAAGCTATAAGTAGATTGAGAGGAAAGTTCCCTATGAACCTATCTCTGATGCATATCTTTCTTTCTGTAAGGTAGGATGGTGTTTACCTTAATGTATTTCGAGAGTCTTATAAAGATGAGATGTTGTCCTACAGAACATCTTTTGAGAAATACACCTATATGAGTCAGACTGCTAGTCACAGTCTATGGGACCTGGGTTATCCCTAAACACTCATGAAAGGCATAGAAGTGTGACTTATATGCTTCAAACAGCGGGGGATGCTTGTTGCAACCTAGTACCAGCAAAGGATTTGAGGGAATCTCACCTCACACAAAACTGTCAATTCAAGGCATAGTCCATTGTTCAGTTGTGACTGAGTGAAACTCTTGTTCTAGGTGGATGTTCAACTTAACAGTCTCCATCGAAACACTGTTATATCAAAGAATTGTGATTCTGGAATTATACAGTTACAAACCCTAGAGTTTGGTGGGGATTGTTGAATTTATTATGGGCTAGGCCCATTTATATATTCAATAAATCAATAACTCTATGGCTTGTAATTGTGGGTATTATTATTTATACCGGATTAGAAGTTAAAAGGACGTTAACTCAACTTAAATGATTGGAATGAATCCGTCTAATTTGAGAAGTTGAGAAACGGACAAGGGCGTGCCACACGCGCGCGCGCGCGCCGCCGCCGCCACCGGTTGGGCCGGGCTCGGGCTCGGGCCGGGCCGGGGCATGGCGTGGCGTGGCGAGGCAGGCGGGTGGGCAGGCGGGCGGGCGTGGTGTGGTGTGTTAATTAATTTTTAGCACCCACTAACTCGACCTGACGCTTGATCTCCCTGAGTCTCTCGATCTTCCCGGCGCATGCCTCCGAGGCTTCTCGGCTTCCCTTGCGATTCTTCCAACTCCAGATAAAAGAGAGATCATATTCCAGAAACAGAGTTCAGTTGCTCGATAGCTTTCCTCATCTCGTAACTCTGCGCGCATGGAGGAGCGAGAGGGCAGGTGCCTCCGAAGCCCTTGTCGTTCGGGACCTTGCACGGGGGATCGGCAATTAGGTTTTTGGGGAGTGTCTACGCGACTGCCCAAGAGTCTCCGTCTCCGTACGTCGTCTTCTTCCTAATCACCGGCGTCTTCTTCCTCGAGGAAACATTTTCTTCTTCTCCTACAGCATGTCGACTTTGGAATCACGGACGGGAGGGTATGATCATTTCATCTTCTCTCAGTTTGTTCCATATGTCCAGTCTTGCCGTTTTATAAGATGTCTTATGTCTGTTTCTGTCAAATATATGCTCTGCGTATGTGCTTTATTGTTACAGTCATGTTGCTTCATATGTAGCCTTATGCTTGTTGCAAATATGAGATGTACATCATGCCAGTTTCTCTCTGTTATGATTTATGAATCAAGTTCACATGTTCTTGATTTTCATATGTTTCACATGATACATAATCTAGCATGTATTTTCACCATGGATATAATCGATATCATGATTTCAATGATTAATATTTCTTTATATGTCATCATCATGCTGTTAAATTATGGAATTAAAATGACATGGAAATTGCCTATTATTCTAACATGAATAGGATTTTCAGAAAAGGAAAGGGCGAAAGGCAGTTCGTTAGTGTGGCCTACCGTGATGGTGACCATGAAAGTGGCTTCCTAACCATGGGACAACAAGCCGCGTTACATGGAAACTTGAACTCTCCCTCTGTGTCCTCTCGCAAGTCGCGATGGGAGCTGACAAGTGGTAATGCCATTTGGCTTTCCATCCATCTAGTAAACGTATTTACTACTAGTATTCAGCCAAAAATTTGCTAGGTATACCATAGATTTACTCCCTCCGTCCTAGTATACATGTTGTTTTAGGAGTTGTCGCAAAGACTAAGGATGATGGTAAAAGACCTCCCTGTTCGAATGGTACGGTTCTGGAGGAATTTGGATGGTTTGGAGGAATTCTGGAGGAATTTGTGAGAGAAAAACACTGTTTCGGATGAAAAAAAGCGGATCAAGCCAGGTTTAAGGACACACGAACAGGGCCCTCAAGCAATCATAAAACTATTGTTTATTGAGATGACATGCTCATTAATGAGCTCCTTGGTACTCCTTCCCACTCACAAGTATTTTTGTATAAACAAATGATCCAGTACACAACTTTTCACGTTTCCACGTGCACTACCCACTCGGAACTAAATTTTTCATGAACGGCATAAGATACAGCGCGCCAAAAACGCTGGCTCATACACTTGCCAAAACAAAAAATTCAAACAAACAGCTCCAGGCGCTATTTTTTCTAATCCAGGGGTCCATAAAGGCTAACAACCACAGCTTTGACATCATCACTTGAACCATTCCTCATCCATGGCCATACCAGACTTGAACGCACCACTAGAGGGAGAAGAGAAGTTGCCTGATCTCAACAACAAACCTGCTCAAGAAGATGATGATCCCTTACAAGATGTAGTGGCTGCAGGTGAAGGTGGGGACCAGAAGCTTTACCTTGCGTCTTTCACCAAGCGCAGGATGCCGAAGTCCATGGAGACCAGTACAGGACATCACTTTGGCCTCAATCTTCATGAAACTAATGAATAAGTATTTCGTCAAGGTAAGCACACAGTATGTATTCACAAGATTATTGTATTGGTTCTATTTCTCTATCTACTTTCTCCTAAGATATGTGTGCTGTTTTCATTGTCTCCAAAAAACAGTGCCATAGTTCTAAATCTCTATCTCTCCTCTCCTAAAATTATTTTGTGCTGCTTTCATTTTTGCCCTAAAATTCTGATTGCTGAATCAAGTAACAGATGCCATTTTTTCCTGATTGAAGTACCATGCAACATTTTAAAGTATTTATGTATCTCACTTAAAACTCTTGTGTAGCATATCATAATTGTTGTCATCCCTATGATTCCAATGACCATCATCAGTATGGAGAACAAGAAAGCCTGCTAAAAGGTGATTACTTCATTTAATACAAAGGCTTGTTACAAACTAAATTTCTATATGAAAAGATTTCTAAATTTAAACTGTTCAGTTATATTTTTATCCAGGTGAATATAGGCCATTTGATTTAAATGGTCATCAACATGTAGGAGAACTTGCCCATCCATTTGATCTAAATGATCATTATCATGAACAACAACAACAAAACCTGCATCCAGGTGAGTAACTTTATCAGGAACCATGCATCAAAAGCTTTTTCTGTATGCATTGACAATATAGAAGAAACATACATTTTTCTACAGACGGTGGCATAGCCTTGCATGATGCACAAGATGCCTTGGAGGATCTCATAGAGGAGTTTGGCATATACTCCAATGTTGTTGATGTTGCTTTTGATGGAGAGGAGTTGTCGGACTTAGATGGTGGATAGGATCAGCAAACACATGGTGAGGAAGAGGATGATTGAGCACATGATGATGAAGAGGATGAGCAACCACATAACGATGAAGAGGATGATCAACCACATTGTAAGGAAAATGGACCCTAGGCCCATTTACTTTGGATTTTGGTGATTGATGATCAACACAATTAAATTGGACTAATGAATTTACAAGTAATTGTTTTGTAGTTAAATAGGGTGCAAGACGTGACTTGGAAGAAGGCGACATGATAATCCCACGATCAACACCATAAGCAAGACCCTAGAAGCATAAGAGAAGACTAAAGATATTAAGCATAGTCCAAGCACGAAGATGGGAACCAAGCCGAACGCAAGATCGCGAAGAAACGAGCTTCACAGAGGTGACCGGACGCGACCCTTATAGTGACCGGACGCGTCCGATAAAGATGCTTGGCAACAGCAGGCGTTAGCAGCAGCGACCGGACGCTGAGGACTAAAAGTGACCAGACACGATGATGGCACTGTTCGGGCAACACATTCAGCACTGACCGGACGCAGGAACTGCAGCGTCCGATCGAGTCTAGAGAGGTTCCAGAGCGATGACAGCTCGACCGGACGCGTCTGATCAACAGTGACCGAATTCGGCAGTGCGTCCGATCAACGCGCGCGCTCCAACGATCAGGATGACCGGACACGTCCGGTCAAGACGACAGCAGCGTCCGGTCAGTAGTAGAAGGTGGGTTTCGCCCCCCAACGGCTACTTTCTCAGTGGGGCTTATAAATAGACCCCCCAACTGGCCATTTGAGATGTGGAGACCTGAGAAAACATACCAAGGGTGTTGATACACCATTTTAGTGATCTTCACTTGCATAGTGCTTAGTGATTCATTAGGTGATTAGCGTAGGTGCTTTGCGAAGTGCTTAGGTTGATTGGACCACCGCTTATGCGCTTGCTCTAGGTTTAGGCCTAGTGTTTAGTGAGGTTTGCACACCTTTTATCACTCGGTGCTTGCACGCACCATTGTTGTACATTGGAGGGGCTTGTAGTCTTGCGAGATCACACCACCCGCGTTTGTGGTGTGGCCGCCACCATGTACCGAAGGGAACAAGGCCCGCGGCGGTTCGGCCATAAGCTTGATAGTGAAGAAGGCGGGGAGCATCCAGGAGAGGCTTGCCTAAAGGCACGTTGGAGACCCACTTTTGCGTGGGGAAGGCCCGATGCTATCCACGGAGTTACCCGACCGGGAGCTTGGCCCTTGCGAGGGATTCCTTGCGAGGGGCTCCAACGAGGACTAGGGGGAAGCTTGCACGCTTCTCGATACCTCGGTAAAAATACCGGAGTCATCGACATGAGTTTGCATATCTCTACCTTACTCTTTAGCTTCCGTATTTATATTGCAATCTTGGTGTGTGATTTACTTTCCTAGCTTAGTGATAGGCTAGTTGATAGGTTTGGAACCTAGGTTGCATAACTCCTTTTGCGGTAGAGATAGCAACATACTAGCAAAACCATAGTTGCATATTTAGATAGTTTATATTTTGCATAGGTTTTGCTAAGGGTAGAAAATAAGGGCATAGTTTAGAGTTAGAGTTTTAAGTTGCCTAATTCAGCCCCCCCCTCTTAGGCGTTATGGTCCCTTTCAAGTGGCATCAGAGCCGGTTGGCTCAATTTGGACCTTTGGCTTCACCGCCGTTGAGCCGACGCTATTTAGAGTGGTTGGGATGGATAGCTCTAGGCTTCCGCACTTAGATGGCACTAACTTCCCCTACTATAAAGCTATAATGGCTTGTCACCTTGAGGTAGTAGATTTGGATGTTTAGAGAGTCACTCGTGACGGGATGAAACCCATTAAACCCGATAAACCCACAAAGAGTGAAGAAAAAGAATTTCATTTCAATGCTAGAGCTAAAAATTGCTTATTTGAATATTTTAGCATGGATGTGTTTAACCAAGTGTTCACTTTAAATACGACACATGAAATTTGGTTAAAACTCCAAGAGCTCCATGACGGCACAACTAATGTCCGTGAGCAAAAACGTTGTCTAGCTAAACAAAATTATGATTCCTTTAAAATGAATGATGATGAGCTTGTTCGTGATATGTATTCTCGTTTGAATCTAATTATCAATGAGCTCCATTCAATAGGATTAACAAAGATAGATGATGCGGACATCATGAGGAAGATCATCTTCATGCTACCATAAAAGAAATATGCAAGCATCATCACCATCCTTCACAACATGGAGGACTTGAGCACCATGACCCCGACCATAGTCATTGGCAAGATAGTGGCATTTAAAATGTCATGCAAGATGGGTCAAGAAGAAGCTTCTTCATCAAGCAAAGGAAAAGCTCTCACATGTAGTGAGAAAAAAAAGATGAAGGGCAAGCAAGTTGAGACAAGCTCAAGCTCAAGCTCCTCAAGTGAAGATGAAGAAGAAGATGAGGATGATGATGACGGATAATCAAGTGATGATGATCAATCTTCCTCCTCCACCTTCAACCTTGATGAAGAATCTATCAAACTTATCAACAAGGTGGAGAAGATGATAAAAAAACTCAATATCAAGGGTGTGCCCATCCAAATTTATGATTTCATCTTCACCAATCAAAGAAATGAGCAAAGAAAGAAACGATGCTATGGATGCGGCGAGTTGGGGCACTTTGTGGAAGTTTGTCCAAACAAGGCCACACCTAAGACAAAGAAGAAGGCATGCAAGGACAAAGCTCTCACATTAATAAGGTCATGGGATGATTCTTCAAGTGAAGAAGAAGACCACCACAAGAGGCGCGGGCACAAGCACTCATCATCAAGCACCTCATGTGTGTGCCTTATGGCATGAGGTAACAAAAAGCCTATCCCTAGTGATAGTGACAATGATAGTGATAGTGATGATAAGCTACCTTTTTATGATAAAATTATGCAACAAAATCTTAACTTTGCTAAAGTTTGCACTAGTCAACAAAAGAAGCTTAAAAAATAAAAGAAAAACTAGATAGCTCACAACAAGCTTATGCTTACTTGAACAATATGAAACTTTTGCCAATCTTAATATGGAGCTATCTACTAAAATTGAGCAACTTGAGACTAGTGCAAACACAAATGCATGCACAATCGATGATGAGCAACTTGTAAAGAAAAATTAAAAATTAAAAAAAGTTAGCTAGCTCACAAGATGCTTATAAAAGTTTGCTTGCTAAAATGGAAACCATGTGCAAACATTGTGATAAGCTAACTATTAAAGTTGCTAATCTTGAAGCCATCGGTACAACCCCCACCGAGGCACCTAAAAAGAAAGGTTCAATCTTTGACATGCCTAAAAAGGATACATCTACTTCTTGTAATAATTTATGTTTAGACTCACCCTTGTGCAACCAAGTTTGTGTTGAGAAAGTTGTTGTAGAAACATGCACACAAGAGGTCACAATGGAGAATGAGCAACTCAAGCAAGAAGTGGCTCGCCTCACCAAGGACTTGACTCAAGTGAAAGGCAAGACGGAGCAAGCCCAACTTCATCAAGATAACACCATCAAGGGAGTAAAGAAGCTTGATGAAGGACAAACTGTGGTTTGCTACGTATGCCACAAGGAAGGCCACAAGTCCTATGAGTGCAAGGTGAAGAATGGGGGAGGAGCTAAGAAAAAAGAGAAAAACAAAAAGGAAACAAGCAAGCTCTCCAACACCTACACCAACAAGGTGGATAAAAAGGCCTTCACACCTTATCTCTTGAAGAAGAAGAAAAATGACAAGGTGGTGGCCATCAAGGTGAACAAGAAAGCTAACAATGGGGCCAAACGCATTTGGGTGCCAAAGGAGATCATTTTCAACATGAAGAGCACCAAGAAGGTTTGGATCCCAAAAGGGAAGTGAGAAGTCCGATAGACTTTGGGAAATTTGGAGACTTGGCAAAGTATGGGTGCATTTCATGGGGTGCATCATTATGGACAAGGTAATTGCCAAGTGGGTTAGTGAATACTATGGACCCAAATTCCCCTTCTCATGTTAGGTAACTAGATTTAATTTCTTGTAATATCAATTAGCATCTCGTTCCTTTTCATGCCTAGGTTTGCATTTGCATGCTTAAATCTTTTATCATGCATACACTAGGTATATCTTATGGTAGGTGACGGTGTAGAAAATGACCAACACATAAATACTTGTAGTTTTGCCGTACGTTGTGATCAGATGTGGCCTAGCATTCAATAACATAGGGTTCATACTGGTTCAGGCAACGTGCCCTATGTCCAGTTTGAGTCGGTTAGTGACTTTATTCCTGATCCCAGGTGCTCAAAGTTTGCTGTGGGGTTACAAACAGAAGGGAGAAAGATGGGGGGTACAAGAGGTCTGGTCGAACTCTGGTTTGAAGGGCTGAGAGTGACAGGTGCTCCGCTATGTGTTAAGTGTTCGAACATTAGTTGTTCATTGAGATCCTTGGTCGTTCGATTGTGTGTGTTATTCAAGTTTTTATGGACTGATTCTCCTCTTTGGGAGAGAGCGCACCCCCTTTTATAGATGAAGGGGATGGCCTTACAAGTGAGAGAGAGAGTGTGTGTGTGTACGTATGCTAAGCCTCGTTGCCCACTGCCATCGGGTACAAGATGATTGTAGGTTCCCATAACACTATTAATGTTAGATGCATGTGGGAGGTTGTGTCTTCTTCTTCTGGTATGGCAGACGTCGGTGCCTACCATACTATTGATGCCTAGAGGCATGTAAGGGGTTTTACCATGCTCATCTGGTTTGGGAGTTTGTGGGCGCCCACAACACTGTAGGGCAAATGTCGGTGCCCACAACATTGCTTGGGTTCTGACATGCCTAGAAGGTTGCAGGGCACTCTTCTAACATGTCCTATTGGTACTATCCTATAGGTGTATAGGGTACGGTCCTCGGTGTTGCAGTTGACTTGAGTGCCCTATCTTACTTGCTCCATCCGTTTCCTGGTTCTCACCGAGCGGGCATCCCTGGTCGGTTGGTCCTAGTTGGCTCCGACTACGCCAGTCAGTGAAGAGCTGTAAGCAGGAGTTCGGTGTGTCCCTGGTCGGAGATGTGGGTCGGAGTTTGGAAGCGGTGTTTGGCCAGGCCTTCCGGTCAGAGAGGTGGGCCGGAGTCGGAAGTGAGCGTTGTTCCTCCTTGGCCAGGCCTTCTGGTCGGAGAGGTGGGCCAGAGTCAGAAGCAAGCGCTGTTCCTCCTTAGCGAGGCCTTTCGGTCAGAGATTGGATCGCCCTTCTGGCCTATCGTTTAGGTGTTTGGGCTAGCCTAGGAGTTTGCGCATCGTTCGCAATGTCATCTGCTGGGCCAAGCTTTTGCTGGGAAGCCGGTCCATGAGGGACCCCAGGTTTATGAACCCAACAGGAGCCCCTGAGCTCCCGGGCGATTCGGGTAGAATCATTGGGGGGATTTTTGTCTTGACGATGGGTGCACGTGAGCGCACCCGCGGGTGTAGCCCCCAAGCCCCTGGGTGATTTGAATAGAATCGTCTAGGGGGTTTTAGTGTTGCCAGCGGGGGAAGTTTTGTTTCGTCAGCCGGTGCGCATGAGCGTACCCGTGGGTGTAGCCCCCGAGCCCCTAGGCGATTCGGGCAGAATCGCCTAGGGGTTTTATCAGCGGGCGTGAGTGTGTGCACTTTGGTGGACGTGCCTCCCTTTTCTAGTTTTTGGCCCATTGTTTCCAGGAGCATGGTCCCAGGAGTTTGGTTGTGGCCGAGGGACTAGGCAAGACGAAGTTTCATCTATCGGGGCGTCGGGCGTGCCGAGGGTTCGGGCATATCAGAGTCGTGGATCTAGAGATCTAGCGAGTCAGAGTCGCTAACCAAGACATCGGGTGTGCCAAGGGTTTGGGCGAATCAGAGTTGCGGATCTAGGGATCAGGCGAGTCAGAGTTGCTAACCAAGGCGTTGGGCGTGCCAAGGGATTAGATGAGACGGACTCACGGATCTAGGCATCGGGCGCGCTGGGGGATCGAGCGAGTTAGAGTCACAGATCTAGGTGTAGTCGAGGCGTTTGGGTGTCTTGTGCCCCTAAGCCCCATTAGGCTTGGTAGGGGTCGGTCGAGCCCCTGAGCCCCATTGGGCGTTACCCTGTCCGTGATTTCTCACAATCGGAGGGGCTGAGCTAACGTCGCTTGCCTTGATGGCTTGAGTGACGCGCTCGGTGAGCTCGCTAATGGGCATGATTGAGTGAGGTCTAGGTCTGTCGTTCATGATGGGGTCGACATAGCCCTCATGTGGCACTCCACTGCTCCTTAACCCGCAATCCGGTAGATGCCTAAGTCATTTCGGAGACCGACCCAGGTGGTCCGCTGGCCTCCCCTCAATGGAGATTCTATGGGTTTGGCTCGAGGTTAGGATCGAATGAAAAGGTTGAGATGACCCTATCTGCTTTGGGGCAGATTGGGCGAGGGTCGCTCGGGGCTCATCTGCATTTTCTCCCCTGGCTCTGTTTGACGCGAGGTGGCCTTGAGCCCTTCGTGGGCCGGCCTTCGAACCCCGGCCGATCGTTGCTCATGTTGAATGAGGCAACTGCCACTTCATGACCCAACACGAAGCATTGTGATGCATTGAACTGCATATGCGATGCTTTTGGATGTATGGAATGAATGAATGTGTGCATGGATGAATGAATGTTCATATAAAGAAATAGTGGGGTTTGGTAATGTTACCTTGATGACTCGAGTGATGGGGTTTTAGGAGCTCCTATCGAATATGTTCGACCAAGATCCACGCTCATCGTTTGTGACAGAGTTGGCACGGCCCACATCGAGCGTCCCTCTGCTCCTTACCTATTTCTTGGTGTTCGCCTGAGCCGTCCGATTGACTCAAGAAGCTCGTTGGTCTCTCCTGGCGGAGATCCCATTGTTGGTCCTTTCCAAGTCTCACCTAGGAAGGCGGAGGGCCACCTACATAGTTGCACCTTGTTTCTTGCACGCCTGGCATGCGGTAGTGGTGGGCCATACCTAGGCCACGTCCTGTATGACCAGCCGCCATTCTATCGGGCAAGGTGTGTCCCATCGGTCAGGGTGCGTCCCATCGTATCCCATCCGCATTGAATGGGGGAAAGGAGAGGGTTTTTTGCCCCCGTCGTTTCACCTTTCCCAACTGCTGTGCCTCTTTCTTTAAGTAGGGGAAGGGAGAGGGCTTTCGTTCCATTCCTTCGCCTATTCCTCTCTACCGCCTCTTCTCCTTCTTCCTTCTGGCCAAGAGCATTTGAGTGCCGTGGCGGTTCCTAGGAGAGAAGAGGGGAGAGCGAGGGAGTGGAGAAAACTCATAGATCCATTCATGAACCCAGAGCGCAATGTCGAGCTAGAGGTCATCCATCATGAGGGATTCGGTGTAGGCTACCTTAGCCAAGAAGGGGTTTCTACCACCGAAGGAGGTGGCGCACTAGAGGGCTCCTATGGGGGAGGATTTCCCGCAACCTCGGGCTGGCGAGGTTGTTTCCTCCTTGCCTTTCATGACTGCGGGTTAGGATACCCCGCACACTGGTTCCTGCATGGGCTCCTCAATGAGTGGGGCCTAGAGCTGCAGCACCTCAATCCGACTGGGGTGCTGCATATCGCTGGCTTTGTTACCGTGTGCGAGGCCTTCCTTGGGATGGAGCCGCACGTGGACTTCTTCCGGTGGATGTTCTCTAGGTGAGCTTTGTCAAAGGGGAAGCCACTCATGATTGCACCGGTGGGGGCTTCGCGCTATAGAAGAAACCAAGCGTGTCGGGCTCGTACCCTGCGTACACCCCCTGTGATTCCAATCGGGGGTGGCACAGGGAATGGTTCTACATTAGGAACTCGGCGGAGGGGCCATTCCTACGTTTTACCGATAGGAGGCCGGAGAGGTAGGAGAGCTAGTCGTGGGCCCTGCCAGCCGGTAGAAGAAGAAGGTGGAGATTATTGAGGTGGAGCTCCAGAAGCTCGTGCGACATGGCCTTGACAGGGTGTGGGTGTTCCACACCTTCCACCATCGGGTCACTCCGCTGGTGGAGAGGACGTGACCGATGTGGATGTACGGCGGCCCGATGGACTCCGACCATGCATCGCCGGAGGAGCTAGCGAATGACGAGGTATGGAGTCATCTTGACAGGGTGCTGCAACTAAGGCCTAGAGAGACCTTTGATGGAAAGCCCAGAGCTCTCAACACTGCGAAGCAGTCCAATCTGGTATGCTCCCCTCTCTTTATTTCTGTGTTCTTTTCCCCTTTTGCTCTCCCATATCCTGACTTTGAGTTGTCTGTTCCATATGGACTTGGAGTTTACAAGTCCTGGCCGCACCTTTCAAATGGGCCAGAGGGCGCGGCTCAACAAGCCACCCTGAAGGAGGTGGCGGTCGAGAGGAAGAAGAAGAAAGCCAAGGAGGCTCGGTGGAAGCATGAGAAGGAGATGGAGATTGCCCGACGTGTGTGGGCTGGGGAAAATAGGAGCAACATTGAGTCAGAGTTTGGGTCAGAGGACCCCATAGAGGTGGGCGATGACATGATCTTCTTTGAGGAGGAGGAAGGCCGGGAGGTCATTGCGACCTCGGCAGAGCGTCGCGATCCTATGGCTGCATCTGCTGGCGGTGAGCGGGAGTTGGAGAGGCGTGGCGACGTTCCCATACCGAGGAAGCACGCTGCGAGCTCAGACACTGTTGGTGAACAAGAGGCAAAGCGGACATAGTCACCGTGCCCTTCGGAGGCGTCGCCGGCCACGTCCCCACCTATTGTGGGCGCAACGGGACAGGTCAGGTAGTCGGAGGAGTGGGCTCGCACCCACGTGTTGTCGGGGTCAGCGCCAGTGCGCGACCCATAATGGGAGTATGCCTCGCCAGCTGCTCTGGTCAGCGTGCCCCAAGCCGAAGGTCATGGTGATTCACGGGCTGAGCAGGAGCCGGTTGGGTCGACTCCCCCTCCCGGTTGAAGTGAGGGGGCATGGGTCTTGGCCTAGGAGCGGTCCTCGCCCGATAGGCCCATTGACATTAGGTCAGGGCTTTAGAGCCCTACCGCTTACATCCTAGTATGCCTTTCTTTGTTTCTTTTCGATCTTGTTGTTTTGAGTTTTCTGGAGTGCGACTGACCTGTATTTTTTTTACAGCGACAAGATGCTGATAGGGCTGAGCATCGCCCCAACTCCCATGTGAGAGGATTGGAGGCCCACCTTGAAGTGCGCCATGGTGAGCGGCGGGGAGAGCAGGGTGGTGGCAGCGAGTCCTTCCCTTCTAGGGGTGGCACCCCTCGGGTCGGTCGCTAGTACGGCGGCAGCGGTGGCGACGGTGTTGGTGGCGATCCCAGTGGTGACGACGGAGGCTGCGTCGGAGGTAACCCTTGTGGCCCCGCCTCCACCAGCTACGACAGAAGAGGAGAGGGAGACTGGGCTTCCTGCTTCGCCGAGCGGAGGGCCACACGGCTCACCCTCCCGGTCGGAGCTAGAGGTGCTAGGGGGAGATGCGGCTAGGCTAGAGCTAGAACGCCTACCGGTGGACCATGAATTCGAGGTGTTGGAGATCCCTTCTAACGGTGAAGCAGGTGATGAGGTGGAGTCACCGGCTCCATTGCAGGAGCTGGCGGTGGTCGGATCGTCAGCTGGGCCTTCTAGTAGGCTAGGGGCCACCGACCTGGTGTGGCCCTACCCCAAAGATCCGAGTAAGGTTTGGTTCATCCTTCGAGACATGCTTGGAGGGAGAGGATTCGCCAAGGAGTCTGATTTCGCCCAACTGTCGGTGAAGCATGAGGAGGCCCAAGAGCTGGTTATGTCCATCCAGTGGGCGGTCATGGTCGACCTGCCCCACATCGTAGAGGTGAGTTTTCTGCGTTCATCCTTGACCCTTTGGTCTTTCGTCGGTTGCCTCAGCATCATTGTTTCTCGTTTTTGTAGGGTCTAGAGGAGATGTCGAGCCACAAGTCCAGTTTCCTCTAAATGGAGCATGCCTAGGTCGCCGAGGTCGAGCGCGAGCTAGAGTCCACCCGCCATGAGTCCCAAGACCGGGTGGTGGAGGTGACCGGGGCACGGGCGGTGGAGCTGCTCGCGGCGGAGCGGGCGACCACCGCGCTTCACCACTAAGCGAGGGCTTGAGGCAGCAAAAGTCCGCTAGGCGGAGACCGAGGCGGTGCTATAGAAGTCCCTACCAGAGAACGAGGTGGTGCTCCAGAGTACCCTAGAGACCCTAGAGGCAGAGCGGAAGGCCCTAGAGTTGGAGCAGAAGGCTCGGTTGTTGGTCGACCAGGAAGTGCTTGCGCTCCGGGGCCGGGTTCTTGGGACTGAGGAGTTGAACTCCCAGTTGCCTGAGTAGGTGACTCGGTAGGAGGAGGGACTCTCCATCCTTGAGAACACCCACCTCGGTACATACCCTTTCTGCTTTTGGTGTCTTGGTTTTTTTTCTTTAGCCTGCTTCTGAGCTTGTCGTCCTTCTTCTAGAGATGGGCGGAAAGGTGGAGTCATTGGAGCGGGACCTAGAGATGGCCAAGGCGATGATTGGCCGAAATGCAGAGGTGCTGGCCAAGTCCCTTGAAGAGCGACATGCTCTCGAGGGGGAACTTGACCAGATATGCAATGTTGCCCAGCTCGTCGTCTCAGAGGTCTTCGGGTTGGCGCCAATTACCAGCGCGCCCACCATCTGGTTGGCGGAGGTTCCAGATAAGGTTTGGGCCCTCATCATCGACGAGCTGTTCTACAGGATGTCGAGGGTGTTGACTTTGGTGGTGACATACCACCTGGACCTAGACTTCACCGCCATCTATAGTGGGTATGCCGATGACTGGAGTGCGGAGGACATCCACACGCTCGGGGAGAGCTTGTTGCCACACGCAAAGTTGGTGGCCGAGCAAGTCTCCGCGTAGTGGGTGATGGATGCTCGCTGTGTGGACATGGCCGAAGGTGTGTGTCAGGAGGACATCGCCTAGCCTGTGGATGGCATGGAGCCTAGGTCAGAAGTGGATGTCGCCCCACCTCCGACCGAGCCAAACGTTGCCTAGTCGGAGGACGAGCAGCCCCTACCCTCGCCGGTCGAGCCGTTAGCCGATGCCGCCGTGGAGCCATAGTAGAAGTTTTAGAGTAGAAATACTTTAGTAGATGTAAAATATAATGTCATGGGGGAGCCCCCCGTGTAAAGTGTTTTTGTGTATTCATGAATACAACAACTTTGTTTTTGTGATGGAACTACTTCATTCGGGGAAGCCTGTCTCGTTGGTTCCTTATTTTTACCTTAGCATAACTTTGTTTTTTATTCTTTCTTTTTTGCACCTACCCATTCGTCCTGTAGGCTACAACCTTAACAGCCCGGGTGTGGCCCGCAAGGCTCAGCTACTCATAACCGTAGGTATAGGCGGGGTGCGATCGGTTGGAATATTTAAAGCAAAGTTATGTAAGGTAATTAAAGGAAGAGACTACCCTTTCGTTTGGGTAAAACAAAGGTATTTACCATATGATAGTAAAAAAGAGAGGTGGTATTGCACCCCCGTGGAGCCCCCTGAGTGACTCGGGCCGAAATCATTTGGGTCGGGGCGCTTTATAGGAGCAAACGTTAAGTAAAAATGGTAAGATCGAATTTTAGGGGAAGAAACGACGTCGTTGTTCGCTGTTCCAAGTGTTGGTGAGAACATTGCCATTGTCGTCCTTCAATCAGTAGGCACCTAGTTGGATCACCTCGGTCGCCATATAGGGACCTTCAGTTGTACGGATCCTTGCCCACCATGCCCCCTTTCTTGGCTGCTACCTCCTTGCCTTTTTCTTCCTTCGGCCCATCGGCCTGTCGCAGAAAGCTCTTGAGGAGCTTGAAGTCCTTATAGAGGTGCTTGACAGGGCAGGCATGGTTGGTGCATGGGCTCTCCATGAGCTCATGGAAGTGATTAGGTAGGCCCTGCTGGGGCTGCTTGCCCGTGTGATCAGCCGCGGCGACCAACGCGGGGTTGGCCGGTCGACACCGATCGTTCTTGTTCTTTTTGCTCCTCTGCGTGGAGGGGCCCTCGTCCTGATCCTAGCATTTTGCCTTACCTTTGTCCTGGCCTCCGTTGAAGACCGCTCTGACCGCCTCCTCGCTAGAGGCGTGGTTCGTGGCGACGTCGAGCAGGTCGCGAGTGGTACGGGGCTTCTGGCAGCCAAGCTTGTGGATTAGGGACTCACAGATTGTCCTAGAGAGGAATGCGCTGATGATGTCCATGTCAATGAATTAGGGGACCATGACACCTAAGAGGGGGATGAATTAGGCAACTTAAAAATCTAACTCTAAATTATGGCCTCTTTTTCTAACCCTAGCAAAACCTATGCAATAGATAAACTATCTAAATGCGCAACTATGGTTTTGTAGTGTGTTGCTATCTCTACCGCAAAAGGAGTAATACAATCAATGTAAATGCGAAAGCTAAAGAGCAAGGTAGAGATATGCATACTCCCATTGATGACTCTGGTATTTTTATTGAGGTATCGAGAAGCGCACAAGCTTCCCCCTAGTCCTCGTTGGAGCCCCTCACAAGGAATCCCTCACAAGGGCCAAGCTCCTAGTCGAGTAACTCCATGGATAGCCTCGGGCCATCCTCACGTGCAAGTGGATCTCTGACATGCCTTCCGGCAAGCCTCTCCTAGATGCTCCCCACCGTCTTCACTATCAAGCTTCAGGCCAAAATGCCACGGGCTTTGTTCCCTCTAGTACACGGTGGCGGCCACACCACAACCACGGTTGGTGTGATCTCGCAAGACTACCAGCCCCTCTGATGTACAACGATGGTGCATGCAAGCACCGAGTGGTAAGAGGTATGCAAACCTCACTAAACACTAGGCCTAAACCTAGAGCAAGCGCATAAGCGGTGGTCTAATCAACCTAAGCACTTTGCAAAGCACCTACGCTAATCACCTAATGAATCACTAAGCACTATGCAAGTGGAGATCACTAAAATGGTGTATCAACACCCTTGATATGTTTCCTTAGCTCCACACACTTCATTTGGCTGGTTGGGGTGTATTTATAAGCCCCACTGAGAAAGTAGCCATTGGGGGTGAAATCCCACTTTTCTGCTACTGACCGGACGCTGATCACGTCCTGACCGGACATGTCCGATCGTCCCGACCGTTAGAGCCGCAATCAGCTGATCGGATGCTACCAGCATCTGGTCACATGCCACCAGACATGTTCGGTTGCAATTTCATCGCTCTAGAACCATTCTGTACTTGATCGGACGCTATAGTCCTACATCCAGTCAGTTTGTCTCCAGCGTCTGATCGCGTCTGCTGCTGCCGAGCCTCTTGATCAGAGCATCCGGTCGCTTTCCGCCAGCATCCGGTCCAGCGTCCGGTCACCTCTGTGAGCTCGTTTCTTCACGATCTTGCGTATGACTTGGTTCCTATCTTCGTGCTTGGACTTTGCTTGATGTATTGGGTCTTCTCTTGTGCTCCTAGGGTCTTGCTTATGGTGTTGATCATTGGATCATCACGTCGCCTTCATCCAAGTCATGTCTTGCACCCTATTGAACTACAAAACAATCACTTACAAATTCATTAGTCCAACTTGGTTGTGTTGGTCAACAAACACCAAAATCCAAAGTAAATGGGCCTAGGGTATATTTTCCTTACAATCTCCCTCTTTTTGGTGATTGATGACAACACGACCAAAGCAAGCAAATAATAGAATTTTGAAATTTGAAAACTACCTACTTGCTAGGATGCAATGCAAGGGACAAGGTTATATGATGCTAAAAGATACTACTTGTAAAACTAAATGGATACCACATGAAAACTTATCTTGCCCTTGCAAATGTCCCCATGTGGCATTATGGATTTAAGCCTTGCTTCCTACAAATTTTCCCAATTACATAGACTAATCCATAATCCACTATCCTCCCTTTCTTGGACCATTACCACTTGTAGACCATTACCACTTGTAAATTATTATGATCTAGCTTTTGGTTCTACAAGATAATGCTTGCTTTTGGTCCTCTAAATTCTCCCCCTTTGGAATTAAACACCGAAAAGGAAGACGTTAGTAGCACAAGGGAGGGCCAAACTTTATGATCCTTTGTGTGTAGAGTGGAATAGGTCACAGAATTTGACTCTCACATTATATAGATTAAGCTCCCCCTAAATATATGCATACATATGGTAGAAGGCAAAGCATATGCATAATTGGCAAATTATTGCTCAAGGGAATTTAATCTATATAATGCATGGAGAAAGCATATAAATATCAAAATGAAATCAACATGATGATATCGGTTTAGAAATACCACATGTGGAAACCAATTTGATTTCTACCACTTATAATAGGTGATGGATATTTGAAGTATGATACTTAACTCTGGGGACTCCATTTTCCTTGCAATGAGACTACTACACACATGATAAGCTTAAAAAGGTGTTAGTCTCAAAGTATCCAACTTGAGAGTAACCTCCCCCTAAATTTGTGCACACAAGTATGAAATACTTGTAGGAAACATGCACATTGATTTTAGAATTAAAAATACCACTTGAAGGATGACATCACATGAATGTGAGAGTCATTTTCGAAGGCGATATTCAGAAGAAATTATCTACAATTTGGACTTTGGCACATATTAGATGAACAATTGTAAGATAAGCTATGTGTTGTGCTCCTAAACAATTTTAAACCATGTAGGTTTGCTCCAACGGTTAAGAATGAAACCGAGCAAGCCTACCATAAGATATACCTAGTATATGCATGACAAAAGATATAAGCATGCAAATGCAAACATAGGCATGAAAAGTAACTAGATGCTTAAAGATAGTAATTTGTAAGAAATACCACTTGTAGGAAATGCAAATTGATACTATTTGAAGGAAATTGAATCTACTTACCTAACATGGGAAGGGGAATTTGGGTCCATAGTATTCACTAACCCACTTGGCAATGATTTTGTCCATCATGATGCACCCCATGAAATGCACACATACTTTGCCAAGTCTCCAAATTCCCCGAAGTCTATTGGACTTCTCACTTCCCTTTCGAAATCCAAACCTTCTTGGTGCTCTTCATGTTGGAAATAATTTCCTTTGGCACCCAAAAGTGTTTGACCCCATTGTTGGCTTGCTTGTTCACCTTGATGGCCACCACCTTGTCATTTTTCTTCTTCTTTAACAAGTATGGTGTGGAGGCCTTCTTGTCCACCTTGTTGGTGTAGGTGTTGGAGAGCTTGCTTGTTTGCTTCTTCTCTTTCTTCTTTGCTCCTCCCCCATTCTTCACCTTGCACTCATAGGACTTGTGACCTTCCTTGTGGCACACATAGCAAACCATGATTTGTCCTTCATCAAGCTTCTTCACTCCCTTGACGGTGTTATCTTGATGAAGTTGGGCTTGCTTCGCCTTGCCTTTCACTTGAGTCAAGTCCTTGGTGAGGCGAGCTACTTCTTGCTTGAGTTGCTCATTCTCCTTTGCAACCTCTTGTGTGCATGTATCTACAACAACTTTCTCAACACAAATTTGGTTGCACAAAGATGAGTCTAAACATAAATCATTATAAGAAGTAGAGGCATCCTTTTTAGACATGTTAAAGATAGAACTTTTCTTTTTAGATGCCTTGGTGGGGGTTGTACTAACGGCTTTAAGATTAGCAACTTTATTAGTTAGCTCATTAGTAATGTTTGCACATGGTTTCCATTTTAGCAAGCAAACTTTTATAAGCATGTTGTGAACTAGCTAAACTTTTCTTTTAATTTTTCAATTTTCTTTACAAGTTGCTCATCATTGATTGTGCATGCATTTATTGTTGCACTAGCCTCAAGTTGTTCAATTTTAGTAGATAGTTCAACATTGAGATTAGCAAAGTTCTCATATTGTTCAAGCAAAGTTTTGTATGCTTCTTGTGAACTATCTAGCTTTTTTTTAATTTTTCGAGCTTCTTTTGTTGACTAGTGCAAACTTTAGCATAATTAAGATTTTGTTGCACAATTTCATCATAAGAAGGCATTTCATCATCACTATCACTATCACTAGAGGATGAGCTTTTATTACCTCATGCCATAAGACACACACGAGAAGAGCTTGATGATGAGTGCTTGCGGCCTTGCCTCTTGTGATGGTATTCTTCTTCACTTGAAGAATCATCCCATGACCTTATTGATGTGAGGGCTTGGTTCTTGCATGCCTTCTTCTTTGTCTTAGGTGCAGGCTTGTTTGGACAAACTTCCACAAAGTGCCTCAACTCGCCGCATCCATAGCATCCTCTCTTTCTTTGCTCATTTATTTGATTGGTGAAAATGAGATCTTGAATTTGGATGAGCACACCCTTGACATTGAGCCTTTGGATCATCTTCTCCACCTTGTTGATTAGTTTGATTGATTCTTCATCAAGGTCAGAGGTGGAGGAGGAAGATTGATCATCATCACTTGAATCTTCATCATCATCATCATCGTCCTCATCTTCTTCTTCATCTTCACTTGAGGAGCTTGAGCTTGTCTCAACTTGCTTGCCCTTCATCTTCTTTTTCTTGCTACATGCGAGAGCTTTGCCTTTGCTTGATAAAGAGGCTTCTTCTTGACCCATCTTTCATGACATTTCAAATGCCACTATCTTGCCAATGACTATGCTCAGGGTCATGGTGCTCAAGTCCTCCATGTTGTGAACAATGGTGATGATGCTTGCATATTTCTTTTGTGATAGCACAAAGATGATCTTCCTCATGACATCCATATCATCTAGCTTTGTTACTCCTATTGAATGGAGCTCATTGATAATTAGATTCAAACGAGAATACATATCATGAACAAGCTCATCATCATTCATTGTAAAGGAATCATAATTTTGTTTAGCTAGACAATGTTTTTGCTCACGGACATTAGATGTCCCATCATGGAGCTCTTGAAGTTTTAACCAAATTTCATGTGTTGCATTTCAAGTGAGCACTTGGTTAAACACATCCATACTAAATGATTCAAACAAACAATTTTTAGCTCTAGCATTGAAATAAATTTCCTTTTCTTCACTCTTCGTGGGTTTATCAGGATTCTTAATGGGTTTCATCTCATTCACGAGTGACTCTCCAAACACCCAAATCAACCGCCTCAAGGTGGTAAGCCATTCTAGCATTATAATTGGGGAAGTTAGTGTCGTCAAAGTGCAGGAGGCCTAGAGGTATCCATCCCAATCACTCTAAATAGCATTGGCTTAACGACGGTTAAGCCAAAGGTCCAAATTGAGCCAACTATCTCTGATACCACTTGTAGGGGACCGTGACACCTAAGAGGGGGGGGGGTGAATTAGGCAACTTAAAAATCTAACTCTAAATTATGGCCTCTTTTTCTAACCCTAGCAAAACCTATGCAATAGAAAAACTATCTAAATGCGCAACTACGGTTTTGCTAGTGTGTTGCTATCTCTACCACAAAAGGAGTAATACAATCAATGTAAATGCGGAAGCTAAAGAGCAAGGTAGAGATATGCAAACTCCCGTCGACGACTCTGGCATTTTTACCGAGGTATCAAGAAGCGCGCAAGCTTCCCCCTAGTCCTCGTTGGAGCCTCTCGCAAGGAATCCCTCGCAAGGGCCAAGCTCTCGGTCGGATAACTCCATGGATAGCCTCAGGCCTTCCCCATGCGCAAGTAGGTCTCCGACGTGCCTTCCAGCAAGCCTCTCCCAGATGCTCCCCACCGTCTTCACTATCAAGCTTCCGACCGAAACACCATGGGCCTTGTTCCCTCCGGTACACGGTGGCTACCACACCACAACCATGGTTGGTGTGATCTCGCAAGACTACAAGTCCCTCCAATGTACAATGATGGTGCGCGCAAGCACCGAGTGATAAGAGGTATGCAAACCTCACTAAACACTAGGCCTAAACCTAGAGCCCCACTGAGAAAGTAGCCATTGGGGACAAAATCCTGCTTTTCTGCTACTAACCAGACGCTGATCATGTCCTGACCGGACATGTCTGGTCGTCCCGACCATTAGAGCCACAATCAACTGATCGGACACTGCCAGCGTTCGGTCACATGCCACCGGACACGTCCGGTCGCAATTTCACCGCTCTAGAACCTTTCTGTACTTGATCGAACGCTGTAGTCCTACGTCCGGTTGGTTTGTCTCCAGCGTTCGGTCGCATCTGCTGCTACCGTGCCTCTTGATCGGAGCATCAGGTTGCTTTCCACCAGCGTCCGGTCCAGTGTCCGGTCACCTCTGTGAGCTCATTTCTTCACGATCTTGCATATGGCTTGGTTCCTATCTTCATGCTTGGACTTTGCTTGATATCTTGGGTCATCTCTTGTGCTCCTAGGGTCTTGCTTATGGTGTTGATCACCGGATCATCACGTCGCATTCGTCTAAGTCACGTCTTGCACCCTATTGAACTACAAAACAATCACTTGCAAATTAATTAGTCCAACTTGGTTGTGTTGGTCATTAAACACCAAAATCCAAAGTAAATGGGCCTAGGGTCCATTTTCCTTACAGACGACATCAGGATGGGAGTTGCACCGCTTTGAGAACCTATGGATGTAATCCCACAGGGACTCATTGGGCTCCTGCTGGTAGCTCTTGAGGTCCCAGGAGTTCCTAGGGCGGACATACATCCCCTGGAAGTTTCCGACAAAGACCCTCTTGAGGTCTGCCCAGTCATGGATGCTGTCACGCGGGAGGAATTCGAGCCAAGCTCGAACATGTTCCCCTACGTAGATAGGGAGGTACTGAATGATGAAGTGGTCATCATCCACTCCATTGGCTCGGCAGGTGAGCCGGAAGTCTTCAAGCCATGTACCGGGGTTCATCTCCCTGGTATATTTGGCGATGTTGGTAGGCGGTCAGAAGCGCTGTGGGAACGACTCTCTCTGGATCCATCAGCCAAAGGCCCATGGTCCTAGGCCATCTGGGCTAGGACTCTGGTCATTCGACCAGCGACCACACCTGGGGTGCATTTCACCACTCCGTGAGATGGTTCGGCTGGGGTCTATGTCGCCTGCCCTCACTGTCGCTCGATGGATGCCATCATCATGCCGGGCTCGACGCCGATTGCTGATGACGCTATGACCATCTTGGTTTGGCCCGAGCCGCTTGCGCACAGGGGGCCAGTGTGGAGCAGGTGCCAGGTCAGACCGCGGCATGGCTGTGGCCTCCTGCGCCATGCTTGGCGGCCATAGCGGTGAGCGAATGGAGTGATTCATCTAGTGCATTCATACTCCCCTAGTGGGGAGAGAGGCCACGAGTCAGTGTCATGATGTGGAGCTCTCCTCCTGTTGAACGGTGGTAGTTTCCACCAGTGCCCGGAGGTTCCGGTGGATCACCTGTTCCTAGGAGTTGTTCAGCTCGGGAAGGCCGCGCAGAAGCATTGCCACGGCGGTGATGTTCTGGCCAGCCCGAGCGAACTATGGGGGATCGTTCCCCCTGTCCATGATGTTGTGCTAGACCTGGCGGGCGTGACCCCGGGCGCCGCTCGCCGAGTTACGCGCATGGGGCGCAGTGTGGTGCACCGAGCGCACCGGCGCAAGTGGCGGCTGGTTCTGCCACCATTGTCATAGCTCCTCGCCATGCTTTTGTGTGAGCGTGAGGGCCCCTACATGAGGGTTTAGAGGGGTGTGAGTCTACAAGGACTTCGCTACCACCGGTGGCTGTCCTAGAGCGTCCACCATAGCGCACTCCCGGGACGGATAGTGGCTAGGTGCCACATCACTGATGCTGGAGCCATCACTCTCAACCTCGTCATCTATGAGTTCATAGAAATAGGTGGGAGCATAGCTAGCCATCCCCACGAATTCAGATGTGAGAGGAGGCAGTGTCAGCATACTTCGAAGCCCCTAGGCGTATGCGTCCACTGGGGATGTGAGGCCGTAGGTGGACCGGTCGAATGGCGGTTGTGGTAGGGACAGCGGGGTCCCTTTAGAGAATCAACAGAAGATAGTAAATAGCGAGTAAATAATAGCATGTACATTACTCATAGTGGGGCTTGAGCAGAGCATTTGCTTGAAATCAAGCGTAGGCGCCTCATCGTTGAAGTTGTTGTGTGTCTAAGAACCGATGGAGGGCGCCCCTCCAACAGGCGCCGGAACAAGTGCCTCCTCACGGAGGTGTAGTACGCCGAGCCGATCGGTGACGAAGTCTAGGCTTCCGAAGAGGAAGGCCTGGGATGGCTTGAAGATAGGTGGAACCCACGTCCCAATAGGTGGGAGTGCGGGAAACTCCAATGAGCTAAAGTGAGTCGTATCGCTTGAGCCTACCATGGCGAAGGTGGCGGAAAAGTGGGCCATCCGATGACAAAAAGTGTGAACATACAACGTCCTCCCCATGGACGGCGCCAACTGTTGGTGCAGAAAACTGACCAACACATAAATACTTGTAGTTTTGTTGTATGTTGTGATCAGATGTGGCCTAGCACTCAATGACACAGGGTTTATACTGGTTCAGGCAACATGCCCTACGTCTAGTTGAGTCGGTCGATGACTTTATTCTTGAGCCTAGGTGCTCGAAGTTTGTTGTGGGGTTACAAACGAAAGGGAGAAAGATGGGGGTACAAGAGGTCCGATCGGACTTTAGTCTGAAGGTGAAAGCTCTAGTTTGGTTTTGGTGAATTGATGAAACCCTAAGTGCTAACCTAGTTTATCAAAGTGATTATGAGATAGGTAGCACATTCCAAGTGGTGAAGCAAATGAAGATCATGACATAATGATGGTGATGCCATGGTGATGATCAAGCGCTTGGACTTGGAAAGAAGAAAGAGAAAAACAAAAGGCTCAAGGCAAAGGTATAAATTGTAGGAGCCATTTTGTTTTGGTGATCGAGACACTTAGTGAGTGTGATCACATTTAGGATCGATAGTTGTACTATTAAGAGGGGTGAAACTCGTATCAAAATGCGGTTATCAAAGTGCCACTAGATGCTCTAACTCATTGCATATGCATTTAGTATCTAGTGGAGTGCTAACACCCTTGAAAATGTTTACGAAAATATGCTAACACATGTGCACAAGGTGATACACTTGGTGGTTGGCACATTTGAGCAAGGGTTAGGAACTTCATCGATGGAGTGTTCGCCCGTAGAGTGCGGATAGTCCGATGGTGCCACCGGTGCCCTATACAGAAAAGATGGAGGTCACTGTAAGTGACCAGACGTTGGTCTTGGAAGGACTGGCGCGTCCGGCCTGTAGAAGCAGCGAAGACGCTGGCGTCGGTCTCTGACTGGACGCTGGGTCACTTAGTGACTGGACGCTGGAGGACTACGTCCGGTCCCACTGACGTGGTAGTGCACAGAGGAGATGCTGAGTGACCAGACATTGGGTGAGTCTAGTCGAGCATGATCGGACACATTCGGTCATGATTTCTGTTTTCTGGATGCTTACTGGAAACGACCGGATGCTGAGGTCTAGCGTCTGATCACTTCAGATGCGCGTCTAGTCATCACTTGACCATTGGGATCAAGCACTCAGTATTTGAAGAGAGAGGACACATGGCATGCATCGCACGACCAGACACTGGGGTCCAGCGTCCGATCAATCTGACCGGAGTGTCCGGTCGCCCTGTGTTTAGTGTAGTGAGGAGCTCTCTATTTAAGCCCCATGGCCGGCTCAAGGTCACTCTCTTGGTCATTTGCATTGACATAGCAACCTTGTGAGCTTAGCCAAAGCCCTCCCACTCATCTCCATCATTGATTCATCATCTTTGTGAGATTGGGAGTGAATCCAAGTGCATTGCTTGAGTGTTTGCATCTAGAGGCACTTGGTATTCGTGTTTGGCTACGGGATTCACTTGTTACTCTTGGTGATTGCCGCCACCTAGGTGGCTTGGAGCAGCGAGGATCATCGAGTGGAGGTTGGTGATTCTCTCCGGCTCCGATCGTGGTAATTGTGAGGAGTTCTTGACCTTTCTCCTAGCAGAGAGCCAAAATGTACTCTAGTAAATTGCTCGTGGCTTGTGTGATCCTCATCATATGTTGGTTGTGCGGCATCCTATTGAGGGTTTGGCGTGTGATGCCAATTAGCAGCGTGAACCTCCAAGTGAGTGAATCGCCACAATGAGGACTAGCTTGCCGGCAAGCAAGTGAACCTCGGTAAAAAAATCATTGTGTCATCATTTGATTCTGAGGTGATTGGTCTTCATTGGTATTCATTCTTGTGATTGATTGGCTCTTTCCTCGACATTGCGGTATAACCATCTTGCTCACTCTCTACATACCACAAACTAGTTGTCAAACTCTTTAGTGTAGCTAGTTGTGAGAGCTTGTTAGTTTGGTTAGTGTGGCTCTTTAGTTAGCCTTTGAGAGCACACTAACTTAGTGTAGTGACATAGTTATTGTGTGGATAGAAACTACATAAACTAGAATTGTGGTAGGTGGCTTGCATTTTTAGTAGGCTAGCGCAACACTCGCTTCGCCTCATAATTGTCTAACCGGTTTGTTAAGTGTTGTTGTAGAAATTTTTAATAGGCTATACACCCCCCTCTAGCCATTAGGACCTTTCAAGTGGTATCAGAGCCGAGGTCACTGTGATTTGAGGCTTAACAACCTTCGGTGTAAAAATGGCTCAAATCAACAACACCAAGAAGCCACCCCAATTTGATGGCTCAAATTATCTTTATTGGAAAGCCAAGATGACAACTTATATCAAGTCAATCAATAGGAAGGTTTGGAAGGTGGTAGAGACAAAGATTGAGATTGAAGATGAAGAGACTCCCACCGCCACCGAAGAGGTGCTTCTCCAAAACAATGACATTGCACTTAGTGCCATCCATGATGATTTGGATGAGAGAACATTTGAGCAAATCAAGAACATTGAGAGAGCTCATGAGGCATGGAAGAAATTGGAGGAATCATTTGAGGGCACTCAAGCCGTGAAGGGTGCAAAGGCATACATTCTCAAAGAGAAGTTTGCAAGCTTCAAGATGAAGGAGAATGAGAGTGTGCCAGAGATATTTCATAAGCTTCAAGTGCTTGTCAATGATCTCAAAGCACTGGGAGAAGAGGTGAAGGACAAGGACTTCTCCCACAAGTTCTTGAGATGCTTGCCTTCAAGATTTGGCACATTGGTCACTATTCTAGTGAGGAGTGGTTTGGGCACCATGACACCAAACCAAGTGTTGGGAGATATAATGACCGATGATACATATAGAGATGATGATGAGAAGGAAGAAAATAAGGAGAAGAAAGATGAGAAGAAGGATGAGAAAAATAAGAGCGTGGCATTCAAGGCCACATAATCCATGGGCAAGGCAAAGCTAGATACATCAAGTGAAGATGATGGTTCATGGGATGATGATGATGATGAGAAGATGGCTCTCTTTGTCAAGAAATTTGCCAAGTTTAAGATGAAGAAAGGGTACAATGCTAGAAGAAAGAAATCTTCATCCAAGAATAAGGAAGAGTCAAGAAGGTGCTTCAAATGTGGGAGCAAAGATCATCTTCTTGCTCAATGTCCATACAATAGCGACAATGATGATGACAACAAGAAGAACAAGAAGAAGGACAAGAAGGAAAAGAAAGAGAAGAAGGACAAGATGACCTTCAAGAAGAAGAAGGGTGGTTCATATGTGGTCAATTGGGATAGTGATGCTTCCTCAAGTGATGATGATGATAGTGATGATGACAAGACCACCAAGAAGAAGGCACTTGCAAGCATTGCAATCAATGAGAAGCCTTCTCTCTTCGACACTCCATCATGCTTCATGGCTAAGGCCACTAAGGTACAAATTTGTGATGATAGAAGTGATGAGGAACATGATAATGAAAATGAAAATGAAAGTGATAATGATGATGATAAACCTACTAAGGATGAACTATTTGACAAGCTAGAAGATGCTAAAGAACAATTTGACATCAAGAGAAGGGAATGCAAAAGCTTGCGTAAGGAACTAAAAGCCCTTAAGCAAGCCTTTGATGAGCTCAATGCATCTCATGAGAGGCTAGAGGAAGCCCATGAGAAGCTTGGCAAGGCTCACAAAAAGCTTGAAAAGGCTCATTCCTTTTGCTTGATGAGCAAAATAAAAAGAAGCATGTTGAAACTTGCAATGTAGGCTTAACTTGTGATATAATTGATGAATCATTATCTATGCCTGTCATTGTTGCTCCCACTAACCCTTCTTGTAGCACTTCTACTTCCACCTCATCTAGTAGTGATGGTTTCACTTGTGATACCTCACTAATGGTTGAGAATGAGAACCTCAAGAAGGAGGTCAATAAGCTCACTCACACCTTGGCTAAGGCCTATGGTGGTGAGGACCGCTTGCTTATGTGCTTAGGTAGCGAAAGAGCTTCTCTCTATAAAGAGAGATTGAGCTATACCCCCAAGAAAGGCAAGGCGGCCTTTGCTCCTCACAAGACTAGTTTTGTGAATAACAATGGTCGGTTTTGCACTAGTTGCAAGCAAGTTGGTCATGTAGAGCAAAAGTGCATGAACAAGAAGTCACAAGCTAATGTATCCTCCATTAAGCTTGATTCTTTCTATGTGCTTACCAAAGGTGCAAATGGTGTCAAGGCTAAGTTCATTGGTAAACCATGGATGGGCTCAAAGAAGAAAGCCATTTGGGTGCCGAAGAGCTTGGTCACTAACCTTCAAGGACCCAAGCAAGTTTGGGTACCTAAAAAGAATTGATCTTCTTTTGTAGGTTAATTACAAAGACGGAGGAAGGCATTGGGTTCTTGATAGTGGGTGCACTCAACACATGACTGGTGATGCAAGAATGTTCAACTCAATCAACACCAATGGCAATGATGGTTATGATAGTATCACATTTGGTGACAATGGCAAAGGCAAGGTCAAAGGGCTTGGTAAGATTGCAATATCCAATGACATGAGCATTTCCAATGTGTTGCTAGTAGAGAGCTTGAACTTCAATTTGCTATCCATGGCTCAATTGTCTGATCTTGGATTCAAATGCATATTTGGGGTAGATGATAGTAGAGATCATAAGTGTAGATAGGCTCTAATTTGATCTTCAAAGGCTTTAGATATGAGAATCTATACTTGGTTGATTTCAATGCTAGTGAAGCTAAATTATCTACATGCTTGTCCACTAAGTCTAGCATGGGTTGGTTATGGCATAGAAGGCTTGGTCATGTTGGAATGAAACAATTGAATAGATTGGTTAAGCATGACTTGGTTAGAGGCTTGAAAGATGTTGTGTTTGAAAAGAATAAGCTTTGTAGCTCTTGTCAAGCCAGAAAACAAGTTGGAAACACCCATCCTAAGAAAAGCATATTGAGCACTAGTAAAGCATTTGAGTTATTGCATATGGACTTGTTTGGGCCAACACAATACACTAGCATTGGTGGTAACAAATATGGCTTTGTGGTAGTGGATGGTTACACTAGATACACATGGGTATTCTTTCTAGTGGACAAAAGTGATGTATTTGCAACATTCAAATCATTTGTCAAGGGCATGCACAATAAGTTTGAAACAACCATCAAGAGAGTTAGAAGTGACAATGGTAGTGAGTTTAAGAACACTAGAATTGATGAGTTGTGTGATGAATTCAGAATTAGACATCAATTCTCGGCCAAGTATACTCCACAATCAAATGGCCTTGTTGAGAGGAAAAATAGAACACTCATTGATATGGCAAGGTCTATGCTTAGTGAGTACAATGTGAGTCAATCTTTTTGGGCCGAAGCTATCAACACGGCTTGCTATTGTAGCAACCGCCTCTATTGTCACCCATTGAAAGAGAAGACACCATATGAGCTCTTGAATGGTAGAAAGCCCAACATTGCATATTTTTGGGTCTTTGGTTGCAAATGTTATATCTTGAAGAAAGGCGCTAGATTGGGCAAGTTTGATAAGAAATACGATGAAGGATTCATACTTGATTATTTCACTACAAGCAAAGCATATAGAGTTTGGAATTTGGATAGTGATACTCTTGAGGAAGTTCATGATGTTGAATTTGATGAAACCAAGGGTTCACAAGAAGAGAATGAGAACTTGGAAGATGTTAGAGGCATTCAACTTTCAAATGCCATGAAAAATATGGATGTTGGTGAATTGAGGCCTAGGTAAGTGAATGATGATGAAGATGATCAAGTGCAAGTGCTTTCTAACTCAAATGTGCAATATGATACAAATCAAGCTAGTACAAGTGGCTCTCATGATAATGAACAAGATCAAGTGGCTAGTACATCATCTCAACCCAATGATCAAGCAAGTGCAAGCAATCAAGTTCCAATCCTCCAACCAACCAATATTGCAAGGGATCATCCATTGGACACTATAATTGGTGATATTTCTAGAGGTGTACAAACAAGATCAAGATTGGCTTCATTTTGTGAGCATTTCTCATTTGTGTCATCCATTGAACCAAAGAAGATAGATAAAACATTGAAGGATGTTGATTGGGTGAATGCTATGCATGAAGAATTGAATAATTTCACTAGAAATCAAGTATGGGAATTAGTAGAAAGACCAAAGGGACACAATGTGATTGGAACCAAATGGGTCTTTAGAAATAAGTAAGATCAAGATGGGATAGTAGTAAGAAACAAAGCAAGATTGGTAGCACAAGGCTATACACAAGTTGAAGGTCTTGACTTTGGAGAAACATATGCCCCGGTTGCTAGATTGAAAGCAATTAGAATATTGCTAGCCTATGCTTGTGCTCACAATATCAAGCTCCATCAAATGGACGTAAAGAGTGCATTTCTCAATGGTTACATAATTGAAGAAGTATATGTTGAGCAACCTCCTGGTTTTGAAGATGACAAGAAGCCCGACCATGTGTACAAGTTGAAGAAGGCATTGTATGGCTTGAAACAAGCACCTAGAGCATGGTATGAGAGATTGAGGGACTTCCTACTCTCTAAAGGGTTCACGATGGGCAAGGTTGACACCACTCTTTTCATCAAAAAGATTGGCAAAGACTTGTTTGTGTTGCAAATCTATGTTGATGACATCATATTTGGATCAACCAATCACGACTTTTGTGATGAGTTTGGAAAGATGATGTCTAGTGAGTTTGAGATGTCCATGATTGGAGAGTTAAGTTACTTCCTTGGTCTTCAAATCAAGCAATTAAAGAATGGTACATTTGTGAGTCAAGGCAAGTATATCAAGGACATGATCAAGAAGTTTGGCATGAGTGATAGTAAAGCCATTAGCACACCAATGGACACAAATGGCAACTTGGATAGTGATGCAAGTGGCAATATGGTGGATCAAAAATTGTATCGGTCTATGATTGGAAGCCTACTCTATGTGACCGCATCAAGGCCTGGATGTCATGTTTAGTGTGTGCATGTGTGCAAGATTTCAATCCTCACCAAGAGAAAGTCATTTGAAGGCTACAAAGAGAATATTGAGGTACTTGAAGCACACACAAAATGTTGGTTTGTGGTATCCCAAAGGAGCAAAGTTTGAGCTAGTTGGTTACTCTGACTCAGATTATGCGGGATGCAAGGTTGAAAGGAAGAGCACCTCGGGCACTTGTCAATTGTTGGGAAGATCACTTGTTTCTTGGTCATCAAAGAAGCAAAATAGTGTTGCATTATCAACCACCGAAGCCGAATACATATCCGCCGGAAGTTGTTGTGCACAAATACTTTGGATGAAGGCCAGTTTGAATGACTTTGGAATCAAGTTCAAGAAAGTGCCATTGCTATGTGACAATGAGAGTGCAATCAAGTTAACCAACAATTCGGTTCAACATGCAAGAACAAAACACATTGATGTCCGCCACCATTTTATAAGAGATCATCAATAAAAAGGGGACATTTGCATTGAGAGTGTAGGTACCGAAGATCAACTTGCCGATATATTCACCAAGCCATTGGATGAGAAAAGGTTTTGCAAGCTAAGGAATGAGTTGAACATATTGGATTTCTCAAATATGTGTTGATGCACCCCCCCCACTTATATGACATGCCTCTCCTTCGAGCAATCCAAGGTAAAAGTTGATTGGCATGGCATACATCCTTGCTAAGGACATGTTTAGTGCATCTAGTCATTTTTCACATTTAATAGACTCATTCATGAAAATCAAATGAATTTGATGATTGTATGGTACCACTATTGCTTCTATGCTTGACTTGATCTAGTGGTAGCATATGACATGTTTGTGGGCCTGTAAACCTAGTGTTTGATATAGAAAATGAGCTCTAAGTGTTTAACTCAACATGGTACAAGATAACCCTTATTTAGAAGTGTGAAGAAGTTTGTCCTTGGATCAAACCAAGTTAAATATCTTTGGCAAATGATCTAGATTAAACCAAATTTGGGAAAATGATCCTCACCCCATTGATTGACGTTGATAATCTCGACCTATCTATATTTTAAACCATTGTGGTCATTGATGACAAAGGGGGAGAAAAACAAAGATATTAGTGATATTAGTAATATTAGTACATGGGGAGAAAAACAAAAGATATATTAGTGTACTAAGATGGTGAAAAGACAACAAAGGGGGAGAATTTGAAATAGGGGGATAGATATGACAAAGGAAAGGGATCAATTAAAATTTTGAGCACACAAGTAGGGGGAGCAAGCTCATGAACTTGTATGGTGCATTTGAATGTGAATTTCATATGTTTGCTTGCATGGCACAAGTTTTAAATTTCAATATCCATGCTTGTGTGGTGTATGCTAGCTATAGGTTTGAATGATGAAATGAAAATCTAGCATGCATAGGTTATCTAGTGATTTCATTTCCAAGTGTTTTCAAGTGGTATCTAGCTAACCATGGTGCTAAGGATGGTATAATGGTGCACTCCGATTGGTACCATGCTTCAAAGGTCCATCTTTTATACCTTAGCATCATTTAGTAGACATTGTCTCTTATATTTCCTATCTAAGCATATGTGCAAGCTACTATCTAAACTCTTAGCACATATGTAGGGGGAGCAATTGCTACCATTTGGGGTTCATGAAACTTGTCCATATCCTTTTACACATAGTAAATATACTTGGACAAGCAACATAGATTCAATTGAATTTTATTTCATATCTTTGTGAAAGGGTTGTCATCAATTACCAAAAAGGGGGAGATTGAAAGCTCTAGTTTGGTTTTGGTGAATTGATGAAACCCTAAGTGCTAACCTAGTTTATTAAAGTGATTATGAGATAGGTAGCACATTCCAAGTGGTGAAGCAAATGAAGATCATGACATGATGATGGTGATGCCATGGTAATGATCAAGCGCTTGGACTTGAAAAGAATAAAGAAAAAAACAAAAGGCTCAAGGCAAAGGTATAAATTGTAGGAGCCATTTTGTTTTGGTGATCAAGACACTTAGTGAGTGTGATCACATTTAGGATCGATAGCCATACTATTAAGAGGGGTGAAACTCGTATCAAAATGCGGTTATCAAAGTGCCACTAGATGCTCTAACTCATTGCATATGCATTTAGGATCTAGTGGAGTGCTAACACCCTTGAAAATGTTTACGAAAATATGCTACCACGTGTGCACAAGGTGATACACTTGGTGGTTGGCACATTTGAGCAAGGGTTAGGAACTTCATCAATGGAGTGTCTGTCCATAGAGTGCAGACAGTCCAATGGTACCACCGGTGCCCTATACAGAAAAGATGGAGGTCACAGTAAGTGACCGGACGCTGGTCTCAAAAGGATCGGCGTGTCCAGTCAGTAGAAGCAGCGAAGACGCTGGCGTCGGTCTCTGACCGGATGCTGGGTCACTTAGTGACCGGACGCTGGAGGGCTGCATTTGGTCCCGCTGATGTGGCAGTGCACATAGGAGATGCCGAGTGACCGAACGCTGGGTGAGTCCGGTCGAGCATGATCGGACGCATCTGGTCGTGATTTCTCGTTTCTGGATGCTTACTAGGAAACGACCAGACGCTGAGTTCCAGCATTCGGTCACTTCAGCAGCGCGTCCAGTCATCACTTGACCATTAGGATTGAGCTCTCAGTATTTGAAGAGAGGGGACACATGTGGCGTGCATCGCACAATCGAACGCTAGGGTCCAAGCGTCCTGGTCAATTTGACCGGAGCGTCCGGTCGCCCCTGTGTTCAGTGCAGTGAGGAGCCCAATGGCTCTATTCATGGGGGCTCTCTATTTAAGCCCCATGACCATCTCAAGCTCACTCTCTTGGCCATTTGCATTGACATAGCAACCTTGTGAGCTTAGCCAAAGCCCTCCCACTCATCTCCATCTTTGATTCATCATCTTTGTGAGATTGGGAGTGAATGCAAGTGCATTACTTGAGTGTTTGCATCTAGAGGCACTTGGTATTCATGTTTCGCTATGGGATTTGCTTGTTACTCTTGGTGGTTGCCGCCACCTAGATGGCTTGGAGTAGCGATGATCGTTCAAGCAGAGGTTGGTGATTGTCTTCGGCTCCGATCGTGGTGATTGTGAGGGGTTCTTGACCTTTCCCCTGGCGGAGAGCCAAAAGGTACTCTAGTAAATTGTTCAGTGGCTTGTGTGATCCTCATCTTGTGTTGGTTGTGTGGCACCCTATTGAGGGTTTGGCAGTGTGATGCCAATTAGCTGCGTGAACCTCCAAGTGAGTGAATCGCCACAACGAGGACTAGGTTGTCGGCAAGCAAGTGAACCTCGGTAAAAAAATCATTGTGTAGCTAGTTGTGAGAGCTTGTTAGTGAACCTTAGGACTAGATTGGTCTCCATTGGTATTCATTCTTGTGATTGATTGGCTCCTTCCTCAACATCGGTGGTATAACCATCTTGCTCACTCTCTACATTACCGCAAACTAGTTGTCAAGCTCTTTAGTGTAGCTAGTTGTGAGAGCTTGTTAGTTTGGTTAGTGTGGCTCTTTAGTTAGCCTTTGAGAGCACACTAACTTAGTGTAGTGACATAGTTATTGTGTGGATAGAAACTACATAAACTAGAATTGTGGTAGGTGGCTTGCATTTTTAGTAGGCTAATGCAACACTCGCTTCGCCTCATAATTGTCTAACTGATTTTTTAAGTGTTGTTGTAGAAATTTTTAATAGGCTATTCACACCCCTCTAGCCATTAGGACCTTTCAGAAGGGCCGAGAGTGATGGGAGCTCCTGCTATGTGCTAAGTGTTCGAATGTTAGTTGTTTATTGGGATCCTTGGTCGTTCAGATCGTGTGTGTTGTTTGAGTTTTTGTGGACTGATTCTCCTCTTTGGGAGAGAGCGCACCCCCCTTTTATAGATGAAGGGGATGGCCTTACAAGTGAGAGAGTGTGTACGTATGCTAAGCCTCGCTGCCCACGTCGTCAAGTACAAGATGATTGTAGGCGCCCATAACACTATTAATGGCAGATGCATGTGGGAGGTTGCGTCGTCTTCTTCTGGTATGGCAGACGTCGGTGCCTACCATACTGTTGATGCCCAGAGGCATGCAAGGGGTTTTACCGTGCTCGTTTAGTATGGGAGTTTGCGGGCAGCCCACAACACTGTAGGGCAAATGTCGGCGCCCACAACACTATTTGAGTTCTGACATGCCTAAAAGGTTGCAGGGCACTCTTCTGACATGTCCTGTCGGTACTGTCCTGTAGGTGTACAGGGATATGGTCCTCGGTATTGTGGTTGACTTGAATGCCTTGCCTTACTTGCTCTGTCCGTTTCCTGGTTCTCATCGAGTGGGTGTCCCCGGTCGGTTGGTCCTAGTTGGCTCTGACTATGCCAATCAGTGAAGAGCTATAACCAGGGGTTCGGTGCATCCCCGGTCGGAGACACGGGTCAGGAGTTTGGAAGCGGTGTTTGGCCAGGTCTTCTAGTCGAAGAGGGCGGGCTAGAGTCAGAAGCAAGCGCTATTCCTCCTTGGCCAGGCCTTTTGGTCAGGAGAGGCGGGCCAAAGTTAGAAGCGAGCAATGTTCCTCCTTAGTGAGGCCTTCCGGTCAGAGATTAGATAGCCCTTCTAGCTTGTCATTTAGGTGTTTGGGCCTGGCCTAGGAGTTTGCTGCGTCATTCACAACATCGTCTGCTGGGCTGAGCTTTTGTTGGGAAGCTCGGTCCATGAGGGACCCTGGGTTTATGAACCCGACAGTAGGCTTGCTTGGTTTCACTCTTAACTCTTGGAGCAAACCTACATGGTATTTTTTATTCTAAAATCAATGTGCATGTCTCCTACAAGTATTCCATACTTGTGTGCACAAATTTAGGGGATGGTTACTCTACAAGTTGGATGCTTTGAGACTAACACCTTTTCAAGCTTATCATGTGTGTAATAGTCTCATTGCAAGGAAAATGGAGTCCTCGGAGTTAAGCATCATACTTCAAATATCCACCACCTATTGCAAGTGGTATAAATCAAATTGGTTTCCACATGTGGTATTTCTAAATTGGTATCATCATGTTGATTTCACTTTGGTATTTATATGCTTTCTCCATGCATTATATAGATTAAACTTCCTTGAGCATTAATTTGCCAATTATGCATAAACTACATTCTCCATCATATGTATGCATATATTTAAGGGGAGCTTAGTCTATGTAATGTGAGAGTCAAATTTTGTGACCTGTTCCACTCCACATACAAAGGATCATAAAGTTTGACCCTCCCTTGTGCTACTAATGTCTTCCTTTTTTGGTGTTTGATTCCAAAGGGGGAGAATTTGTAGGACCAAAAGCAAGCCTGATCATAATAATTTACAAGTGGTAATGGTTCGAGAAAGGGGGGATAGTGTATTATGGAGTTAGGGGAGGCTTAAATCCATAATGCCACAAGGGGACATCTGCAAGGGCAAGATAAGTTTCCAAATATGTTTACATATGGTATCCTTTAGCATCATATAACCTTGCCCTTTGCGTTGTATCCTAGCAAGTACTTAGTTTTTAAATTCCAAAATTTTTACTATTTGCTTGCTTTGGTCGCGTTGTCATCAATCACCAAAAATGGGGAGATTATAAGGAAAATGGACCCTAGGCCCATTTACTTTGGATTTTGGTGCTTGATGATCAACACAACCAAATTGGACTAATGAATTTGCAAGTAATTATTTTGTAGTTCAATAGGGTGCAAGACGTGACTTGGACGAAGGCGACTATGATGATCCCACGATCAACACCATAAGCAAGACCCTAGAAGCACAAGAGAAGACCAAAGATATCAAGCATAGTCCAAGCACGAAGATGGGAACCAAGCTAGACACAAGAACACGAAGAAACGAGCTTCACAGAGGTGACCGGACATGACACCTTATAGCGATCGGACGCGTCCGATAAAGATGCTTGGCAACAGCAGGTGTCAGCAGCAGCGACCGAACACTGAGGACTAAAAGTGATCTGACGCGATGATGGCACTGTTCATCATCTCGGCAACACATTCAGCACTAACCAGACGCTGGCGGATAATCGACCGGATGTAGGAACTTACAGCGTCCGATCGAGTCTAGAGCGGCGACAGCGCGATCGAACACGTCCGATCAATAGTGATCCGGACTCGGTAGTGTGTCCGATCAACGCGCGCGCTCAAACGGTCGAGACGACCAGACGCGTTCGGTTAGTAGCAAGAAAGATGAGTTTCGCCCCCAATGGCTACTTTCTCATTAGGGCTTATAAATAGACCCTCCAACCGGCCATTTGAGATGTGGAGACATGAGGCAACATACCAAGGGTGTTGATACACCATTTTAGTGATCTCCACTTGCATAGTGCTTAGTGATTCATTAGGTGATGAGCGTAGGTGCTTTGCGAAGTGCTTAGTGTAAGGTAATAATGGCTAGAGGGGGGGATGAATAGCCTATTAAAATTTCTACAACAACACTTAGCAAACCTGGTTAGACAAATATGAGGCGAAGCGAGTGTTGCGCTAGCTTACTAAAATTAGTAAGCCACCTACCACAATTCTAGTTTCTATAGTCTCTATCCACATAATGGCTATGTCACTACACAAAGTCCGTGTGCTCTCAAAGGCTAACTAAAGAGCCACTACTAACCAAACTAACAAGTTCTCACGACTAGCTACACTAAAGAGCTTGGCAACTAGTTTGCGGTAATGTAAAGAGAGAGCAAGATGATTATATCACCGAGTCGAGGAATGAACCAAGAATGAATACCAATGAAGACCAATCACCTCATAATAAAATGATGACACAATGATTTTTAACGAAGTTCACTTACTTGCCGACAAGGTAGTCCTCGTTGTGGCGATTCACTCACTTGGAGATTCACGCACTAATTGGCATCACACACCAAACCCTCAATAGGGTGCCACACAACCAACACAAGATGAGGATCACACAAGCCACGAGCAATTTACTAGAGTACCTTTTGGCTCTCCACCAGAGAAAGGTCAAGAACCCCTCACAATCACCACGATCGAAGCTAGAAACAATCACCAACCTCTGCTCGACGATCCTCGCTGCTCTAAGCCATCTAGGTGGCAGCAACCACCAAGAGTAACAAGCGAATCCCGTAGTGAAACACAAACACCAAGTGCCTTTAGATGCAAACACTCAAGCAATGCACTTGGATTCACTCCCAATCTCATAAAGATGATGAATCAAAGATGGAGATGAGTGGGAGGGCTTTGGCTAAGCTCACAAGGTTGCTATGTCAATGCAAATGGCCAAGAGAGTGAGTTTGTGACGGTCATGGGGCTTAAATAGATATCCCCCACAAATAGAGTCGTTGGCTCCTCTGTTCACTGAAAAATCAGGGGCGACAGGACATGCCGGTCAGATTGACCGGACGCACCCTGCCAGTGTCCGGTAAACGGATGGCTACCATGCCATCCCTCTATTCAAATGCAGAGTGCCCGATCTCAATGGTTAAGTCACGACCGGATGCACTGCTAGGATGATCGGACGCTGATATGCCTGAGTCCGGTCGTTTATAGAGAGCTCCCCGAGCCTCTATTTTGCGACCGGACGCGTCCGCAACTACGCAACCGAATGTAGACCAACCAGAGTCCAGTCATTTCTAGAGAGCTCCCTGAGCCTCTATTTTGTGACCGGAGGCGTCCGGTGCTGCACGACCGAACGCAAACCAGTGCCGATCAGCTCTGCGCCCATGCGCCAACTCTAGCATCACCTATGTCACCATACGTCACACACGACCGGACACAAGCCCTATGCGTCCGATCACCTTTACTATGCAGCGTCCGATCATTTGACTAAAACCACACCCAATTGTTGTCACTGACTGGACGCACCAGTCCGACCGAGGCTAGCGTATGGTCACTGTTTCTCAGTGACTATCACCTCCTTCATTTCACCAACTTCTCCACCCTTGCTCAAATGTGCTAACCACCAAGTGTATCACCATGTGCACATGTGTTAGCATATTTTCACAAACATTTTCAAGGGTGTTAGCTTTCCACTAGATCCTAAATGCATATGCAATGAGTTAGAGCATCTAGTGGCACTTTGATGATCGCATTTCGATACGAGTTTCACCCCTCTTAATAGTACGGCTATCGATCCAAAATGTGATCACACTCTCTAAGAGTCTCGATCACTAAACCAAAAAGCTCCTATCAATTTTACCTATGCCTTGAGCTTTTTATTTTTCTTTCTTCTTTTCCAAATCCAAGTGTTTGACCATCACCATGCCATCTTTGTGAATTTCTCTACCGCTTTAGTCAACAATTAGCACAATTTGGTTCAATCTAAGATATTTAACTCAGTTTGATCCAAGGGCAAGCTTTTTCACACCTCCAAAAGAGGGTTATCATACACCATGTTGAGTTAAACACTTAAAGCTCATTTTCTAGATCAAACACTAGGTTTACAAGCCCACAAACATGTCATATGCTACCACTAGACTAAATTAAGCATAGAAGCAATAGTGGTACCATACAAACATCAAATTCATTTCATTTTCATGAATGAGCCTATTAGATGTGAAAGATGTCTAGATGCACCAAACATGTCCTTAGCAAGGATGTATGCCATGCCAATCAACTTTTACCTTTGATTGCTCGAAGGAGAGGCATGTCATATAAGTGGGCGTGCATCAACACATATTTGAGAAATCCAATATGTTCAACTCATTCCTGAGCTTGCAAAACCTTTTCTCATCCAATGGCTTGGTGAATATATCGGCAAGTTGATCTTCAGTGCATACACTCTCAATGCAAATGTCCCCTTTTTGTTGGTGATCTCTTATGAAATGGTGACGAACATCAACGTGCCTTGTTCTTGCATGTTGAACCGGATTGTTGGTTAACTTGATTGCACTCTCATTGTCACATAGCAATGGAACTTTCTTGAACTTGATTCCAAAGTCATTTAAGGTGGCCTTCATCTAAAGTATTTGTGCACAACAACTACCAGCGGATATGTATTCGGCTTCGGTGGTTGATAATGCAACACTATTTTGCTTCTTTGATGACCAAGAAACAAGTGATCTTCCCAACAATTGACAAGTGCCCGAGGTGCTCTTCCTTTCAACCTTGCATCCCACATAATCCGAGTCTGAGTAACCAACTAGCTCAAACTTTGCTCCTTTGGGATACCACAAACCAACATTTTGTGTGTGCTTCAAGTACCTCAATATTCTCTTTGTAGCCTTCAAACGACTTTCTCTTGGTGAGGATTGAAATCTTGCACACATGCACACACTAAACATGACATCCGGCCTTGATGCGGTCATATAGAGTAGGCTTCCAATCATAGACCGATACAATTTTTGATCCACCATATTGCCACTTGCATCACTATCCAAGTTGCCATTTGTGCACTTTGGTGTGCTAATGGCTTTACTATCACTCATGCCAAACTTCTTGATCATGCCCTTGATATACTTGCCTTGACTCACAAATGTACATTCTTTAATTGCATGATGTGAAGATCAAGGAAGTAACTTAACTCTCCAATCATGGACATCTCAAACTCACTAGCCATCATCTTTCCAAACTCATCACAAAAGTCTTGATTGGTTGATCCAAATATGATGTCATCAACATAGATTTGCAACACAAACAAGTCTTTGCCAATCTTTCTGATGAAAAGAGTGGTGTCAACCTTGCCCATCGTGAACCCTTTAGAGAGTAGGAAGTCCCTCAATCTCTCATACCATGCTCTAAGTGCTTGTTTCAAGCCATACAATGCCTTCTTCAACTTGTACACATGGTCGGACTTCTTGTCATCTTCAAAACCAGGAGGTTGCTCAACATATACTTCTTCATTGATGTAACCATTGAGAAATGCACTCTTTATATCCATTTGATGGAGCTTGATATTGTGAGCATAAGCATAGGCTAGCAAGATTCTAATTGCTTCCAATCTAGCAGCCTGGGGCAAATGTTTCTCCAAAGTCAAGACCTTCAACTTGTGTATAGCCTTGTGCTACCAATCTTGCTTTGTTTCTTACTACTATCCCATCTTGATCTTGCTTGTTTCTAAAGACCCATTTGGTTCCAATCACATTGTGTCCCTTTGGTCTTTCCACTAATTCTCATACTTGATTTCTTATGAAATTATTTAATTCTTCATGCATAGCATTCACCCAATCAACATCCTTCAATACTTCATCTATCTTCTTTGGTTCAATGGATGACACAAATGAGAAATGCTCACAAAATGAAGCCAATCTTGATCTTGTTTGTACACCTCTAGAAATATCACCAATTATAGTGTCCAATGGATGATCCCTTGCAATATTGGTTGATAATGCAACACTATTTTGCTTCTTTGATGACCATGAAACAAGTGATCTTTCCAACAATTGATATGTGTCCTGAGGTGCTCTTCCTTTCAACCTTGCATCCCGCATAATCCTAGTCAGAGTAACCAACTAGCTCAAACTTTGCTCCTTTGAGATACCACAAACCAATATTTTGTGAATGCTTCAAGTACCTCAATATTCTCTTTGTAGCCTTCAAATGACTTTCTCTTGGTGAGGCTTGAAATCTTGCTCACATGCAAACACTAAACATGACATCCGGCCTTAATGCGGTCACATAGAGTAGGCTTCCAATCATAGACCGATATAATTTTTAATCCACCATATTGCCACTTGCATCACTATCCAAGTTGCCATTTGTTCCCATTGGTGTACTAATGGATTTGCTATCACTCATGCCAAACTTCTTGATCATGTCCTTGATATACTTGCCTTAACTCATAAATATGCCATTCTTCAATTGCTTGATTTGAAGACCAAGGAAGTAACTCAACTCTCCAATCATGGACATCTCAAACTCATTAGCCATCATCTTTCTAAACTCTTCAAATATGATGTCATCAACATAGATTTGCATCACAAATAAGTCCTTGCCAATCTTCTTGGTGAAAAAAGTGGTGTCAACCTTGCCCATCATGAACCCTTTAGAGAGTAACAAGTCCCTCAACCTCTCATACCATGCTCTAGGTGCTCGCTTCAAGCCATACAATGCCTTCTTCAACTTGTACACATGGTTGGGTTTCTCATCATCTTCAAAACTAGGAGGTTGCTCAACATATACTTCTTCATTTATGTAACCATTGAGAAATACACTCTTGACATCCATTTGATAGAATTTGATGTTGTGGGCACAAGCATAGGCTAATAAAATTCTAATTGCTTCCAATCTAGCAACCGGGGCATATGTTTCTCCAAAGTCAAGACCTTCAACTTGTGTATATCCTTGTGCTACTAATCTTGCTTTGTTCCTTACTACTATCCCATCTTGATCTTGCTTGTTTCTAAAGACCCATTTTATTCCAATCACATTGTGTCCCTTTGGTCTCTCTACCAATTCCCATACATGATTTCTTGTGAAGTTATTCAATTCTTCATGCATAGCATTCACCCAATCAACATCCTTCAATGCTCCATCTATCTTCTTTGGTTCAATGGATGACACAAATGAGAAATACTCACAAAATAAAGCCAATCTTGATCTAGTTTGTACACCTCTTGAAATATCACCAATGATAGTGTCCAATGGATGATCCCTTGCAATATTGGTTGGTTGGAGTATTGAAACTTGATTGCTTGCACTTGCTTGATTATTGGGTTGAGATGATGCACTAACCACTTGATCTTGTTCATTATCATGAGAGCCACTTGTACTAGCTTGATTTGTACCATCTTGCACATTTGAGTTAGAGAGCACTTGCACTTGATCATCTTCATCATCATTCACTTGCCTAGTCCTTAATTCACCAACATCCATGTTCTTCATGACATTTGAAAGTTGAATGCCTCTAACATCTTCCTAAGTTCTCACTCTCATCTTGGGAACCCTTGGTTTCCTCAAATTCAACATCATGAACTTCCTCAAGAGTACCACTATCCAAATTCCAAACTCTATATGCTTTGCTAGTAGTTGAGTATCCAAGTAGGAAGTCCTCATCACATTTTTGTCAAACTTGCTCAATCTAGTGCATTTCTTCAAGATATAACACTTGCAACCAAAAACACAAAAGTATGCAATGTTGGGCTTTCTACCATTCAAGAGCTCATATGGTGTCTTCTCTTTCAATGGGTGACAATAGAGGCGGTTGCTACAATAGCAAGCCATGTTGATAGCTTTGGCCCAAAAAGATTGACTCACATTGTACTCACTAAGCATAGACCATGCCATATCAATAAGTGTTCTATTTTTCCTCTCAACAAGGCCATTAGACTATGGAGTGTACTTGGTCGAGAATTGATGTCTAGTTCCAAATTCATCACATAGCTCATCAATTCTAGTGTTCTTGAATCTCAATATCATTGTCACTTCTAACTCTCTTGATGGTTGTTTCAAACTCATTGTGAATGCCCTTAACAAATGATTTGAATGTTTCAAACACATCACTTTTGTCCACTAGAAAGAATATCCAAGTGTATCTAGTATAATCATTCATTATCACAAAGCCATATTTATTTCCTACCAATGCTATTGTATTGTGTTGGTCCAAACAAGTCCATATGCAATAACTCAAATGCTTTACTAGTGCTCATCATACTTTTCTTAGGATGGGTGTTTCCAATTTGTTTGCCAACTTGACAAGAGCTATAAAGCTTATCTTTCTCAAACACTACATCTTTCAAGCCTTTAACCAGTCATGCTTAACCAATCTATTCAATTGTTTCATTCCAACATGATCAAGCCTTCTATGTCATAACTAACCCATACTAGACTTAGTGAACAAACATGTAGATAGTTGGGTTTCACTAGTATTGAAATCAACCAAGTATAGATTCTCATATCTAAAGCCTTTGAAGATCAAGTTAGAGCCATCTACACTTATGATCTCTACATCATCTACCCCAAATATGAGTTTGAATTCAAGATCACATAATTGAGCCACATGGATAGCAAATTGAAGTTCAAGCTCTCTACTAGCAACACATTGGATATGCTCATGTCATTGGATATTGCAATCTTACCAAGCCCTGTGACCTTGCCTTTGCCATTGTCACCAAATGTGATACTATTATAACCATTATTGCCATTGGTATTGATTGAGTTGAACATTCTTGCATCACTAGTCATGTGTTGAGTGCACCCACTATCAAGAACACAATGCCTTCCTCCGGCTTTGTAATTGACCTACAAAAGAAGATCAATTCTTTTTAGGTACCCAAACTTGCTTGGGTCCTTGAAGGTTAGTGACCAAGCTCTTTGGCACCCAAATGACTTTTTCTTTGAGCCCATCCATGGTGTACCAATAAACTTAGCCTTTACACCATTTGCACCCTTGGTAAGCACATCGAAAGAATTAATCTTAATTGAGGATACATTAGCATTCTTACTCTTATTCTTGCACTCATGCTCTTTATGACCAACTTGCTTGCAACTAGTGCAAAACCGACCATTGTTCTTCACAAAACTAGTCTTGTGAGGAGCAAAGGCCGCCTTGCCTTTCTTAGGGGTATAGCCCAATCCCTCTTTGTAGAGAGAAGCTCTTTGGCTACCTAAGCACATAAGCAAGCAGGTCCTCACCACCATAGGCCTTAGCCAAGGTGTGAGTGAGCTTATTGACCTCCTTCTTGAGGGTCTCATCCTCAACCATTAGTGAGGCATCATAAGTGAAACCATCACTACTAGATGAGGTGGAAGTAGAAGTGCTACAAGAAGGGTTAGCGGGAGCAACAATGATAGGCTTATATAATGATTCATCAATTAGGTCACAAGTTAAGCCTACATTACATGTCTCAACATGCTTATTTTCATTTTGCTCATTAAGCAAAGAGGAATGAGCTTTTTCAAGCTTCTTGTGAGCCTTGCCAAGCTTCTCATGGGCTTCCCCTAGCCTCTCATGAGATGCTTTGAGCTCATCAAAAGCTTGCTTAAGGGCTTTTATTTCCTTACACAAGCTTTTGCATTCCCTTCTCTTAATGTCGAAGTGTTCTTTAGCATCATCTAGCATGTCAAGTAGTTCATCCTTAGTTGGTTCATCATTATCACTATCACTTTCATTTTCATTGTCATGTTCCCCATCACTTCCATCATCACAAGTTTGTACCTTAGTGGCCTTAGCCATGAAGCATGATGGAGTGTCGAAGAGAGAAGGCTTCTCATTGATAGCAATGCTTGCAAGTGCATTCTTATTGGTGGTCTTGTCATCATCACTATCATCATCATCACTTGAGGAAGTATCACTATCCCAAGTGACCACATATGAACCACCCTTCTTCTTCTTGAAGGTCATCTTGTCCTTCTTCACTTTCTTTTCCTTCTTGTCCTTCTTCTTGTTCTTCTTGTCATCATCATTGTCACTATTGTATGGGCATTGAGCAACAAGATGATCTTCCGCAATTGAAGCACCTTCTTGACTCTTCTTTGTTCTTGGATGAAGACTTCTTTCTTCTATCATGGTAGCCCTTCTTTATCATGAACTTGCCAAATCTCTTGACAAAGAGAGCCATCTTCTCATCATCCATCTCATCAAAGCTTAAGTCTTCATCTTCACTTGATGATTCTTGCTTTGCTTTGCCTTTAGATGATGTGGCCTTGAATGCCACACTCTTCTTCTTGTCATCCTTCTTCTCCCTCTTTTCTTCCTTATCATCATCATCTCTATAAGCATCATCGGTCATGATATCTCCCAAGATTTGGTTTGGTGTCATTGTGTCCAAACCGGTCCTCACTAGCAAGGTGACCAACATGCCAAATCTTGTGGGTAAGCATTTTAAGAACTTATGAGAGAAGTCTTTGTCCTCCACCTTCTCACCATGCGCTTTGAGATCATTGACAAGCACTTCCATCCAATGGAACATGTCCGGCACACTCTCACCTTCCTTCATCTTGAAGCTAGCAAATTTCTCCTTAAGAATGTATGCCTTTGCACCCTTCATTGCCTTGGTGCCCTCGAATGATTCTTCCAACTTCTTCCAAGCATCATGAGCCATCTCAATGTTCTTGATTTGCTCAAATGTTCTCTCATTAATTGCATCATGAGTGGCACTTAGAGCAATGTCGTTGTTTTGGAGAAGCACTTCTTCGGCCAGTGGTGGGATTCTCCTAGATCGGCAATCTCAATTTTGGTTTCTATCACTTTCCACACCCTTATATTGATTGACCTGATATGTATGGCCATCTTTGACTTCCAATATGGATAATTTGAGCCATCAAATTGGGGTGGCTTCTTGGTGTTATTGAATTGAGCCATTTTTACAATGAAGGTTGTTAAGCCTCAAATCACGGTGACCACGGCTCTGATACCACTTGTAAGGTCCTAATGGCTATAGGGAGGGTGAATAGCCTATTAAAATTTGTACAACAACACTTAGCAAACCGGTTAGACAAATATGAGGTGAAGCGAGTGTTGCGCTAGCTTACTAAAAATGCAAGCTATCTACCACAATTCTAGTTTCTATAGTCTCTATTCATACAATGGCTATGTCACTACACAAAGTCCGTGTGCTCTCAAAGGCTAACTAAAGAGCCACACTAACCAAACTAACAAGCTCTCATAACTAGCTACACTAAAGAGCTTGACAACTAGTTTGCAGTAATGTAAAAATCAAGATGATTATACCGCCGAGTCGAGGAATGAACCAATCAATCACAAGAATGAATACCAATCACCTCAGAATAAAATGATGACACAATGACTTTTACTGAAGTTTACTTGCTTGCCAACAAGCTAGTCCTCGTTGTGGTGATTCACTTACTTGGAGGTTCATGCACTAATTGGCATCACACACCAAACCCTCAATAGGGTGCCGCACAACCAACACAAGATGAGGATCACACAAGCCACGAGCAATTTACTAGAGCACCTTTTGGCTCTCTACCGGGGAAAGGTCAAGAACCCCTCATAATCACCACGATCAGAGCCAGAGACAATCACCAACCTTCGCTCGACGATCCTCGCTGCTGCAAGCCATCTAGGTGGCGGCAACCACCAAGAGTAACAAGCAAATCCCGAAGCAAAACACGAACACCAAATGCCTTTAGATGCAAACACTCAAGCAATGCACTTGGATTCACTCTCAATCTCATAGAGATGATGAATCAATGATAGAGATGAGTGGGAGGGCTTTGGCTAAGCTCACAAGGTTGCTATGTCAATGCAAATGGCCAAGAGGGTGAGCTTGAGCAAGTCATGGGGCTTAAATAGAGAGCCCCCATGAATAGAGCCATTGGCTCCTCTGTTCACTAAAAAATCAGGGGTGACAGGACACGTCGGTCAGATCGACCGGACGCACTCTACCAACATCCGGTCAACGGATGGCTACCACGTCATCCCTCTCTTCAAATGCAGAGCACCCGATCTCAATGGTTAAGTCACGACCGGACACACTGCTAGGATGACTGGACGCTGCTACGCCTGAGTCCGGTCGTTTCCAGAGAGCTCCCCGAGCCTCTATTTTGTGACCGAACGCGTCTGGTCCTACATGATCGGACACAGACCAGACAGAGTCCGGTTGTTTCCAGAGAGCTCCCTGAGCCTCTATTTTGTGACCGGACGCGTCCAGTGTTGCACGACCGGACGCAGACTAGTGTCCGATCAGCTCTATGCCCGCGCGCCAACTCCAGCATCGCCTATGTCACCATACGTCACACACGACCGGACGTAGGCCTTGCGCGTCCGATCACCTTTACTGTGCAATGTCCGGTCATTTGACCGAGACCACACCCAATTGTTGTCACTGACCGAACATGCCGGTCCTGCCGAGGCCAGTGTCCGGTCACTATTTCTCAGTGACTATCACGTCCTTCATTTCACCAACTTCTCCACCCTTGCTCAAATGTGCTAACCACCAAGTGTATCACCTTGTGCACATATGTTAGCATATTTTCACAAACATTTTCAAGGGTGTTAGCTTTCCACTAGATCCTAAATGCATATGCAATGAGTTAGAGCATCTAGTGGCACTTTGATAACCGTATTTTGATAGGAGTTTCACCCCCTCTTAATAGTACGACTATCGATCCAAAATATGATCACACTCTCTAAGTGTCTCGATCACTAAACCTAAAAGCTCCTATCAATTTCACCTTTGCCTTGAGCTTTTTGTTTTTCTTTGTTCTTTTCCAAGTCCAAGCGTTTGACCATCACCATGCCATCATCATCATCATGTCATGATCTTCACTTGCTTCATCACTTGGAGTAGTGCTACCTATCTCATAATCACTTTGATAAACTAGGTTAGCGCTAAGGGTTTCATCAATTCACCAAAACCAAACTAGAGCTTTCAATTAAGTTGATTAGACCACCGCTTATGCGCTTGCTCTAGGTTTAGGCCTAGTGTTTAGTGAGGTTTGCACACCTCTTATCACTCGGTGCTTGCGTGCACCATTGTTGTACATCGGAGGGGCTTATAGTCTTGTGAGATCACACCAACTGTGTTTGTGGTGCGACCACCACCGTGTACTGAAGGGAACAAGGCCCGTGGCGGTTCAGCCGAAAGCTTGATAGTGAAGACGGCGGGGAGCATCCAGGGAGAGGCTTGCCGGAAGGCACGTCGGAGACCCACTTGCGCATGGGGAATGTCCGAGGCTATCCACTGGAGTTACCCGACCGGGAGCTTGGCCCTTGCGAGGGATTCCTTGCGAGGGGCTCCAACGAGGACTAGGGGGAAACTTACGCGCTTCTCGATACCTCGGTAAAAATACTAGAGTCGTCGACGGGAGTTTGCATATCTCTACCTTACTCTTTAGCTTCCGCATTTACATTGCAATCTTGGTGTGTGCTTTACTTTCCTAGCTTAGTGATAGGCTAGTTGATAGGTTTGGAACCTAGGTTGCATAACTCCTTTTGCGGTAGAGATAGCAACATACTAGCAAAACCGTAGTTGCACATTTAGATAGTTTATCTTTTGTATATGTTTTGCTAAGGGTTTAAAAAGAGGGCATAGTTTAGAGTTAGAGTTTTAAGTTGCCTAATTCACCCCTCCTCTTAGGCGTCATGGTCCCTTTCACACATCATGATGAGGCTCCATATAGGAAGAAGGAAATAAACGATAGACAAAGACGAGACATATTTGAAGATTTGCTTCGGATAAGTAACAATGGCATATTGAAAAGGAATAGTACAACTATTATTGCGGCGAAGTACAATGTCCATATACGTACAGTCCAACGTGTATGGCAGAGAGCAAAAAAATGTTGGGCACAGGGCAAACCAATAAATGTCAATGGTTTGCAACCTAAGAATTGCGGTCGATGAGATGGGCCTCGCCTCTGCGCCCACTCCGTCGCCCTTATTCTTCAACTACGAGCCTCAATCTGGTGGATGGCTGCAAGACTGGTGGACGGGAAGGAAGAGCAGTAGGCCGTTGCGGCTCTCGGACGGGGAGAGACCACGAACTGCCATGGGAGGGATGGAGGGAGTGAAAGGATAAGCCTTATCCACTGTCTGGTTTTTTTATTTTTCTATTCGGTAGTGGACGACAGGAGGTGACGGATGGACAGGGTGTTGTACTCTAGGTTATAGGGTGGGACCCACACTAGGACCTAAAATGACATCCATTCTAGTACATTTTTGAATGCTTCGACGACTTGTATTCTGGAACGGAGTGAGTATATATTAGGTAAAATATAGTATGATGACCCCTCCTATTTTGTTGGACAAGAGTAAGTGGCGATGACGATAAACAAAATTAATCCAACATAATTATTCATGAGAAAAATGTAAAACAATGAATATGGCAATATGTTATTAGATTATTTTAATGCCTTTACTACAATATAGTGGTGTAATGGTACGCAACAGTTATGATGAACATGTGCTAAGAGCTTAAGATAAATTTAATTTGTTGCTCTATTTTCTACAAACTAGCACTAGTTTACATAGCTCTTGCTCTAAGCTTAGAAATAGTGTTTAGTGAAGTTTGTATACCGGCTTGTAATCTTATATGAGATCATACCAACGCGTTTGTTGTGTGGCCGCTGACCGTGTGCTAAGACAACCAGGCCCGCGATGTTTTGGCTGTAATCTCGATAATGAAGACCGAGATGATAGAAACTTGGTCCAAAAAAAGTCTATAGGAAGACTCCATTGCGTGTGGGGAAGGCTCAGTGAGAAATTTATGAAGTTAACTGATTAGAATTCCTTCCAACGAGACTATAGAGAAATGTGACCTCCAAAAAAAAATTCGAATTCTAATTTAAAAAACACAGTTGCCCCGCTCCTATAAAGTTCATGCGAAGCGAACAGCGTGGTAACCTTAACAGAGTTGGTAAAAATAGAGAGCTAAACTCGTGATTTAGCTAACCTCTAAAATAGAAACCCTAGCCAAAAAATAAAAAACTCCAACCTGTATTTCCAATAGGGTGAGGTGAATAGTTAGCAGGCACATGCAAGCTATACCTAGCATGCGATAATTCCGAGATACATGACTTACTATTTTAGAAAGTAAGATACAATAGCTGTTAGACTTTTTTTTTCTCCAAAATAGTCAAATATAGATTGCACAATATGGATAGCTCTTCTGTTGGAGGCTCTAAGCAGACAGGAGGGCCTCTTATCATAACAAAAAAAGAAAAGGTTTTCAGATAAGGTCAAAAGGCGGCCGGTAACAAACTGACAAATAATTTCCTCTTAAGAACGGACGGCTCATTTCAGTCGGCGCACAAGAACGCGGGACGCGGGACGCCGGCAACAAGGTGCCGCCCTCCAGCGAATTCGAGTTGTTCGAGAGGACCCAAAAAAGAAAGAAGAGACAGAGATGCCAGGCAGAGAGCGGTAATCGTGAGCAGCCAACGAGCTCTAGGCTGGCTTCCAGGCCAGCACCACATGCCTCGAACGAAGCTAGCCGCTGGATGCCTGGACCATCATGGAGTGGAGCTTTGCTGCGGTCAACTCATAACCACCACCAAAGATTAAGATACTTAATATTGAAACAGGGGATAATAATGACGTTTCACGACAACCTGAAAGCTTGACAGAATGTGCAGTGCGAATTTACTTCGTCTCGCTTAACCTAGAGGAAAGCAGTGACTTGTGCTGGATCCAGATTCTACGGTATTGGATATGCACCAACTGCGGCCAAGATAAAGCTAACCAGAGAGGGACTGTATGAACAAGAGTACTAGGCTACGCTACCATGGGACGCTAGCGGAATCCACAGTTGAGGCAGAAGGACCAGCTCGTTCAGAGCGCGGCACGTGTTCTTTTGGTCACTGCTGAGGAGGGTAAACGGGCGCTGAAGCAAGCCCCGGAGCCTGCTGCTGCTGTGGCTTGATCCCCCGAGTGCGCATGTACTGCAGGAACTGACCGGGCAGTTCCTCCAGAAGAGATTGTACGACGGAGATCTCCCCACCTGTGCACAAGGACATAGAATCGTCAGCGATGAAATCGTATTGGAGATGGTAACAGTTCTGTTTCTAAAGTGTGACAGCTGGGGCTGGCATGATGCAGACTGCTCCTCACCTTGGACTTCCCTCATGGGGACAAACTGGACGACTGTCGCGTGTCGCAATCCTGCCAGTAGAGCTTTCCAGTCGCTTACCGTTGTCTGCGTCTAAGATCTGTCATGTACAATTGTAAGTGGAGCAGAGAAGATCATCACAGAACAACGTTGCAATCTAAGAGCCTTTGTTAAGTTTCAGAAAAAGAATAAAGTACATCATCATAACATAAGTGGACAAATTTTCTGGCAGATGCAAGTGACAGCATGCCTGCAGATTCATCGAATGCAGAGTACCTAGAGGTACAATTAAAAAAGTGCAAAGCTATGCTGCGATGAACTGCCAGACTAAACTATCAAGTGCTCAGATGGACAGGTACAACATGCAACAGCTCAGCTTCATTTAGCAAACAATGGTGAGGTATCAATCCCTTTGTGTATGTAAGGAATTCACTTACAGCATAGTGAAAATGCGCATACAGTTCATTCGGGTTAGAGCTGGCAGGTAAATATTCAGACTACTTTCTACTCCCTCCGTTTCAAATTATAAGAGTTTTGCCTTTTCTAGATACATTGTTTTTACTATGTATCTAAACATAGTGTATATCTATGTGCATAGCAAAAGCTAGTATGTACCTAAAAAAGCCAAACCGTCTTACAGTTTGGAATGGAGGGAGTATTTCTCGAGAGAGGGATTTCTGAGGTCAGCTCTTACCTCCATTTGTTTGAAATCAGCGTTTCCAACGCCGACAATGAGAATCGACAATGGCAGGTCTGATGCCCTTACAATACAATCTTTTGTTTCTTGGATGTCAGTGAGAACTCCATCCTGCAAAAAGGGTCAGCTAAATGATGTTTCGAACCAACAGAGGTTATGTGCAGAAATTTGAGTATTTGACTGCGTACCGTGATAATGAGAAGGACAAAATATTTATTGTTTGAATATTGAAGGGACTGGCTTGCAATTTCTGCAGCTTTGTTGATCACTGGCCCGAACAGAGTCGGCCCAGCAAGGGAAACACTGTAAAGAGAAGAGGTGTATGCGGACATAATGCCTTCAACTCCAACCACCTGTGTTCATAAATAAAACCTTAACATCAATGATGATCTGGAAATTTAAACACCATCATTAGGTGAATAAATAAACATAGCATCAATATAAGCAATGCGAATGCTGCCAGTAGTATAGTTCATTGCCCAGTTTGTTCGCATATTCAGCAAAATTGCAAGGGCCCCACATGATTTGGCAATCCCATAACTGCACCTAACAAACATACTATATCTAAATCTACCTACTGTGTTACGATATATGGTTGTGAAGGTAGAGAATAGAATATAACACAGAAATATGTTCAGCGTGGTCAAAAGATATCTCAGCAGACATGAAGCTCACCTCACAGTCATTTGTAGCAGTATTCAAGTTAAAACAATGTGATACATGACCTTGAGCCCTTGCTCCAAAACCCCATGCAGGAAATCGCCTATCAGTGTCATAAAACTGCAGAACTTCTCCAACCCCAAGTATTGCCTGGTGTTGAATCCAATTAGCTCGCTAATGTTACCCAAAAAAATTCAGCAAAAAACAGATCCTAACCTGTTGATACGAATTAGGTCTGCCAGAGGGGTCAATGTAGTGCAAGGACTGTGGTACACGTGGGTCTCCATTCGAAGCTGAAAAGACAGAAAAATCAGTCACATAATTTAAATATAGACAGAGTTACAGATATTATAACATCAGCTGACAAATCAAGCTAACCAGTAAAATCTACAGCCACCATGAAATTGAGCTCAAATCCACTGGAAATATAGTCTAAGAAAGTATGCTGGACTGTTTCCTGCAACTTGTCCACAAACAATTGTCCTTTCATCTGAGACCAGTTTAGACATATGAAGAGAAGTTAGCTTAAGTGACTCTTTTCTTCAGTATATCCCATCATATAGTAAAAATTCAAAGTTTCAAACCTTTCTTTGTCCCTTGTGGCTGTAAAAATTTGCTCCAGACTTTGAGGTATATAGATTTTCAAGCTGAGTAATAGTTGTCTGGAAGGCCCTGTTATAAGACAACCAAGGGCATAACTCATCTTAGAATGGACAGCAAAAGATAAGAAATAATTCAATAGTCATTTACATACCCTATCAGTACATGGTCACCACTGGAATTAAAATCAAAACACTCAACTAGAAGTGGGTTATCCTGAAATATAGCACAAGAAAAGGTTGGTCAACAATGAGTTATGCATGTGCTAAGATATGCCAACGGAAATACCATCATATCTGTAAAATTTACTTACCTTGCTTCCATACTGCTGTGATGTTAAAGTGATTGGCCTCCAAACAGGGTTCAAGTTGTCAGGTACTACTTCCGTTTTGCAGATAGGAATGGGACCAGCAGTCTCTACCACTTTAGATATTCTTAAGAAGGGATCCTGTGTAATTAATATCAAGTAACACTTATGAGAATTATAATTATCAGCTTATAGCATTACTCTAGCAAAGGAAGTTTATTTATCCATACACTTTTGGAGAACACATCTTTGTTTTCCAAGTTCACGCAATGCAGAGTCATCTCAACTGCCATTCTAGAGGAGTCACTTTCTTCAGCATGTACTGTGATTGTTCCATGAAGTCCATGTCCACAATCACTCCGAACATTCAATGTCAGGCTATGGTTAAATTTTGTTACAATCTGTGAAAGAAAATAAAACAAATCAGGCAATGCATTCTTCCTTCACTCTTAAAATTTGCAAATATTTAGATAAGTTTGTGTAATACAGAAAATGCCAAAACAAATATTCACGGTATTTGCAATCATCAATCTAATCGATGTTGTAATAACCTCTGATAAGTTGCAGCATGCTTCCCCCAGAAAATCTTGCTGAGACAAATTCAACATCTGCATAGATCAACAAATGCATATTTTGTAAGTTGTATAGAAAATTAATGACTATAAATCAAAGCAAATCTATAGTTCTGATATGAGCCAGGAATCATTTCCCATTGTTACATGATGATTTTTTTTTCTTTCAAAAATTAATGCATACAAGTGGTTGAGGTAAAATGGAACTTTTATTCTAAGCTATATTGTATTTGCTATTTTTTTTTCCTACAAACAGAACTTGAGAGAATTGCTGCCAGCTAATCACCCATCTCCTTTGAAGCAAATCTTTACTGACGTGTGCAATACATAGAATAAATGGTTAGTAGCCATACACAGAATACTGTAATCAAATAAGAAAGGATTGTTGGCTGATTGAAACCAATATCTCGTCATCAAGTAATGAATTTGAGAAGAGGCACAGAAAAAATGAATTAAGGGTACAATATTAATACCTTCACTGGAGTGTTGTGGTACTTTGTGTCAATATCATATATCCTGAATCTACCATGAGTTGAAAAACAGTAGCAGTTAGTAGGAGTTTTCTGCAAGTAATATTTACATTTCCATCATAAGATACTTACATGAGTGGTTGCACAATCTCAAATTGGTAAGACATTGTAACCTTTGTGATCCATGAGGGCTCCAGTGAATTTAAAATCACTTCAGTACGGCCAATCTCCTCTAGTTTTCCTTTTATGTTAGTGTAGACCACTAGCATAGGATCACTCTAGAGCAAACATACAATATATCACCTTTGGAAGAAAAAAGTAGAGATGCAAAGTAACCCAAGCAAACTTAAGCAATCTATGTCCAGTTTCAGTAATTATACACTGTGATACATTAATTTTATGTGAGTAAGGCATAAGATAAGTGATGGTTGTTGGTAAAATACAGGCATACCAATATGAAATTAATATTACAAGGACCATTTTAAACAGTATTAACTTATAGTCTGCTCATTTTTCACAGCACAACCAATCATTTGTAGCTAAGAATATTCAACAACACAAAAGTCAGAGAACCAATTCAAGGCTTGATGTAACAATTTTTTTTTTTTGAAGTAATGATATTATGCCTCTGGAGAACGGGGTAAGTACTACTACTATCACGATGGAAATATTAATTAAGATTAAAGTACTTGAGAATGCTAGGTTTCACCTTTGAAAATGCATCTAAATTCCGCAACTTCGATGCTGAAAATGATAGCTGCAATTAGAGGAATAAAATAACATATCAGGCATCAGCACAAGAGATCGTCAGATTGACATCCACAGCTAACTCAGGAAAATGTGAGTAAGCTGTGCAGGTAGGCCTAACTGGTGACACAGAATCATAGGTTAGTACACCATCTTTCTAAGGCAATTAAGATCACTAAGAAACACTTAAATCCAACCACCCAACAAATCATAAATAGCTGTAAGTTATATTGTATCCAAATATCATGGAGAAGCTGGGATGTGGTAACAAGATTTGCATGATGAATGTAGAATTAATAAAGGTAATGCATGAGACCAGATATCTTCATGTGAGTGGAAAATAGCAAAGTAAATTGTTTGGGACATTTTAGATTGTTTATAAGAGAAAAAGAAACCATAACAAAATTAAAATGATAGTGGTTGTGTGTGTCATAAAACAAAAGACCTTCGCCTCCCCCCCCCACCCAGCTTCTCCAGCACCCACTCCACTTAAAATGTATTTGACCTCGCCTAATCCCCTTGCAGAAAAGCAGAAAAATACCTCCAGTATTTTTTAGATTACGGAATAAAAGGATTCCAGCCTATGCCTCCAATATGAAAGTTTACAAAATCGTTACACTAGTTTCAGACACAATGTGATGTCAATCAACGTGAGGAACCAAAATTGTAGACTTAATGTGCACTATCGCAGTTCATAATATAATCATATGCATTTTCGCAGTCCGCCTATCCATGCCAAGGTAGAGCTGGATCAAAAACGTAAGACGCATTAATCGAGGAACGCAACTGCAGTACAGCGAGATCAATTTCTTCATATTTGGAGTCCAGAGCATTTCCCAGAACAAAGTTAGAACAAAATGGCCATACGAAAACGCGTGGCCCGCTTGAGTCCGAGCAGTTTTGGTGCCTACTAAAAGTGAGCACCGAAAAACCTGAATGGGGACACATTAACAAACCCCAAACCCCACCTCACACAGAAGTTAAACCAACGCATTTGCGAAGGAACTAAACAGCAGATTTCTGAAATCATGAGACCACAGTTTGAGAGGGGAACCTGATTTCAAATCCCAAAATTAATTTCGAAACGAGGAGCAACCGCACAGCCACCAAAATCCCAATCCCTCCCGAACCCAAAAACCCTATTCACCACACCTAAACCGCAATCCGGATCGCGCGTTTGTTTACCTCGATGGGCGTGTAGAGGCCGCGGAGGCCGCGCGTCTGGAAGAAATAGTCGACCGCGTCGTTCGGCCCGCCCTGCTGGGCAGACGCCACCGCCGCACCGCCCTGGCTCCTCACGCCGCCGCCGCCGCCGACGGCCTCCATGCCGCCGCGCACGTCGCCGTCCAAGGAGAAGCACCCTCCCATCCCGATCGATCGATCGATCTCCTCCAACGTTTCCACTTACGAATAGATCTCAGGCAAGTGCAACGGCACCAAGCGATACAGGCCCCGTTAGCTTCGTGGAAAAAAAAAATGAAACACTGTTTCGACGGATTTGTTGCTGAGGAAAAAATATTTCAGTCCGAAAAGTACGAATACGGACAAAGGCCGTATTACTGAACTGAAACAGCCAGGAGTACTTGAATTTGACCTGCAGCGTCGCGGATATTTATAGGTGAAAAAAAACCCACCTGCAGAGTTCGCCTCGAGACGGACTTTTTTTTTTTTTTTGCCTTTTCGGCTTTTCTGATCTGACTCGGATGAAATTGAGTGTCCTACACGGAAACTTTTCGTTATTCCTACTACGCGTTTTCTATTGATTTACCTTTCTATTGATTTACCTTCCTGTAAAGTTACTACGGGTTGATTAGTTGCCAAGCTATACCCAGTTTCAAAAAAAATAAGTTTAATTTGTTTAACTTTTCAGAAATGGTAGGTTAGGCTAGTCGTCAACCAAATTCCCTATGGTGAAAAAAAAGGTGCTTAGATACCTACGTGATCCTTAGAGCTGTCATAGCTGTGTGCCTTTAAATTCCGACGCTCCGAATATTAAGGGCCTGTTTAGTTTCTACATAAACTTCCTAAAATTCATGTCATATTAAATGTTTAGACACATGTATAGAGTATTAAATATAGACTAATTACGAAACTAATTACACAACTTGCGACTAATTTACGAGACAAATCTTTTAAGCCTAATTAGTCCATGACGAATCTTTTAAGCCTAATTAGTCCATGATTTGGCAACGTTGTGCTACAGTAAATATATGCTAATGATGGATTAATTAGGTTTAAAAAATTTGTCTCACAAATTAGCCTCCATCTATGTAATCGGTTTTATAATTAATCTATATTTAATACTCCTTATAGTATCTAAACATTCGATGTGACATGAATTTTAGGAGCGACTAAAGAACCAAACAACCCCTAAATCAAAGCAATGCCTCAATTTGATTTTCGGCTGTAGACCACAATGTTAAAAAAAGACGACCATAAGACAATGACTGTATTTTTAGAATGGGCCACAAACATTGTGAGTCACACACTTGGCCCCGCAAAGTTTCCCTTCGTGTTGTGGCCCAACGTCTTTGAACCCGTCAAGCCCGTTGGGCAAGAGACAAAGCTCGCAAGAACCCGCAAGACCCGCAACAACTACATCTCCTGAACCCTACTGCTATCGCGTTGTCACGGTACGGTGGCGTCGGGCGTCACCCTCCTCCGCTCGCCCTTCCGGCTCGTCCTGGCCCTTGGCGTAGATGGGAACGCCAATTCCGGCCGTGACAGGCGGCGGAAACCTAGCCCTCGACTCGCGCTCCTCCATGGTGGAGCAAGAGGAGGCAGGAGAGGACGGGGGGCCATGAAGCCTCCAAGATCCTAGCGTCGGCTTCTGCGGGATTGGGGTGCCAGATCTCGGGTGTGGCTTCGTCGTCCTACAATTTCTTACTAGACAGATAAATATGGGTAAGGATTTTGCTCGGATTCCCTTTGGTTTTGGTTGTTTACCTCTACTGTTCTCTCTTGAACTGATATACGGAGTGGAGCATATTATAGAGTTGACACTCATAGCGCTCCTCCATGGTTCAAGTGATGTATCTGGCTTGAAGGTAGTGTGCAGGCAGCACTTTTCTTATGTAGTAAGCTACATCTCTGTTGGTGCCTGTGGAGCTTTGTTTGGCCTCCTTATATGTACGCTTTCAGAGATTATTATGAACTGTACTACCTATTCAAATGAGGTTAGCAGAAGCTGTATTATATGTTTACTGTTTTGCAAGTTTCTCTGTTTTTTTGGCTAAGTTTCAGTCAGTTCACTTTGTTTTCAGTGAATACTGTATGTGTACTTACTGTATGTTTCTCTGTTCCAGCCAACTCTGTTTTGATCTTCAATACATAGATACTGTATTGTACGTCTTGCGGATCTTGCATACAAGTTTGTTGTATCCACGGAACACTTGTCCGCAAGATCTGCAGCTTTGTGGCAAGCTGCAGGCCCGCTAATAAACTTCGTGGCAAGCGAGGCGGGTTAGCGGCCAGCCACGAACTAGCCTACCTGCAAGTTGAATTGTGAGGGTATACCTTAAAAAAAAGTTTCTTACAGCCAACCACAAGCTTAGAGTGTACCACAAAAGTTAGAAGAAATATTTTCTCTCCCTCTCCTCATGTTTCTTCTTCCACCATGGCTGTACCGCAAGAAAAGTAAAAAAAAACTGCTCTCTATGTGGGGGCTGCCTAGATGTCCACCAATCCTACAACTCATGACTTAACTAATGCCTTCTGTTGTGGGTCCTGAAGAGATCGCAACACCTAAGAGGAAGAGATGAATTAGGTATCTTAAAATCTACTTCTTAAATTATGTCCTCTAATTTTCACCTAGTTAAAATCTATGCAATAAAACAACATATCTAGATATGTAACTAAGGTTTTACTAGTTGTGTTGCTACCAATAAAGCTACATAATGACACGAAGAGGATCAATATCATTCAACAGAGATCAAGCCAAGTGTTGATTTGTGTTGATGATCAAGTGGCTTAATGAAGAGCGATGGAGGAACTTCATACTATGGGCAATGATCAAAGGTAGTGTGGCTGGCTACACCTATGGATGATAATTGAGTAGAGAAGAGCTTGAGTGAGTTTAGGATAGATGATTGTACTACTAAGAGGAGCAAATTTGTTTGCATATCAGTTATCTAGTGTCACTTGAGCAATTAACATTTCATGTGTTCCTAGGATTGGCAGTCGCTTCCTTAGTGGGTGGCACAGAGTTGCTTGGGCCAACGTCGTCCTCGTCAAGACCAGGAGCGAGTGGTTGGCTATGCAAAAGAAGAATGTACAGAGACGGAATCCGGTGGCCATGAGTTGGTGTTGCATGGCAACCATGGCCTAAAGTGGTGAGCTTGTAATCGAAGGGACCAAAGCCACGACAAGGGGCACCGTCGTGGCGACCATGAGGCTTGATGCGCTCAAAGAAGATGTGTCACTATCCAATGGGGCCATGCAAACTCCAACGACATGGTGTTGAATGTTAAGTAGATCACGAAAGTTGTGAGAAGATAAAGGCCCCGTTTGGCAGGGCTTCTCCACCGACTTCAGGAGCCGTTTGGAGCCGTTTTCTACCAAACGGGGTAAAGTAAAATAGCTTCACTTGTGAAGCCCCTAAAAACATGCTCTCACAGTGATTTGGGTTGGGATGGAGCCAAAAAAAAGTGGCTTCTCCTGGCTCCTCCTCCATGCTCATAAAAACATGCTCTCACAGAGAAGCCATTTTGCCAAACGGTTTACTAAAACCGCTTCAGCTCCACCGGTGGAACTGTTCGTGGAGCGGAAGCAAAAAAAAAAAAATGGCTTCGCTAGTGAAGTGAAGCCCTACCAAACGGGGCCAAATTATTCTCGCCACTGTTCTTACCGATGACGATACAGAGTCCTTATTCTTTAGAGTAAGGCATACTCACAGTGACGGACCTAGGTTTTTACCTCTGGGTATGCGCAGCAAAAAAAATTTCTTATGCAATTCGGTGAAAATTTCCTTTTTTTATTTTTTTACATTGAAAATTTTCACTTATCTCTATGACTGGCGGACCCCAGGGTATACGGTGGCCCACCCTAGCATACCCTGTGGGTCCGTCCCTGATACTCAATGTTGAGCTAGAAAGTAAGCAACCATTCATCACCATTGTGGCTAAATGATATGTCCCTTTGGAGATATGGTTAACTGTCTAATCCTAATTTCTTTTCTGAAGCTGTCTAATCCTAATTTCTTAACAGCTTCGTAAATGGATGAGATCATCTCTTAAAAAGGTGCTGTTTCACAACAACATTAATGAGAATTTACCTATAAAACTAAAAGTTGCAAAAAGGGATTTATTATCATTATAAAATCCTCAATACTACCTGCTTTGAGGCGGCCAGGCGGGGAGCCAGCTCGTATGCTGTGGTGAGATGCAAGCCTGAAATGATGCCTTTTGTAATAAGAGTCTAAAACTATGAAACAGACTATCTGCACACTATGCCAACATATCAATGTCATAACACAAGTGAAGTGATGCACCTCATTATGCTGTAGATGTGCTACCTGCAAGCAGAAGCAAGCAAGCAGCAGAACTACAGGCGTGTGCACCAGGCCAACAAGAAGCATTTTGCCAGAGCTTCATTTCATTTTCTAGGTTTGTTTCCAGAACGACCCGTTGCATTTTCTAGGTTTGTTCCCGGAACGGGTACGTTGCAGATTGGGAGAAAGGCAGCAGTTGATCAACACTAGACAGCATAATTCTAGGTTTGTTCCCGGAGCGACCCGTGTTGCAGATCGGGAGAAAAGCGCATGTATTCCAACAGATCCGCACCGCGTCGCACGCGCTTAGCGCGCTCCCATCATCAAAGATCTCGTGGCACCGCGTCACGGGCGGTTAGGGCTCCCATCATCAGAGATCTGGGTTGGGTCACTTGCCGTGGTCAGGAGAAGTCCACGCGCTGGCTCAGTATCAAGGTATCAGCAGCAATAATCGCGACGTATTTACAATATCGCTGCTTCGGCAACTTCAAGCAATTCATGCTATGTAATAAACACATCAGACGTGCAAAAATTGTTCCAAACATTGTAAATAACCAGAACACGCAAATCAGGCATAGCAGACAAAACCAAGGCGGCAAGCAACGAGTTGCATAAAGACAGCTACTGGTAGACTTTCGAAAATTCCATTTAGCAGCGCCCAAAAGGGACAATGTCTGAGAGCATTCAAGTTTTACCGATACTGATAGTACCAGACGACAGACAAAAGGCACACCGACAGTAGAGCCCGACGCTGACGCTACCCTAACAGAAACAGGCCGCGACGCAGCAGAGCTTAACAGTTCACACAATAACAGGAACGACCGCATACAAAACTTATATGATAGTGATAACTCATCTAGGTATTGCAAAAGCAGAAGCAGGATTAACGACAGGTCGCATCATTTCTTCTTGGCAGCAGCCTTGGTCACCTTGGCGCCGGTCGGGTCCTTCTTCTCCACACTCTTGATGACTCCAACAGCAACCTGTCTGCCTCATGTCACGGACAGCAAACCTACCAAGGGGAGGATACTCGGAGAATGTCTCCACCACCATGGGCTTGGTGGGAATCATCTTCACCATACCAGCATCACCGTTCTTCAGGAACTTGGGTTCCTTCTCAAGCTCCTTGCCAGACCGCCTGTCGATCTTGGTAACGAGCTCAGCAAACTTGACAGCGATGTGGGATGTGTGGCAGTCCAGCACTGGAGCATAGCCGTTGCCGATCTGCCCAGGGTGGTTCATGATGATGACCTGGGAGGTGAAGCTGGCAGCCTCCTTGGCAGGGTCATCCTTGGAGTTGGAGGCCACATACCCACGCTTGAGATCCTTCACAGCCACGTTCTTCACGTTGAAGCCAACATTGTCACCAGGAAGGGCCTCCTGAAGAGCCTCATGGTGCATCTCCACAGACTTCACCTCAGTAGTCAGGCCAGTTGGACCGAAGGTGACAACCATACCAGGCTTGATGACACCAGTCTCCACACGACCAACTGGTACAGTTCCAATACCACCAATCTTGTACACATCCTGGAGGGGGAGACGCAAGGGCTTGTCTGAAGGTCTCTTGGGCTCAGTGATCTGGTCAAGAGCCTCAAGCAGGGTTGGGCCTTTGTACCAGTCAAGGTTGGTGGACCTCTCAATCATGTTGTCGCCCTCAAAACCAGAGATGGGGACAAAGGCGATTTTATCAGGGTTGTACCCAACTTTCTTGAGGTAGGATGAGACTTCCTTCACAATCTCATCATAACGGGCCTTGGAGTATTTAGGAGTGGTTGCATCCATCTAAAAACAGAGCAGCAACAGAATACCATTATCATTAGTTTGATTATCCATGCCACATAGACAGTCTATGCTTGGAACTGAACAATACTATTAGGTATTAGCTTGATGGAATAAATCCCATGAACAGCAAGATCACATCATTCAAAATTAATTGGTACACAAAACATCTCTCAGGAATAAAGTTGTTTACAGTGACATCGCAGAAGTAACTAACGAACACATAAATAGATCACCAACTACCATATGATCCACATATATGTAACCAAGCTCAGGATGTAACAAATACAAAGCAGATACCAAAATACATAGCTAACCAGGTATATGTCAATGTGATCCTACTACTAATTAAACGGTAACATCAGCACGTTAAGTAACCATACCAATCAAATGAAGACAAACAAATGCTGCTACACTTGTACATGCATTATTTATGCACCTAAGTGTTCCAATAACTTTTAACCACATTACTCAGCTTGAGTGAAAAACTTATATCAAAATTATAGAGAAAATGTTTCTGCAACAGATCTTACTAGCAAACTAATGATGGTTATTAAGTTAATTAACTACTAAACATGAAAGAAACAGAAGGTTAATGAAAACTCAAGCCACTAATTGACTTGGCAAATTCCGTATACAACATATTAGCATCAAACTCTATATACAGCTCACATACTATTATGCCAGAGTATTAACTAATGAAGAGTGAAACAGAAATTCCTGGTAGCATACCTTGTTGCAGCAGCAAATCATCTGCTTCACTCCAAGGGTGAAAGCAAGGAGAGCATGCTCACGGGTCTGGCCATCCTTGGAGATACCAGCCTCAAAACCACCAGTGGTGGAGTCAATGATAAGGACAGCACAGTCAGCCTGGGAGGTACCAGTGATCATGTTCTTGATGAAGTCACGGTGTCCAGGGGCATCAATGACAGTGCAGTAGTACTTGGTTGTCTCGAACTTCCACAGAGCAATATCAATTGTGATACCTCTCTCACGCTCAGCCTTGAGCTTGTCAAGCACCCACGCGTATTTGAAGGACCGCTTGTTCATTTCAGCGGCCTCCTTCTCGAACCTCTCGATCACACGCTTGTCAATGCCTCCAAGCTTGTAGATCAGGTGGCCGGTGGTGGTCGACTTGCCAGAGTCGACGTGGCCAATAACCACAATGTTGATGTGGGACTTCTCCTTACCCATGGCTGGAGGTGAAGCTTAAACTGTTAAGCCAGAAGAATCAATTATTAGAAACACTAGCAAACATCACATATTTATTAGATGGGATCTAAACTTGCAACCGCAGTAATCAGCTTTAAAAATGTTTGATACACATCAGCAGGGGAAAATAAAGCAGAGCTAGAAACATTATACAGAGCAAACAATATAATATAAGCAGCCCTAGAAAAAATAAAGAGTGCACTAGTAAGTGAGCGCACAGAATTTTGAGCGAGTAAGACGAATTCAAAATTGGACACAATAACTTTACAAACCAGATCAGAAATTTTGGTTATGCGACGAGGTTGCAACTATTACTGCACATGAACTACAAAGACAGATCGAGAGCAAAGTATCTGCAAAACAGAAGCTACAGCAGCTCTACACCTCAAAAACTTCGATCTGACTTTTCATGAAGACCAGGTAACACGACCACAAGCACAATCAGCAAGTCGTCGGTCCCTAAGTTATTCATCGGATCCAGAAGGAACTATCCGTAAGAATCGGTACGTAAGTAATTCATCGGATCCAGAAGAAACTATCCGTAAGAATCAGTTCATCGAAACACGAAAGCAAACAAAACCCCAAAACCCTAAGGGAATGGAGGCGCAGTAGCTACCATAAATCGCACGTAGAAGAGCGAATCACTATAGTCACGGGGAGGCAACAGAGTACAACTTTGATCCGGTCGCTATCGCAGCAATCAGCTCGAGAACAGAGGTCGAGCGAGAAAGGATGAGCCGAGGAGAAACGATACCTTGCAAGAGAAAGATGGCAAAGTGGAGGCGCAGTCCGCAGCAGACGACGGCGGGCAGTCGGGAAGAAAGGCTCTGGCCTCTAGGGTTTCGGGGCGTCGGCGTAGGCCGAGCCAGCCCAATAATGGACTCGCGAATGGGGGCCCAGAGAGAGGCCCGTATATGGATGACTGAGGGGTTAGTTCGGATGCCTGAATTTTTAGGGCTCCTTCGCTTCTAGAACCGTTCCGACGATTTCTAGGAGCCACGTTGCTGGCCTATGTTGCTAGACTAATCTAGGCATGTTTGGGACAGTTCCTATGTTGCTAGACTAATCTAGGCATGTTTGGGATAGTTCCTAAAAAAAGTGAATCTGGATTTGAGATTCACCGTGGAGGAGCCCCACTGGTGGATCTAAGATCCATCGTGGATCTATTAAAAATTGTTTGGCTATACAACATCTATCGGTGTTTGATGATCGATAACTCGTCACAAGGTTACCCGGGACGATGTTCGAAGAGTTTCGGTGTACGCAGAACTCGACAGTAAACGTAAAGAGACGAACGTTTTACACTTGTTTGGGCCCTCTTGTCGAGTAATAGCGTTTACGTCAGTCGACATGTAGCCTTTTGTGTTGGATTGATTGTATGATTATTAAGGTTAAAAGGGGTGCGTCGTACCTCTCTTTATATAGGGAAGAGGGTAAGGACACGTATCTAGTCCTAGTAAGTTACAAAAGAAGTGTCCTAGTCCTATTACAGAATCTAGGTTTTATAGTAAGCCAACTAAGTTGTTCTGAAATAGTTTAAAGTCCACGTCACCTTGTTTCGCGTCCTTCAACAGATCGTGGGCCATCCCAAGGCCCATCCGGGTAGACCTCCCGTGGGGAACCCCTAGGACCCTGGTCCGTCAAGCCCTAAGCGTGTCATTATTGAACTCAGAAGCCTTCTTGTTCCTCATGGTCTTGCCGAGTAGAAACAAGTGTAATCCGAGTGCTTTCGTCAGTGAAGCCATGAGGTGCTTTGTAAAGCCTTCGAGTGACGTGCACTTTTCAGGAAAGTACACTTACTGAGTGTAGCCCCTGAGCCTCTTGTTATTTACAAAACAAAGAATTAGAGGATTTAAAAGAAAAATATCCATAGAGGATATGTACTCTACAGCCCCGATCTTGTGTCCGAGTACTTATACTCAAGACAAGGATCTACAAAGAATATACTCGAGGATGAGAGTGTCAATGAAAATTATTGCCCTGTCTACTTGTACAAAAGCAGGAAGGACCTATTGAAATCACATGCAAAGCATTAGTACAGTTGGTCCAAAGACCCTCAATATATCCGTGAGAATATGCCATCAAAGATGCTACCGGGTGTACTATAACTTCACACGTGCTAGGAAAAAGCTACCTATACACTAAAAAAGGTGTAGTGAGATGCACTGTACCCTTGTAGTGTAGCACGTGAACCTGTGTAGGAGTCAGTAGTTTGTCTATGTATTTCACGTGAACCTGGCCTATAAACGTCGTCAAAACACCTATAGAACCCCCACTGGTGAGCACTTGAACCTCAGTTGTAGAAGAAACAAAATGGCTCAGAGTTTGTAGCTTGCAAATATGGTAATGAGCGAAGTAGACTAGCCCTGAGAGTACTCGGTTGGCATAGCCAAGAGTTGTAGTGACTAAAAGAATTCTTGTAAGAGGGTTTAGAGATAGGCTAAATCCACAGTTGTGTAGCAGAACCGCCTAAAATAACACACTTTTGGAGACGCTCGTCTTCCACTAGACACTAAGCGCCTCAAAAATGGGCTAAAACGGGCAGTTTCGTCGAGCACACCCAAAGATAGAACTCGAAATAATCCACATTTTACATTTAGGATCAATAATGAGTACGGGCTTACAATACTTAGTCCATTTCATACAACGCAGAGTCTTAGAAATTATTTATTACAATGACAGAGTTCAAAGTGCGATAATTAAACAGCGAAATGTAATAATCATCTAGCAGAAACGATACATGGATCTATCTATGCCCACCAGAAGAATCCTCTACACAAGAGCTAACTCCTCAAGCTGTACCTGCAATAGGATAAACTAAATCCTAAGTATACAATATACTCGCAAGACTTACCCGACTAGTGGAAATATTTTTCTGACTCTCAAGGATATGATAGGCAATATGGTTTGATGTTTTCTTTTGTTTGCGAAAAGCGTTACTAATAGTGTGAGGTCAAGTTTTATTAGCAGTCATGATTACTTTATTAGCTAATCATTCTAGGTAAGCACCTGTTCTATCTTCAAGCAAGACTTGAGCAATCAGAACAATTTTACCACCTTTCATCTTCTAGTTCTTACTACGGTGCTCGACCACAGCCAAGTCATACCGTCTCACAGAAACAGCGATTTGCGAACCAATGTATCTCAGCTGGGTACCCCAAAACACACGCCCCGCTCGTACCCTAGGCACAAACAAGACCAACCCATTCCACTCCTATCGAGGGGTCCAGGTCCCCGTCCAAACTTGGACTCCAAGCCCCCACACTTGAGACCCGATCTCAGTATGCTGCTTAGACCTCTACCTTTCTCCGCCTCCAATCAGTCAATCCAGAAAGAGCCAGAACCCACGACAAGAGCGCAACGAGCCTTCCCTCTCCTATAAGCAATTATGTGCTCAGGATAATAAGTCTATGACCTGACTACTATCCATAGCAATGGACGGTCCTCAATCAACATGGACATAGAAAAATAGTGTAACCAAGCTAAGCCCCATGGCCGCGTGTGGGGGGTACAACCCCGGATACCCACAGCAGACCACATGGGGTGTGCCATCAGGGGCGACCCAGCCCACAAGATAAAGCCTTGTGGGGCACGACTCTGCTCGGCGCCTTCCGCAAGACACCGGGGAGATATCCCGAAGATACTACGAGATCTGTTAGGATACGTATGATTCCAAGATTCTTGTAATCTGTTATTACTTTTCGGTTATCTCTCAGATCTAACCAACCTGTAACCCTGTCCCCCGGACTATATAAGGCGGACAGGGACCCCCTCCAAACTCACACAATATCATATGATAGCTAATACAAACCAACAGACCATAGGAGTAGGGTATTATGTCATACTGACGGCCTGAATCTATCTAACTCGTGTGCCTCTGTTGCCTTCTTGTTTTTTATCACACACTTCTCTGCTGATCAATCTACCTTCATGGGGTACTCCTTGGAGGACTACCGATGATATTCTGTCGATAGTTGGCGCACTAGGTAGGGGTGTGCGTGCTGTTTCCTTGTCGAACAAGATAACTTTTTTCTGCAGGCTCTTCGTCCCTCTCATAGCCCGGCCAGATCTTTACGGTCGGATCCATCTCATGGATCATCAACGCTGGCGATATTCTGTCGACACCGCGGGACACAACTTGTTACACCCAACAATACCCATACCATACACCTGCCTGGTCTCCATTTTTTTCATCGTTTTATTATGAGAGTAATAGTAATCACCTATTGTGAGTACGCTACCAACAACCTAAGCATAGCAGCTACTCGAACCTGCACTAGTAAGACTCTTAGGATATATATATATATATATGCATGTGGTTTCTATAAAACTCTTGCAACGTAAATGCACAACACACATATATATACGATGTATACGAAAAACATGGGTTATGCACTACGGCTTGCCTTGGACCGGTGCGGTGTCAGCTGAGTCAGTCAGTGGTAGCTTTGGGACCTCCTCCTGCACGAGAATCTCCTCCTCGTACTCCTCGACGATCTCCTTGAACTCGTGCTTGCCGGTGGTCAGAATCTCCACCAACTCATTCTCATATGCATGCGATGATGATGCAATAATTTAATATTTAAACAACAACAACTTTTAAAATAAGAACACATAGGCTAGATCTAATAACTAAGATACTAAGCTAACCATTTGCTCTATCAAATCAAGTGTCAAGCTCACCCTAACAAATGCTTTATTGCATAAGTCAATATTCTTCTTTTATTCATATTAATGGTTTAATGGATATTTAGCTACCCTAATAAATAAGTTATCTTAGGGATACAAAATTACAGTAAGCACATAATAATACAATAAAGCTACTGTAAAAATTTTAGGATTAAAGCTATCACCAATTTACCATAAAAATTCCTACAATATTTATCCTACTAATATTAAGTACTTTCAAATGATTTGATAGGCCTTAGCATTAATATAGATATGTATAAACTAACTACACTATCAGATAGACAACGATTTTAGGAACCTAACAAAATTAGTTTCATAATTTTTGGACATCTACACGAATTTATATTAAATATACAAGTTTAGCTCAGAAACTAAATTAGAAAAGCAACAACTAATTCATTTAGAAAAAAGAAAGACGATTTCACTGCGCAGCCCACATATGCGCGACCCGCGCGAGGGGGCCCACACACGTGAGGTGGCCCACGACGGGGAAGCCCGTGCGCTGGCGCTTTTGCAACAAAGTCCTCGGCTTCCTTGCGAATCACACCTCACTATACCACAACCAACGATTAATGTTAGACAACGATTGCTAAAACATAGTATTAACAACCAACAATTGGTCGCTACAAATTTCTAACGAAGTATCGGTCGCTATGTTTCCTTGTACCGACCGATAATCGGTGGACGTATATTTTCTCGGAGAATCGGTCGCTAAAAATATATATTAAGGTCCGACAATTGATCGCTATAGCCTGATTTTATTTTGGCGCGTTCGGCCCAGCCCACTCGCATGAAGTGAAATTTGCGTGGCCCACCCGTTGTAGTGTCACCAGAAACCCTAACTCCACCACCAAACCACCCCCGTTAGCCACCATCTCTTCTCACGACTCTCACACCTCACGGACTCAGCACCCAGCTCCGCTCGTCACGTACGGACTCACCACCGCCGCGAGCTCGGTGGGGGCGCCATCCCTACCCCAGCCGTCATCCTTGCCACCACGGCCGCCAACCCCAGCGCACTCGTCGGAGCCCGAGCCGCCGCAACCGTCGTCCCCACCCCGTCGTCACAGCCGTCGTCCCTGCTCCCGCCGGCCACGAGCTCGAACAGAGCAGGTACGTACTCGTTCTCTTCCCTTCCATCCCCGTCCGCTACTCCCTTGTCTTCCATCCCCGAGTATGTGCGGCTGCCCTGCCCTCCATCTCCAGTCTCAGCTCAAATCAAATCCCCAATTGGCCAATCCGATCCATCCTGCTGGTTGCTGCAGTGGTGACTGGTGAATCCGTAAATCGAATTTCTAGTTCTCCTAGTTTTGAGCTTTGCTTGATTGCTTCCCAATTTCCGATTACTAAATGCTAAATCGAGTAGATCCAGGCGTCCAGCATCAGTAGGATGGTATAGCTGAAGAAATTAAGATGTTGTGATTGTTATCCCAATTTTTCCCAGTTCGTACCTTTTTTTAATCTTACATATAAAAAAACCTTGGTGTATTTTTAGGTGAAATGGTTAAACAGGATTATGGTGCAGTCTGTCAGCCGAAGAGGATATCACCTTAGCTACGACCAATGCTTCTGTCGCATTTTACCCACTTTAAATTCTTCCCAAACTAGATTTAGATGGATACCCATTTTGATATAAGTTTGCTCCCTCTCTACACAAACATGTGACTATACATTGGTTTACTTCACTATGAAGAATATTGCACTTCACACCACGGCATACGTAGGATGCTACCTGGCAGTTTATACACTGATCTGAAACCAAACTCTCATGAATGCTGGTTTCACGACAAAAAAATTGTCACTTGGCACATTGTTACGCTCCTACTTTGTGTTCTCAGTGCTTGTGAGTAGTCTTTAACAATGTGTCGAATGTCAATCACCTTCTTGGATTTTGCATTCTTGCTGTATCGGTTATCTAATCTGGTTGTAGTTACCATACACAGGATGAAGAACTTGCACAATCATCAAGTGTCTATGTTACTGTTTCTTGCTCTTGCTTGTGGCATAGCAATGTTTTTGTTCATAAGGTGTTTGGTACTCAAGTTTTGATGTGTAAGACTCTACAGAAAAATATTCTATGAACCTACAACTATCATCTTGTTTTTTCATACTTCCTTGGAAGTGCTGGTCATTTCTGTATTTTCTAATGAAAAAAACCTGATGATTTTTTTTTCACTATATTATCTCATTTTCTGCTTTGCTGCCTTGTCCTAGACTCAATCAGCTAAGCATGCAAATAGGGATTACGTACTGCTTTTATCTTTACTGCTGATCGTGAGCATTTTGTTAGAATCTAGAAAATATAAGACATTTGAATTTGTCCTGTCAGTTTATTCTTTGACATATTTTCTTTTGCTCCTCGTGATACATTTGATGAACTTTATATGTGGGTACCTTCAGTATCCCGTGCTTCATTAACTTTATAACTTCTTTCCTTTTCCCCTCTGCAGCTTTTACTGGATCTGGGAATAATGAACTTATTTCTTCGGCCAATACATATGCACAGGTTTGTATAGTTCAACATCTCTCCCTGCAATATTATCGTGTAGGATATTAGTATAGAGTTAACCTTTCCTTTTTGTGTCCAGTAACGTATATCAGTATTTATACTTGCTTTCAGATAAGAGGATTCGCATGGCCTGTAGTTCTTGTTGTATTAGTTACTCAAATTGCTAGATTCTTGTGCCCATTCTCTTTCTCTTACTTAAGGTGGTTGTGTACACACAGTTGTCTATCAATTTTAATGTGACATTTTCACTGTTAGGGGCGAAATATGTGGTACCTTCAGTCTTTTTTAGTGCCATATGGAAACTTCCAAGCTGAGGTTTCTAACAGTAAATCAAATTTTAGCATGGTTTCTTTTGATATATTTGATGATTTTACGGGTCGCCAATCTTTATTTTTACCCATATTTTAGGAAGATATTTCAAGTGCAGGTATGAGGTTGTGAGGGGAAGTAATAGAAGGGGAATGGGAAAATGGTGAGATTATACTAAGCATCCAAGTACACAAGGAGAAAGACTCTGATGATGATATGAGGGTAAGGCAAGCTGCACTGTCAAGTGCCAACATACATTCGATCATAAGCTCTGCAAGTGGTTTGATGTGGGAGATGGAGATGTACTTACTGCCTCAGGAGTTTGTAACGTAGCCTCGTTTAGTAATGGAATTTACCACTTTGAAAAAGCTAGAATTCTAATGCCAACTGTAATTCCTCCTTTATGAATGAGATTTTTTTATATCCACGTGCGTGTCGCACATTCATGTTCACTAGTATATGACAAATGGTCAAACTTATAATTAGTGATATTTGTGACAATTGAAGGTTAAGCAGCAGGCATCAAAATTGCCTCAAGGTGTTTCAGGTATGTTATTCTTAGGTCACTTATATATCTCCTCTTTTGACAGTTGAAGGTTAGAAAGTTTCATGATGCTGATTAGTGCCTATACTTTGTGTTTTTATACTCTGGACTTGCAGCAGGGGGAGAGAAGAGCTAGAACTCAGGTGGTCAATCTATATCTGATTTCTACCTTTTTCTGTTGAGGATGCATAAATGTTTTCTTATTTGTAATATGTGTGTGATTTTGGTCAGCATGTTATGATATTATCCTTTTCAAGCTTGCATGCAAACTGTTGATGACTTCTTGGAATGAAAATAAAAACCTCTTATGCCTATAATTTTGGGAATGAACCATTTAGTGAAAATTTTCATGCTAGTCTTTAAAGTGCAATTTACTACATGACTGTTAGGAAAGACTTAGACTTCATCAACAGTTTGCCGAAATTGAACGTACCCAACTAGCTTCCAGAAATCTACTTTTGAACCTTGGAGATGATATTTTCCTATTTCTATTTGAGGTTTCCTATTGACTATTTTCTAGTCTCAATTAGATTATGGGTATCACAATTGATTGGTTCCTATGTAGGTCCCATAATTAACTTCATGTGTGTACTGTGTTGTGTTCAGGTGGAGGGAGGCCTTGGAGGTGTACATGATGCTGGAATCTGGATAATGTCACCAGGAAGTCAACATATGACATTTTGCTTTTGATAAGATGGAGATGAGGCATTTTGAGTTAGATTGTGCAAGCAAACATATGACTTGTGCCCGCCATTTAACCTGGCTAGGTTGTATGTGTTCTTTTCCTTTTGTAATGATGACTTGCTGTCATGGATCAGAATCTCAGATGATAGAACTTGATGTATTGGTAAATGCTGGCTTCAATGAAACTTGAGATCTTTATCTGATGATGTGGTTGATGAAGTGATGTGACATGCTATGGATGTTGATTTGATATGAAATCTGGTTAATACAAAATTTATTATATATAATTATGCCAGTTCATAGCGATGGATTATTGGTCGCTAAAAAGTTTAATATCATCGAACCATTGGTTGCTATAACGTGTGATAGATCATTGGTCGTTATAAATACTAGCATCCAACTATCAGTCGCTGTAAACCCTATCGGTCGCTATAGATTTATAGTGACGCAACTTACAACGATTTATACATCGATCGCTATAAAGTTATAGCGACCAATTCAAAGTCGTTACAGATTGGCTATGGTATAGTTTAAGTCCTAATACTATTTCCCCCCTCTCTTAGACACTCTCACTTAACCCCCTGACTTGCCTGAAATTCCTCCGCGCGCACCCCCGGCGACCCAGCGCACGGCAGCGCGGCGGACGCTGATACAGTGTGGCTGCGCCGGCCACCTGGGATCTACGCCGACCCACCTATCGGGTCGGTCACCATCCCCGACCATGGTGGCTACACTAGACGGCGGTAAGGGGTGGTGGGACTCACCAGGGAAGGCTGCAACGACACGTGATCATCTGCGACGGCGACACAACTGCTTCGGTGAGCTCGGGCAACTATAGGCCTAGACGGTTGGTGAGCGAGCATTAGGAGACTACCACGAGTCTGGCCGAGGTGACGGATGGAGTAGAGAATGACGGAGGAGGGCTAGCCACGTGCGGCCGAGCCATGCGGTGACGCACCGCGGCGGCACGGTCGCGTCAGCAACGCCAAGGAAGCGGTAGAGGTTCGGCTAAGACGCGCATGGTAAAGAGAGGATGGAAGCGAAGCTAGTGGTGCACTAGAATTAGTTCAGGATGGACAGGTGGAGGGCTGCCCTCGGCTATGGCTGAGCGTGGCCTTATCGGCACGGCGATGGGGAAGACTCCAAATTGGAGCTTGGCCGTGCATGCTTCAAGGCTGGGTGGGGTCGGGCAGCGATAGGGCTTAATGACAGAACCACGGACGTGCTGAATTGGATTGTGGTGATCTCTCGCTGGTTAATTGTGTGGGGCGTGGCTCCGACAGCGGAAGTGGTAGGAAGAGGAGATGGGTCCGAGCTCTGGCCATCCTCGCCTTGGCGGCAAGCAGTCAGCCAGACCCGAGGCGACGTCCGCGCACTCACTACGCGACAACGCGACCATACCACGTGCGCGCGTGGGGAGGCAGGTGGGGGCATGGCCTGCATGGCCGCAGCGCCATTAAGGCGAGGCAACGGCGCGAGCAGCCGGGACAGCCCATGTGCACGTGATGGCAAGGCAAGCAGCGATAGCGCAGCACGGCGTCACGGTGGCAGTAGCATCGCACGACAACGACTGCGCCCCAGCTGCTCAGCAAGGCGACAGCGGTGGTGACGATAGCGTGGTGGCGAGTGGAGCAGCAGCGCAGCGGCCCGCAGCACCCGGCTACAGCTAGACCATGGCTAGGCCGCAGGCAGCCTTGGCCCACCACACGCGGTAGCGCGTGTGCGCGCGCGGGGCGAGCCAGTGTGGTGATGTCCCACCCGGCCAACCAGCCCAAAATCGTGTCGTACATGAATTTTAAAGCGTCTATAAAAACTAAACGGTTGCTCTTGGAACCAAACCACCTTCACCATGCTCAAGAGGGCATATCAGGCTACCAACCTGAGGTAAAACCTGACACCACCTCTTAACTCAATTCCATAAAATAAATTCCCAACCATGACATTGTCTTGCTGTCTATATACTTAAAAATCTTCTGTCTTTGAGCTGAGTTTTGATTCCAAGTTCCATTTCTAGGCTATTAGAAGTATTGACTAGCAATGTTGTTTTTTCTACAGCAAAGGTTGCATTGCAATCTACAAAGTTTGTACTTCAAGATTTATTTAGGTACCACACACATGTTCTATAATATTTTTGCTCAATAAAAATTGGTTTTCAACCCTACTTGATATACATGAGCTACGAATCAACTTTTATTTAACATTTTTATTATTCATTTTAGGTTACAAGAAATTTATCTACACACTTTATCACATGCATTACCACATAAACATAATGCTCATGACATGGTTAAGTAGGTTGGTATGATGTAACACCGAGGGTGTTACAGGTTGTGCACAGTAGAGTAGTTTGGATCTGCAACTAGAAAAAAATCTTGTAATGGCTGGTGGGGTGGCACATCCAGCAGTCCCATGTCAGTTCTTCTAGGGTGCCTGTCGACGTCTATCCATGAAGGGTCATACCCAGACCCGAATGTGTACAGATGGCAGTCGGCTGGGTGGAAAGTTGTGCGAGTGGCTCATCCTGAATACTAGCATGTAGGCTTCCTGTTGCAGTAACTATGCTCCAAGGGTAGGCAACCAACAAATCTTCATAGCCGGATAGTCTACCCAAGGTTCTAGGCTTGGACACACTGCACTTCTGTTATCTACCTAGATGCATGACTCTTCTCTTAGATCTAGGTGCATCGGGTAGAAGAGTACCTACTGAGAAGCACTTAGAGTATGAGTACTCTGTTATATTCGAGTAGGTATTGTCTTTGTTATTGACTGAAAAAATCTTGTACTGAGTGATCCTGAATCTTGTAAAGTGTTCAACTTTGTATCTAGGGTACTATTGTTGAATAAAAAATCTTCATCCGAGTACTGCACTAGTGTAGTGCATACTATCAAGCAATTGTCCAAGTAGTGCAGAATCATCCGGGTATTGCACGATGTGGCCGTGTAGATAATAGTCATAATGTGGCCGATACCTGGACGGAGGAAATCCAATGAATAAGTCCTAAACACATTCTAACACGTGGGAAATCATGAAAAGGCGTGCAAGCATCGTATCAAACCGCACAAGTGTCATTAAAATGGAAGGGAAACCAAAACGTCGCGCCCATTGGCATGATTATCGGGCCACGCTGTAGTGGAATCCCTATATAAAGGTTAACCACCCTGTGTGTCTTCTTCCTCCGTTGCATTCCACATTCTGCTTAAGCCCCCATGCCTCCTATGAGCGCCATTTCCCTCAAACCTTAGATCTAAAAAAGTTCTCTGCTTGATGGGTAAGGGCAAGAACCTGAGCGCCACCGCCAAGAAGGTTGCCAAGAAGAGGGCGTTGGAGGTTCCGTAGATGGCTGCAGCCATCTAGATCTGGCTGGCCAAGCACAAAGCCAAAGCACCTTCAGAAGATCTGCGATTAGGGCTACCTCCCTGACCAAAAGCTAGGGGAATGGAAGGCGCCTGGTGAGCACCGCATTCCCAATCTTGAGCAGGGTGAAATTGTGCTCTTTATTCCATTCATCCAGCTTGGGTTAGGGTTGCCAGCTTGTCTATTTTTACATGGGTTTTTGCATTACTATGACATAACCCTGAACCATCTGAACCCTAACTCCATCCTACATCTATCAATTTTTGTTCATCTTTGTGAAACTTTCCTTGGTATTCCCCCCCCTCCATCACTCTTTTTCGCTATTTCTTCAAACTGAAAGCGCACCCAGACGCCGTAAATCCAAGCATTTTGGGGGTGCTGGTATTCAATTTCATGTGGGGAGGAAGAACGAGTATATCCACTATACCCTGGTGGATTCTGTGAAAAATTAGAGCGTCGAGTGATTTTATATGGGAAACATGTGGTCCCCCTAAGAAGTCCATAGCGACACTGTGCCAGTGCCCAACAATTGTTGGGATAAGAAGATGCTGAGTGCGATGGAACTTGAGGGTATTCATCCTTTCCTCACGCAAATCTGAGCCATGAAGAACCAAGGCCTTAGTGGAGTTGGAGTAGTTGCCAGCTTCATTAGACACCGAATACAACCTCTATAAGAGAGGATCCACTATGGGTTCGAGTACACCAGCCCTAGAGGACCTAGCTCGGGTAACCACCGATGAACTGATGGAAGGTGAAGTTCTAGAGAGAATTCAGAATGTGCTTGCGTTGGTACAGGTGATAACATACCAATACCTAGAGCATGATCATCAGAATCCGCCAGTCGATGTAAGTATATTGACATTGTAATTTGTAAATATCTTAATACTATGGAAAATTGACTCCTATGTGTTGATTGCAGGAATTGGGGTGAAATTTCAATGATTTGTCTACCCGTCCTTCGCGTCTTGATTCTAGAGGAGTTGGCGGAAGCAGAAGCGACATCTGGCAGAGCAGCCAGGAGATAGCGTCGCCTCTGTCCTCCCCTATGAACCGGGAAGCCAGGGGCAAGTCTGAAGGATAACCCGGACATCGTCATAGTCCAAGCAATCCCGAGTGCCAGGCAGGGAGCCGCTGGCGGGAAACGGTCGCTGGAGGCTGATGTTGCCGCTGGGAGCGGGACAATGCCCAAAAGGCCCCATCGAGCCTGCACACTAAGACCTGGTAAAAGATGTCTGGACTATCTCCAAGTAGTTTGATTGTTATCTTGTGCTAAATTCGATTCATGAACAACTACTGTAGATGAGGCTATTGAGTAATAGGCGAAAGAGGAGGAGGAAGACACCTCATTTTCCGTCAAACAATAAGTATTTTTTGAGTAAAATTCTATTGCTGAATTCTTGAGATAGGTATGCTTGATAATGTTTATTTGCTTTTAGTAGGATGCCGCCACCAGACCTGTGGAGCACTCGGGTGCCAACTCAGGGTGATTGTATCCTGCTTGGACAAGGTGCTAGCACTGCTAGTGATCAGGAAGACTCAGTGCTGTCAGCATCTGTATCAAGCCTGGAGCTTGGTGGATCGTTTAGTGGGATGTCACTAGGCAAGCCCACCCTAAAGAAAAGATCCAGTGCCAAGTAAGTGTCGCAAAATTCCTCTGTATATTATTTTTGTTCTCGAGAATCACTTATATGCTGCTCATCCTAGGGTAAAAAAGGCACTAAGTGCCCAAGGGATAGAGTGAGAAGCCCCGGGTTGAAGAGAGCCCATGAACTGAGGGTGACCGGGTGGAAAAAGGCTAGGTAAGCGGGCCTGTGTCTCCACCTGGGTCTACTGAAATGCCCCAGGCATAGGGTTCGACATCTGCTGTTGGTGAAGCAGAGCAACCTGCGCAGTCAGGTTCTATGGAGAGGGTGGAGGTGCCCTAACCACAGGTAGCAACGCTAGTTAGAGATGAATCACATCCGCCACCCGAGCCAAAGCCTACGGGGGCTACTTCTAGAGAGGGAGTGTAGAGCACAAGGGGTGACCCAAGCACTGCTGCACCGAGTACTCCTATCCTAGAGGCGCTGACGATGAGCGCCCTACAAGTGGAGGAGGATGATGTCGTCCCGGTTACTGGACCGGGTACCCTGCTCCAAGCTTATAACCCGGAGTTCACTAGGTTGATGAAGTCGTGGTCTAGGCTACTGAACTAGGCTTCTGTCTTCGATGGCCAGTTGAGGGTAAGTAAATACATTTTATCATTTCCTGCTGTAAATTACTTCCAAATTCTCATGCCGAAAACAGTCATATGCTCAGGGTGTGGAGCTGAAAGCCTCTGTTGAGGTTCAAAAGATCTAGGCAGAGCTCACCAAGCTGAGGGAGGAGTAGGCCACGAAGGAGGCCGAGTGGGAATCTACATAGAAACACCATGAAGAGACCCTCTATATCCTCCGTTCTCAGATTAGTGAGGCCGAGTGGCAAAAAGCATCCACCAAAGCAAGGAAAAATGATGCCTTTGACTCTTTGTTGGAAATGATAGAGAAGGCTGAGCTCTTTGATACCAAGATGAAAGGTAAAAGAACTGTATGACTTCCCTATAGTTCATGACACATAGTAGTCGGTGATCATGATGATGATCGTTTGTGGTCCTTTTTGTAGAAGAGCAGATCAGAACCCAATGTTTGGAAGGCGAGGTGAAGGAGCTGAATGAAGCCCTAAGAACCCAGCACAACCAATCTAAAGATGTAACTGAATGAGCGAGTGAAGAACTTGCTCGAGCTAAGTTGATAAAGCGAGGAGCTGATTGTGATCTAATGTAGGCTCTGAAGTCAGTGAATGACATGAAGGCTCAGCTGGAGAGAGCACGTTAGAGCAGAACACGCTTTGGGAAGCTATGAAGCCACTCACCCTCCTCTTCTGTGAGTCAGAAGATGGCAAAAGAGGTGGGTGGATATAGTGAAAGACATCCCCAAACGCTTCAAGGGTTATGTGCGTGGAGCCACCAAGGTCTGTGTCCAAAATGTACTCAGTACGCTCCGAGTACTATACCCAGTTGTCGATCTTTAGTAGATAACCATGGACTATGACGATGAAGGCCACCTTGCTACCATGGAGAGGGCTGAGGAGCAACTCGATGGGCTTGCCACCACCATAACTGATGAACTAGACCTTAGGATGGAGAAGCCTAATGAATAGGCTATGTAAGTTTGAAAAAACTTGTTGAGCACATGTGTCGGGTAGGAACATTGTAAGAAATGATATTCTTTTGCTTGTGTAGGCTTGTTAGTTTAATGACAATACTTTGCCCTTTATGCTATGAATATGATCCATCTTATTAGGGTACTTGAGCACCTAAGATGGATTTTTCAAATCCTTTAGACTTGGTAATCTTTCAAATAAGACTATAGTCTACTTAGGCTATAAATTTGTCTTATTGAGTCCCTTAGAAAGGCACGTAAGACTGAGTAGCCGAGTAAAAACTTGATCAACATAGTTGCTATGATTAAAATCATGTTGGATCCTTCTATCGATGTTAAGTGTTTGAAGTCACTTGTTCAAGGAACCCATGTGACAATTGTTTGTTGTTAGGATCTCGTCCCGTAGCCAACAAATCAGGTTACTTGCTTCTGGGAATCACCCTACTGAGGATTACATACAATTGTTAAACTAAATGTCGGTAATTGGCTCCTAGCCAAGGAGATGTAAGCCATCTGGGTAGGAGGCGTATCTCATGTAACATAGCTTAGTACTCGGTATACAGAACGAGAACTATGTGTCGAGTGAATTTAACATATTGAGAGATGTGTAGCCGTGCAAGTAGTCAGCTGTATATCTCGTATATGACATAAAAACTTCAACAAAGGGGGACAACTATAAAGTTGTGTAAAAAGAAAAAAGATAGATTCATCTAGCGAAGAATATTGATTATGTATTAATAAAGAACCTTAAGTACGAACGCTAGGACACTGAATTTACTTAAATAAGAAAACTACTTAATAATATTAAGCATAAAATCTCCGTAGCTGGTCGATATTCTAGGAGTTAGGTACGGGATCGGCATCCTCTATGATTAACTCAAAAGAACCTAGTCGAGTAACTTTGGAGATGATGAAGGGCCTTCCCAGCGGCTGAGTAGCTTGTGGAATCTCGAGGTATTCTGGATATGTTTGAGAACTAGATCTCTAACTTAAAAGGTATGAGGGCGCACGTTCTTGTCATAGTGACATCATAGGCTTTGCAAGTACCTGGCAGACTGGAAGAGTGCGTTAAGCTTAATTTCTTTAGCACTGTCAATTTCTAGCCATCGGGTTTCATCTGCTTTGCCTTCGTTGTATTATTTAACCCTGGGAGAGTTCCATATCAAATCTGCTGGTAAGATGGTGAAAGGTCCTTGTGTCGTTTTGGTAATTGAGTGATAAACTAGGTGGACTAATTGTGTTTATGTGAGATACATAGGTGATTAATCCATAAGTACATGTGTGTGAGCAACATATGCCATGAAGATGAAAATGGAACGGAGATGTTGCAAAGCTCACACATGTGATGATGAAGGAGGTTATTGCACATGAAACATGACATTGAGTCATGTGATCAAGGTGGAGAAGATCAAGACATGACGTGGCTTGATGGACTGGTTGCAAGCGTGAAGGGCAAGTTGGAGGCTTTGGAGCGATGGACCACGTGGCGGTGAAGCTTGAGCAAGACTTGGCGCCGATGGATGAAGGCAACGGTAAAAAGCAAGTGAAGTCAAGATCGATGAACCAATATGATCACGTGATGATATAAAGTGGATCATATCATTGTTGATTGTGTTGGTGCATGTGTTGCATTAACATTGGAGAAGAAGGAATGGAATGCACAAGGCAAAGGTATAACCTAGGGCATTTCATTTCACCGGTCATAGGTGTGTAGAGAAGTTTATGACCGGGTTTAGGATTGATGGCCGTACTATCAAGAGGGGCAAACTTGTATGCATATTGGTCATCTAGTGCCACTTGAGTGATCTAACTTTGCATCGTTGCTAGGATCGAGTGACGTGGCAAGTTGAGTGGCTAATCCTTTAGAAAATGTTTATGAAAAGCTAACACACATACACATGGTGGTGTACACTTGGTGGTGTTGGCACATTTGCAAAGGAGAAGAAGTTGGTGAAGAAAAGAAGTTAGTCGCGCTGGTCACAGAGTGACTGGACGCATTCGGTGTGTATACCAGACATGTCCGGTATTCTATCTAGACTTCAGGTTGTCAGACGGAAGTGACCGGACACGTCCGATATGGTGATCAGATGTGTCCAATATTTGGACCCAAGGTGAGTGACTAAGTGAAAGTGACCGGACTCTAGCTCAGATGAGTGGCCGGACACTGAGGAGTTACTGTTCAACATCTAGTCAAAGAGATAGCCTGAGGTAGGATCGCAGACAATGACCGGACGCTGCGACCGGACATGTTTGGTCGCCATACCGGATATGTCTGGTATGACTCAGTAGTCTCGGGTTTTAGCGCTATAATTGATCGGACGTAGGGAGCATCTGGTCCAGAGTGACCGGATGCGTCTGGTCGGCCCTAGGAGCTTACTAGACTTGATCGGACGCTGTGGCTCAACGTTCGGTCATTTTGAACAGCGCATCTGATGGGACATGTCAGAGAGCCGTTGGCGGCAACGACTAGTTTGAATGGGACATGTGGCGGGTTAGCTGCGACCGGACACAGGTGACCGGACGCATCCGGTCACCACCGGATGCGTGCAAACGACCTGCGCATCCGGTCATCCCAAAATTTGCCCAGTGAAGGGGTAACGGCTAATTTAGCCCATGGGGCTATAAATAGAAGGTGGTCTCGGCCATGGCTTGGGCTATGTGGTGCCCGATGTGCGGGCTTGGTGGGTGATGCCAATTAGCCGCCGAATCACCAATTGAGCGGCCGACACAACGGGGACTAGCATGTTGGCAAGCACGTGAACCTCGGGAGAAAAATCACCGTGTCAACTTTGTTCTTCCCATTGGTTTGCAATCCCCTTTCATAAGCTTGTATTTATATTTCATATACATTGTGCTTGTGTAGTTGCTCTTGTAATTAGTTAGCATGTGTAGCTTACTAGTTACCTTTATGCTTGTGTAGCATAGAAGTAGCTCCCTTGCGTGGTTAATTTGGTTTGTGTAACCTTGTTAGTCACATTGCTTAGTTTGTGTTGATAAGTAATTGCGCTCTCTAATTTGGCATTGGGTGCCTTGTTATTAAGCATTGCTAGTAAGCTTAGGAGTTTTGTGCTTTTGCTTACTAGAATTGTGTAGTAGCTCCCTGGTGTGTAAAATACTAGTGGCATAGGTTTGTGAGACCTTGCTCCTTGAATTGGATAGGTGAGCTCTAGCTAGCCCAACAACTTAGTTGCTTAATTAGGATCTTTGCAAGGTGCTAGTGAACATTGATAGTGGGGTGTAGTCTTGGCTAGACCGATTGTTCTAATTCCGCACTAGTTTCGGTTAGCCAACGTGATTAATTTTAGAAAGGACTATTCACCCCCCTCTAGTCCACCATCTCGACCCTATAGATGGCCTCAGAGCCATAAACAAGGAAAAAGGTAGAGTACCCTATCGCTCTGCTTTGCTGAGTGCATAATCCCTGAACCACCTTGGGTAACTCGTATATCCACTTACTATCGTAGTCTTTAAGTTTATCAAATAGCCTAGGATTTAATCTGGCTAGGAGTAGCCCGTTAGCCATCTCTACTTGGCCGTTTGCTTGAGGATGGGCTACAGAAGCATAGTCAATGCCGATGCCACAATCTTGAGCCCAACTTCTTAACTCAATAGATGTAAAGGGTGAGCTAAGATCTATAATGATTCGACTGGGCATACCAAACCGGTACATAATGTCTTGCATGAATTCAGCTGCTTTTGTAGCGTTGAACTTGATGAGTGGCTTGTACTCTATCCACTTGGTAAAATTATCAATAGCTACATAGATGTACTTGAAACCACTCGGTGCTCATTTGAGGGGTCCAACCATGTCGAGCCCCTAGCATGAAAAAGCCCATGATGGAGGAATACATATAAGGTTGTGAGCTAGGACGTGGGCTTTTTTGGCAAAGAACTAACAGCCCTTATAGTGTCGCACTTGCTCTTCTACATCTTTGAGTGCTGTAGGCCAATAGTACCCAGATCTGAAAGCCTTGTCGACTAAAGTCCTAGAAGCTGCGTGATTACCACAGCACTCGGAGTGGATTTCCTCCATGATCTGCTGCCCTTCTTCATGTGTAATGCATTTGATGAGAACACCAGATGATGGGCCCCATTGGTAGAGCCTGTCTCCAACTTAGATGTAATTCTTACTTCAGCACGTGATCTGCTCTGCTTCTACCGTGTTGTCGGGCAACTTGTGATCTCGGATGTAATCAATAAATACTTGTGTCCATACCGGGTTAACCACTAGTACCTGGACATCAGGAGTCAGGGTACTGGTGGGTGTGGAGGTGATGAGGACATTACTTCTTCATCACATACAAGCCAAGGAGAGGAGAAGGACCAGCATGGGCGTCCAATTCATCTTTCTCATGGTGGAGGCCTAATCCAACTGAAGTTGGGCCCATCTCGGGTTCTAGGACTAGTCTACCTTAAACTGGTCACCCAGGATGCATCCGGACTCTGTTTTCAATGATCCACATATGGGTGGAAAGCTAATTTGATAAGGAAGCCCATCCAAGTGGTCTCACATCAAAATACCTTTGGAATCAATAGGAATCGTTGAAACAATTTAGCATCCAGAATCTAACAGGGTGCTACGACACCGTCTTTTGGTCCATTGGACCGTGTATCGTGTTTGGGCCCATTAGGGGGCACGTCCAGGGGGTGATGCCTAAGACTCTATAAATAGCAGCCATCACTCTCCTTAGGGTTTGAGTTTTGTTTAGTTCTTGATTTCCTTGTGAAACATACATTGTTTTGCTGCAACTGTGCCGCCAAGGCTGCTTGCTGTGAACTAGGGCCCCAGTTCTTGATCTTGTTCTCCTATGGCGATTAGTCCTTTTGAATAAAGACTTGAACTCCTCGTTATCATAAGCCTCATATTTATTTGCAATTTCAAATTCCATTCATCCTGTTCTTGCTTGTGTTCTCGATTCACTTGCAGGAAAGCCTTCTTGGCGAGGTCAATCGCGTTTGCGTGGTTGATAACCAACAGAGCAGTGGTGTAACGGTTGCAAGGGTCCGAATCAATCTTGGTTTGAAGCCTAGATCATGAATGTTGAGTCTCCACCAATCTACACTATCATAACTTTCGGAAGATCGGGCCTAGTCTACATCAAGTGGTATTAGAGACCTTGTTGCCCGTTAGGTATAACTTTGTTTTCCCCTTTAGATTGTTACTATTTTTGCATTACCTATAGTCCACAAAAAGCCAAAAAAATACACCACCACATATTCTCTGTCCTATAGCCTCGTTTAGCTATGCAATTTCATCTCTGTTTCACGTTGTTGAGTTTGTGCCCTAGGTCAAGCTCTGGTTGCTGGTTTTAGATCGATTTTGAGTCCAGTTTGTGTTTTCCCTTTGTTTTTCATCATAATCCGTGAACACCTTCAAGTCTTGCTGTGTTTCCTTTATATCCATCAAACCCTAGTCCACGCCATCTAATTTGTTATACTTGTCTTTACTGTTTCCATCAAATCCTTGCTCCGTGACCAATTTTGCGCGTATTGTTCCCATTTTTTCCTCTAATTCGGAGTCAGTTTGTAAAACTGGTCTAGTTTTCGCATACGAACTCGTATTTCGACATTCCATATATCAAAATCGATTAGAATTTTTTTTGGATCCGTCCATCCCCTACCTTGTTGGGGTCAAAGATTTTTATTTTGGTCAAAAACTGGTTACAAGATCCTCTTTTTGTGGTCACAAGCTTTTTGTCGATTTTGAGCACATCTTCTGAAATTTCCACAGGCCACGCCTTTCACTTATTTAAGCTCATATTTTCTGTAGTTACTTCTTTTGTGCTCCTAATTGAAGAAAAAATATCAAAAAATAAAATAAAAATAAAAAGTCTAGAGGGGCAAAAGTGAAACAATATGTAGAGGAGCATATAGAGAGCGCCATTTGAGCTGTGTTTGCGTGTGCTGAATTCTGTCTTGTTCCTAATTATATTTCTGCTATTCACATCACTTGATACATCTGGTACTTGGAACGTGAGTAGGCCAACAACTAAGACAAGTACTTGGGATACTTATTCAGCTTTGCTATTCAGTTGCGAATTTTGCTATTCCTTGCTACTATATTGTGCCTGTCCAAGCTCCACTTTCTTCTAACCAAGTACATGTTCGCCTTGTAACTATTACACTCAAGCTACAATGGTATTACAGTCACCGATCGATTGCACCGCCTGTTGCTTTGGTAAGAACACTTGTAAGACCATGGTAAGACGCTTGAGAGTTAAGTGCCTTGTTTTTCCTTGTCCACAACCTAAGTAGTTGGTAGGGATAATACTATTTGTGTTGTCTTCTTCTTTCTACTAACCATGTCAGGAAAAGCGGAAGGCAGCGGCAAAGGAAACAGAGACACACCTATAGATTTCAATGATTGTGTTTCTAAGAATGAGCTTCGTGCTGTTCTTGATGACAAGTTCAATGAGATCCTTCAACAAATCACTAACTTGGCCAAGAGGATTGAAGATGTTGAACGACGACATCCTAGACCACGTCCTAAAGAAGAAGATGATGATCTCTCTGAGGAGGAGGATGGCGACACAGAGGCTGAAGCCGAAGCTCAACGACGTGCTGAGGATGCACGTAACCATAATCGGTTGAACTTTAACCGACGCGTTATGGGAGGTAATAACCAAGGTAATAATGATCCTTTCTCTAAAACCAAGTTTAAGATACCTCCTTGTTCTGGTTCTGCTGATCCTGAAGCATATTCAGATTGGGAGATGGCTGTAGATAAAAAATTTTGCTCACATCAAGTCCCTAAAGAATATAGAGTTAGACTTGCTACTAGTGAGTTTACTAGTTTTGCTCTTTTCTGGTGGAATAATATTTGCAATAATGTTAATGTTAATGCTAATGCTAATGCTCAAATACCTCAAACCTAGACTATACTTAAACGACGAATGAAATCGAGATTTGTTCCTCCATACTATCAGCTTGATCTGGGATTAAAACTACAACGTTTAAATCAAGGTAGTAAGACTATTGAGGAATATTATCAAGAGCTTTTAATTGGTCTAGCACGTAGTAACATACAAGAGGATGAAATGGATAAGTGTTCTAGATTTTTTGGAGGTTTGCGTCGTGAAATACAAGATGTTCTTGACTATAAAGAATGGACTAGATTTTCCCAATTATATCATTATGCTCTTAAAGCTAAAAGGGAAGTATAGGGATGACAACCTAGGCGTTCCATGACTCCGTCCACTCCTTCACGTCCAACCGAGGTGAGTAAATTTTCTGATGTGCAGACACCACCAACGCCTGTAAAGAAGCGTTCTTCTATCACACCTTCTTCTAGTGGATCTGCTACACCTTCCTCTAGCAGCTCTTCTAAAATTGTTTACCACTGCTACAAGGGCATGGGACATATTGCTAAAGAATGCCCTAGCAAACATGCATATATTGCTACTGATGATGGTGGGTATGCTAGTGCTAGTGATGAAGAGAATGAATTTGCACTTGCAACTGATCTTTATGCAGATAAATTTGTGGATAGTACTAAAGATCCTGATGAGGTAATTGATAGTGTGACATGCACTACAAACTACAAATCAATCCTTGTTCAGCGTGTTTTGAGTACACAAGTTGAGCCAGTAGACAAGCTACAACACCACAATTTGTTTCAAATGTTCCTCATTGTCAATAATTTCTATGTTCGTGCTATAATTGATGGAGGGAGCAGCAATAACTTGGTAAGTTCTGAGCTTGTCAAGACCCTTGGTTTATCTACACGTGCTCTTTCACATTCATACCATATTCAGTGGTTCAACAATAGTTATAAGGCAAAGGTAACACAATCTGCTCATGTGCATTTTTTTATCGGATCATACCATGATTATGCTGATTTTGATGTCGTGCCTATGCAAGCTTGTTCACTTTTGTTAGGCCACCCTTAGAAATATGATAATAATGTTCTACATCATGGTAGGCAAAATAGATATACTTTTATATTTAAGGGAAAGACCATTACTTTACTTCCTTTAACTCCTGCTGAAATTGTGCAATATGAAAAGGAACTTGCTGAAAAGAAAAAGAAAGGCCATGATAAAGACTTTAGCAATCCAACAAATGAACCATTAAGTAACATGAAAGAAGTTTTATTTGCTCTTAAATCTGTTCTTGCTGATCATGATGAACCTTGTTATGCTTTAACTTGTACATCGCCTATATGTCCACTTGGTCCTGCTTCTAGTGCTATGCCTCTTGTTGGTACTAACCTTTTGTAGGAGGAGGATGAATTCCCAGTAGGGAAGCCACCATGGCAGCCGCCTTTGCGAAGGATTGGGCGCCAAGATGAACGTCTTCTTCTGGAGCCATCATTGCTGTCATCCAATGGAGGAGACGATCTACTTCAGTCAAGGACGACTTCAATTCAAGAAAGGGAGAATGATGAGGACATCACTTCTTCATCACATACAAGCCAAGGAGAGGAGGAGGACCAGCATGGGCATCCAATTCATCTTTCTCATGGTGGAGGCCCAGTCCAACTAAAGTTGGAGCCCATCTCGGATTCCAAGACCAGTCTGCCTTAAACTAGTCACCTAGGACGCATCCAGACTCTGTTTTCAATGATCCATATATGGTTAGAAAGATAATTTGATAAGGAAGCTAATCTAAGTGGTCTCACATGAAAATACCTTCGGAATCAATGAGAATCGTCGAAACAAGTCAGCATCCAGAATCTGCCAGGGTGCTACGACACCGTCTTTTAGTCCGTTGGACCGTGTATCATGTTTGGGCCCATTAGGGGGCGCATCCAGGGGTGATGCCCAAGACTCTATAAATAGCAGCCATCGCTCTCCTTAGGGTTTGGGTTTTGTTTAGTTCTTGATTTCCTTCTGAAATAGACATCGTTTTGCTGCAACTGTGCCGCCAAGGCTGCTTGCTGTGAACCAGGGCCCCAGTTCTTGATCTTGTTCTCTTGTGGCGATTAGTCCTTTTGAATAAAGACTTGAACTCCTTCTCATTATCATAAGCCTCATATTTATTTGCAATTTCATATTGTCTTCATCCCATTCTTGCTTGTGTTCTCGATTCACTTGCAGGAAAGCCTTCTCGGTGAGGTCAATCGCGTTCGCGTGGTTGATAACCAACGGAGCAGTGGTGTAACGGTTGCAGGGGTCTGAATCAATCTTGGTTCAAAGCCTAGATCATGAATGTCAAGTCTCCACCAATCGACGCTATCATACCTTTTAGAAGATCGAGCCTAGTCTACATCAGCAGGCCTCTTGCTTGATCAAAGGGACTTGGAGTTCATGTATGAACACATTTGGGGGTACCTAGGCTCTATCTGATCCCAATTTGGCCAAAACATCAGCTGCAACATTGAGATCTCACATAACATGGAGGATTTGTAGACCTTGGAAGTGTTTCTCAAGTTTATGGACTTATGTGCAGTAAGCATCCATGGTTTCCTTGGTGCAGTCCCAATCCTTGTTAACCTAGTTGATGACCACCGAGGAGTCACCATAGATGAGTAAACGCTTGATGCCTAGTGAGATTGCTACTCGGAGGCCGTGAAGGAGGGCCTCATACTCGGCTTCATTGTTGGTAGCATGCCAAAGTATTTGTAGGACATATTTAAGCTGCTTCCATTCGAGATATGAAGAGAACGCCAGTGCCTACACCTCCTATCTTGAGGGAACCATCAAAATACATCTTCTAATGGTCGAGGATAACTGTTGGAGTAGGCTATTGGGCTTCGGTCCACTTGGCTATGAAATTAGCCAAGACTTGAGATTTGATAGCCTTGTGGGAAACAAACTCAGTGTTCTGAGCTCTGAGTTCAACTGACCACTTGGATATGCATCCTGTTGCATCCTAATTGTGTAAGACATCACCAAGTGGGAGTCGGATACTACTATTACCTTGTGCTCATCAAAGTAGTGGCGTAGCTTGCATGAAGTAATTATGAGGGCATAGAGGAGCTTTTGCACATGTGGGTACTTGGCCTTGGATTTTGATAGCACCTCGCTAATATAATAGATAGGTCATTGTACCTTATATACATGCCCTTCTTTAGCCCGCTCCACAACTATTGTCGTGCTAACTACCATACTAGTAGCTGCAATGTAAAGTAGGAGTGGTTCATGCTTCTTGGGTGGAGTAAGAATTGGAGAGGTGGACAGGTACTCTTTGAGCTTCTAGAAGGCTTCATTAGCTTCGGTTGTCCACTTGAATTTGCCCATCTTTTTCAACAACTTAAAGAAAGGCAGACCTTTCTCCTCGAGTCATGAGATAAAATGATTGAGGGCCGCCATGCACCCTATTAGTTTTTGAACATCTTTGACGCAGTGAGATTGAGTCATCTGAGTGATTGCTTGAATCTGTTTCATGCTAGCTTCGATACCCTGATGGCTCATGAGGAAACCCAATAGCTATCTTGAAGGAACTCCAAACACACACTTGGTTGGGTTAAGCTTCCACTTGTACTCATGAAGATTATCAAAGGTTTGCTTCAGGTCTATGATCAGAGTAGAGGGACCCTTGGTCTTGACAACGACATCATCCACATAGGCTTCTATATTATGACCGATCTATTTGCTTAGGCACACCTAGATAGCCCGCTGATACGTTGCACCAGTGTTTTTAACCCAAAGGGTATGGTTATGTAACAGTAGGCACCAAACAAAGTGATGAACGGTGTCTTGCTCTTATCTTCTTTTCGAAGGGCAATCTGATGGTAACCTGAGTAGCAATCAAGGAAGGATAAAAGTGCTGACCCAACCATGGAGTCTATGATCTGATCAATGCGAGGTAAGCCAAAGGGATCCTTCAGGTAGTGCTTGTTGAGATCTGTGTAGTCAATGCACATGTGCCACTCTTTCGAGTTCTTCTAGACGAGTATAGGATTGGCTAGCCAGTCAGGGTGAAGAATTTCCCTAATGAACCTGGCTGCTAATAGATTAGTGATTTCCTTCTTGATTGCTACTTTCTTATCAGGTGAGAACTGTCGTAGTCATTGCTTAACCATCTTTGAGCCAGGATTTAAATCCAATTTGTGCTCAGCCAACTCTCTCAGAACACCCAGCATATTAGTCGGCTTCCATGCAAAGATATCCTTGTTTTCCCTAAGAAAGTTGGTGAGTGCAGTTCCTATTCTTTGGAGAGGTGGACGCTAATGATATCCATCTTAGAGGGATCAGCAATACCCAGATCCATCTCAATGGTATCTGTCTTAGAGGGTGGGGCAATGATTCCCACCTTCTTAGTCAGAATCTCCATGTCTTCCAACTTAGTCTACTATGCAATGTTGGCAACCTCCTATACTTCATAGGCTTGCTGCATTCTTGCTGCGATCTAGATGGCTTCTATGTCACAGTCATATGAGCGCTTGAGGTCACCTCAAAAGGAGAGTATGCCATTGGGACCCAACATCTTGAGCAAGAGGTATGGGTAATGCGGTACAACCATGAACTTGGCCAAAATGGGTCGACCGAAGATAGCATGGTATGATGATTCAAAGTCAGCTACCTCAAACTGGATGAACTCCATTCGGAAATTGTTTGGGGTGCCAAACATTACTGGGAGTGTGATCTGTTTGAGTGGCATGGCAGCCTTGCTAGGTACTGTCCCATAGAAAGGGACATTAGTTGGGGTGAATAGGCTAGTAAAATCTAGGCCTATGTTCTTTAGCGTGTCTGCAAATATTATGTTCAATCCTGTGCCGCCGTCGATCAAGACCTTGGGGACTGTCATGCCGGCTATTGTTGGACCTAGGACAAGTGGATAGTGGTCAGCATTAGTCATGCTTGTTCATTGATCTTTCCTAGAAAACTAGATCAGGTACTCAGACCAATTAAGGTACTTTGGTGTTGAAGGTTCTCCTACCATGATATCCTGAAGTGCCAACTTCCCAGAGCGCTTGTTTGATGAAGTCGGTAACCCCGCAAAGATTACTGCAATTTGGCCCTTGGACTATTGGAAGCTTGGGTCAGTGTTGTCGTCTCCATCTTTGTTGTTATTAGGTTTACCCTTGCCTTTGTTGGTTTTGGCATAGAAACCCAGTTCTTGGAGTTATCTACACTCGGCCGCCGTGTGCTTAGTGTTCTTGTGGAAAGGGCAGGGTAAATTATTGAGGTCTTTGAACTTCTTGTTATTCTTGTTAGAATTCTTGGACCTATCCATGGAAGCAAGGGTGTTGTTGGGTCCTCTCTTTCTGGCAGATTGTCCACCCTGATTGCTTCTGGGGTCGTAACCTTTGTCTTGTGGGCCGCATAGGAATCGTTCGTGAGTACGCTCTTCAGATGCAATCTTCTTTTGCACTGTACGCTTGAATTCCTTAGTGGTCTCTGGATTATTGTCACATAATTTTTCAAACTATCACTTGTTTTTGATCCCATTAGCGAAGTGATCTATCACCTCCCTGTCTATGATATCAAAGATTTGGGCTCGTATTTCAACAAAGCGGTGATAATATTGCTAGAAGGATTCATTTGGTTTATGTTTACAAGTTCTAAGCTCGTTCTGAGTACTTGGGTGGGTGAGGACACTACAAAAAGTTTCATAGAATTTGTGCTAGAGCTGTCCCCAAGTATCAATGGAGCGAGCTCGTAGTCTATCAAACCAGGAGAGAGGCATAATGTGAACTACCATGAGAAAATATAATACTTTGATGTCATCATTGTTGCCTACCAACTCGATGGACTAAGAGTAGATGCACAACCATTGGTTGGGTTCTATCTTCCCATTGTACTTGGTATAGTTGGATGGCTTGAACTTGTAGGGAAGTCGCATAGAGAGTAGTCTATCAGAGAAACATGGGAACCTGTCCGGTGGGATATTGGCTTCTCTATACTCAAACTCGCCTTTGCCTTCCCTATTGCTGTACTGGTGCCCATGATAGGCCAAGGGCGTGGCACCCTGATTCCTATTCTAGTTACTAGATGGGAGTGGGCTAGTACTCACTGTTCTCCTCCTTGGCTACCCTATGGTCCAAGACGAGAGTGGGCTAGTGCCTGTGCCTCTGGTCCTTAAGAAGGGTTAGCTTGAGACATCGCTTTTACACCTACATCTGAAGGGCTATTGATTCCAAAATGACTTTGAGTCATTGCTGATCTAGAGTAGGGTTTTCTATGGCCACCATCTCCTCTACCAGGGCATAGACATTGGCGTAGGGCATGGTAAAGACCCTATGGCCAGCTACTTCCATGAATTTAGGCTCAAGGTTGTGTGATGTAGAGGCTCTGATGGCATCACTGTAACAGAACCGACCAAATCATAAGAATGTAAGTACAAAAACAATCACCGAAGCGATCAAATTCCTGTACTTAAGCTCCCATAATCCCGGTAGTCCGGAAATCATGAAGGATTTCAACCAACTCTCGACATACAAACCAAGATCGTAATGATTCAACACAACACATCATCTGTTACAACATTTCACAAGTAGCATTCGGATTACATCCATCAGAGTTGAATTAGAATATTACAAACCAAGTTTGAGTGTGCGGAAGCAACATAGTTTAGTACAAAACATCAAGGTTTTCAAATACATTGCCAAGTCTGAGTCATGTCCCACAAAAGCATTATCAGGTACGAGAACTAGTAGAGACCACGCCCAACGGTCTAGTCTTCATCCCCAGCTGGGAGAAGGCAGTACTTGCAGCAACCAAAGTAGAACTGGTCATCTGCAACAGGTGGGAGATAAACCCTGAGTACGAGAAGGTACTCAGCTAGACTTATCCGACAAAAATAGAAATAAAGACACCAAGGATCATGCAAGGCTTTTCAGGTGGGCTAGCTTGACACAGTTGCATAAAAGAGCTTAAGATTATAGTAACCAATTTAAAATTAGCATCAAGTTTATCATTATTTACCTGTCCACTAGATTAGCACCTGTACTAGAGCACTCACTTATTAGGAGCAAATAATATTAACCATAGCAGGTATAATAAGGCTATCATCATCATATCATCATTTCCGAACCATTATGTTATTAAGTGTATCTACATTGGAGATAAGCCCGTCAAGTTCTCACTAACTGGGAGAGACGGCGATTCGAATCGAATTACAACTCAGCTGAGGGGGTATTCCTAACTCTCACCCTGGCATACTTAGCAAGGGTAGCCGTGGGTTACCTTTGGTACAACCCAGGAACCAAATTCGCAGGTTCGATCAGCGCCAGCGCTCTCAGGGATTACCCTTCTGCCAGGATGATCAGGACTTTTAAATCACCTACCCTTGGACTCACGCCTACGGCTCCCCTCTGAGGCGTACTTTATACTTATCGACTCCTGGCCTGAGTTGAGCTACTCGGCTTCGCGGTCGGTCTCCAGACCCAGCCAACTAAGAGAGAGGCATGTGTTCAACATGAACAGGAAAGGCTCCAAGAATCAGTCCTTAAGCGACGCAGACGGAGTCACTGCAAACTGGCAAGCCTCCGTCCGGTCTTTATTTCAAATTAAGACTGGTTCTTTACCACGATAGCAAATATAGCCAACCGTGCCACATGTCTATTCCTATATCTCATAGGTGACAGGAAATCACCCGACTTCTACCGCATTTAAGTAGGGCTAAGCACTACTCGACCCTGAGCTACATAGGATTCAGGGTAACAATATCTGGACAAGGATTGGGTAACCAATGCAGCAATTGTTTGCATCCAACACCTAACTTAATGCAACAACATATATATGTAACAATAATACTGTAACTGCATTTCAGAAATTAGGAGGCTTAATATGCTCCGGGGCTTGCCTTTCACAAAGTTGCAAGGACGGTGATCCGGGCACTCAACGGCGACCTCGTCTGGCACTTCTCCTGAAGGCTGCTCCTCCTGAATCTCCGGTGTCGGCTGCTGCTGCTCGCTCAATTCCTCGAATTCCAGTAGGGTTACTCCTTCCGGTACACCTATTGCATGCCGATGCAAAATATAAATATCATGGATGCATAAGGAATGACATGATGCTCATGATGAATGAATCACAGTGAGTGTTTACGAAAGTATCACTGGACACTCGTTTACCGAGTAATTGGCTCTATTCAAATCACTTTAAGCATGTATCTACTTAACTTAAAGACAAGATCAACTTACCTAACTTGCATAACCTAAGATAAAGATGCTCATCTTCAGTTAAAGGCCTAACACCTAGGAACATTACCACAACTTAGAAATAATAAAGGTATACATAATTTAACATTTAAGTTTCATATGCATACAAGTAGTCCCTTAATTAAATCACAACTAAAGTTCTACAATTCCAAATGACTTGCATGAGGACATTCTGGAAAGCTTATGAAATTCTCTACAAAACATTTGTAAACATCAAAGCATGATTCTTATGTTAACTAAATCAATTTCCAGCAAACCTAGAATCTGTCCAGAATGACGGGGTTACTAACTTAATTATTTAATGATTGTGCAAAAGCATACTTTGATCAAACCAAGTTTACCAACTTGTTTTGCATACCTAATAAACATCAGAAAGTATAGTGTCAACTTCTAAATAAATTATTTAATACCCTTTTCTAATTTATCTAGTTAATTAGGTGATTAAAGCAATATATAGTAAAACTATTTATAAAAATCTACAAAAATTACAGTAGCTATCTCATGCTGCACATAGACCATTATAAAAATTTCAAAGCCATTGAGAAAGTATAACAGTCTACACAAAAATGATAAGGCATACTGGCTTAAAATGGCATAATTAGGAAATCCTAATGAAAAGTGTCAAGCAACAGATTTCATATTTTTCCTAGCATCATTCTAGCATAAGAATGGTACCCACCAAATTTTACCTTTACTGGATCTATAGAAAAATTATGAAAATTCACACAAGATCCACCCATTAATAAAAGGAAATTCTATAACTTAAAAACTACACATGCACTTGCTCTGAAATTTTAACCAGAGACTCCACTAAACCAAAATAGAGGACCCACAAAATTTCATAAATTTTGGACCACAGAGACTCAAGATAAAATTCAAACAAATTTGCATGCTTCTAAAAACACATTTCAAACTCCTATTTAATTCATCCAATTTTTCTAAAACATGTGCTCATATAATATTTTTATTAAATACTAGACATGACCAGGAACTTAACAAAATTAGAACCATAGCATTTGGATCTATATACTAGGAGCTACATATTTTTCAAGATGTACATAAATCTGTGAAATAAATAAACAAAACAAAATAGGAAAACAACACTCAGCCCTACTCGGGACAGCCCAAGAAACGGCGGCCCGCGAGCACACAGGCGTGGCCCATGACGCGGCGCCAGCGGCCCAAACACACGGCGCGGCCCAGGCTGGGCTCCCGCCTGAGTCTCGGCGGCTGACAGCCGGGTCCCGCGTGACAGCGAGACAGGCAGGGGAGCGGAGGAAGGCGACGGCGTAACTCACCGTCGGTGGCTCCTCCGGCGAAGGCAACGGTGCCAACAGTTTCGCCTCACCCTAGCGGACCTAAGGGAATCATCTATTGCAGCTAAGGACGCAGCTGGAGGGGGCGGCGATGGCCACGGCGGTGCTTGGTCACGGCATGGCTGGCTCCGGCGACGCTACGGCGTCGTAGCCCTAACGGGTGGCTCGAGGAGCTTCGGTGGTGTTCCTATGACCTAGCGCGAGCCAGAGGAAGGAATGGGAAGACGCGGGGAGAGCTGGCCGCGCGGAGCATCATCTCCGGCGAGAACAGCCACGGCGGCGGTGGAAGGGAATGTCGAATTCGCCCTTACCACGACACAATCGACCTGGCTGAGGGGTGGGGGTGGCAGAGGGGCTCATGGCAAGGCTATAGGCAGACGGTGCAACGCGTTTTCACGGTGGCGTGCGCGTACGATGATGGCGATGCTCGGCCGGCAATGGCGGAGGGCTGCTGTGGCGTGGCGCTGCGCGCGGTGAAGGCGAGAGGGGGAAATGGCGAGACGTAGAGAGAGTGGCGAGGTGTGGCTTTCATCTGGAGCTCAAGCACGCGACGTGGAGACCTTGGCCGAGCATGGATGCCACGCGGCGAGACGCTCCTACACCGGTCGGCCATGACGGACACTGTCCGTCTTCTGAAAACGGCGATTCAGTACTTGATGACAGTGACTGTCAGCGACATTTCAACGTGTCAACACGGCTAAACCATTGATCTATTGCAAAAACAGTATACATGAAAAATGTAGGCCTATCATCCATCTACACTTTCGCTTCAAGGACCAACACCTAATTCATCGTGGATCCAAAGTTACATGAAGCCAAAGTGAGCTTGATGCAACTGAAAACGTAACTATGACTTAGAAAAATTTCTAAGTGTGGAATCAGCATGAAATACTGACTTGTGGGCCATGTTTGAGCATGTTCCACACATTTTCATGAGTTGGCCATAAAACAACTTTTGTTCCTTGATAAATTAGCTACAACTTTGGTAAAGAGTGCACAGCCATGCGAAGTCTCTAAGTTGGACTTTTGAATCAGTCAAACAGTGAGACTCCTAGGGTCAATTTTAGTCAAACATGCAATTAAGGGCATTTTGGTCATTTTGATCTACGTGAACAATGTCCAAACAAGTAACCTAAGTGTAGTTAAGGTGTAATAGACCATGATCAACCATTTTACAAAATTGTTATACCACTTCTAATGATCACATGTGATAAAGAAAGTAAAACAAGCAATTCATTCATATGTTGCAATGAAATGTCTCACATGTTTCAAGACCTTGTTGTCATTTTATAATTGCCACATTACTACCATGTTGTCATGTTTCAAGGTATGAGAGTTTCATGTTGCATTCCCATGTTGCACTACTACCACTCTAAGCAATCAAGCATGAAACACATACAATTTAAAATGTTGCATACATATGTTTCAATGATAATGGCATGATGACATGGATAATGCACATGTTTATGAAATGACATGCAATTAGTAGAAGCCAAACACCTAGGGTGTTACAGCCCTCCCCCCTTAGAAAAATCTTGTCCCGAGATTTGGAAAGCGTACCATTTAGTATAGAAAGTTGGATGATTTTCCTTTAAATAATCTTCCCGCTCCCAGGTTGCATCCCGTTCACTATGATTACTCCAAACTACCTTGTATAATTTAACTACTCATGTACGAGTCACTCTTTCTTGAGTATCTAGGACTTGCACGGGCTTTTCTTCATAAGAAAGATCAGATTTCAAGTTGACTTTCCTTGTTGCTATTCTCTCCTCAGGAATATGAAGACACTTCTTAAGCTGGGACACATGGAATACCGGGAATATAGCTCCCATCTCCCGTGGTAGATCGAGCTTATATGCTACTCTTCCACTTTTCTCGATAATGCGGTAGGGCCCAACATATCGAGGCTCAAGTTTCCTTTTAATTCCAAAACGCTTGACTCCTTTCATAGGGGATACCTTCAAATACACATGATCACCTACTTCAAACTCAATAGGTTTTCTTCTCTTGTCAGCATAGCTCTTTTGTCTAGCCTGTGCGGCAGTCATATTCTTCTATATAGTTTGGACTTGCTCTTCGGCTTCTTTTACAAAATTAATACCATAGAATCTTCTTTCTCCGGGTTCCACCCAGTTCAAAGGAGTTCTACACTTGCGGCCATAAAGAGCTTCAAAAGGAGCCATTTTGATACTTTCTTGATAACTGTTGTTATAAGAGAATTCAGCGAGAGGTAACCAGTCTTCCCAAGAGCCTTTGCAAGAGATAAGACAAGCTCTAAGCATGTCTTCAAGAATTTGATTAACACGCTCAGTCTGTCCCGATGTTTGCGGATGATAGGCAGAACTACGGATTAGATGAGTGCCAAGATTCTGATGTAAGCACTCCCAAAAGCGAGCCGTGAACTGAGGTCCTCTATCCAAAACAATGGATTTGGGTACACCATGGAGACATACCACTTGTTGAAAATAAATCTCAGCATAATTGTGAGGGTGATAGGTAGACTTGACCGGAATAAAGTGAGCAGATTTAGTTAGACGATCTACGATAACCCAGATGGAATCACAACCCTTTTTGGTAGTGGGTAATCCAACAATAAAATCCATGCTAATTTCTTCCCACTTCCAGCCAGGAATAGATAGTGGCTGCAATAGTCCGGGCCTTATGTGAATAGCCTTGACTCTGCAACAGTTATCACACCTTGCCACATAAGCTATGATTTCTTTCTTCATCTTGGTCCACCAATAATACAGCTTGAGATCTTGATACATTTTACTGCTACCAGGATGGATGGACAATTTTGAAGAATGGGCTTCATTCATAATTTGATTTCTAAGTTCTTTATCTTTGGGTACCACAAGCCTATCATTAAACCAGAGAATTCCCTTGTCATCGACTTTAAAGTGCTTGGTCTCTTTCTCTTTCATTTTCCGCTTGATGTGAAATACACCCACATCCGTCTTCTGGAGCTCGATAATTCGACTTCTAAGAGAGCAATCCACAGTGATATTGTGGAGTACTACAGGATGAAGGAGGTGTGCTAGATGAAAGTCTTCACTAAGGAATTGCAATGGGCCTTTCTGCTTAGGGCATCAACAACCACATTTGCCTTACCAGGGTGGTAGTGCACTTGAAGGTTGTAGTCTTTGATCAATTCCAACCATCGTCGTTGATGCATGTTCAACTCAGGCTGCGTAAAGATATACTTGAGACTCTTATGGTCAGTATAGATGTTGCACACATTACCAAGCAAGTAATGTCTCCAGATCTTCAGGGCATGAACAACTGCGGCTAGCTCTAAGTCATGGGTAGGATAGTTGACTTCATGCTTTCGGAGCTGGCGCGAAGCATAAGCAATTACTCGACCCTCCTGCATAAGAACACACCCCAAACCGGTGCCACATGCGTCACAGTAGACATCAAAAGGCTTCTCGATGTCAGGTTGTGCCAATACAGGAGCAGAGGTTAGTAAGGTCCACAAAGTGTGGAAAGCCTCTTCACACTTCGGAGTCCACACAAACTTCTCATCCTTTTGCAGTAGCCGAGTCATGGGCTTGGCGACCTTTGAGAAATCCAGGATAAAGCGACGATAATAGCTAGCTAGACCCAGAAAACTTTGGACTTCTGTGACCGTAGTAGGTGCCTCCACTCTAGGACTTCTTGCACCTTAGTAGGGTCAACCGAAATTCCATCACTAGATAATACATGACCAAGAAAAGGTATCTTGTTCAACCAGAACTCGCACTTGCTAAACTTGGCATAAAGCTGGTTATCACGTAATCGAGTTAAAACAATTCTCAGGTGTCCAGCATGCTCTTCTTCATTCTGAGAATATACCAGGATATCATTAATGAACACGACGACAAATTTGTCCAATTCCGGCATGAATACAGAATTCATCAGGTACATAAAGTGTGCCAGAGCATTTGTCAACCCGAATGACATGACGAGGTATTCGAACAAGCCATAACGAGTAGAGAAAGCTGTCTTAGGTATATCTTCAGGATGAATTTTGATCTGATGGTAGCTAGACCTCAAATCGATCTTGGAGAATACCTTAGCCTTGGAGAGCTGATCAAACAGAATATCGATGCGAGGAAGAGGGTATTTGTTCTTGATAGTAACAGCGTTTAGGGGACGATAATCCACGCACATGCGTAGAGACTCGTCCTTCTTCTTCACAAATATAGCCGGACAACCCCAAGGAAAAGAACTAGGCCGAATCAACCCTTTCTTCAAATACCTCATTCAACTGACTCTTCAGCTCAGCCAACTCATTGGGTGGCATTCTATAGGGCCTTCGAGAAATGGGAGCCGTACCCGGAATGAGTTCTATCTTGAATTCTACATCATGGTCTGGAGGTAATCCAGGCAAGTCATCAGGAAAGACATCTGGAAACTCACAGACAACTGGTAGATCCTTAATGGCTTTGGCTAAGGTAGCATTGGCTGTACTGTGGATAGCAATATCATGAGGTAACTGCACTAGAAAACCTTTCTTATCCACAGGATCCCTCAACATAACCACACGGGTTGATGTATCGATCAACACTCCATTCCCGCTCATCCACTTCATTCCTAGGATTACATCGATTCCTACCCCCGGTAGAACTACAAGATCCACATGGAACTCTCGATCCCCGATCTCAATCTTTACATCTTTAACTACTTGGTTAGTCATGATATTATTCCCAGCAGCACTAATACAATAACCCCCCTTGACAATTGTAATCACATTCATCTGATGCTTAGATGCAAAAGTAGAACTCACAAAGGAATGTGAAGCACCAGAATCAAAGAGCACAACTACAGGGTGATCATTAACAAGGAACTTACCAGCGGTGACCACTTCACCAGTAGGAATTTCCTCCACTGTAGTATAGTGAACACGCCCCTGACGGACGTTTCCTTGAGCATTCTTGGGAGGATGGGGACATCTATTTGCCCAGTGACCAGGCTGGTTACAGTTCCAGCATGGCCTGTTTGCTGGTGGAACATTGGAGCTACTCTGCCCAGATGTATTCTTCGGCAAGGAAATCGTATACCCCTTGCGGAAACCGGTTTTAGCTTGGTTCTTCTTCTAAGGTGGGCGGTACCGGACATTAGCATTGGGTGGACGGTACGGGGCCTTAGATACCATTGGAGCCTTGGACTAGGAAGCACCAGCCTCAAAGTTCCTTTTACGGTTCTTGGAAGCAGCATATATCTTGTCATTGTTCTCCTGAGTCAGAGTGTCACTGATAAACTCATTGAAGGTGACACACTTGCAGTTGCCCATTGACTTCATCAGTTTTGGGGAAAGTCCCCTCTTGAAGCTAGCTATTCTCTTGGCATCAGTATCGACGAACTCAGGAGCATATCTTGCCAGGTTGTTGAATGCCTGGAGGTACTCATTGGGGCTCTTATTGCCTTGGGTGAGCTTCATAAACTCAGTATGCTTAATGGCCATGAGACCAGGAGGGATAAAGTGTCCCCTGAAGGCTGCCTGGAACTGGTTCCAAACGATCTCAACGTTAGCAGGGAAGGTGGTCCTGTGATGGGTCCACCAGATGCCTGCAGGGCCTTAGAGCTGGTGTCCTGCATACGTAGCCTTCATGCCTTCAGTCAAATGGAGCAATCCAAATCTTTGCTCTATCATGCTCAACCATTCATCCGCTTGTAAGGGTTCTTCTGCCTCACGAAAGATAGGAGGCTTCGTGTCCATGAAGTCCTTAAAACTGCTGTACTGGTTCGGCTCAGGTCCCTGGCGGACATGCCGATCCTCACGGTTAGCCATCTGGCGCATAGCCTCAGCTAGCATGCGCTGACTTTCCACAACTATCTGCATTAGCTCAGCTGGTGTGGGCGGTGGCGGAGGTGGTTGTTCCTCATTTCCCATGCCACGACCGCGACGAAGGTTATGAGCCATCTGCAAAAGGTATAGCCAATGAGCACTGACGATGTGGAAATTTTTGTAGATGAACTGTATAATTATGCCAAACTAAGTCCATTAGAGGGAATGCATTTAATAATCAACAGAGGCACAATCATTCATCACAATCACCCAACTCATCAAGCGCATCAATTGACATATAAATGCGATGAACTTAACCAACAATGAGATCCATAGACCGCAAAGGCGAAATTCATCAAATGCTCACATACGTGGAGCATAATACGTTCGATAGGTTACATCCAAGCCATAGTGGTTCCAACTTACATCAAAGGTAACATAGGGTTCGATATTACATCCCAACGATTAACTTGCTACAAAGTTACTCGTTCATGCATGAGGAGCAACAAAAGACTAGATCTAGCGCATTAGCTTAGTAGTAAGCTAAACTACGCATCATCCTCGGAGTCAGTGTCGAGGATCTCTCCTCCATCTTCATCACTAGGAGGCTCTAACTCCTCATCAGGTGGAGCGTCCTTAGGTCCATTGACTTCCATGTCATCATCACCTTCAGCCATGATGACACCAGAACCCATCTCATCCTCATCAGGTGGCAGGATAGGGTGAAGTTGATTGTGCAGTAGGTGAACCTCCTCATGGAGATTGTCATTGTACTCTTCTGCAGCTGCCAACTGCTGCTCTAGCTCAATCTGCCTCGCTCTCAACACATTCTCCTCGTGCCAGGCTTCATTCCGTTGGTTCAGCATGTGAACCAACATACGCTCACAGTTGCGGTGAGCAACTGTCAACCTCTGAACCTCCAGGTTCTCTTGATCCCGTTCCTGCGTGACTTGCTCCAAACACTGCTGAACTACAGTCCTTTCAGCAGTCACCTGAGCCAGCTCTGCCCTCAGCCTTTCAGCCTCAGTAGGCTCAGGACGGGGCTCACGAGGAGCTAAACGGTGATGAGGCGCCCTACCTCCAGCAGACTTATGAGCAGTGCGTTTCGTGCGCGCCATCTATAGCAAAAAGTTACAATGTAAGGGGAGAATCATTTAAGGGATACGAAATTTAATTAGTCGGGACAATCACTTTTAAAGGAGGGAGTAATGCAAGAAATGCCATGTATGCTTGAACATGATGCATGCACGATCCGTACGTCCTCACAAACCTAGAAAATTTAAAGGCTAGCGAAATATACGGTGGCATACATACGTTCTCTCGTAGACGGTAGCTAGTCGATCTACAACGATACGTTGTTAGTGTACCTGCAGAAAATTTCATTTTAGCCCAATAATTTCCCAAAAAGCATAGAAAACAAGCAGTAAACTAAATACTTTCATACATATATCCCCTGATGCATATACTTAAGTATCACAGCTACCTATCAGAGATACCCATAATTAAGTACTCTCATAGATACATGATTAAACATGTAAGTATGCGAGCAACCACAACTACTCTCCCCTAGACCGACGGTTGGACGGTCATGCTCTCACAACTCACACTTACCAGAGCGTAGAGGTATTTTGATCCATACATTACCACCCAAGCGGATGGCATCCATACAATAGCACGCCGTATGGACGACGAAACAGAAACAAGCAGGAACCCCCAAGTTAGTACTTTAATAAGCCACCTAAGAGTCCTTATTTGGGCATAAGGGATATGACCACTGGCAATACTTAGTATTTAATTTAGGATTTTCATAAATACTTTTGTTTTAAATACACAAATGACGTGTTTAGTGTCAAATCTTGCTCTGATGCCAGCTGTAACAGAACCGACCAAATCATAAGAATGTAAGTACAAAAACAATCACCGAAGCGATCAAATTCCTGTACTTAAGCTCCCATAATCCCGGTAGTCCGGAAATCACGAAGGATTTCAACCAACTCTCGACATACAAACCAAGATCGTAATGATTCAACACAACGCATCATCTGTTACAATATTTCACAAGTAGCATTCGGATTACATCCATCAGAGTTGAATTAGAATATTACAAACCAAGTTTGAGTGTGCGGAAGCAACATAGTTTAGTACAAAACATCAAGGTTTTCAAATACATTGCTAAGTCTGAGTCATGTCCCACAAAAGCATTATTAGGTACGAGAACTAGTAGAGGCCGCGCCCAACGGTCTAGTCTTCATCCCCAGCTGGGAGAAGGCAGTACTTGCAGCAACCAAAGTAGAACTGGTCATCTGCAACAGGTGGGAGATAAACCCTGAGTACGAGAAGGTACTCAGCTAGACTTATCCGACAAAAATAGAAATAAAGACACCAAGGATCATGCAAGGCTTTTCAGGTGGGCTAGCTTGACACAGTTGCATAAAAGAGCTTAAGATTATAGTAACCAATTTAAAATTAGCATCAAGTTTATCATTATTTACCTGTCCACTAGATTAGCACCTATACTAGAGCACTCACTTATTAGGAGCAAACAATATTAACCATAGCAGGTATAATAAGGCTGTCATCATCATATCATCATTTCCGAACCATTATGTTATTAAGTGTATCTACATTGGAGATAAGCCCATCAAGTTCTCACTAACCGGGAGAGACGGCGATTCGAATCGAATTACAACTCAGCTGAGGGGGTATTCCTAACTCTCACCCTGGCATACTTAGCAAGGGTAGCCGTGGGTTACCTTTGGTACAACTCAGGAACCAAATTCGCGGGTTCGATCAGCGCCAACGCTCTCAGGGATTACCCTTCTGCCAGGACGATCAGGACTTTTAAATCACCTGCCCTTGGACTCACGCCTACGGCTCCCCTCCGAGGCGTACTTTATACTTATCGACTCCCGGCCTAAGTTGAGCTACTCGGCTTCGCGGTCGGTCTCCAGACCCGGCCAACTAAGAGAGAGGCATGCGTTCAACATGAACAGGAAAGGCTCCAAGAATCAGTCCTTAAGCGACGCAGACGGAGTCACTGCAAACCGGCAAGCCTCCGTCCGGTCTTTATTTCAAATTAAGACTGGTTCTTTACCACGATAGCAAATATAGCCAACCATGCCACATGTCTATTCCTATATCTCACAGGTGACAGGAAATCACCCAACTTCTACCGCATTTAAGCAGGGCTAAGCACTACTCGAGCCTGAGCTACATAGGATTCAGGGTAACAATATCTAGACAAGGATTGGGTAACCAATGCAGCAATTGTTTGCATCCAACACCTAACTTAATGCAACAACATATATATGTAACAATAATACTGTAACTGCATTTTAGAAATTAGGAGGCTTAATATGCTCCGGGGCTTGCCTTTCACAAAGTTGCAAGGACGGTGATCCGGGCACTCAACGGCGACCTCGTCTGGCACTTCTCCTGAAGGCTGCTCCTCCTGAATCTCCGGTGTCGGCTGCTGCTGCTCGCTCAGTTCCTCGAATTCTAGCAGGGTTACTCCTTCCGGTACACCTATTACATGCTGATGCAAAATATAAATATCATGGATGCATAAGGAATGACATGATGCTCATGATGAATGAATCACAGTGAGTGTTTACGAAAGTATCACTGGACACTCGTTTACCGAGTAATTGGCTCTATTCAAATCACTTTAAGCATGTATCTACTTAACTTAAAGACAAGATCAACTTACCTAACTTGCATAACCTAAGATAAAGATGCTCATCTTCAGTTAAAGGCCTAACACCTAGGAACATTACCACAACTTAGAAATAATAAAGGTATACATAATTTAACATTTAAGTTTCATATGCATACAAGTAGTCCCTTAATTAAATCACAACTAAAGTTCTACAATTCCAAATGACTTGCATGAGGACATTCTGGAAAGCTTATGAAATTCTCTACAAAACATTTGTAAACATCAAAGCATGATTCTTATGTTAACTAAATCAATTTCCAGCAAACCTAGAATCTGTCCAGAATGACGGGGTTACTAACTTAATTATTTAATGATTGTGCAAAAGCATACTTTGATCAAACGAAGTTTACCAACTTGTTTTGCATACCTAATAAACATCAGAAAGTATAGTGTCAACTTCTAAATAAATTATTTAATACCCTTTTCTAATTTATCTAGTTAATTAGGTGATTAAAGCAATATATAGTAAAACTATTTATAAAAATCTACAAAAATTACAGTAGCTATCTCATGCTGCACATAGACCATCATAAAAATTTCAAAGCCATTGAGTAAGTATAACAGTCTACACAAAAATGATAAGGCATACTGGCTTAAAATGGCATAATTAGGAAATCCTAATGAAAAGTGTCAAGCAACAGATTTCACATTTTTCCTAGCATCATTCTAGCATAAGAATAGTACCCACCAAATTTTACCTTTACTGGATCTATAGAAAAATTATGAAAATTCACACAAGATCCACCCATTAATAAAAGGAAATTCTATAACTTAAAAACTACACATGCACTAGCTCTAAAATTTTAACCAGAGACTCTACTAAACTAAAATAGAGGACCCACAAAATTTCATAAATTTTGGACCACAGAGACTCAAGATAAAATTCAAACAAGTTTGCATGCTTCTAAAAACACATTTCAAACTCCTATTTAATTCATCCAATTTTTCTAAAACATGTGCTCATATAATATTTTTATTAAATACTAGACATGACCAGGAACTTAACAAAATTAGAACCATAGCATTTGGATCTATATACTAGGAGCTACATATTTTTCAAGATGTACATAAATCTGTGAAATAAATAAACAAAACGAAATAGGAAAACAACACTCAGCCCTACTCGGGCCAGCCCAAGAAACGGCGGCCCGCGAGCACATAGGCGCGGCCCATGACGCGGCGCCAGCGGCCCAAACACACGGCGTGGCCCTGGCTGGGCTCCCGCCTGAGTCTCGGTGGCTGACAGCCGGGTCCCGCGTGACAGCGAGACAGGCAGGGGAGCGGAGGAAGGCGACAGCGTAACTCGCCACCGGTGGCTCCTCCGGCGAAGGCAACGGTGCCAATAGTTTCGCCTCACCCTAGCGGACCTAAGGGAATCATCTATTGTAGCTAAGGACGTAGCTGGAGGGGGCGACAATGGCCACGGCGGTGCTTGGTCACGGCATGGCCGGCTCCGGCGACGCTACGGCGTCGTAGCCCTAACGGGTGGCTCGAGGAGCTTCGGTGGTGTTCCTATGACCTAGCACGAGCTAGAGGAAGGATTGGGAAGACGCGGGGAGAGCTGGCTGCGCGGAGCGTCATCTCCGGCGAGAACAGCCACGGCGGCGGTGGAAGGGAATGTCGAATTCGCCCTTACCACGGCACAATCGACCTGGCTGAGGGGTGGGGGTGGCAGAGGGGCTCACGGTGAGGCTACAGGCGGACAGTGCAACACATTTTTGTGGTGGCGTGCACGTACGACGACGGCGACGCTCGGCCGGCAATGGCGGAGGGCTGCTATGGCGTGGCGCTGCATGCGGTGAAGGCGAGAGGGGGAAATGGCGAGACGCAGAGAGAGTGGCGAGGCGTGGCTTTCATCTGGAGCTCAAGCACGCGACGTGGAGACCTTGGCCGAGCATGGATGCCATGCGGCGAGACGCTCCTGCGCCGGTCGGCCATGACGGACACTGTCCGTCTTCTGAAAACGGCGATTCAGTACTTGATGACAGTGACTGTCAGCGACATTTCAACGTGTCAACACGGCTAAACCATTGATCTATTGCAAAAACAGTATACATGAAAAATGTAGGCCTATCATCCATCTACACTTTCGCTTCAAGGACCAACACCTAATTCGTCGTGGATCCGAAGTTACATGAAGCCAAAGTGAGCTTGATGCAACTGAAAACGTAACTATGACTTAGAAAAATTTCTAAGTGTGGAATCAGCATGAAATACTGACTTGTGGGCCATGTTTGAGCATGTTCCACACATTTTCATGAGTTGGCCATAAAACAACTTTTGTTCCTTGATAAATTAGCTACAACTTTGGTAAAGAGTGCACAGCCATGCGAAGTCTCTAAGTTGGACTTTTGAATCAGTCAAATAGTGAGACTCCTAGGGTCAATTTTAGTCAAACATGCAATTAAGGGCATTTTGGTCATTTTGATCTACGTGAACAATGTCCAAACAAGTAACCTAAGTGTAGTTAAGGTGTAATAGACCATGATCAACCATTTTACAAAATTGTTATACCACTTCTAATGATCACATGTGATAAAGAAAGTAAAACAAGCAATTCATTCATATATTGCAATGAAATGTCTCACATGTTTCAAGACCTTGTTGTCATTTTATAATTGCCACATTACTACCATGTTGCCATGTTTCAAGGTATGAGAGTTTCATGTTGCATTCCCATGTTGCACTACTACCACTCTAAGCAATCAAGCATGAAACACATACAATTTAAAATGTTGCATACGTATGTTTCAATGATAATGGCATGATGACATGGATAATGCACATGTTTATGAAATGACATGCAATTAGTAGAAGCCAAACACCTAGGGTGTTACAATCACGGTCTTGGTGCTGTCGTTTTGCTTCTTCATCTCGTAGATGCTGTTCATATGCTGCCTCTATAGCCAAGCACTGTCATTCAGTGTCTTGACAAGACAATTGATACTGCTACCACTCCTCCCTATGGTGTTGGGCATAGTTATGTCGAGCCTGTCGAGCTCTATTCTTCTTTTCCCTAGCCATCTTTTGCTCATCCATCTCCCTGTTAGGTGGCATAGTGTCTGGGGAGATATCGGACAAGGTTTCTTCTCCATCTTGGATATCTGGTGGGTTAAGCATAGGGATCTAAGGTGGTTACCCAGCCATGAAGACTTCTCTAGAGTGCTTCGTGGTTGAGTGAGGTCTAGATTCTGTAGTCATCACAATGTCCAAGATCTCTATAGAATCATGATCATTGTTGTCCGCTAGAAGAGTGTTGCTGCCCTAATAAGGCAAGAGCTCCACCATGCCAACTAGATGAGATGGATCTATTAAAGAAGTGTTGGGTCAAGCACTCGATCAATGGATGATGCCTCCTTCGAGAGTGATGGATTGAACCAATCCTCTTTGGGCACACGCAAGAGGGATTTCTTGCTCAAACTGCACAAGGTGGTTGATCGTATCTTGATAGATTGAAGCCAAATTCTTTAGTTCAAGTGGAAAACGAACTAGGTCTTCAAGTTGGACTTCAGATGGGATCTCCAACCTGGACAAAAGTGATGTGTCTGAGCGAGAGTCACGGTTGATGGTGACCTCCTGAGTTCAAGTTGAATCAGAAATTAAGAGGTGCGAAAACTTCTCAGTGAGTTGATCCAGTGTGATTGTCGAGACATCTGGTGAAGCTTGAGGCACCAGGATCTCCATGAAATGACTTTGGAGCTTGCCATTATCATTTTCCTTATAGATCCAGGAGCCAAAGATGAAGGTGCTTTCCACCGAGAAAATCATGTTATCGAGGTCCACCGAGCTCTCGATCGTGAAGTCACCAAAAGCCCCTACCTAGCGTGCTAGCTGTCGATGTTTGATGACTGGCAACTCATCATGGAGTTACCTAGGACGATGTTCGAAGGGCCTCGGCGTACGTAGAACTCGACAGTAAACGCAAAGAGATGAACATTTTATACTGGTTCAGGCCCTCTTGTCAAGTAATAGCCTTTTGTGTTGGATTGATTGTATGATTGTTAGGGTTAAAGAGGTGCGCTGTAACTCTATTTATATAGGGGAGAGGGCAAGGGCACGTATCTAGTCCTAGTCAATTACAAGAGAAGAGTCCTAGTCCTATTATAGAATCTAACTTTCATAGTAAGCCGACTAAGTTGATCTGGAATAGCTTGAAGTCCACGCCACCTTGTCTTGTGTCCTTCAATAGATCGTGAGCCATCCTAGGGCCCATATGGGTAGACCTCCCATGGGGAACCCCTAGGACCCTAGTCCGTCAGTAGCTCTAGATCCACCTAAGGGCCTTTTGCTTTGAACTACCTCTTTTGCCCTTAGGACAGACCCACTTGTCAATGTCTCTCATCGGTTCTTCCTCAGGAAAAAAAACATGCATGCGAGCAGAGCATGGCGAACGAGCCATGACCGAGTGGAGCATGGCCCTGATGTGAGAATGTGGCTTCAGCCGCTGCATGCACGCATGACCCTGTCATGGGCATCTTGGCGTGGCCGCCATGGGAGCGCAACCCCGACATGGGCGCGTGGCTCTGGCCACTGCGGGAGCATGGCTTCGGCCATTGTGGGAGCACAGCTTCGGCATGGGCATGAGGCTCTGGTGGTCACGGGAGCTTGACTCTAGCATGGGTGTGTGGCTCTAACAAGCATAGGGGAGGACCATGCTGGCATGTGGCCAGGGAAGGGGCGGGTAGCCATGCATGGCCACACCCAGGGGAGGGCTCACGGTGGCTCGACCACGGCCAACAGAGGGCTAGGTGGCGCACAGCTAGGGGAGGGCATGCGGTGGTGCAATGATGACTAGGGGAGGGGTAGGCGGTGGTGTGGCCATGGCGTGGGAGGGCTGAGCAGGCGTGGCATCCATGTCCAGCGTGACCTCACTAGGATGGGCGAGCATGGGGGACTAGGAGGGGCATGCGGTGTCCGTGCTGGCTCACCAGCCATGGTGGCCATGGAGGGGCATATGATCACCGGCTATGATAGGGGAGAGAGGTGAGTGCATAGTGGCTAGGAAGGATGAGCTCATGGTCTGATGTGAGAACAAGAGAAGGAGATGGAAAAAACAGAACAAATTGGTATCTTTGTGTAACTAGTGGCAACAGTGGGTAATTTTCTCCAACTCCACCAAATCTGAGTTGGTGGAAAACTCCTTGAGGAGATCCACCATTTTGGTGAATCAGGCCCTTAGATCCATTGTTTTGGTGGATCTAGATTTGGTGGAGCTAGAGTGTTGGGCAAACTTTTCGTGGAGCGAAGCTTGATTTGCTAGATCTGGAGTTGGGGAGCTATCCCAAATAGGCCCTTATATTGCCTCTAATTAGCTAGAACGATTCTTAGATCAATAATGCTTCGGCTAGGGCGTCCATCCCATGTTAGACACGGCTAGCTAGGCCTACGAACTAGCCATGGAGTTCCTCAAAAAAATAAAATAGAGCGACGCATCGTTTCTCATTTCGTATAGGCCGCTGCAGGCGCCTCCACTGCACCACCGCCATTAGCTCGCTTCTTCTCTACCGCTGCGGCCACGACCCTCTCCCCCACTCCATGGTGGCCGCTCCCCCAACTCCACGGTGGCTCGAGCGCCTCCTCCCCTCCTCCATGGATCCAGCCACCCATCCTCCATGTGTGTCTTCCCTCAAGTCCGGCGGCCTCCATGGCATCCCCCTATGCCATGGCAACTGTGACCCTCCTCATGTCCCACCGGATCTGGCCCTCCCCTACCTTGGTTGGTGGTGCCCTCCCTAGATTCAGCAGTGTTTCCTCTCCATCGGATAATGGTGGGCTTGGTAGGGGAGTGCGGGCGCGCCCCATCCCACGCCCCATCCAGTGAGCTTGTGCCACCGCAATTGCTCACTAGGTAGGTCATAGCCGCCCAGCGATGCTATGTTTCAAGTGTTTCTGGATGCTTTTCAGACATGTTGCAAGCCCATGTTTCAAGTGTTTCAGTTGTTTCAGATGTATGTTTCAATTGTTTCATGTGGATATTGCAAAAGGTAGATTAGGATATTGGATATGTTGCAATGGTTGTACACATATGTTGCAAGCGTCTATCCCCAATGTTTTATCTGTTTTTTGTGTACGTATGTTACAAATGTTTCAGATGCATATTCAAGTGTTTCATCTATCTAATTTTGTATGTTGCAAGTGATGCATCTAGATGTTTCAAAAATAGATCAGGATGTTGCACATGTTGCAATGGTGTTTCAACTGCATGTTCTAAATGTTTCATCTATTTTGGACATGTGTTGCAAAGGTTTCATCTAGATGTTGCAATATTAGATCGAGGTGTTGCACGACGTGGCCAGTGACTGCCGGTGCTACTGAGGCATAGTCATAGGTCAACCCATGTGTGTTTCCCTAGGTGGAGCATATGGTAGGCGTAGGGGCATGAGTCCCTATGATAGACACGAGCGCGGGTGTAGGGGTGGGATGCGGACGCAGGAGCAGCGCATGTGTCAGAGCCATGTCCGGACATCTGGGCGCTAGGCGTTGCATTCTTAGATGAGTTCTAGGCTAACCAAGCACGCCCTTAGGGTGTGATTCAAAGATGGAACGTTTCACAGTTCCTTCACTAGAGCTCGGAATGGTCGGAGGCTGGTTTCTCCGATTCTACTATTGATCCTACTTTTGCAATAGTTACATTATTTTTGTAGTTAGTCTTTTTAAAGTATAACAAGTTAAAATGAGTTGCATTTGAATTGTTCTTTGGCTGTTCGCTCACAAAATTTTTTGACCCTTTTTAAGTATATTTTAATTATATATTTTTATGAAAAAGTAGGAATTAGAATATGGCCCACCAACCAAATGATTTTATAGAGTGATTTTGATTCATCATCTGAAACATCTTTTGAGAGAGTTTGGATCTAAAAGTTTCTATGAGAATCTAGATCTCTACCGAACATACCTTGAATGTATAGGATGTTGAAGGTTTGCGAGCGATATAGCTCTGCAAGATGCTTCACTAGTAGCTCTACGTGCTGTCGAACCAAACACCTGACTACTTTGCTTCATTGGTGAATTCACTGAAAATCTATTGAGGGACGGGCTATGGCAAAACCACCCAAATTATATGGCCCACTAAAAGGTTATTGTTTGGTTTTGGTAATTGAGTGACAACCTTAAGTGGACTAATATGTGTTTGAGTGGGATACACAGGTGATTAGTCCACATGTACATGTGTGTGAGCAACATATGCCATGATGGTGAAGATGACTCGGAGATGTTGCAAAGCTCACACATATGATGAAAGAGCTCATTGCATATGAGACATGACATTGAGTCATGTGACCAATGTAAGGTGGAGAAGATCAAGACAATACTTGGCTTGATAGACCGGTTGCAAGTGTGAAGGGCAAGTTGAGTGATGACTTGGCGCCGATGGACTGAAGCAATAGTGAAGGGCAAGTGAAGTCAAGATCGATGAACCAATATGGTCATGTAATGATATGAAGTGGATCATATCATTTGTGATTGGTTGGTGCATGTGTTGCATCAACATTGGAGGAGATGGAATGGAATGCGCAAGGCAAAGGCATAACCTAGGGCATTTTACTTCACCGGTCATAGGTGTGTAGAGAAGTTTATGACTAGGTTTAGGATAGATGGCCGTACTATCAAGAGGGGCAAACTTGTTTGCAAATTGATCATTTAGTGCCACTTGAATGATCTAACTTTGCATACATGTTAGGATCGAGTGGCGTGGTGAATTGAGTGACTAACTCCTTAAAAATGATTGTGAAAATGCTAACACACATACATATGGTGGTGTACACTTGGTGGTGTTGGCACATTTGCAAAGGACGAGAAGTTGGACTTGTTGTGGATCAACTCGGTGAAGAAAAGGGGGCGAAAAAGTGTCACTGCGAGTGACCGGACGCTAGCCTCAGCAGGACATGCACATCCGATCAGTGGTAGTAGTTGGGTGCGGTCTCGGTCAAGTGACCAGACACAGGAGCATAGAGGTGACCAGACATGTTGGGGCCATGTCCGGTCATTGCTGATGATAGATGATGTGGTAGTGATGGACTTGGCGCTCGGAGGCTTAATGGATCGAACGCTGGCCTGCTGAAAGGTTCTACTAGCTAGAGGGGGGGGGGGTAAATGGCCTAATAAAAATTTCTACAATAACACTTAACAAAATGGTTAGACAATTATGAGGCGAAGCAAGTGTTGCACTAGCATACTCAAGATGCAAGCCACCTACCACAATTCTAGTTAAGATAGTATCTATTCACACAATAGCTATGACACTACCCTATGTTAGTGTGCTCTCAAAGGCTAACTAAAGAGCCACACCAACCAACCAAGCAAGCTCTCACAACTAACTACACTAAAGAGCTTGTCAACTAGTTTGCGGTAAAGTAAAGAGAGTGCTGAAAAAGGTTATACTGCCATGTTGATGAAGATACCAATCAATCATAAGGATGAATAACAATGAAGACCAATCACCTCAAAATCAATGATGAACACAATGATTTTTTTACCAAGGTTCACTTGCTTGCCGGCAAGCTACTCCTCGTTGTGGCGATTCACTCACTTAGAGGTTCACGCGCTAATTGGCTTCACTCGCCAAACCCTCAATAAGGTGCCGCACAACCAACACAAGATGAGGATCATACAAGCCACGAGCATTCCACTAGAGTACCTTTTGGTGCTCCACCGGGGAAAGGTCAAGAACCCCTCACAATCACCACGATCGGAGCCAGAGACAATCACCACCCTCCGCTCAACGATCCTCGCTGCTCCAAGCCATCTAGGTGGCGGCAACCACCAAGAGTAACAAGCAAAATCCACAGCGAAACATGAACACCAAGTGCCTCTAGATGCAATCACTCAAGCAATGCACTTGGATTACTCCCAATCTCACTATGATGATGAATCAATGATGGAGATGAGTGGGAGGGCTTTGGCTAAGCTCACAAGGTTGCTATGTCAATGCAAAATGGCCAAGAGTGAGAGCTTGAGCCGGCCATGGGGCTTAAATAGAAGCCCCCATGAAATAGAGCCGTTGTACCCCTTCACTGGGTACTGATCAGTGTGATCGGACACTCTGGTCCAACTGACCGGACGCTGCTCCTTAGCGTTCGGTCACCCGATGGCGGCCACGTGTCTCTTACATTCAATAGGGAACATTTGATCTCAACGGTCGACATGTTGATCGGATGCTCCGACATGTTGACCGGACGCTGAACCCTCAGCGTCTGGTCATTTACAGTAAGGGTCCAAAATGAGTTTTTGCCGATCAGACGCGTCCAGTCATGCTTGACCGGACACAGCCTAGCATCCGGTGCTTAACCCTAATCACTATGCCAACCGACAACTCGACCGGACGCAGCCCTTCAGTGTCCAGTCGCTGGGTGATCCAGCGTCCAGTTAGTTGACCGATGCTAGCATCTTTGCGACCAACTCCATTTCACTTCAAACTTCTTCACCCTTGCTCATGTGTGCCAACCACCAAGTGTATCACCTTGTGCACATGTGTTAGCATAATTTTCACAAACATTTTCAAGGGTGTTAGTTCTCCACTAGATCCTAAATGCATATGCAATAAGTTAGAGCATCTAGTGGCACTTTGATAACCGTATTCCGATACGAGTTTCATCCCTCTTAATAGTACGACTATTAACCCTAAATGTGATCACACTCTCTAAGTGTCTTGATCACCAAAACAAAATAGCTCCTATGGTTTATACCTTTGCCTTGAGCTTTTTGTTTTTCTCTTTCTTCTTTCCAAGTCCAAGCACTTGATCATCATCATGGTATCATCATCATCATGCTATGATCTTCACTTGCTTCATCACTTGGAGTGTGCTACCTATCTTATGATCACTTGATAAACTAGGTTAGCACTTAGGGTTTCATCAATTCACCAAAACCAAACTAGATCTTTCAATCTCCTCCTTTTTGGTAATTGATGACAACCCTTACACAAACATATGAATTAAAATTCAATTGAATCCATGTTGCATGTCCAAGCATATTTATCATGTGTAAATGGATATGGACAAGTTTCAAGAACCCTAAATGGTAGCAATTGCTCCCCCTACATATGTGCTAAGAGTTTGGATTGTAGCTTGCACATATGCTTAGATTGGAAATATAGGAGTCAATGTTTACCACATGATGCTAAGGTATAAAAGATGGACCTTTGAAGCGTGATACCAATCAGAGTGCATCATTATACCTTCCTTAGCACCATGATTAGCTCGATACCACTTGGAAACAACACTTTGAAAATGAAATCACTATATAACCTATGAATGCTAGTTTTTCATTTCATCATTCAATCCTACAACAATCATACACCACACAAGCATGGATATCACAATTTAAAACTTGTGCCATGCAAGCAAAACATATGAAATGCACATTCAAATGCACCATACAAGTTCATGAGCTTGCTCCCCCTACTTGTGTGCTCTAAATTTTAGTTGATCCCTTTCCTTTATCATATCTCTCATATATTAAGATATCTTTATGTTTCTCTCCCTTTATGATATTTCTCCCCCTTTTTCACTATTTTTACTACTATCTTTGTTTCTCTTCCCCTTTGTCATCAATGACCACAAAGGTTCTAAATATAGATAGTATTACTTGTAGGGTCGAGATTATCAATATCAATCAATGGGATGAGGATCATTTTCCCAAATTTGGTCCAATCTAGATCATTTGCCAAAGATATTTAACTCAATTTGATCCAAGGACAAGCTTCTTCACACCTCCAAATAAGGGTTATCTTGTACCATGTTGAGTTAAACACTTAGAGCTCATATTCTAGATTAAAAACTAGGTTTACAAGCCCATAAACATGTCATATGCTACCACTAGATCAAGTCAAGCATAGAAGCAATAGTGATACCATATAGACATCAAAATCATTTGATTTTCATGAATGAGCCTAATAAAATAGAACCACTTGAAAGGTCCTAATAAAATTGAAAATGTTACTAGATGCACTAATCATGTCCTTAGCTGTCATAGAACCGACCAATTTATAAGAGCACAAGTACAAAAACAATCGCCGAAACGATCAAATTCTCGAACTTGAGCCCATATAAACCCGGTAGTCAACTAAAATCTCGAAGGATTTCAAACCAACTTGCATACAACCAACATCACAGTAATTCAACATAGCATATCGTATGTTACAATATTTCACAGACGTTCACAAATAGATTACATCATCATAGAGTCATCGTTATTACAAAACAAGTCTTGTAAAACATGCGGAAGCAAATAGTTTAACTTACACACTTGAGTTCAAATACAAATACTGGTTCGCTGATCACAACTCGCAAAAGCATTCAGATAAGAGAATAGAGATCCTACCCATGATCTAGTCTTCATCACCCGCCGGGTGGAGACAATACTTACAGAATCCCTGATATAGAAGGTCATCTGCAACAAGAGGGAATAAACCCTGAGTACGAGAATGTACTCAACTAGACTTACCCGTCGAGAACCAAACAAATGACACCAAGAATTATGCATAGATTAATGTAGTGGATCTGGCTGACACTTTCTTTTTGCGGAAAAGCATAAGTAATAATGATCAACTCTTAACCTGAACTAGCAGTGACTTTTAGCCATTAACCTATTAACTATATTAGCACCTGTACTAAGCAATCATTTTATTAGGGTGCAAACATTAATAACCATATCAGGTATTCATTGTGGCAACCTTATCATCATCATCCATTTAACCATATCGTTAAATTAATTGAATCTACGTTGCCGCTGCTCAGTCAAGTTCTCACTATCCAGGAGAGACGGTGATTCGAATCGATTCCTATCTAGCTGGAGGGATATTCCTAACATAAACCCTGCTTCCCCCGTCAGGGTCGCAAACAAGTCACCTTTGGTACAACTCAGGAGAAAAATAAAAGAAAAGATGCGGGTCTGAGCCGCCCTGCATTCTCAGAGAACCACTCTGCCAGGAAGTGTAGGATTTTAAGCACCTGACTCCCCTTGGGCTTACGCCAATGGCTCTCCGCACATCCTTACTACCTCCAAAATGCATCCAACCCCCATGGATCCTGGCCTGAGTTGAGCTACTCGGCTTCACGATCGGAACGACTTATCCGGCCAGCTAAGTGTTAGGCTGCATTCAACATGACATGAGGATATATAGCGTATCGGTCCTTAAACGACGCAGACGGAGTCACTATGTCCAAACCTACACAAGACTCTACCCAGTCTTAATTCATTATTAACATGGTTCTTTTCCACGATAGCAAATATAGCCAACCGTGATCGACCTCATCCTAAAGCTCGCAGGTGACAGGAAATCACTTGACTTCTACTGCACTAAGCATGGCTAAGCATTTAACCCGTTCCTGAACTTAAATAGGATTCTAGTGCGATATCTGGACAAGGAGGGATATATAATGCAGCAATTGGTTCCAACCAATTCCTATACTTAATGCATCATCAACGAATAAAAGATACTCAATGTACTTGTAAAAACATGGGAGGCTTAATATGCTTTGGGGCTTGCCTTTCAGGAACGAGGAAGGCTGGTGGTCAGGGCACTCAGGCAACTCCTCCACGGCGGCTGCTTCGTCGGCTTCCTACACCTCGGGCTCCTCCTCCTGGTTGGCTCCCTCGAACTCTAGCAACGTCACTCCCTCCGGCACACCTATTGCATGAATGCGCAAGATAAATATCATGGATGCACATGAACGAATGTCAGGGATGCTCGGGGAATGCACATGTTCGCTGTAGTCTGCATATTCCAACTTAAGCCCTATTCAAATCACTTTACTTACCAAGTTTATACAACCTAATGTATAATTGTTCATCTTCAGTTAATGACCTAGCACCTGCACCTAAGCATATTCTCAAGTTAGGCTAACCCTTAAACAATCAACGAGAACATTGCATCAATCATACACTCAAGCATTTGTATTTCAGCAAAATGAAGACTATGTAGTGGTACAGTAAACTAGCCATAACTGGAGATTTATAAATCCAAATGACATGCAACAAGACAATTTGGAAAGCTTATGAAATTGTCTACAATTCATTTTCAGACCTCAAAGCATGATTCAACACTTTACCAAGTCGAATTCTTTGATCAACAGAACTCTGTCCTCACAAGACAGAGAGTAAGCAAAACTGGAACCTAACTTTAAACAGCTGTAGTTTCTAAACTACTAGGCCAAATGCCATCAAATTTTTACAAGAGCTAGATACATAAATTATCTACAACTCTTGTATTCATCACATTCACAGCAAATCAAAATATCATGGGGAGCTTTCTAAAGTCCCTAGATCTGTCCAGAGGGACCTCATGCCAACAAATAATTATTAACTTATGATGCAACCACATAATTGGACCAAACTAACTTTACTCACATCTTACACATATCACAAGAATACCAGAAAGTAGGGTGTTCATCACCAAAATATTTCTTTTAATACCTTTCTTAATTTATTTAATTAATTAGAGAAAATGGTAAACATATATGAAAACTACACCATTAAATCTACAAAAATTACAGTAGATACTACATGCTCAAAGTAGACTACCATAAAAATTTCACACCATTTGAGTAAATATAACAGCCTACACAAAAATGATAAGGCATAATGACTTAAAATGGCATAATTAGGAAATCTTAGTGAAAAGTGTCAAGCAACAGATTTCATATTTTTCCTAGCATCCTTAAGGTACTAGGATACTACTCACAAAGTTTCATGGTCATAGGATTCCTAGATAATTTACAAAAATTCACTCAAGTATCAATCAATGATAAAAGGAAAATCTATAACTCAAAAACCCTACATGCAATGACTCCCAAATTTTAACCAGAGCTTCTACTAAGCAAGACTAGCTTACCCACAAAATTTCATAATTTTTGGATCACAGAAACTCGAGATATAATTCAAACAAGTTTGTATGCATTTGAAAACACATTTCAAGTTACTATTTAATTCATCCAAAATTTCTACATCATATGCTCATATCATATTTTTCTTAAATACTAGACCTCACTGTGAGCCTAACAAAATTTGAATCACATCATTTCGATCTATACATTTGGAGTTACAAAATTTACAAAACGGCATTCAAAATCTACATAAATGAGCTATCCTATTTACTAACCGTCACTGGTAAGTGGGGTCCACATGTTAGTCGGTCCGCTTGTCAGCGACAGCGAAGCAGAGCACGCTGCCAAGCGCGATGGCGACCGGCAGAGCTCGCCGCCGACGGTGTCCCTGGCGATGGCATGGGTACCAACACGTTCACATCGACCTCCCGCGTCTATAGACCTACTTGGTGGCCTATTGCCGGCGACCAAGACGGTGGCGGCGGCCATGGCGGTGCGGTGGTTCGGCCCGATGGCGAGGCGTCGACAGCGACCGAAATAGCACAATCATAGGCTACACCAAGGTTCCCCAACCCAACGTGACTCTAGTGCACCCCAAAGAAGGAACCGTGGTGGTCGGAGATGGGCCGGCCACGGTGACGGGCTGCGGCGGCGCAAGTCCGACGAGGTTGCGCACGGCGTGGGAGCTTACCGAGCGCGGTGAGCAAGCAACCTTGGGCACGACGTGACGGTGGAATTGTGGAGAAGCTATGGAGGTGGCGAATGGGCGATGAGGCGCGAGCTTGCGCTAGCTCTAGTGCTGCGGCGAGCAGGCGTGAGCTCGGTGGAGCCGATGACAACGATGGTGGCCCGCTGCGACTGCTGTGGCGAGCGGAGGAAACACAGGAAGAGGCAGAGCGCGTGCGGAGGGCAGCAGGGCGTCCTCCACTTCAAGCCGGCCAGCGCGCGGTGCGTGGCGGCCACGCGGCGGCCACCTTCTGGCCTCGATCGGCCATGACCGGCCTGAAATTGCGTTTCAGGTTTGCGTTTCAGGTTTCAACAGTACCGACTGACAGGCAAAGTTTGACACTGATTCACTCCTAATCCATGATGATATAGCTCAAGGTGTAATTGACAAAGTTGGACATCTACATGTGAACTACAACTTTTACAATTGGAGCTTGAGCTGGTTTGGCTTCGTTTGCAAACTACAGAGCTCTAAACTGGGGTACATGAAAACTGAAATTCAATACAAGACTTAGAAATTTTTCTAAGTGTTGGATCAGCTTTCAATTCTGACTTGTGGGTCCTTTTTGAACATGTTGTGCACATTTTCATGACTTGGCTTCTAAACAAAGTTTGTTCCTTATAAAATTTGCTACAACTTTGTTTTAGGTTGCTCAGACATGCAAACATCCTAAGCTACACTTTTTAAATAGTCAAACAAAAGGGGTTTAGGGGTCAAACAAGTCAAACCACTTTTTGAAATCCTATTTAGGCAACATGATCAATATGAACAATGTTCCAAATGGCATCCTAGGTGTCACTAAGTTGTTTAAAAGAATTATTAGCCACACCACACATTGGTCACCCAAGAATCAAGCACTGTATGTACTGAAACAATGAAAAACACATGGAATGCTACACTTGTTTCATAGTCATGTTTCATGTGTTTCATGATCTTGTTGCATAGTATTAACTAACCATATTTCACTAAAGTGAGTTGCACATGTTGCACTTAAGTGTTGCACACTTTTCATTTCATACTAGAAACAACACACATGAAATATGCAACATGTTGCAATGTTTCAAAATCATGTTTCATGTGATATAAGCTTATGAATGAATGAATGATGCTCATGTTCATGAAATGCAAGTGCAAATGTGGAAGCGAAACACCTGGGGTGTTACATTAGCAAAGATGTGTTGTCATGCCAATCAACTTTTACCTTGTATTGCTCGAAGGGGAGGCATGTCATATAAGTGGAGGGGTGCATCAACACATATTTGAGAAATCCAATATGTTCAACTCATTCCTTAGCTTGCAAAACCTTTTTTCATCCAATGGCTTGGTGAATATATCGGCAAGTTGATCTTCGGTGCCTACACTCTCAATGCAAATGTCCCCTTTTTGTTGGTGATCTCTTATGAAATGATGGTGGACATCAATGTGCTTTGTTCTTGCATGTTAAACCGAATTATTGGTTAGCTTGATTGCACTCTCATTGTCACATAGCAATGGCACTTTCTTGAACTTGATTCCAAAGTCACTCAAAGTGGCCTTCATCCAAAGTATGCACAACAACTACCGGCGGATATGTATTCAGCTTCGGCGGTTGATAATGCAACACTATTTTGCTTCTTTGATGACCATGAAACAAGTGATCTTCCCAACAATTGACATGTGCCCGAGGTGCTCTTCCTTTCAACCTTGCATCCCGCATAATCCAAGTCAGAGTAACCAACTAGCTCAAACTTTGCTCCTTTGGGATACCACAAGCCAACATTTGGTGTATGCTTTAAGTACCTCAATATCCTCTTTATGGCCTTCAAATGACTTTCTCTTGGTGAGGATTGAAATCTTGCACACATGCATACACTAAACATGACATCCGCCCTTGATGTGGTCACATAGAGTAGGCTTCCAATCATAGACCGATACAATTTTTGATCCACCATATTTCCACTTGCATCACTATCCAAGTTGCCATTTGTTCCCATTGGTGTGCTAATGACTTTGCTATCAATCATGCCAAACTTCTTGATCATGTCCTTGATGTACTTGCCTTGACTCACAAATGTACCATTCTTTAATTGCTTGATTTGAAGACCAAGGAAGTAACTCAACTCTCCAATCATGGACATCTCGAACTCATTAGCCATCATCTTTCCAAACTCATCACAAAAGTCTTGATTGGTTGATCCAAATATGATGTCATTAACATATATTTGCAATACAAATAGATCTTTTCCAATCTTCTTGATGAAAAGAGTGGTGTCAACTTTGCCCATTGTGAACCCTTTAGAGAGTAGGAAATCCCTCAATCTCTCATACCATGCTCTAGGTGCTTGCTTCAAGCCATACAATGCCTTCTTCAACTTATACGCATGGTTGGGTTTCTTATCATCTTCAAAACCGGGAGGTTGCTCAACATATACTTCTTCATTGATGTAACCATTGAGAAATGCACTCTTAACATCCATTTGATAGAGCTTGATGTTGTGGGCACAAGCATAGGCTAGCAAGATTCTAATTGCTTCCAATCTAGCAACCAGGGCATATGTTTCTTCAAAGTCAAGACCTTCAACTTGAGTATAGCCTTATGCTACCAATCTTGCTTTGTTCCTTACTACTATCCCATCTTGATCTTGCTTGTTTCTAAAGACCCATTTGGTTCCAATCACATTGTGTCCCTTTGGTCTCTCTACTAATTCCCATACTTGATTTCTTGTGAAGTTATTCAATTCTTCATGCATAGCATTCACCCAATCAACATCCTTCAAAGCTTCATCTATATTCTTTCGTTCAATGGATGACACAAATGAGAAGTGTTCACAAAATGATGCCAATCTTGATCTTGTTTGTACACCTCTTGAAATATCACCAATGATAGTGTCTAATGGATGATCTCTTGCAATATTGGTTGGTTGGAGGATTGGAACTTGATTGTTTGCACTTGCTTGATCATTGGGTTGAGATGATGTACTAGCCACTTGATCTTGTTCATTGTCATGAGATCCACTTGTACTAGCTTGATTTGTATCATCTTGCACATTTGAGTTGGAGAGCACTTGTACTTGATCATCTTCATCATCATTCACTTGCCTAGGCCTCAATTCACCAATATCCATGTTCTTCATGGCATTTGAAAGTTGAATGCCTCTAACATCTTCCAAGTTCTCATTCTCTACTTGTGAACCCTTGGTTTCATCAAATTCAACATCATGAACTTCCTCAAGAGTACCACTATCCAAATTCCAAACTCTATATGCTTTGCTTGTTGTGGAATAGCCAAGTAGGAATCCTTCATCACATTTCTTGTCAAACTTGCCCAATCTAGTGCCTTTCTTCAAGATATAGCATTTGCAACCAAAGACCCAAAAATATGCAATGTTGGGCTTTCTACCATTCAAGAGCTCATAAGGTGTCTTCTCTTTCAATCGGTGACAATAGAGGCGGTTGCTACAATAGCAAGCCGTGTTGATAGCTTCGGCCCAAAAAGATTGACTCACATTGTATTCACTAAGCATAGACCTTGCCATATCAATGAGTGTTCTATTCTCTCTCAACAAGGCCATTTGATTGAGCTGTGTACTTGGCCGAGAATTGATGTCTAATTCCAAATTCATCACACAACTCATCAATTCTAGTGTTCTTGAACTCACTACCATTGTCACTTCTAACTCTCTTGATGGTTGTTTCAAACTCATTGTGAATGCCCTTAACAAATGATTTGAATGTTGCAAACACATCACTTTTGTCCACTAGAAAGAATACTCATGTGTATCTAGTGTAGTCATCCACTATCACAAATTCATATTTGTTTCCACCGATGCTAGTGTATTGTGTTGGCCCAAACAAATCCATGTGCAATAACTCAAATGCTTTACTAGTGCTCATCATGCTTTTCTTAGGATGGGTGTTTCCAACTTGTTTGCTGGCTTAACAAGAGCTACAAAGCTTATCCTTCTCAAACACAACATCTTTCAAGCCTCTAACTAAGTCATGCTTAACCAATCTATTCAATTGTTTCATTCCAACATGACCAAGCCTTCTATGCCATAACCAACCCATGCTAGACTTAGTGAACAAGCATGTAGATAATCTAGCTTCACTAGCATTGAAATCAGCCAAGTATAGATTCTCATATCTAAAGCCTTTGAAGATCAAATTAGAGCCATCTACACTTATGATCTCTACATCATCTACCCCAAATATGCATTTGAATCTAGGATCATACAATTGAGCCACGGATAGCAAATTGAAGTTCAAGCTCTCTACTAGCAACACATTTGATATGCTCATGTCATTGGATATTGCAATCTTACCAAGCCCTTTGACCTTGCCTTTGCCATTGTCACCAAATGTGATACTATCATAACCATCATTGCCATTGGTGTTGATTGAGTTGAACATTCTTGCATCACTGGTCATGTGTTGAGTGCACCCACTATCAAGAACCTAATACCTTCCTCCGGCTTTGTAATTGACCTACAAAAGAAGATCAATTCTTTTTAGGTACCCAAACTTGCTGGGGTCCTTGAAGGTTAGTCACTAGGCTCTTTGGTACCCAAATGGCTTTTTTCTTTGAGCCCATCCATGGTTTACCAATGAACTTAGCCTTCACACCATTTGTGCCCTTAGTAAGCATGTAGCATGAATCAATCTTAATGGAGGATACATTAACATTTTTGCTCTTGTTTTTGCATTCATGCTCTTTATGACCAACTTGCTTACAACTAGTGCAAAACCGACCATTGTTCTTCACAAAACTAGTCTTGTGAGGAGCAAAGGCCACCTTGCCTTTCTTGGGGGTATAGCCCAATCCCTCTTTGTAGAGAGATGCTCTTTGGCTACCCAAGCACATAAGCAAGCGATCCTCACCACCATAAGCCTTAGCTAAGGTGTGAGTGAGCTTAGTGACCTCCTTCTTGAGGTTCTCATTCTCAACCACTAGTGAGGCATCACAAGTGAGACCATCACTACTAGATGAGGTAGAAGTGGAAGTGCTACAAGAAGGATTAGTAGGAGCAACAATGATAGGTATAGATAGTGATGCATCAATTAAATCACAAGTTGCACCTACATCACAAGTTTCAACATGCTTCTTTTTATCTTGTTCATTAAGCAAAGTGGAATGAGCTTTTTCAAGCTTTTTGTGAGCCTTGCCAAGCTTCTCATGGGCTTCCTCTAGCTTCTCATGAGTTGCTTTGAGCTCATCATGGGCTTGCTTAAGGGCTTTTACCTCCTTATTCAAGCTCTTGCATTCCCTTCTCTTAATGTCAAAGTGTTCTTTAGCATCTTCTAGCATATCAAATAATTCATCCTTAGTAGGTTCATCATCATCACTATCACTATCATTTTCATTTTCATGTTCATTATCATCAACATGTTCTTCATCACTTTCATTATCACAAGATTGTACCTTAGTGGCCTTAGCCATGAAGCATGATGAAGATTCAAAGAGAGATGGCTTCTCATTGATAGCAATGCTTGCAAGAACCTTCTTAGTGGTCTTGTTATCATCACTATCATCATCATCATCACTTGAGGAAGCATCACTATCCCAAGTGACTACATATGAACCACCCTTCTTCTTCTTGAATGTCATCTTGTCCCTCTTCTCTTTCTTTTCCTTCTTGTCCTTCTTCTTGTTCTTCTTGTTGTCATCATCATTGTCGCTATTATATGGGCATTGAGCAACAAGATGATCTTTGCTTCCACACTTGAAGCACCTTCTTGACTCTTCTTTGTTCTTGGATGAAGACTTCTTTCTTCTAGCATGGTAGCCCTTCTTCACCATGAACTTGCCAAATCTCTTGACAAATAGAGCCATCTTCTCATCATCATCATCATCCCATGATTCATCTTCTTCACTTGATGTCTCTTGCTTAGCTTTGCCCTTTGATGATGTAGCTTTGAATGCCATGCTCTTCTTCTTGTCATCCTTCTTGTCATCTTTCTTCTCCTTCTTTTCTTCCTTCTCATCATCATCTCTATAAGCATCATCGGTCATGATATCTCCCAAGATTTGGTTTGGTGTCATTGTGTTCAAATCGGTCCTCACTAGTAAGGTGACCAACATGCCAAATCTTGTGGGCAAACATCTCAAGAACTTATTGGAGAAGTCCTTGTCCTCTATCTTTTCACCAAGTGCCTTGAGATCATTGACAATCACTTCCATCTGATGGAACATGTTCGGCACACTCTCATATTCCTTCATCTTGAAGCTTGTAAACTTCTCTTTGAGAATATATGCCTTTGCACCCTTCACGGCTTGAGTGCCCTCAAATGATTCTTCCAATTTCTTCCAAGCTTCATAAGCCATCTCAATATTCTTGATTTGCTCAAATGTTCTCCCATCAATTGCATCATGAATGGCACTTAGAGCAATATCATTATTTTGGAGAAGCACTTCTTCGGCCGCGGTGGGATTTTCTAGATCCTCAATCTCAATTTTGGTTTCTACCACCTTCCACACCTTTCTATTGATTGACTTGATATGTGTGGTCATCTTTGACTTCCAATAAGAATAATTTGAGCCATCAAATTGGGGTGGCTTCTTGGTGTTGTTGATTTGAGCCATTTTAACACCGAAGGTTGTTAAGCCTCGAATAACGGTGACCTCAGCTCTGATACCACTTGAAAGGTCCTAATGGCTAGAGGGGGGGGGGTGAATAGCCTAATAAAAATTTCTACAACAACACTTAACAAAATGGTTAGACAATTATGAGGCAAAGCAAGTGTTGCGCTAGCCTACTCAAGATGCAAGCCACCTACCACAATTCTAGTTAAGATAGTATCTATTCACACAATAGCTATGACACTACCCTATGTTAGTGTGCTCTCAAAGGCTAACTAAAGAGCCACACCAACCAACCAAGCAAGCTCTCACAACTAACTACACTAAAGAGCTTGTCAACTAGTTTGCGGTAAAGTAAAGAGAGTGATCAAAAAGGTTATACCGCCGTGTAGATGAAGAAACCAATCAATCACAAGGATGAATAACAATGAAGACCAATCACCTCGAAATCAATGATAAACACAATGATTTTTTTTACTAAGGTTCACTTGCTTGCCGGCAAGCTACTCCTCGTTGTGGCGATTCAGTCACTTGGAGGTTCACACGCTAATTGGTTTCACACGCCAAACCCTCAATAGGGTGCTGCACAACCAACACAAGATGAGGATCACATAAGCCACGAGCATTCCACTAGAGTACCTTTTGGCGCTCTGCCGGGGAAAGGTCAAGAACCCCTCACAATCATCACGATCGGAGCCAGAGACAATCACCACCCTCCGCTCAACGATCCTCGCTGCTCCAAGCCATCTAGGTGGCGGCAACCACCAAGAGTAACAAGCGAAATCCGCAGCGAAACATGAACACCAAGTGCCTCTAGATGCAATCACTCAAGCAATGCACTAGGATCACTCCCAATCTCACTATGATGATGAATCAATGATGGAGATGAGTGGAAGGGCTTTGGCTAAGCTCACAAGGTTGCTATGTCAATGCAAAATGGCCAAGAGTGAGAGCTTGAGCCAGCCATGGGGCTTAAATAGAAGCCCCCATGAAATAGAGCTGTTGTACCCCTTCACTAGGTACTAATCGGGGTGACCGGACGCTCTGGTCCAACTAACCGAACGCTGCTCCTCAGCGTCCGGTCGACTGATGGCGGCCACATGTCTCTTACGTTCAATAGGGAACGTTTGATCTCAACGGTCGACATGTTAACCGGACACTGAACCCTCAGCGCCTGGTCGTTTATAGTAAGGGTCCAAAACGAGTTTTGCCGATCGGACATAGCCCAGTGTCTGGTGCTTAACCCTAATCACTGTGCTGACCGACAACTCGACTGGACGTAGCCCTTCAGCATCCGGTCGCTGGATGATCCAGCGTCCGGTCAGTTGATCGACGCCAGCATCTTTGCGACCAACTCCATTTCACTTCAAACTTATTCACCCTTGCTCATGTGTGCCAACCACCAAGTGTATCACCTTGTGCATATGTGTTAGTATAATTTTCACAAACGTTTTCAAGGGTGTTAGTTCTCCACTAGATCCTAAATGCATATGCAATGAGTTAGAGCATCTAGTGGCACTTTGATAACCGTATTCCGATATGAGTTTCACCCCTCTTAATAGTACAGCTATTAACCCTAAATGTGATCACACTCTCTAAGTGTCTTGATCACCAAAACAAAATAGCTCCTATGGTTTATACCTTTGCCTTAAGCTTTTTGTTTTTCTCTTTCTTCTTTCCAAGTCCAAGCACTTGATCATCATCATGGTATCATCATCATCATGCTATGATCTTCACTTGCTTCATCACTTGGAGTGTGCTACCTATCTCATGATCACTTGATAAACTAGGTTAGCACTTAGGGTTTCATCAATTCACCAAAACCAAACTAGAGCTTTCACCTACGTCTGGTCATGTTGGGTCTGACATGTTCGGTCACAAAATAGAGGCTCAGAGAGCTCTCTAGAAATGACCAAACTCTAGCTATAGAGCATTAGGTCTTGTCTTGGAGGCACGTCCAGTTAGGTGCTTGCCGAGATCTGACATGGTGTGGCAGCGTCAGGTTGGGGCTCAGCGTGTTCGGTCATCACTTGACCGTTGGCGCTCAGCTACCGACTATTGAGATCATATGTGTGACATTGAAAGGCTAGGAGTGACCGAACGCAGGGCCTAGCACGTCCAGTCATCACGATCGGCGCATCCGGTCGCTGCGATTTCAACCCAATGAAGGGGTAACCGCTAGTTTAGCCCGTAGGGCTATAAATTGGACTGGTGGCTGGCCTTGGGCTGGCAGCTAAGAACCCTTGAGCCTTGGCGGCTTGTGTAGGTGTGCTTGGGAGCCATCCATCTCACATATGCTTGATAGTGTTCATCCAATTGTGTGAGAGAGCGATTCTAGTGTGATTGCATCATGAGGTTGCATCGAGTGGCACTAGGTGATCATGTTGCAAGCCGATGGTTCTTGTTACTCTTGGAGGTTGCCACCTCCTAGATGGCTTGGTGGCTTGTGACTCTGTTGAAGCACATGAGAAGATTGTGCGGTGCTCCGGAGGAGGATTTGTGAGGGAGATTGTGCTCACCCCACGGGGATCATGAAGAGCAACTCTAGTTGAGTGTGTCATATTGAGCTACCCTCACTTGTGGGTAGGTTCTTGTGGTGCCCGACGTGTGGGCTTGGCGGGTGATGCCAATTAGCCATTATTGGCATTTCTTATCATCACTCTTTACTAAGTTGTCATCCCTAGTATCATGCCAGAAATGTGTGGTCGGTAATTATTAATGACACTTGTAAACTTAGAGAAAATTATATATGTTAAAGTAAAGTATCCGCAAGCGCACAGATAATATACCATTGTAGCATTTCACCCGGGAGTATACCGAGTATCGTTATTTATATTTTATCCATAGGGAGGAGCTATGGGATTATTGGCAAAGAGATATTGACAAATATATATACTTATGATAAAACCACTCTCATGCTATGGCAAGGGTAAGTCAAATGATAAATAAATGATAAGTATGAAGCACTGATAATAATTTGAGAGATAGAAATAGAGACTCATAAAATATAGTATGGCTATGTAGGAGATTCGGTAAGAGTGAAAGATTCCTAAGTCATTCCTTATTTACTATGTCTTTTGTACACCCATGTATATACACTCTCATCTATAGCATAATTAACTTTGGGTCTATGCATAAGGAACATTACTAAGGAAGATTAAGAATAGAGCTTGTCTTCCTTCACAACCGTGTTGTACTTGCTCTACAAACGGGGAGTGGACTACAAAGGACTCAACATGAGTGTCACATGTGTGATCTACCACATGACCCAGAGTGCATAATGCATCCACACGTAAACAATATCTAAGCACCATGCTTATATAATGTCAACCACTTAACCCATGCGCATCTTGGGCTAAGCGCTTTGCGAACATATGCATAAACTCACTATCAATCACAACTATATCAAGTATATAACTAGAGCAAACTTGGAACATAATAAATAGCAACATAATATTGAAGTAGCACAAAGTCATAAATAAAGAGATACGATATCTATACCAGTCTCTAGACAGCAGATCTGAAATCCTGAGCATTAACCCACACTCTACTTGAACCTTGCTAGCTAGCCTATACTAGAAACTTGAAGAATTGGAGCTCTATTCTTTTCTCTCTGGAAATCCTAATTTCTGGTTTGATCTTGACTAATGGCAGCGTGCTCTAGAGGGGGGCAGGGGCTGGTTATATAGGCTGAAGCATCAATCCTGAGCCCTCGGATCAAACCGACTTGAATAAACAGCGTAGATGCAATCCTTAAGATGGTGGAGAACCGACATAACAATGGGGGCTAATAGGTGGGACTAGGGGGCCGGCCGGCTGGCCAGCCCCACCTATCATCCTCTGTAGGTCTGCTTCGGTGGCATGGCTTCTAGTGTCCTTTGGAACCTTCTGGAGTAGTTTTCGTTGCGGATAAGCGCAATTTTATTTGATGTTTTGGTCCTCCTTGACGGTTTTCTAAATAACTCCTGCAAAAAATATAGATTCACCAAAACTCATGAAAATTGTTAGTTTAAACCCCTAAGTCTATGTTGGTGATCATATTTATGCCCTTATACATGTTTTATTGATGGTTTATGATGGATGGTAACTATCGTCAACAGCCGCCGAACCACCAAGTGAGCGGTCGACACAACGGGGACTAGCGTGATGGCAAGCACATGAACCTCAGGATAAAATCACCGTGTCATCCTTGTCTTCCTGTTGGTTTGCATCCCTTTACACAAGCTTGTATTTACTTTCTATACATTGTGCTTGTGTAGTTGCTCTTGTAATTAGTTTGCTTGTGTAGCTTGCTAGTTACCTTCTTGCTTGTGTAGCATAGAAGTAGATCCCTTGCATGGCTAATTCAGTTTGAGTAACCATGTTAGTCACACTGCTTAGTTTGTGTAGCTAAGTAATTTACGCTCTCTAATTTGGCTTGTGTAGCCTTGTTATTGAGCATTGCTAGTGAGCTTAGGAGCTTTGTGCTTTTGCATCACTAGTTGTGTAGGAGCTCTCCTGGTTGCTTGAGTACTAGTGCATAGGTTTGTGTGACCTTGCTCTAGATTTGATTAGGTGAGCTCTAGCTAGCTTGGAACCTTTGTTGTCTAATTAGGATCTTTATAAGGTGCTTGTGAACTTAGATAGAGGGGTGTAGTCTTGGCTAGACCGATAGTTTCAATTCCGCATTTGTTTCATTTAGCCGGTGCACTTAATTTTAGTAAGGACTATTCACCCCCCTCTAGTCCACCATCTTGTAACACCCAGTTTCAAGGACAAAGCTGAATGTACACCATATGTGAGCCCTGGAAATCAAATCTCACATATAGCTACAAATGAAGGGGCAGTATCAATTCATAATGCTTAGTATATAGCGAACTTAGCAAAAGAGATAACCTTAGAAAGCAATCAACGGATAGACAACTCTGCTCTCCGGGTGTAGACTTCACTCCACATGATCTAACTAACTGGTTGATCATAAGCCTAACTCCTTCAGACTCTAGCAAACTGTTATCCAGCCTGAGGTGTGGGGGAAATTGCAAGGGTGAGTCCATGTCGAACTCAGCAAATATAGCAACAAGGTATTGTAATCCATAACCACATGATCAAGTGTAATTGAATAATGAATTGCACATAAACAATTTAAATGAACATACAACAATTCCCTCAGTTTTCCGGGCCACCCGTATCCGTGGGCACGGCTAGTATACCAGTTTATCAATGAAAAAGATTCGAAATCTAATCTACGCATTGCTACGATCACACACACACACGAAAGACACACTAATCGAAGCTATGGTAAAACAGAAACATCTATCGAAGGATTTGCATTGGAAAGAAAACTATATGCTTTATCTATTTTAATGATCATAAAACATGTATAAGATATCTTAGAGGAATATCTAAAATTGAGTTAAGTCATTTTATTCTTGAGTTATTAGATTTAGAAAACTAAGATAAACTATTCATATCTTAATTATAGTTATTTTGATATCATTTATGCAAACTAAATTTTGACTTACAAAGATATAATAACAAGTGAGAGTATATATTCAAAACATATATAGCACGTATAAGCCCTTGCATTTATTATTCTTAAAAGGAAAACCAAAATGATGTAAGAATTACATCAGTTTAGGATTTATCAATGGAATAATTAATAATGTATTAAGGAGCGAATGTGCATGTATTATTTAATCAAAATAAACTTTAACTTTTCAAATTAAAAGAACATGTAAGAGCATCTACACTATAACTGAATATGACGTGAGTTCAGCTAAACAAATTATAATCAAAACATATATTTAAATTGATATAACCAGTTTAATATTCATTTATTAAGGCCGACGTGGAAAACCTATATTGCTTTTAATTAATTTAGAAAGCTAGTTGCACATTAATTAGATTTACAATAATTTATAAAAGACCGAAGTATATGCCTATGTTACTTTTAATTAGAAACTCAATTGCATAAGCACAAATCAAATTAATATTTACTTATAAAATTCAAAGATGTGAAACATGATAAATTTTCCTACTAATGTGTACCTCAAGATCAGCACAGTCGTAAAAGAACAAGAACGAAATTAAACTGATTGTTTTTAATTGGGAAACCATTAACTAATTATTAATGTAACTAGTATTAGGTTAATAAATTCATAATTAACTGACATGATAAACTTTACTACTACTGTGTAGAGCACAAAATTACGAAACTAACGCAACTAGAATCGCTCGAAACGGAGTTAAGACGATGAAACGGTAAAGGATTAACAATCGGTGGCAAAACTGTAAATACATCATCTTGTACCTCTGGCCTCCTCCATCTGGACGTACGTGGCCATGGCAAAGAGGTTGCCTGCTGCTGCTGTGCAGGCAGGGCCGAGGACGGCTGGCCTAGCCGGCCAGCAGCGAGGCCGCTCAGCGGCGCTAGGGCCCACGGCAGCGGCGCGCTGGACCTGCGCCGGCTCAGCCGGTGGCTGCCGGCCACTGCACGCACGGCACAGGGCGGCGGCGGTCATCCTGCTTGGCGCGCTCACGAGCGGGGCGCGGGACGGGGCGGCACAGGGCCACAGCCTAGGTGTGGCGGCGTGGGAACAGGGCCAGGACATGGGAGGGTGCCGTGGTGGCGCCGGGTGGCCGGAGACGAACGAGAAGACCGCGTCATGGTGTTCCTCGCCGGAGAAGAAGAAGAAAGGTTAGGGAAACGACGAACGGGCACGGATTCACGAAAAGGATGACAAGATGTCGTAGAGAACGATGAGATCTACCTCGTGGTGGTGACGGTTTTCGCCAGAGACGTCCGAGGTGGCCAGAAAAGCTCGCCGAAGGTTCGCCGGAAACCTAGCTGTGGAGAACTCCGGCGTCCGATCTGTGGGGCTACGAGTGACGGCTCAAAAAACGGGCTGTACTTCTGGAATCCTCGCATCGAGGGCTACGTCGGCATATATATATACGTATGGTTTAGATATTTTGGAAATCCGAGATATTTTAGTAAATATTGATTTTCGGAATTAAAATAATTATAGAAAATCGGGAATTACTATTTAGGTTCCGAAAAATATCTCTGAGCTCCGAAAAATACTAGAAAAATTCCTGGGGATAGATGGAAGAATAAGGAACACAACCAAAGTGGTTTAGCTCCCGAAAAAAAACTTTTGCTTTGATCAAAGAAAAAGATAAAGCTCCAAGAAATATGAATTTAATCCCGAAAAAGTTCGGAAAGATTCTCGGAAAGAGAGGCATCGTTCTAACATGTCTTAAAACCTTTTCCAAACCTTTAGATTTTAAAAACAAGGCATCTTATCTGACTTTTGTTTTTGCAAATTTTCAAATTCTTTTTAAACCACTACCTGAAAGCAATATTTTAAAGATTGAGATTTGAATTTATTTTCCAAACCACTCATCACAAAAGTATCAATGCAACGGTATATATGCGCAAACATGTTGTTACCCTTACATTGGATTTTAATTTAAAGAAAATTTTCTTTTACCTATGTTTTTATGAGCACAAAACAATTAACAGAAATCATTTTACTCTTTTTAGAAAGTAGCTAATTTTAGGGTGTTACACATCTCAACCCTACAAGTGGTATCAAAGCTAGGTCTCTTGTTTGTGATCTTTACAGACCCGAGAGGATGACATCTAGTGGGCTAGATGATTGTGAGACACACATTTTTGATGGCACAAACTTTGCACATTGGAAAAATCAAATGCTTGATCATTTTCATACAAAGGGACCTAAGTTTTGGTGGATTGTCACTAGTGGTCTCACTCACGTCTTGGACCATAGAAATCTAACCAAAGCTCAATTAGTTCTCTTTGAACTTTGTTGATAGTCACTAACATCAATTATAAACTGTCAATATATCCTACGTATATACTTAATTTTATCACCAAACATAGATATAGGGGTTTAAACTGACAAATTCCATAAGTTTTGGTGAATCTGTGTTTTTAGCAGTGTTTATTCAGAAAACCGTCAAGGGAAACTTAATTGTCAGATTAAATCATGTTTATCCGTGATGTAAACTACTTGGGAAGGATCTAGAACACACTAGAACGCAACCCACCAAAGGAGACCCCGAGGGGCTACCATGTGGGGTCAGCCAGCCCCACCTACAGCTGTCTGGCCTATGGGCCCCTCCCATCAATCTTTGCTTTGAATGTCGGTTCTCCACCGCCTCCTAGATTGCATCTACGTCGTCGTCAGTTCATCCAACGGTGATCGAGGGAGTTGACGCGAATCAATGACATGACAATGCCTTGCCCCCCACTCTATCTCCCCTATATAAGGTGCCTCCTACCTCCCTCTCTGGAGTCATCCTTGAAATCCTAATTCATATGTTTAGGATCAGAGCCAGCTATCAAGAGAAGATTAGTCCTCCATAGGTTCTAGTCTTATAAATAGAAATAGTCAGAGTGAGGGAAGAGTTTGGAGGAGGTGCCGGCCTATTGGTGCTCTCTTTATGGCTTGTACCTTGGCGAATCCAAGTTCTATTTGAGCTTGCTTCTAAGACTTCTCTGGTAATCAACTTTTAATTCAAGTAAGCATCTTGTTTATATTGTTTTTTAGTTTCATGACTCTTTTGAGTGCTTTATTCCTGTTCTAGAGGGTATAAAGTATTAATTGTAAGTGTAAGCGTGGTGCTTAAACTTAGGTTAATCGTGGATGCACCCTACATTTTGGATCAGTAGTATCTCACGAGGGTGACTCTTATAGCCTCGTTGAATCCTTTGTAGTCCACCTCCTATTTATAGATCAAGTAGGACCCAGTTATGAAGGAAAGCATCCTCTGTTGGTGTCTTTCCCTAGTAATGCCCCTAGTTAAATAGTCAAAGACATAGCTTACCGAAGTCAGAACAAGAGAACCTTAGTTATTCTCTCTACGCTCCTGTTTATCCTAACCTTGTTGCTACCCTTAGTTAAGTTAGACCATAGTTAGTCTCACGTTTCCCTGTGGGTATGATACTTAGAATACTTCTGGGTGAAACCTACAATGGTATCCATGTGCTTGCGGATTTATCTATGTGCGTTAATAAATACCAACAAACTTGATGCACATGCTTGTTGTTATCTAATGGATGCTTTGAGCTTTGATTTGATGAAAAGAATAAACTATGTGGGAACCACTCGTGAGATATGGGAATCAATCAAGCACACCTTCGGTGATTCCTCCATGTGGGATGATGGCAAGTTCAAGAAGGAGGAGCCCAAGGAGGAGGTGCATGAGTGTGTTGAGCTTGATCATAATTCGATGATTGTGGAAGATTGCTCCACCTCATGATCAAGTGATGATGATGATTGTACTACCAAAAGTTCACTTGACAAGATTGACGATGATGCTACAAGTGTTGCACATGAAGATTCTACCTCAAGCACACTTGATGATGATGAGTACAGGCCCGATCTTCCGAGAGGTAGCCGGTAAGTTCGATTTGTGGAGATCTCGACGTTGGCGATCCGGCTTCAAATCAGACACGATTCGAACCCTGCAACCGTTACACCACTGCTCCATTGGTTATCAACCAAGCACAACTTGATTGACCTCGCCAAGAAGGCTTTTCCTGCAAGCGAATCGAAGAGCACAAGCAAGAAGGTAAAACACGCAATCTGAAATTGCAAATATGAATGACGCGAATATCAATAGAGGGTTCAAGAACTCGGTTCCAAAGGACTAATCGACACAGTGGAGGAGATCAAGAATGGGGGCCCTGGATCACTGCAAAAGGATTTGTCACCACAGTTACAATGAACGATTCAGTTTCTCGATGGAAAACTAAACTCTAAACAAAACCCAATTGTGTAGCAGCGGCGGCGGCTGTGTTTATAGTCTAAGACTCGACCTAGGGTTGGGGACGGCCAGGGGTTGGGCGCCCACAACTTGGGCTTAAGGCCCGACACGATACATGGCCAAGTTGGCCCAAATAGGTGACGCAGCACCTTGCCGTGGTCACACAGAATGATCCACGGACCTTCTGGAGCTGGGACCAGATCCAAAACGACGGCGTCGTCGTCCCCTTTCCAACGCATCCAAGAACGGCCCGTTTCGATGTCGTATGAGGAAGTTATGACCGAAACAGTGACGACGTGTCTGCTGAATCCGAGGACGACGTGGCAGCTGAGTTGGAAACGAATTGCAACTTGGGGAAGACCATGGCGTCGATGTGTCCAGCGTGGCGATGTCCTCATCATCCTCCCCTTCTTGAATTGGAGTCGTCCTCGACTCCATCTTGACGATGTCCTCATTATCCCCTCCTTGTAGAATTGGAGTCATCCTCGACTCCATCCCATCATCAGCGAACTCCTGCAAAAGGTTAGTGACAGTAGGCAATGCACCAGACATAAAAGGTTGACAAAACATAGTATAACATGGTGCATCAGGATTATCACATAACTCAGCAGTAGCAGGAGTTGTAGCAAGAAAAGCACCTCCTTTTAACTTAATCCCATTATTTTTAGCAATGTCTGTTGGAGGTTTATTTTTTATCTCATTAGCATGTTTAATAATATCCGTAGGAGACAAAGGTAGCAATGTAATTTTCTTGTCCTTATGTATGATAGTGTATGTATTAGTTCTACCATGGTGTAAAGCATCATTATCAAATTCCCATGGGTGACCTAACAAAATAGAACAAGCTTGCATAGGGACAACATCAAAATCAGCAGTATCATGATAAGAGCCTGTGAAAAAGCTAATGCGTGCTGATTTAGATACCTTAGTCTTAGCACTATTATTGAACCATTGAAGTTTATATGGATACGAATGTTGTCGTGTGGTCAAGCCAAGCTTGTCAACCAAATCTGAACTCACCAAGTTGTTGCAACTCCCGCTATCAATGATAGTGAGAACACGACAACCCTGCACAATGAGATACATGTGGAACAAATTGTGGCGTTGGATCTTCATCTCTTCTTCATGTACCACATGTGTACTCAACACACGCTGCACAAGAAGGCTAGGGTAGTCCGCGGCAGCAGCCACGGAGTCAATGGTGATGGCCTCCTTGTCTTGATCGCCCTCGATGGGATCTGCATCAATGTTAGCAGCAAGGGCTAAATCATCTTCTACATCACTAGCACTTACATATCCATCCTCGGTAGCAATGAAAGCGCGACGACTGGGGCATTCCTTCATGACATGTCCCATGCCTTTGCATCGGTGGCAAATGATTTTAGAGCTGGACGAGGAGGAGCTAGTAGAAGCACCCGGAGTGCCACCTTTCTTCAGCTGTGGAAACTGCACATTAGACAATTTACTTACCCCGGAAGAAAATGGAGGTGTAGATGGCTGTGGTGCAACAGGAAGCTTGGGCGTCTCCGGCTCGGAACGCTGCTGAAAATTCCTCCCATTGTTAGACCTGAAAGGCTGGTGTTGTTTGCGTCCCTGTACTTCTCGTTCGGCCTTAATAGCAAGATGATACAATTGGGAAAAATTGCGCCATTCTTTGTAATCAAGTATGTTCTGTATATCATGGTTTAAACCACCAAAAAATCTAGCACTAGCATCATCATCATCTTCATTTATACCACAACGTGCTAAACCAATAAGCAATTGTTGATAGTATGCTTCTACTCCTTTATCACCTTGTTTTAAAGTTTGTAGTTTCAAACGTAAATCACGTTGGTAATAAGGAGGAACAAAACGAGATTTCATACGTTGCTTTAAAACATTCCAAGTTTGAGGCACAGCAGCAGCATTATTAGCATTGCAAAGATCACTCCACCAGAACAAAGCAAAATTAGTAAACTCACTAGTAGCAAGTCTAACTCTATGCTCAGGAGGAACATTATGAGAATCAAATTTTTGTTGAACAGCAAGCTCCCAATCTAAATATGCCTCTGGATCAACATTACCAGCAAAAGGAGGTAGACTAAATTTAATTTTAGCAAAAGGATCATTATTACCATGATTATTACCTCCCATGCCGCGACGATTGAAGTTGAGGCGGCGACGGGCACCACCGTCAGCATACGCATCTTCATCACCAAAAGCATCCGCATCTTCATCATCAGCACGATAAGGCGGAGGGCGTTGCTCAAGCTGTTCAATGCGGGTGACCAGATTATTCACGTTGCGCGTCAGCTCGGTCATAAGATTGCGTTGTTCAGTCATGAACGTTGCAAGCTCGCCCTTGGACACGCACTCATTGAAGTCCGTCGGAGTTCCTGCCATGGTTAGAAGATAGAAAAAGACAACACCAAAGTATTATCCCTATCAACTAAAAGGAAACAAGTGGTGGTGATGGTGGTGAAAGTGGAATGCAAAATCACAAGCGGCTTACCACCGTCTTGCCTGTATTCTTACCAACGCCAAACAGGAGCAAAACCAAAGTGGCGAAGCAATCTGTTGTTGAGCGTGGGTAACAGTTGCAAGATGAACCTGTGCTGACAGAAGAATATGTGGAGCTATGGGTAGGCACACAATATGACAACAAGGATTAGCAATTAACGAGTGCAGAGTAGCGATTGTTCAATCTGGATCCAAAGTACAAATCACAGGTGCTGGCTAAGACGTGTCGAGACGTAGCGCAACAAGGTGAAAACAAAGGACGATCGAAAGAACTCACGGAACAAGCAAATAGCCCAGATTTCGCCTTTTTCCTGAATTTTTCCCCGGATTTTTCCAAAAGGCACTAGTAGGAATCAAAATTTTTTTTTTTACTATTTTTTTTATACTTTTCTCTGAACAAGGATCACAAAAGATGCAACCACAAAAATTGGCACCTACAACTGAGGTGGGATGTGGTCTACAGAAATTCAGCACGTTCTCTGAAAAGCGTGCAAAAACCTTGACAATTTTTTTTCTTTATTTTCCCGAATTTTTTTGGCAATTTTGACGAAACCAAACAAGGCAAAGCCTAGTTTGGGTCGGGTCCAAATGGTGTCAAGAAGCTGCACAAAAAATTTCAGATTTTTCTGATAAACGAGCGAAAAGTTATGCCTGTTTTACCGAAGGTATCTCAAGGTATGTTTTCCGTGAGGCACAACACGGCGGCGGCAGTTAGGGCAAAACGTCCCTAAACTCTAACACCGATCACAGTAGTAGGTATTCGCCTGATGATGTAAGGAGGGCTGCGATGCAGGCAAAATAAGAGCGGCTGGCAACCTATCTAGGGTTTGCGCGGCGGCGAGAAGTTACACAAGGCGGCTAGCGGGGCAAGTCGAGTAATGTGGTGGCTTCGACTTGTTGTTTGGGAACGGTGGATGGGATAGCGGCGGAAAACAAAATCACAGCAACGGGCGATTGAACTACGACCACGAACACAATCCTAAACCAGCAACAAGACTCGACCACGGACACAAACTCAACAACACGAATCTGAAACGAAATTGCAAAGGCACAAAGGGCGATAGGACAGCGGAAATTGAAATATTTTTGGGCTTTTTGTGGACTCTAGGTAATGAACAAATATGAATCTAAGGCAAACGAGATTATACCTCGCGGTAAACCTGAAATATCTGATACCAATTGATGAGTACAGGCCCGATCTTCCGAGAGGTAGCCGGTAAGTTCGATTTGTGGAGATCTCGACGTTGGCGATCCGGCTTCAAATCAGACACGATTCGAACCCTGCAACCGTTACACCACTGCTCCGTTGGTTATCAACCAAGCACAACTTGATTGACCTCGCCAAGAAGGCTTTTCCTGCAAGCGAATCGAAGAGCACAAGCAAGAAGGTAAAACACGCAATCTGAAATTGCAAATATGAATGACGCGAATATCAATAGAGGGTTCAAGAACTCGGTTCCAAAGGACTAATCGACACAGTGGAGGAGATCAAGAACGGGGGCCCTGGATCACTGCAAAAGGATTTGTCACCACAGTTACAATGAACGATTCAGTTTCTCGATGGAAAACTAAACTCTAAACAAAACCCAATTGTGTAGCAGCGGCGGCAGCTGTGTTTATAGTCTAAGACTCGACCTAGGGTTGGGGACGGCCAGGGGTTGGGCGCCCACAACTTGGGCTTAAGGCCCGACACGATACATGGCCAAGTTGGCCCAAATAGGTGACGCAGCACCTTGCCGTGGTCACACAGAATGATCCACGGACCTTCTGGAGCTGGGACCAGATCCAAAACGACGGCGTCGTCGTCCCCTTTCCAACGCATCCAAGAACGGCCCGTTTCGATGTCGTATGAGGAAGTTATGACCGAAACAGTGACGACGTGTCTGCTGAATCCGAGGACGACGTGGCAGCTGAGTTGGAAACGAATTGCAACTTGGGGAAGACCATGGCGTCGATGTGTCCAGCGTGGCGATGTCCTCATCAGATGATGATGATGATTTTGTCGATGGCAAAAAGTGATAGGGAGCTAGAACACAAGCAAGCCAAGAGACACCGCGTGGAGTAGATCTTGAGCTCTCTCTAGGCTTAGGAGGACACCGGATTAGATGGTCATGACCTAGGGCGTGCTAGTCAATTTGACCCTATAATTGACTAAGAGACAAGATTGATCAGCAATTTAAGGTGGAACATGCCGGTGTTTGTCCAGATAGTTCCAAATGTACGGCCAAGTGGCCAACAAGATGAGGCTATCGACTAGAGAGTCAATATCCAGCATGTTCATGATGCATGATAAGTAAAATTAGGCATATTAGCAATCATCAATTACTCATTTGTATAGATCTAAATAGCCAATTATCATAAAGTATGTTAAAAGATGTAGAAGGTAGACATGGAAGCATTTGTATTGATTTGAGAAACATACTAGCTTTTAACCAAGACAAAAACAAGTAAAAGCATGTAAATAGCCAATATATATTCTCAAGAAAATAGGTTACTGGCTAAATAGCCAATTCCAAAGAAGTGCACGCACTCAACCATTAAATGTAGATAAACCCATACATCTATTAGATCTAATCTATTATCTTTAACAGTGGGGGTCAGACCTAACCGATGCAGTCATAATAAAGATAACAAATTAAACCTTCAAAGCATATGAGTCTATACATGCTTGATGGGATCACGAGAGCATACTACGATTGTGAAAGCACAGGCGATCGACTAAATAGCCGATGCAGATATAGCATGCGGTCAGAGACTATGTTTAACCATAGGCAAGGCTTACTACCTGACAATTTCCAATCTATAGTACTAACAGTGGGGGTTAGACCTAACTGATGTAGCCATAATAGCAGTTCTAGAACATATTTCATCGACTAGCAAGCCTTACCTAGGGCTAGACATGCCTTGACCGCATGCTATCTACGATCAAGATTGGGTAAAAACGGCTAAGCTAACCAAAACCATCGTCGAAGCAAGATATGAGCAATGTAAAGCAACAAGATGATTCAAAGAGATATAAAGTCGATCCACCTCAACCTTAATCAGGTAGGGGGTGATTTTGTTACAAATAGTAAGACACTAATTATAACAAGATCGATACCTAATTCGTATCAAAACTCGTATGAGATCAGACTTAACCGAGGGCAGCCATGTGAGTTTTAATAAGAATCAAAGATAACTATCAGTAATTGCAAGAGATCAGACTTAACCGAGGGTAGCCTTATAATCAACTAACGATAACTAACATATACCAAGCTTGTAAGAGATCAAACTTAACCGAGGGCAACCTTACAAACAAAATATAAGTTATGATGGATACTCATAGACAAACTGGAGATCAGACCTAACCGAGGGAAGCCCTGCTTGCTGAAGAACTCATCAAGATCTACTCTACTCCTACTCCTAAGGGGTGGCGTAAGCCAAAAAGTAAAGGTACTGGTTTGTATTGATCGTTGGAGATGTTCATTGCAATAGCTAGGGTTTAATATTTATACCCGAGGCTTGACTACGAGTCCTGGTCGAATAAGACCGGTTACAAACTTTGAAAAGAAAATCAAAACTTCCTAATTTAAGATAACTTGGACTCCAATCTGTTGACACAAAAATGTGATGATGTGATCAATACACAACAAGCTGGATGACCTTGACAGAGTGAGCCTGAAGATCTGCTTAGCATCAACACAAGAACGGTTGGTTTCGGGACCAAAGGCGTGTCAGTCAATTTGACCTTGCAATTGACAAGGAGAGAATAATCAATAGTTTAAGGTGGAACATGACGGTATTGCACTAGACAGTTCCAATATGTGGCCAGATAGTCGATTCAATGGGGCTATCGACTAAATAGTCGATATCCAGCGTATTCATGAAATGAAGACCTTTGAATCAAGGATTATCGGCTAATATTGAACGATAATGGTACGAATCAAAATAAACGATGCTCATGGATCATAAGAAAAAATCATCAGCTAAATAGAACATGATCGATATAAAATGTTGAGCCAATAAGTTTGATGAAAAAGGATATAACATGTGAACAAATCGACTGTCTAGTACAAATGAATCCACAAACGCTCTGAATCTAATTTATTACCATCAATAGTGAGGTTCGATCAAATTGATACAGCTATAATAATGATAACAAACTAAAGCCAAAGAATCTATAAAACCATCTATATATTGGTAGGTTCATGAAAAATATGCTATATGTGTGAAAGCACAAGCGAATCGGCTAAAGTAGCCGATGCATGTTGATGAGGACATGACCTCCATACATATGACCATGCCTGGAGAACCATATGGAGACCAAGGAGATCAGCGAGGGTGTCCAAGTCAAGAAGGAGGTCCGAGGCTAATTCGGTTCGAGTCCCCGAGGTGGAGGCCCAAAGCAACTCAAGTTCGAGTCTGTCTCGGGTTCTAGGACCAGTCTGCCTTAAACTGGTCATCTAGGACGCATCCGGACTCCATTTTTGACGATCCATATATGGTTGGAAAGCTAATTTGATAAGAAATCCAATCCAAGTAGTTTCACATAAAAATACCTTCGAAATAAATGGGAATTGTCAAAACAAGTTAGCATCCAGAATCTATCAGGGTGCTGCGACACCGTCTTTTGGTCCGTTGGACCGTGTATCATGTTTGGGCCCATTAGGGGGCGCGTCCAGGGAGGGTGACACCCAAGGCTCTATAAATAGAAGCCGTCACTATCCTTAGGGTTTGGATTTTATTTAGTTCTTGATTTCCTCATGAAATAGACATTATTTTGCTGCAACTGTCGCCGCCAAGGCCGCTTGCTGTGAACCAGGGCCCCAGTTCTTGATCTTGTTCACCTATAGCGATTAGTCCTTTCGAATAAAGACTTGAACTCCTTCTTATTTTCATAAGCCTCATATTTATTTGCAATTTTAGATTGCATTCATCCCATTCTTGCTTGTGTTCTCAATTCACTTACAGGAAAGCCTTCTCGGTGAGGTCAATCGCGTTCACGTGGTTGATAACCAACGGAGCAGTGGTGTAACGGTTGCGGAGGTCCAAATCAGTCTTGGTTTGAAGCCTAGATCATGAACATCGAGTCTCCACCAATCGACGCTATCATACCTTTCGAAAGATCGGGCCTAGTCTACATCAAGTGGTATCAGAGACCTTGTTGCCCGTTAGGTATAACTTTGTTTCCCCTTTAGATTGTTATTGTTTTTGCATTACCTATAGTACACAAAAAGCCAAAAAATATACATCATCACATATTTCCTGTCCTATAGCCTCATTGTGCCATGTAATTTTGTCTCTATTTCGCGTTGTTGAGTTTGTGCCCTAGGTCAAGTTCTGGTTAGATCGTTTTCGAGTCCAGTTTGTGTTTTTCCTTTATTTTTCATCATAATCCATGAACACCTTCAAGTCTTGCTGTGATTCCTTTGTATTCATCAAACCCTAGTCCACACCATCTTATTTGTTACACTTGTTTTCACTATTTCCATCAAATCCTTACTGCCATGACCAATTTTGCGCGCATTGTTCCCGTTTTGTCCTCTAATTCAGAGTGCGTTCGTAAAACTAGTCTAGTTTTCACATACGAACTCGGATTTCGATGTTGCATATATCAAAATCGATTAGAAAAAAATTTGGATCCATCCATCCCCACATTATTAGGGTCAGAGATTTTTATTTTGGTCAAAAAGTGGTCACAAGATCCTCTTTTCGTGGTCACAAGGTTTTTGTCGATTTCGAGCATGTCTTCTGAAAATTCCACAGGCCACGTCTTTCACTTGTTTAAGCTCATATTTTCTGTGGTTACTTCTTTTGTGCTCCTAAGTGAAGAAAAATATCAAAAAAATAAAAAGAAAAAGTCAAAATTTCTAAAAAAAACAACGATAGCCCAAAAAAAATAAAAAAGAGGGGTAAAAGTGGAACAATATCTAGAGGAGCACATAGAGAGCGCCATTTGAGCTATGTTTGCGTGTGCTTATTTCTACCTTGTTCCTAATCATATTCCTACTGTTCACATCACTTAATACATCTGGTACTTGGAACGTGAGTAGGCCAGCAACTAAGACAAGTACTTGGGATACTTATTCAGCTTTGCTATTCAGTTGCAAATTTTGCTATTCCTTGCTACTATATTGTGCCTGTCCAAGCTCCACTTTCTTCTAACCAAGTATAGGTTTGCCTTGCAACTGTTACACTCAAGCTACAACGGTATCACAGTCACCGACCGAGTGCACCGCCTGTTGCTTTGGTAAGAACACTTGTAAGACCGTGGTAAGACATTTGAGAGTGTGTGACTTTACTCCTTGACCACATCCTATAGTAGTTCATAGGAAAATACATACTTGTGTGTTTTCTTGTTTGATTCTAACAATGACAGGTTGTTCATATCCATCGACTTATGATGGTATGGGTGCTGATGAGTACATGGAGTGGGAAATTACCATAGATAACATATTTGCTACTCGCTTTATGTGTCCAAGGAGGAAGGTAAAAAATGCATCTAGTGTTTTGCGACATTCTGCTTTATCTTGGTGGGAGTCTTTAGATCCTTCTGATAAACCTCAAACTTGGAATGATATGAAAGATCTTATGAGAGAAAATTTTGTTAATCCATCTCTTGTAATTAATTCAAATGATGAGGTGCATCAACTAGATCAATCTCTTGTTATTCCTCCTGCCATGCCTAACCTTTTGTAAGACAATGTACAAAAGAGCGAGGATGACGTGACAGAAAATGAGATTCTCACAGTCTCATGTCACAATTCAGAACCATCAACTATTACTCATGCTGAACATGAGAGCAAAGGTAAAGCCCATGATGCTAAACTCATGGAAGATGAGAGTTCTCTTGATGTAGACTAGGCCTAATCTTCCAAAAGGTATGTTAGCGTTGATTGGTGGAGACTCGACGTTCACGATCTAGGCTTCGAACCAAGATTGATTTGGACCCCCGCAACCATTACACCACTGCTCCATTGGTTATCAACCACGCGAACGTGATTGACCTCGCCGAGAAGGCTTTCCTACAAGCGAATCAAGAACACAAGCAAGAACGGGATGAACGCAATCTAAAATTGCAAATAAATATGAGGCTTATGAAAATAAGGAGTTTAAGTCTTTATTCGAAAGGACTAATCGCCACAGGCGAACAAGATCAAGAACTAGGGCCCTGGTTCACAGCAAGCGGCCTTAGCGGTGATAGTTGCAGCAAAACGACGTCTGTTTCACGAGGAAATCAAGAACTAAACAAAACCCAAACCCTAAGAAGAGCGATGGCTGCTATTTATAGAGTCTTAGGCGTCACCCTCCCTGGACGCACCCCCTAATGGGCCCAAACACGATAGACGGTCCAATGGACCAAAAGACGGTGTCGTAGCACCCTGACAGATTCTGGATACTGACTTGTTTCAATGATTCCCATTGATTCCGAAGGTCTTTTGATGTGAAACCACTTGGATTGGCTTCCTTATCAAATTAGCTTTCCAACCATATGTGGATCATCGAAAACAGAGTCTATATGCGTCCTGGGTGACTAGTTTAAGGTAGACTGGTCATGGAATCCGAGACAGACTCAAACTTGAGTTGCTTTGGGCCTCCACCTCGGGGACTCGAACCGAATTAGCCTCGGACCTCCTTCTTGACTTGGATACCCTCGCTGATCTCCTTGGTCTCCATATGGTTCTCCAAGCATGGTCATATGTATGGAGGTCATGTCCTCATCAGCATGCATCGGCTATTTTAGCCGATTCGACTGTGCTTTCACATATATAGCATATTTTTCATGAACCTGCCAATATATAGATGGTTTTATAGATTCTTTGGATTTAGTTTGTTATCATTATCATAGCTGTATTGATCCGATCGAACCTCACTATTGATGGTAATGAATTAGATTCAGAGCATTTGTGGATTCATTTGTACTAGACAGTTGATTTGTTCACATGTTATATCCTTTTCATCAAACTTATTGGCTCAACGTTTTATATCGATCATGTTCTATTTAGCTGATGATTTTTCTTATGATCGATGCTCATGGAACATAAGAAAAAATCATTAGCTAAATAGAACATGATTGATATAAAATATTGAGCCGATAAATTTGATGAAAAAGAATATAACATGCGAACAAATCGACTATCTCGTGCAAATAAATCTACAAACGCTCTGAATCTAATTTGTTACCGTCAACAGTGAGGTTTGATCGAATCAATACAGCTATGATAATGATAACAAACTAAAGCCAAAGAATCTATAAAACCATCTATATATTGATAGGTTCATGAAAAATATGCTATATGTGTGAAAGCACAGGCGAATCGATTAAAATAGCCGATGCATGCATAGCAAACAAATAGAGTACATATCTCAATCATGAACAAAGTCACTAATCGATAATCCAAAGTCTTACCAGTGAGGTTCGATCGGATCGATGCAGCTATGGTAGTGTCATTAGATTAGATCTCATTAACTAGTGAGTTTATTCAAGATTAAAATATGTCTTTGGATGCATACTATGTTTGACTAGAATAGAGATAAAACAGCCGATCTAGCATAATTAAGCCATCGTTTATAAGATTTGAAGCATGACCAGATCAAAGAACGACTAATTAAGATAATATGATGCCGATCTATCTCTATGTCAATCAGATGATTTTGTTATAATTAATAAAACATTAATTATAGCAAAATCAATAATCGGTGAATCAACCAAAAACAGCAAGGAAAGTCTTACTAATCTTAGCAGATTCGATAACTGGTGATATTGTATTAAACAATAAGTTATTTAGGGTGTGTTTAGTTGAGCTGTGGCTGTGGGAAAAAGCTGTTGTGAGCTATGAGCTGTGGAAAAGCTGCTGTTGGCTGTAAGCTATAGAAAAGCTGAAAGCTGTTTGGTTAAATAAGTATAAAATATACCTTCTATCTTTATCTCTCTTGAAACAACTATGGAAGAGCTTTTTATTCCACAAATTTCAAAAAGCAGAAAGCCAAAAGCCAAAAGTAGGGTCAAACGAGCTTTCAAAAATGTACTACGAAAAAGCAGTTGCTTCTGAAAAAGTAGCCTCCAAAAGCAGCCCCTTTGGTTGGGCTTTTGGCTTTTGGGGCCAAAAGCCAAAGCCAAAAGCCCAACCAAATGGACCCTTAACACAAGATCGATAACTTTGATCTATATTATGATTCATAATAGATCAATCAGCCGATGCAGCCTTACAAACTATGATATAGATCGATAACTAACTTATATTATGGCTCATAAAAGATCAAATAGCTGATGCAGCTTTACAAGCATAATACAAGTCATGACGGTAGTCACAAGCAAGCTAGAGGTCGATCAGTCGATGTAGCCCTATTTGCTGAAGAACTCACCAAAAAGCTATATTACTCCTACTCCTAAGGGTTGGCGTGAAGCCAAAAAAGTAAAGACTAATTTTGATTGATGTATGGATCTCCTGATTACAATAGTCGGGCTTTATATTTATACCATGAGGCCTGAGACAATCCTAGTTGGTCACATGGTCATCTAGTACAAAACTTGCCTAACAAGATAAATCTAAAAGAAAAGAAAATTTTAAGATACATGGACTCCAGTTTCCCCTTTTGTAGAATCCACTAATAAAGCTTCCTTGACCGACATGTCTTTTTTTCATCTAGACAAGAAGGAGAGCCGACGGCTGATGCGCTTCATAGTTGACATCTGTATGGCTTCCTTCTGTAGACTCCATTGGCAATAAAATTACCAATTCTTCTTGTCTCTCTTGCTTCTTCCTTATCTTCACATGATTAGACTTTGGACATCATGCTTCTCCCAAAATATAATATTTTCTGGCCAATGAAGAGCTCCTAGACGTCATACATCTCCAAATATACTAAAGAATATTTCCTTTCCTTTCTGGTATGCACGTGATGCACCTCGTGTCGTTCCTTGCCAATGATATTTCCTGGCCGACCAAATTTTGGTGTAAACACAATCTTTCCCTTCTATGAAGTCTGATGTGTCTTCCTGCTCTGTGGCTTGTCGTTCCTACCAATGTGGCCTATTCCCCTGATATGATGGCGTCATCTTGACAACAACTTGGTTAGCCGATCTTGTTGAAATTTTTGGCTTTCCCTTGACATATTTCGACCTCAAGGTCCTTTCTTCTTGAACCAAATTTTGGTGTCAACACATGCCCCCTAATTTTGGGATAAAATGATTTTATTCCAAAATTACTTCTTATGACCATTACACATGTCGTTCTCCCAACCACCTGCTCTAATTTTTATTGTTTCCAATCCTCTAACGGTGGTCGTTGGATCATCTCTTTCCTTCTCTTTGATTTTTTGAGCCATCCTTTTCTCCCTCCAACTCATGCTCCATAGCCGACCTTTTGATATTATGGTTGACATCACGTTCCATTGTGCACAACGCCTTCTACCATTGCCGACTGCTGCACCAGTGATCGACTCTCTGGATTGATTGCCTTTCTTATTAAGATCCCGAGCTTGGTCCATCAGCAAATTCAGCTTCTAGTCTATTGAACTTTAACTAATTAATCCTAGGGCTTGCCTTCAGATACGTGTGAAAACACAAAGTCAAGTTGGATAACCTTTTAAGTTCGTGACCCATAATCGAATGATCATGCAAAGATTTCTAGTAAATGAAATCTTAGGTCATCGACGCCTGCAACCGCTACATTCTTATTAGGCCATGCGTGGCTTCCACGATCCTTGAGAAACCTCTTGTCTTCCATTTACTGATTTTAAATCTGTGTTGCTTGAGAAAATCTATCGGCATCCCACTTTTGGTTATAAATACCTCCCTTAGGGGGAAGCCAAGAAGCCACATTTGCACCTTTCCTTTTCCTTTTCCACTGTGCAACTTCTTCCTCTCCAGACCTAAACCACCCCTCCTTTTTCCAAAACCATGGCTGATGGTAAGCGCCCTACCGGCGATATCCCAAAGGAAGAGCTCCACATGCACCAACGCCTTTGCCGCCAGGGGTAAGTTAAATCTTGCTCACATCTTTGTTCTTCTCAATGATCGTCTTAACTGACTTCTTTTGATCTGTAGAGCCATATCTCATGCTGGCGCCCCTCATCATGTGACAGGGCCTTCTAGCACCACCCGAGATGCTAAACTAGTGGCATTGGTAGGATCTTTCAATGACTCCTCTGGCTCCTATAATGGAGACGATGCTCACCGCTATCTCCATGAGTGGAACGCGGCGATGGACCACTATTCGGAGGTGACTTGTGAGAGCGGTCGTCTAGAGGTCACCGTGAATGCCTCCCAGGCTGCCTTCGCCACTGTGGAGGGGGAGACCAATGCTATCCAAGAACAACTAGTGACGTCTGATGCCAGAGTTGTGGGTAAGTCCTTCAAGTTGATTATTACTCTGTTTCCCTGATCCCCTCCTAATGACTTCTTTCTTCTTGTTGTAGCTCTGATGGAGCAACTGGAGGCACTCCAGTTGGTGGTAATTGATGTGGCCAACACCCTAAATGCCCGAGGCGATGCATTGGATGCCTATCTCTAGGACATCCCTATGCGCATTTGGGAGGTGGCTCTCCACGGTGTTCAACATAGAGCAGTTGTTGCCCTAACGATTGCCTAGGTGCGCTCAGGGCATGACCTCCGTCTGCTCTAGCCTGGCTTCCTAGACAGCGAGGACCCTGACATTTACCAAGAGTTGGTGGATGACTTCGACAGAGCCACCTAAGCTGTAGCGCAGATAACCCCGGCTGAAGGAATCGTCAATCACATTTTCTTTAGCCCTTAGATAGTAAATAGGATTATGTCAATGAATAAAACTCTCTTTGCACCTGTTCTTCATGTTTTGGTCCTGAACGTTCTTTTTCATCGTCACCAATCTTCCTTCAGCAATAGCTTAGAGCAAGATTCCTTCTAAACCTATGACCTAGGATCTTGAGTGACGATGTAGTTACAACAGCCGACGTTATTCGCTTAGATGCCTAAAATGCAATTAGGGCGGTCTTGAACTCATGACTTTCAATCCTTGTGCATTTCTAATATGTGAACCTTGGTGCAAATATTCGGCCGATGCATCTCTCCATCTCATATAAACTATTTGTTGCTTTAGTGATCGACTTTTGATGATTCTTCCCGGACTTTGAAACTGGCTTCTTTCAACCACCTCCAACCGATCAATCCCTAGAGCTAGTCTTTGGGTTCAGAAGGCAGCACAAAACTGCAGCGAATGAATTTTTTCAAATCCGTAGCCTAGGACTAAACAAAAATGTAGAATCCTAGTAAAATTGCAACTCCTTGCACCCAACCGCTGCTTTTTCATTTGGTCATGCGTGGCCTTCTTGATTCTTGGAATGGCCTCTCGCCTCCCATTAACTGCTCTTTATTTCGACGCGGCTTGATTATCCCACCCATGCTATATGTTTTCAAGGGGTAGCCAAGAGGTCACATCTGCACTCGCCCTCACTCTTGTAACTATGCAACTCTTCCTTCTTCATCCTCAGATTAGAAAATCAAATCATTAGCCAAGAGCAATGGCGGACGGCAAGCATATCACTAGTGACATCCTAGAAGAAGATCTCCCTCCGTGCCAATGCCTTCATGTTCCAAGGTAAGCTCAATCGTACTCAAAACTTCTTGCCCAATACTAGGACTTAATCATTCCACACTCTATAGGACCATCTCTTGTGCTGGTACTCACAACATGCTAGTGAGGTTTGCAGCTTGAGGTGCTCTACCAGCAGCATCAAAGGCTTCTTCCATTGATTCCACGGCCTCATATAAGGGAGATGACGCCCGACATTATCTTTATGAACGGGATGAAGCACTGGGTCATCATTGGGAGGCGACCCAAGAAATTGAGCACATAGAGGCTACCTTGGCCACTTCCCAAACCGCTCTTGCTACCGTAGAGGGGAGAGTAGCACCGCTTAGGCATGGTTAGCAGATTCTGATGCCAGGGTCATAGGTAGGATCCATAGGAGAAACCCTGTTCCTCCATTATTCTATCATGCTTTTCTTGATGACTTTTTTCTTGTCACAGCCCTGATAGAGGAATTCGAGGCTCTCCAACTGGCGGAGAATAATGCCACTGGGGCTCCGAATGCCCGAGGTGCTTCGCTGGAGAATCGCCTCCATGATGTCCCTGTGTGGGCTGGGGAGATTGCCCTCCATGGTGTTCGCTACGTGGCTATTGTTGCCCTGATGATTGCTCAGGTGAATACTAGGAATGAACTCTAGGGGCTCCAGTCCAGCTTTGCCAGTGGTGATGACCATCATAAGCTGGTGGAGGCCTTCGCCGGGCATGCAAAAGCTGTCGCAGACGCTTCTTTGGCTGAAGGAATTGTGAACAAAGTCTTCTTCTACCAGTAGTTTGTAACTAGGATCCAACTACGAATAAAACAACTAATTTCCTTTGCATTGATTCCCCTATTTGACTTTGTGTGGACTGTCTTGAGATGACGATGGCACACTCTTGAGTCGATCTCATGTGACCCTTTTCTCATCTTTTTATCTTTGCACTATAGGCGATGCGTATCGCACCAGCTTTTGCCCTCTTAGGCTGAATTAGGGTTGCTAATTTTTGTTCTAAAGGCAATACTCTGCTAGTACTAGCTTTCAGTCCCAGCGATGATCCATGAATCGACCACACTTAAGCACTAACCCTTAATCACCAGGACTCAAAATTCCATAATGAGTGATGTCTCTAAAAATAGCCGATGATGATTCAAGTATTAAAGCAAAAATTACCAGCTATCAAGCTTCTTAAAATGTCTGTGCATTTGAATCCAATTTCAACTTCTTGGAATAGAACGGCTACATTCTGATGAACTAACTCACAAGAGCAATATTTCGCCGTTCCATGATCACCGACTAAAGAGGTTATTAAAATAAACTCTCAGAGACGATTGCTTGGATCGACTATTGACGTTCATCATTAATCTTGATGACACCTCCTTCCTAGAGTCTACCAGAGAAGCATTTGCAATCTTCAAACTCCCAATATGCTGGATCAGCAGCTGCCATGCTCATAGATGTATCGGCTTGAACCACCTCGACGTTGTCTCCCTGCTATTGTATAAGGCATTGGTGCATTGTTGAAGGGATGCAACAATTGGCGTGGATCCAATCATGTCCTAAGAGTGGACTATATGTTCCCTTACTATCGATGACAAAGAAAGTAGTAGGTAGGGTCTTACTTTCAATCATCAATTCGACGTTGACTGCCCCTTGGATCTTAGATGCATTACCATCAAAGTCTTTCAACATCATATCCATTTTGAGCAGATCTTCTAGGCCTTTCCCAAGCATGCGAAAAGTGGTGTACGGCATAAGATTGACAGCAACACCTCTATCAACTAACATCTTGGTCATCGGTTTTCCATTGATAAATCTTTTCATGTATAAAGCTTTCATGTGCCGATGCTGAGATGGCTTGTCAAATATAGCTTGTTGGGACTAGAGGGCTAGCTAAGCTATCACTTCTCCCAATTCTTCTTCATCATACTCCTCTCCATTAGATTCTTCTTGTTCATACTTAGAAGGAGCTCTGAATTCTACAGGCAAGATGAAGACCATATCAATATTAACCGATGGTTTGCCCTTGTTGGCTGTTTGTTTGACGCACTAGTTGAAGGTCTGCTAGATTTTTGAGCTTCTAATTATCTATTTCTGAGGCACTAAACTCTTCTTTTCTAGCTCCTTGTCAAACCTCCTGGACATCATTGACCTTCTTGCCAAACATGCTCTTTCTCTTCACCATGATTGGCCCAATTTTGATCATGCACATGTTTGCCTAGCCGATCATGAACTCCTTTATTTTTTATGCACCGATCCATGTTGTTAAATTGATAATTCAAATGCTCATGAATGGACCAGCGGTTGACTTGAGATTGCCTAAACTCTGCATACTAATTATTGCACTCTAGATAATTGCATCTTGTAGGCAATTTTAAACCTTTATTCCAATAGTGTCTGAAGAAAGGACAACTCTAATGTAGCTTGGCTTGTTCCCTTTTGTACCTTTCTTCTTTGCACTGATGCTTATATTCTTCTTCTTTGAGTTGGTGCTGATAGTCCTTCTCTTTCTGGCATTGCCACTTGTTCAACAAGATTATGAAAGTCACGCGAGGACGCATGGCACCAGCTTTGGATGTCTCACCTTGCTCATATCGGCTCTTTTGTTGATGCTGCTTATATTCATCAGCCGATATTAGGACTCTAGGGTCAACTATTTTGTCTTCTTAGGCCTTAGCCGACATCAAGACCTTAGTCTTCCCTTTAGCCAACTGAAACTCTACCATGTGTACCCCTAGAAAGGGATGTCCATCTATGCCCATTGTTGGTTTCTTGGTTGGCTCAAACTTAATCTTCCCTTACTCGATGGCCTTCTAGATGTGTACGCGGAAGACTCTGCACTCACTAGTGTTATGATTGGTGTCATTGTGAAACTTATAGTATTTCTTCCCTTTTAATTCTTCAGCCGAAGGGATCACATGATTTGCGGGTAATCTCAACTACTTCTTCTTCAGCAGTAAGTCAAAGATCCTATCAGCTTTCTTGACATCAAAGTCAAAGGTATTCTCTTTATCCTTCACCCATGGACAAGATATGGGAGCCTTGCCCCATGTCCACTTGCTAGTTGCAACTTCTTCATCTTTGTCAGAGTCTGTGTCATAGGGATCGACTATGGCAACAGTGCCCTTTAGATGTTTCTCTCTTTGCATGGCCCAGTGTTGATTCTCAAATCTAGACACCCTCTGAACTAAGTGGGCTAAACTTTCAAAGTCCTAGCCATCAAACTTCTCTCTGATTAATGGAGACATCCCTTGAAGGGCCAATCTAGCCAATTGGCCATCAGACAGATTCAATGAGTAGCATTGGCTCCTCACTTCTCTGAATCTCTGAATGAACTTAGAGCCTGACATATTGTTTCTCTGTCTCATGCTTGTCAGGTCTGTAATCTTCTTCTCTCCTATCCCACTATAGAAATATATGTGGAACTTGTTTTCTAGATTGGCCCATCTAGTGATTGAGTTTGGTTCGAGTGATGAAAACCAACTGAAGGTCGGTCTAGACAGGGACAAAGGGAAGAACCAAACTTTATGTGCCTCCTCAATAGATGCATCTCTGAGCTGAATGATATAGCGGCTGATATGTTCCATGGTCATCATCTCATCTACCCTGGTAAACTTGGAGAAATCTGGGACTCTGTAGCACAAAGGGAGTTGCACAATATCATACCAAGCTGGGTATGGACGCTGGTAAGAGCCAACCTGACCTTTGGGTTTTAGACCAAACTAGCTTTGCATCACAATAGTTATCCTATTGACAAACTCATCAACATCCATGCTAGCAATTTCCTGTCTTGGCTATCCTTGGGTCTAGGCTTAAGAGCCTTGTGCCTAAACCTATTGACCTTGAGCCTGAGACCGTTGTCCTTGAACCCAAAGCTGCTGCCCCTAGGCTTGGAGCTACTGAAGTTGCTATACATTGTAGCTATAAGGATTCGGATACCTAGGATGTGTCATCAACTCATATGTGCTGGCATCAGAAATTGGATGATACTCTTCAGGATAATTGATCTGAGCGTTATGAGTAGCATATCCTTGCAATCGACTATTGAAATAATTAGGACCGACATCCTTGGTGATCCATTGTACTAATGGAGCAATTTTATATGCTGACTAAGGTGTTTGATAGGAAGTACTGAATCTCCCTTGAGCCGGCCATTGCACAACTTGCGAGGTTGGCTGCTAGACTAAATAAGTTTAAGTCTGTCTAGTTGGAAGCCGAGCTGTCTGTTGGTATATTTAACGCACATAGATAAATCCACAAGCGCACGGATACCGCTGTAGCTTTCACCCAAAGGTATTCTAAGTAGAGTCTTTTACTTGTATGCCATTAAAAAAGATGGTCTAATCATCTATGTCCCTAAAAAGTTTGATCTATCGTCAGTGTCCAAGCTCAAAAAACTTTTCTCTCTCATGCCATTCTGTCTATTTGCAGCACTAACGGTGTGAAATGTGGGTGGCAAAGGACTTGAATGCCCCTGGAACATTTGGTTCTCATGTGCCACTGCCTGCATGATTAATCGGCAATAATGAGTAGGAGTACGTAACATATGCATGCATAGCGTTAAACCGAAAAATAATCAATCTCTCTATATATATTTCTTGCTGGCCATCGGATGCCCTGATGAGTCGGCGATCAGTTGTAACTATAGTGAACCAAACATTCAGGCTGGAGTGTATTTCTTAGAAGACGGACGTAGGTGCCCTAGGGAGATAGTGCGCTTGCATTTTTATTCTACGTTAGGCGGGTGCGGGTTGTCCGTCAACAGCGAGGTGTCTATAAAAGCCAACCACGGTATGGCACCAGCAAAGCTTGCTGCGACTGTCAATAATGCAGACGAGGAAATAAATCGCACCCAATGCCCCGTTGGGAGAACAACATTGAAGCGTCGGACCTGACCTATGCTCCCACGCAAAACTAAAGGGGAATGAGGTGGGGAGACGAAGCCAATGTGCCATGGCTATACGCCTGTACCCATGAAGCTAGCTAGGAGACGTACACTTCCTTCAACTGGAGCAGCTTTTAGCTACCATGCATGTGTGTGGGGGGGCAGGACAGGAAGGAAGATCAGGTCGGTCATCCATCCTCTCCCGTCTCCTACGCCCTAACAGCTATCCTCTTGTGGTCATGGAACATTCACCTAAACCAGCCGTTGATACCGTGCCCACACCGTCGGCCGGCCTGTTCCTCTCCCTTTTCGACCACGCCGCCAACAAAACACATTTTGCACGGCCAGCGACGCCGAATGATCCCGGACAAAATTATGATCATTGGTTAACTTCGGTGCAAGATACATTGTTCTATAGACAATATGCGTGTATGGTACAAGGAATTATTGCTTGCTTCGATCAATTGATTGATTCATGGTGGCACCTTCATGTTCCCCACCCTAACCCGCCTCCGTCTGATCGGTCTGGAGGTCCACATGATCATGCATTTCCATGGTGGTGGTTGCAATGAGCGTCCAACGCTCCTTCTACACCGCCTTGCCTTGGCGGCGAGCGGCGGTTTGTTTGTACGCCGATGGTTCATAGCTAGGCTCGATGACGTCCAGTCAATGTCACCATGTTAGAGCCAATTGGATGAAGACGAAGCCACCATGGGTGGCACAGTCCTCTTTTGAGTTAGGTCGGCGACGCTATTACATCGAGTACGCCAACGAGCTAGACGTGGACTACGACTGGGCTTGGGCCATGGGTTTGGCAAGGGAGGAGGCCACATCGCCCACACTAATCTCTAGCTTCTGGTATAGCATCACGTCCCACGGCGGCAGCATCTCGGCGTCCTTGCCGTCGTTGTCGGAGCGCGCACCGCCGAACAACACCGACGATGTCTGTGGCGGCAGACGAGGAGGAACGCCGTGGCGGCGAGGAGGGCGACGGGTGCAGACAACAGGATGGCGCTCGCTGGCATCGCCGGGGCACCGCGAGAGGCACAGGCCTAGGTTGCCCTCCACGTCGCTCGTCGGCAGCTTCGCGAAGAACGTAGTCGCGGGCACGTGGCCGGTGAAGTCGTTGAAGGAGACGTTGAGGGCCACGAGGTTCTGGAGCACGAACAGAGGCTGGAGATCACCGGAGAGCTGGTTGTGCGACACATCAAGCATGCCAAGCTGCATGAGGCCACCGAACTCCTTGGGTATCGCACCAGACAAGCCATTGCAGCTCAGATTGAGAGCAATCTCTAGTTCCCCGTGAGTTGATTGGCCTAGAGGTAGAGCATGCGTAGCGCCGTGAGCTTACCGATCTCAGTGGGGATGGCATTGGATATCTGGTTGTTGTCGAGCTCGAGGTCAGTGAGGTTGGTGCAGCATGTGAGCTCGGCCGGGATCAGGCCAGACACCTTGTTCACGCTGAGTTGAAGCTCCTGCAGCGACGTCAGGTTCCCGAGCGACGCCGAGATGTGGCCGGTGAGGCCATTGATGGATAGGTCCAGGACGGTGCCACCCAACAGGCAGTGGCACATGAGAAACAAAAGTTCCAGGGGCATTCAAGTCCTTTGCCACCCACATTTCACACCGTTAGTGCTGCAAATAGACAGAATGGCGTGAGAGAGAAAAGTTTTTCGAGCTTGGACACTGACGATAGATCAAACTTTTTAGGGACATAGACGATTAGACCATCTTTTTTAATGGCATACAAGTAAAAGACTCTTCTAAGTATCGTATCCATAGGGAAACGTGTGAGACTAACTATGGTCTAACTTAACTAAGGGTAGCAATAAGGTTAGGATAAATAGGAGCGTAGAGAGGATAACTAAAGTTCTCTAGTTCTGACTTGTGTAAGCTTATGTCTTCTACTATTCAACTGGGGACATTACTAGAGAAAGACACTAGCAGAGGATGCTTTCCTTCACAACCGCGTCCTACGTGTGCCTACAGATGGGAGGTGGACTACAAAGGATCAACGAATCTATATAGTACAGGCCATATAGAACTTATGTCACTCTCGTGATCTACCACCTTCTAGAATACAGGTTGCATCCATGATTAACCCAAGTCTAATCACCATGCTTACACTTACCATTAATACTCTACTCCCTCTAGAACAGGAATAAAGCACTCAAAAGAGTCGTGATCCTGATGAACAATATAAACAAGATGCTTACTCGAATTAGAAGTTGATTACTAGAAATATCTTGAAGGCAAGCTCAAGTAGAACTTGGATCCACCAAGGTACAAGCCATAGAGAGAGCACCAACAGGCCAACACCTCCTCCAAACTCTTCTCTCACTCTCTATCTCACTATTTCTATTTATAAGACTAGATCCTATAGAGGACTAATCTTCTCTTGATAGTTAGCTTTGATCCTAATAAGGAGAATATGAATTAGGGTTTTAGGATGGCTCTAGAGAGGGTGGCAGCGGCTGGTCTATATAGGCCGGAGCATCCAATGTGAGTCCTTAGATCAAACCGACATAAAGGACAGCGTAGATGCAACCTAGGAGGCGGTGGGGAACCGACATAGCAACGGGAGGCTAACATGGTGGGCCCATATGTCGGGTAGCCTCTAGGTGGGGCCGGTCATCCCCACATGTTAGAGACATGGGCTCCGCTTTAGTGATTCACCTTCTAGAGTCTTCCCACGTTGATTACGTGACAGAATTCTGTAATTTCCTTTGACGAATAGGTCCCCCTTGATGGTTTTCTGGATAAACCCTGCTGAAAACACAGATTCACCAAAACTCATGGAATTTATTAGTTTAAACCCATATACCTATGTTTGGTGATGGAATTAAGTATAAATATAGGTTATGTTGATGGTTTATAATTGATGTTAGTGACCGTCAACAATTTCCCCAAGCTTAACCTTTACCAGTCCTTGAGCAAAGCTAAACTCAGCAATGGATCAGGAGTTGCTACATTATTTTCATGCCTAAAAAGTACACATGCGTTCAAACAAGAATTCTCCTCCAAATTAGAATAAACTAATCTAACTTTCAAACTTACCCATATTACCTTCAACCATGGGGCTTCTTAACTTTCACTTGGGTCTTGAGCAATTAAAAGACAGAACGATCAAGTCAAGCACTATGTCTCAAGTTCTTTGTTTCACCATTGTTCTAGAGTTTTTATAAGTTTTCAAAATAAAATTCAGAGATTCTATTGTATGACACTCTCAAGTCTCTCAATATATATGGTATTTGTGGATCCTCACCAAGGCAATAATGATGTTATGCCTTTTCTCTTTCTACAACTAAAGCTTATGTGGAGTTTATGTGTAGGGAAAAAACTAGAGCATACTTGCAATGCATATATTGTAAAGTCAAACAAGGGATCCAAAGAGAGTTGAGTCATACAATCAAATCAAGATGTGCATATGTGTGAATAAATGGTGGATATATATGGTGGCTAACCTAATTCTACTTTGCTCCTTGAAAACTTATCTCTCTTTTGAAACTTGAAAATAATTTTGCAAGAGAACAGGGGGTATCTTATTCATCTCTTTTTTTTTCGGGCGGGCATTTAAGTACCCATTGTTTTAGATATCTTGGACACTTGTCCATTTTTTTTTCTCAACTCTCTTTTTTTCTCTTCTTTTTTTTATGAATAACTTTTGCATAGCCCATGTCTCTTTTCTACAACAAAACTTTGAGAGAGATATCAACAAGAACTTTGGAGCATTTATTTTGAGTGGATGGAAAACCTATCAAACATGTTTTTATATTCACTCCTAGTGTAGAAGTAAAACATTTTTGGGTGGATCGAGATGGAAGACTTGTTTTTGCGCCTACCCCAAGTGTAGGAGTAATGCATATCAGGGTGGTGTGTACGTGATCTTGATTTCAAGAGCATGACAAATCTCTCATAAGGGTCAACAAAGCTTGACAAAACTCAATGTAAAAGCCAACAGCATATATGTGGAAGTTTTCCTAGCCTAAATAACATGTATGGCTCTGGTAGGAATTCAAGTTTTGTCATACAAGAACTCATCATATAGCATTTTTGTGTTTTTTAAAAAGTAAGTCTCCAGAACTTTAGTGTTACTTGGAACAAGATAAACAGTAGCTCAGACCTTCTCATATCATATCCGTCAATTACCTAGACTTAGATCAAGCATTCGCTACCCACGAGTTTCAAGTTCAGAGTAAATCTTTATATCAAATCAGTCGTATCCAAAACTTGGGAGAATTCGAGGTTGAAACTAGGTACTTGAAAGGAATTACAACAGAGCAACTATTCATCATTTTACATTTAAGAGACTATTCTAAGTCCTCTTTATTTTATTCAGCTCTTAAAAATAAACTAAAGGAAACTAGACACACCTTTTATTTTGTTTTCAATTTTACTATATCACACATTATTACTATAGCTATATATATTTATTAAAAAGATAACTTTTTATTTTGTTTCATTTATCAATTTTTTTACTATTGAAAAGAAACTAAAATTAAGACAAAAAGGGGAAAGAATACTTACCTGGATACTCGGGAGTGCTTCTCCCCCAACCTAGCTCTTTCGGCGAGGGTTCGGTGTTGTAAGTCCTTCGATCCGGACTTCTCCTTGTGAAGTTCATGATCAAGTATCTTGGTTTGCTATGAAGATGAGGATTCTTGTGGTGGTGCCTCTAATGGTGATGCCACCTTTTTCCGCCAAACCCGTCTTGATTTTGAGTTTTGATTTTGGTTTAGCGGGTTCAAAACCTTTACTTGTAGGAATTGGGGAGTCGACTGTCTTCCCCCACACTTTGCTTGAAGTGTGTCCTGCTCATAAGACAAGGTAAAGATCGAGTGCATGGGCTCTGTTGGTGGGAAAACACCAACATAACCAAAAATTTATTTATTCTTCTCTAACCTTAGGCACATTTAACAAGATGAAGTTAATGTTGTATGTTTTGTTCACTTATGTCATGGGTGATAAGATCAAAAGATTTAGCTACTTAACCTATGGAAGGATTGTCTATAAGGTATTAATCTTTACATGATTATGACTATCATCTTCTAGAATTAGGATGTGCACTATTTAGCTTATTTGGTTAAGACTATAGGATCAAGAAAGTGGTGCTAGGAACAAGCTTAAAGAACAAGACATGTTGAGCTAATCAAGTTTGATCAGGTAAATTGTAACTCAAACATATTTTGTTTCTTATTTATGTGCCTACCAGAATCAAGGAAAAGTTTTTTTAAAATAATAACCATTTACCTTAGGATGTTACCTTTGTCATTGGAGCGTAATGTCACCATACGACAAAGGGTAGATGACTCATGATGGTCCTTCCCTTTTACTTGAAGTTTTCCTTGTTCGGCTAGTCTCGCAACTTGAGCTATTCATGAGCTTCTTGTTTCCTAAATTGCACCCTTTCTTTCTCATCCTTTTGTCATGCCATCTTTCTGCTCTTCGATCTTTTGACACCTTGTTAGACCTTTTGCCTCACTCATTGTTTTAAGCCTGTAAAGGATTAGTGGACAACACATACCCGAAGGAATATACAATTTTGAAACACGAGTTGTTTGTCTAGAATTTTGTAATTTCCCTCTATGCTAATGAAAAGATTGTTTTGGGGTTACTTTAGTATAGAGATAATGTTTTATACAAGCATGGCTCAAGGCAAAGGTAACTTGCAGCAAAAAACAAAGTGAATGAACTTTGATACTTACAGTTCTTTCATCCATGTTGAATGAGGTATGTAGTTCTTACATCTATAATGAATGAGTTGTGTCTTGCTTCATCTCCGATTTGAATTCATCTCGTGACTTACCAATATTGAATTAAAAGTTTTCTGCATAGGGTTAGTCCAACAAAATGACTAGTATCTACTATAGCATATTCTTGGTTCAAAAATCAACCTAGACACCATGTCTAATTTGATTCAGGAAGGCATTTTAACCTAAGCACCATGCTTAATTTAAAAGCCTTTGGAAGTACGATCAACACCCCTAAACTAATCTCCATGCTTAATTTAAAAGATGTATGAACATACTCCAAACCTTAAGCATACTATAGCAAACAAAGGTAGCATGAAAGCATTATAGAGATTTATTCAAATAGAGATGAAAGAGCATGATTGTTATTTAGCAAATTGAGCATGACTTAAAGGTAGAGACAACCAAGATGAATTAGCAACATGGCATAAGATTTTTCAGAGAAGTTCATCCCCCACACTTGAATTTTGCAAGGCAAAGTCAAGTTTGGATGGATGTGATTTAGTGTTGCATGATGATTGGTTGGACATACCTTGACTCGTCATCCTTCATTCTTTTTGCTTCAAACCTAGAATGGTTAGTGACAAAAATACCTGAAGGAATATTTTTATAATTATGTTTCTATGCTCACTTCACAAGGGCATTACAGTAAAAAGTGAAAGCTCATGTTATCTCCCAAAAGTGCTTGCTTTAGTACAAAAGCTCGTCCTTGGGAAACCTTCTAATTGCACTCAAGTTGGTGAAGTGGTTTCTCCCTCCAACATCAACCTTTGTGTACCTATCTCAAGATTCACACAATGAGATCTGCAATATTTATGATAAACATATGCATCTACAACCACCCTTTCAAAGTTTTATGAACAAGGAGAATGAGGGGGTTGAAGATCTCGTGTGTGACAATGTTGGAGAGACCAATTAATTTAGGAGATTTCTCATGCGAGCATGGATTTGATGAGGTGTTCATGAAATAACTTCCATGCTCATTGATGTTATCTTCCTTTTCAAGCTCTAAGGGTGTTTCTTCATGAATGTCTATAAGCGGAAACATTGTCTTCATCATTCCATGCCTATGACATTCATTGGACGTTTTATTGTCCAAGATTTCCCTTGGATTGATGACTCTCAGGTTGATCTCGTCTAAGACCTCCTCCAAAGTTGGATGAGTCATGTTTATTAAAGAGATTGATTTAAGCTCACTGTTTGGATCTAAGCCAAGTTTAGATTCTACCCATAAGGCTTCGTCCTTATCCATCCATTCTTTAGCAATGGCATACAAGTTCTTAATACATTCCAGCCATTGTCATTGCTCTTTTTAGTCATCCTTGTGGCCTTCATGATTCCTATACTTTGGTTGTCTTAGTGGATTTCTAGGGTCATCATGACACTTAGGAGAGAGAGCATAAGAGGGATCATCGGGGTCAAGGATAGGTTGAAAGATGGGTTCAGATGAGACATCTAATGTGGACATAGAAGGGAAGAGGATAGAAATGGCTTCTAGATGTCTCTGCTCTCCTTCTATGGCATTACTTGAAATGCCATCCTTGAATTCTTCCCAATGTCCTATATGGGAATAAGGACACTTTCTAAGAGATCCCTTCTTAAGAGGATTTAAATTATATTCGCTCGAATGTCTCTTATGAAGATGAGAATTTAATGTTCTCCCAAAATCAGCACCAAAAAGGTCATTCTTAATTTCAACAGGGATTTCCAAAGGTGGAATTCCTTCTTCTCTTGGGGGATTTTGGGGTATTGATGGTTTAGGATTGATAGTTAAATCTTGGGATTGAAGTGGTTGTGATTTGGCTATCAGAACTTCCTCTTCTTGATCGGGAGATGATTTCTTCTCTTTCTCGGGGAATTCATTTTGAATGCTAGTGCAGGGAATCTTTCCACTAATTCTATCAAGTATAGATCTTGCTTCACTAGCAGACAGATGAAGAAAAGCTCCTCTAGACATTGCATTAAGGGATTCCATGGAATCCTTGCTAAGACCCATATAAAAATGTTGAAGAAGTACAGGGTCTTGAATGGCAAGGTCTAGGCTAGTGATGATGAGTTCATTAAAACGATCCCATGATGTATCAAGAGATTCTTCTTCTAGTTGTCTAAAATTTAGAACCTCTTTTCGAAGACTACCACTTTAGAAATGAGAAAGAAACGTAAACAAAATTTAGAGCATAACGTTTCCCAATCTTAAGGTCAAAGAGAACTGAAACAACTTTCATCTTAAGGTCTTGTTAGACATGCCAGCGATACGCAAGCATGCACAGGTCTATTCAAACTTTTGTAGGTGTGAGTATGGGTTTTCATCGCCATCTCCTGAGAAGGATTTATCCCGTAAAAATTTTATAAAAATGGGCATAGCTCATAGCTAGGTGTTAGGATGGGCTCTGAAGATTTTGGTGGCTCTAGGCTTGTGCTCGTGGGTTTAGCATATTTATACATAGGAGTGGAATCCATGCTAAATGAAAAGGTATAATAAAAGAAAGAATAAAAGATAAAATATTAAGGTAGGCTCGAAATTAATTCAGCAACTGTTTTCCCAGCAACGGCACTAGAAAGCTTGTTGATATATTTAACGCACACAGATAAATCCGCAAGCGTACGGATACCACTATAACTTTTACCCGGAGGTATTCCAAGTATCGTATCCATAGGAAAACATGTGAGACTAACTATGATTTAATTTAACTAAGGGTAGCAACAAAGTTAGGATAAATAGGAGCATAGAGAGGATAACGAAAGTTCTCTAGTTCTGACTTGGGTAAACTTATGTCTTCTACTATTCAACTGGGGACATTACTAGGGAAAGACACAAGCAGAGGATGCTTTCCTTCGCAACCGCGTCCTACGTGTGCCTATAGACGAGAGGTGGACTACAAAAGATCAATGAAGCTATATAGTACAGGCTATATAGACTTTTAACCCTTGCGTAACAACGAGAAAACGTTGCAATAGACCCAATTTGGTTGCAAAAGGTACATATTGCAACCAGCTCGTGTTCGTTTGCAGTGGATGCAATAAGTCACGTTGCAATAAGGTATTGCGGTATTGCAACCGTTGCTAGTTTGGCGTTGCAAGTGTTATGGCTTCTTGCAACCATAGGTGTCTGTTGCCAAGCATGTCGATAAGACATTATTGCAACATTCACTGTCGTGGCAGTACAAGTACTTGCCACGCACGTCTTCATAGCAAGAGGTGGTACACGCAACGATTCATAGCGTAGCAATAGAGACTTTTGCCACGAACAACGCCGTTGCAATAGTCTGTATTGCCCCGCTAGAATTTTGTTGCCTAAATGTTATTGCCAAGACCGCCATGTCATGGCAATTACACTATTTGGCACACAATTTTATTCATGGTGAGAGATCATATGTTATTGCCACGGCCGCTATACCGTGGCAATAATATCATTTGCAACGCAATTTTATTAGTTGCGAGAGATCATATATTATTGTTACAGTAGCTATGCCATGGCAATAGTACCATTTGCCACACAAGTGAGTTCATTACCATAGGTCATATTGCCACGCATAGCAGCTCATTACCATAATTTGTATTGCAATGCTAGTAGCATTTGATTTGTGGTTTAATAAATCGTATTGCAAAAACAATAAACCATAACAAAAGCGATTGCACACACATATATTAATTATATATAATAAAGTATTCGATAAGTTGACAAACCATTTAAACAATAGCTAAAATCATAAACGAGTGCATAGTACATAGAATTTCATGGCTATTTAAAACTTTTACCGCTACAAGATTTCCTAACATCTATGCAGCACTTGCGTTCTTAGCAATGCAACCAGTCATGATCTCGATTGTCTTTGCTATTCTGAGCCTCCCACACAAGATGCCCACCTATTCACCAAAAGAATAAGATTGAGATATTAGTAATCTAGATTTATTAATTCATGCACATAATGTAAAGAAATTTGGATACAACATTGTTTTATCCATTTAGCAATCAAATTCTTTACAAACTTGAGATACATCCTTTTATCAAGCAATTCACAACAGGTATTGACTAAATCTGAACTAACAATAGGTAGCTAAAATATCATACACATACAACCAAATATATATCATAATAACCTGCCATTTTAACTAAATCTGAACTCAAATGCTCACCTCACTTTCCAATTCAACAGAAAGCCTAAAGAAGCTTTAGGTCTGGCTATCTAAACTTCATATGATGTGCAAATGGTTCTTCGGAGCCTTCCCAAGAAGCTAACTCAAATTGACCCTTAAACAAAGCAGAAAAGCAAGCATCATCAGTGGCACATAACCTGGAAAGTTTAGGCACATGCTACTATCAGCAATTCAGCATGATATTTTAGTATAGGGAAATACTCTGCTATTCAAGCTGAATAGTTTATGGATGTATCCACATGGCCATCAGCACAAGCACAATAAATGTCTTACTAGCAAGTTTCAGATATAACAAAACAACTTTACTTGCATTCGAAAAGGTATGTACTTGCATTCACAAAGAAAAATCGGCAGACATTTGTTTCCAGCAGTTTAATACAGGATTGTTTATACGGTGACATGTTGGAATCAATAGCATTCATTAATCATATATACAATTGCTTCCAATACAAATATATTCCAACTTCATCCAAGTGTCAACTATATTACACTAAAAGGCATGCCTCATAGTCCAAGCCATTCAACATAAATCCTTGGGACATACATAACATATCCTGTCTCATAGTCATAGCAAACAGAAAGAACCATTCACCATACAGGGAGAAGAGACAGGTCTGCAGGTGTCTCAAACTGTTCAAAGACGAAACTGTTCATGTAAGTTCCTAGATCACCATTTCAATATCACGGGGAAACATGTAAGAAAAAGCGGAGGCAAAACACTTGCATGAACTCCATAATGTTCAGCAAGGCCACGCCCAGACTTGCCAAGCACCCCAAAAGAATGACTCTCCTCCAGAATAACACTGAACCAATATCTCTCCTCCATAGATACAGCCTGCACATTTCTAACCTTTGAAATAAATTCCAAAGGCCTATAATTTTCTCAATGACAAAAAAAAAAAAAGAATGCTAACTTACAACTGACCTCATCAGCAAACTTCTGAAGGCTCCTCAGGAACTTGGCCATGTGCATTTGCTTCGCTGATAGCTCCCCTCGTCCTGAGAAATCAGTTCTGTACAGAGCTGTCGCATTGTCTACAACCATGAGAGCAAACCTGCAAATATAGAGATTTAGAATAACAGATAGGTCTACTATTATTAGTCTTCATAATAAGCATATATACTGAAGACAGGCATCAATTATATGGATGTCCAAGAATGCAGCATTATGGTTGCTTTGTACCAGAGTAGGAACAACTACTAAACATATCAGTCCATACATTTCTATTGAACAATCCATTTATGCATTATTATATAAAATTAAGGTTTTTCTTTATTTGAAAATTACTGCAGTATGTAGAAGTCATATTATTTCTCTAGTAGAAACAACTTTGACCCTTAGTGGTTTAAACTTAGCGCAGTTAGTTGAAAGACACTACAAGGTCTGAATATTGGACGACCCTCAAAAAACAACTACAGATTGCATGCTTATCACCTATTGTAGATTTGATGCAGGAAGACAATCCACAATTCAGGAATAAAACATGATATCTTACCAAGCTCATTCAAGAACTACAGAGCTTCACTTCACTCTCTCAACACTTCTTTCTTCAAACACCAACACGTTTCCCTAAGGAGCAGCAAGAAGCTTCCTTTCTTTCAAGCACAAGCACGAGCAGCTGAATGAAGCAAGCAAAGACATCTATGCACACATTAACCATAGTGTTATTACCAGTTAAAGTAATCTAAAGATACATGTATTAGAGCAGCTCATCTACAGCTTGATTTCAATGTATACAATCTCGAATTAAATTAAAGTAAATTACTATTAACTAAAATACATGAATTAACTAACTATATGAATATGGCAGTGATCTAAACTGGAAATGTCTTTGTTAAATAACAAAAATGTCTTTCTCAAGTGCATCATGTACTTTGTGGCATTGCCAATTCAATTAAATTATAAGCTAATCATAGCATCCCTTAAGCCTACTTATGGTTAGGCCAGAGCTTTATTTTGCATACATGTAAGTTATTTTCATACACGACATTTTTCATCTCACAAATCAAACATAAATCCCCGATAAATAGGTTTTGAAGACAGATGGAACTTACATAACATGTTCTGAAAATAGAAGGAGCTACCCTAGCGCTTCAGATCTCCCTTGTCTGCTTCAGATCTACAGCAACTGAGTGTTGATGTCAACATGAAGTGTAATATAGCAATTTAACCATATAAATTAGACGAGGGAGAATAAGGGCTCGTGCTCACCGATCAAACACCCGGCCGAGCTCGGTGCATGAGACAGGGAGAGGGGAAACTAATGCCAGAACGGCAGATCAGAGAAGGGCAAACCGCACGCTTCCTCTGAGGGCGGCGGACCGGCGGTCATGGCCTCCTCCATGGGCGGCGGCGCGGCGGCGTGCCGGGGCGGCGAGGCGCGGATGCCGCGCGCCGCGCTGGGCGAGGGTGCGGCGGCCGCCCGCGCTAGGCGTGGCTAGGGAGGAGGGAGGAGGGAGGAGGGAGGAGGGACGGGAGAGCGATGGCCGGGGTTCGGGGGTGAGGGGCGGCGCGGGGAGTCAGCCCGTGAGGAGAGTGCGGAGAATTAGGATAGGGTTTGGGCGTGGGGTTTTCTTTTCTCTTTTTTTTTTCAGTTTTTTTCTCTCTCTCTCTTTTTTTTTTGGCTTGGGCGTGGTGTCTTCTGGCGGGAATAGAAATTTTAGCAGGCCGCCGTTTATTTTTGCCAGAGCGGGACTAGAAATTTTGGCCAGAGTGCCAGACCGCCGTTTGCATCTTATATTGAACTAGCAAACTACCGTGCGTTGCAACGAAATACACGTATAGGAGTTTGGACTCCGCACCTTCTCAAAGACACGAGTTGTTTTAAATTGTATGAGCGCAGATCCTGTGCTTGACAGTACTCATTCTGTAGCTCCTCGTTCGTCATGTACATGCACGTCTACACATCTCCCTGATCGCCTCGATAAAAAAAACACTCGAATAACCTCCCACTTTGTCGACGTCGTGTCAATATTCTTGGGGGTCAGATACGGAGGAGCAAAATTGCCATGTCGCTGCCTCCCATAATCTTGGGCTGTGTTTAGTTTGTTAATTTTGAGAATTTGGTTACTGTAGCACTTTCGTTTTTATTTAACAATTAGTGTTCAATCATGAACTAATTAGGTTCAAAACGTTCGTCTCGTAATTTCTAATTAAACTGTACAATTAATTTTTTTCGTCTACATTTAATGTTCCATGCACGTATCGTAAGATTCGATATAATGGGTACTGTAGCACTTTTTAAAAAACTTTTTAGGAAGTAAACAAGCACTTGGCCCTTGTTTAGTTCCACCCCAACTTCCAAAAAGTTGCTACAGTACCTGCCACATCGAATGTTTGTGGCCCGTGCATGGAGCATTAAATATAGACGAAAAGAAAAACTAATTGCACAGTTTTGTGGGAAATTGTGAGACGAACGTTTTGAGCCTAATTAGTCCATATTTGAATACTATTTACTAAATAAAAACGAACGTGCTACAGTAGCCCTAAAATCCAAATTCTTAGAACTAAACAAGGGCTTGTTCTACTGCCAACGCGGAGGACGAACAGAGCTGCTATGTCGTTCACGTGGCTTATCGTTCTGCATGCCCTCGGCTGCTTGGCCTAGCCCTGCTCCACTTCATCATCCCTGATGTGTGTGTGACGATCATCGATTCCGCTGCTCTTCTATCAGGGAAAAAAATACAAAAATGATTCTATGATGATGGGTCTATCTGTGTCTATGAATATTTTGAATCCTATTTTTATAAATCGCCCATCAGGTCTCAACGTTAACAAAACCAAGATAGATTTGTTCTTTCTATGTATCGATAGATCAAAAAGTTCTATAAATTAACCCGACCTAGTCCAAGGCGAACAAGAGGTGGCTCTCTTAGAAAACAAACAAAAAATAGAAAGTGGAAGAAAAAAAATAAGATGCAAAAAATGAGAAAGGAAACTGAACGTGGAAGAAACTAAAACTTACGTGGAACAAAAACGGACACAATACTGGAACGTGGAAAAACCGAAAAGAAAACATGGAAAAAGAAAAGGACACAGTTGCATTGGATGCCTTCGAGGTTCGGACGTAGGAAAAGTGGACGTGAAAAAAAAAAGATACAGGGAAAATATAGAATAGAATTCCTATTCAAGTTAATATAATGATGACAATATCAAAAAGTGGGACAAAAAGTTCAATAAATTAACATGGATTCATATTATCAGCGTATAAGCTTAAATTAAAAAATTAGAAGATTTTACGAATGTTAACCTATATATACCATGTGTGGATCCAGGATAGGTGCCCAAGTATTCCCGGGCATACCTACCAAATTACCAAATCATTATGTATATATCAAGTATATAAATATATATATGTTAGTTGCACTTTATTTTCATCATTTTCTTACTATTCACATATCAAAAGTGTAGCTTATTGGCCTAATCTCAACACACTACACTAAGACCTTTTTAAGCCTATATAAATTGTCACTCATCAATCAGTCAACTAGGATCTTCCTCCATCCCTTAGTCACATATGGGTGCATGCCAGGCATTGTGTGCATATATATCGCCCCTTATCTACACATAATCCTCAAGTATCATTCAAATCTTAATTCCCACTTAAACCTAAGGATGACAACCACAATGACATGACATGTGTACGGACACCAATGCAGTGACGTGTAACCGGTGATACAAACGACTTTGGTTGGGGAATTCCCAAATTCAAATCTTAAATCCGCCAGTGACTTATACATTGGTCACAAACACATACATCTCTCACAATGTTTCATATAAGTGAAGGCAAACATTAAAATTTGTACACCATGAAACATCTCATTGCTCATATACGCACAAAATTTGTACACAATCTTTTTTGTGCCTTCGCATTGATAAATATTAATTTAAAACACCAATTGCTAATAAAAAGTATGTTTTCTATTTTTTAAAATAACTAATTGAGTAACCTTTTGTGAAGTAACGTGTAAAATATTTAAGCTTATACGCCCAACTATATTTCTTATGTATAATAGACTACATAAAAGTTGTTTCTGATAGAGTTTCGATATTTTTTGAACTAATTAACCATTTTTTCTATCATAAATGAATTCATGCATGTTTATTAAAGTATTTTCCAATTGAACTACATGCATCTCAAATAAGGTTGAAAAAATCCCATGAAAAATATAATTGAGGACATATGTCCATTTTAGCACATATCATAGAAATAAATGAAAATTTAAAATGTTTGTTAAGGATAATTTGAACTTCTATTTGCAACTTATTGAAAAAATAGTAATGATAATGTGAAAAGTGGTCCAAAAATTGTGTAAATTGGCATGAGAACATATTACGGGTTCATAAGGCCGAACTAAAAAATTTATAGGTTACAAATCAATTCACAACAATGGGCAACCCATATTTCATGGCTTGGCCTTCAACTAGGTATTCAATTTTTAGTATAGTCTTCATTCTTAATTTCCTAACAGATACTTATAACATAAGTATAAATATTGTATAAGTATAAACATTGTTTCCGGTATAGAAATAAAAACTCCCGTAGTCTGGACAAAAAACTTGTTGAGCTGGTTCAGTGGCTTGTTACAAAAATGCTTTGATTACATTCGTTTTCTTTGAAAATCAAAGTTAGCTAATGTTGAATGATTATATTGTGTAACAGCGTTGGGACTGAGGGAGGGAAGCACAGCCAAGAATAACAGCGTTGGGATGATTCTATTGTGTAAGCATGGCTTTCTGACCATGGGTTGTAGTTTATTTATATGAACATAAGGGTTTCAGCCATGCAGGATGATGAATTGGCATTTTCCCTTTTGTTTTGCACTTTTGCAGATTGGATCTTCCCTAGGCTTTGAGGATAGCGAGTTTGAATCAGCCAAGTTCTTGCCCCCAGCTTCATCATTTTATCATGCTGCTGAATACTGTCTATATATTGTAGATTCAGAGATATTATATATCCTAGTATATTGCCTTTGCCTATTGTTCTTCACAACATAAACAACTTTTCTCTTGTCCCATATTTTTTTATTTCATATTTGATCTGTAAAAACTAGTAAGCTGTTTGGAAGCATATCTGAGTCTTAGTTGGACGTAACAATGTTTAGTTATCCTTAATTGTGAAGATTGATGGCACTAAAGAATTATCTGTTCATATCTGCTAATGTACATGTGTATAGATAAGTTTTGTCTAACTAAACAATATATGTGTTGCTTGCTGTCTTCCTAACTTACTGGTATACTATTGCAGGTTTTGATTCAGCTGCCATTTTTCTTCTACTTGCTGCTACTAACATTTTGTTTTGACATGTTTTGTGGCAAGAAATGGAGTCCTTTGACCATTGGATGGATAAGTGAGTGCAGGTAAGCAATGTCTTCAGCATTGTTGGGCATGCATTCTACAATAATTCTTTTGAAAACAAATGTACTACTATTATAATTCATTATTCTACTTATAATTTATATTTGGAATTTGTAAATACACTTTTTGGCAGATGAGTTGCCGGCAATATTGCTTTAGGTAACATGATTTGCATACTTGTTGGCCAATGGCATCAAATAATTTTTCAATATGAGATGAGCTTCCTGGATAATTGTTGAACACTAGGTCATTCTATACTTTCCAATTGACAGGGTCAGAGTATTGAGAAGTTGAAAATGTGTCTACAGTTTGTTGTTTTTCTATAGAGATATGCATATGAACTGAAAGTGATTTATGTATGGTTTGCGCCTATGCTAAATGGATGCTTATATGAATTGAAAGCTGAGTAGTTTTATGAACATGGTACATCTACTGCGCCTTAATTGCAATCTTTTTCGTTAGCAGAAGGTTCACCATTACATCAAGCATTGAATGCAATGTTAATAAAAAAAAATTTAATCCTTTTTTGCCACTCCTCTATTTGACTGAGTTATGCACATCCAACTTTGGTCATCACAAGGCATGCTTTTTCACATAAGGTGATCAAAGAATGTCGATTAATGAGGACCATGCAAAACTAAAACCACTAGTACGATGTTGTTGTGATCAGAAGCATACAACATACCTTGATTGTTGATGACGAGGTCTGAGAAGAATAGGGAGATTATTGTAGTCGTGCACATAGTACCAATGGTGCATCTGTTCTTCACGTTGTCTTTGATAACATGATCTTCTCACTGCCCTCTAGTCCATGACCTCTCATAGGCGTAGAAGGAACGAAGGCATGTGGCAGCGCCTCATGTGAAAGATGGGTGATGCCTCATGTGCAAGGGGTCATGATGTGTACGTGATCATTGGGGCAATTTTCATTCACACATACTAGGGGGGTACGACCCTGGATATCCACGACAGACTACATGAGCTGCGCCCCCAGGGGTGGTCTAGCCCACAAGACGAAGCCTTGCGGAGCATGGCGCTGCTCGCCGCGCCCCGCAAGACACCAGGAAGATATCCTAAAGATGCAGCGTAATCTGTTAGGATATGTTACAATCCCATGATCTCTGTAATCTATTATTACTTTCTAGTTATCTCCTAGATCTAACTGACTTGTAACTCTACCCCAGACTATATAAGGCGGGCAAGGACCCCCTCAAAACACATGCAATATCATACGATAGCCAATACAAACCAACAGACCATGTGAGTAGGGTATTACGTCATGCTGACGGCCCGAACTTGTCTAACTCTTATGTCTCTGTTGCCTTCTTGTTCTTGATTACGTGCACCTCTGCCGATCAATCTACCTTTGTGGGATACCCCTCGGAGAACTACCGAGCATCTTTTATCGATAGTTGACGCACCAGGTAGGGGTGTGCGTGCTGTTTCTATGATGAACAACATGGTACGTTTTACAAGCTCTTCGTCTTCTCCGAAGCCTGACTAGATCTTTACAGTCGGACCAATCTCCTGGATCATCAATGCTGATGGAGACGGAGAGATCATCGAGCTGGTGCAGATTGATTCTACGCCGACCACACCAACACCTGCAACAACAGATTTGATCTCAGAACCGCCTCCAAGGTCATCTTCGCTAACAACTCACCGCCTGCTCCCCCGCTACCCGAGGAAGCAGATCGACAACGATGATCTAATCGCATCCATCGATCAGGTTGGCCAGAAACTCGCCGACTGCCTCTCCATCATGGAATCGACTCTGACCACTCTGGTTCAGCGCCGACCACCCTTCGATTCTGATCTATCAGAGGCTGATCAGGAAACTTCAGGGGTTACGACCGCCATCCATCAGGATGCCCTATGGGGCAAATTCGCCAACCAGGTGGGAGACTTCTATCCTCTCACCGACCAGATCACTGACCAACTCTCGTTGACTGTCAATATGTTGTAGATCGACCAACGTCCTGAAGCATCCCTCCACACCATCCTGGAGGAAAATCTAGACTCCGAGTCCTAGGGCTCTACGAAGACTATCGCCAAAACCGCCGCCGTCCAACCTACTTTCCCACCCTTTTGAGGAGGCGGGATTTTTAATGTCAGTGTCGATAGCCCTCCATGGGATGGAGAAACCGATGAGGACCGCATGGCTCGCATCAATAGAAATGCCAACTATGCGCAGTGCCGAGCAAATGAGGCCACCATTATGCTAGCTGAAGCTGCTCACTACGGAGAACAGCTCGACTCGCAAGGGAGGCCATGCCCACTCCGCCGCAACCTCGACAACAAATTCATCTGTGTCGACGACCACGATGTCTACAAGACCCAAAGCATCAATTTGGCCATGGCCGCTAATGAGCTCGCTCGGCTAGAGCAAACGCCAGAGGTCGCCAAGGTCATTGCAATGCTCAAAGCTGCGCATTGCTAGGTCAATGAGATCCGCCAGGATTAGGGACCCTCCTACTCGATAAGCTCGAATCACCGATCCATCGAGCCAAGATCCAATCGCTGCCCCAGTAGAAGCCGTTTCGCCGACCAACATCACGATGATAGACAACCCCTCCAGGGGGGAGCTAGGGGGACCGCATCAACTACCCCCACAAACATGACCAAGAAGTCGACCAAGATGTCTGAGCACACATCAACAATCTCCGTGATGCGCGGCATCATATCGATGGGCACCGTTTCTCTCAACATGAAGATGAAGTGCGCCGGCATCAAGAATACAAACAAGAGTTTAGTAATCCGGATGTAGCCCTCCAGCCACTTAACGCCGGTAATGCTGTAGATCCCGACGATGATGATCCCAAAGGGCCCTAAGCATTCATGAGTGCACTTCGAACACTCCAGTGGCCCCGTGGTTTCAAAATCACTGGGGTCGAGCCCTACGAGGGACGAATGAACCCCACACAGTGGCTACAAGCTTATGCTACCATTGTGCGCACCGCCAGGGGTGATACCAGTGTCATGGCAAATTTATCTTCCCATCATGCTTACACCAACTGCGATGAACTGGTTCACAAGCCTGCCCCAGATTCCATTGGATCTTGGGAACACTTGAAGAAAGTCTTCACCGACAACTACATTGCTACATGTACTCACCCGGGCACTAAGTGTCGCAGAACCGACCAATTTATAAGAATACAAGTACAATGGCAATCCGCAAGCGGTCGCACTGTCATACTTGAACCCATATAAATCCGGTAGTCCGTCGAGTACCACGACAGGTCTCGATAAACGATTTACAACAACCAAGATCGTATAGGATTCAACATACATGCCATATATTATATAAAGTTCACAGATACATTTCGTCATCAGAGTACGAATAAAAGTTATTACAAACCGAGTTTGGTAAATAAAGCGGAAGCAAATAAGTTTGAAGATAAAGTTTCCAACATAGTTTGATACAGTGCCAAACCAGATCACGGTCCACAAAAGCAAAGATAGGAATTACTAAAGAAGCCTGCCTAAGGCTTACTCCTCATCCACAGCGGGATAGAAGCAACTCTTGCAATACCCATGATACACAGTGCCATCTGCAACAATGGGAAAATAAACCCTGAGTATGAGAAGGTACTCAGCTAGACTTACCCGTCATGAACCAGAAATAAAATGACTCCAAGGATTATGCAAGGCTGTATAAGTGGACGTAACTTGACAACATTTTGCGTAAAAGGCAATTTACCCGTTGTACAATTATGATTCCTTGATCAAGTTAATTATAACTATCCATTTCTAGATTAGCAACTATCCTGTGCCAAACATGTGGTATATTATTTAGAAGCATACAATAGTAACCATAGCAGGTATTGTAATTCCATATTCATCTGAACCATCATGTTTCATAATATAGTTGCTACGATGTTGGGACTAGCCAAGTTTCTCACTATCCGGGAGAGACGGCGATTCGAATCAATTTCAACCAGCTGGGAATTTATTCCTAACACAAACCTAGATCTACCAGCCACGATAGTCTTAGGTCACCTTTGGTATAACTCAGGTACACATTTCGTGGGTCCGTACCGCGCCGCACAATCTGGAACACCAGATGCCAGGATGCTCAGGCCAAGCCTGCCCTTGGGCTCAGTCTGATCATTTCCCAGAAGGAGTGCACAACAGAACAGTTCCCGACCTAAGTTGAATTACTCGGCTTCACGGTCGGAACGAGTTATCCGGCCAGCTAAGTGAGAGGCATGCGTTCAATCTTGTTAGAAGTGCCAATAATGGTACGGTCCTTAATCGACACAGACAGGGATAGATCCACACCCAAGACCTCCATGTCTTGTTGCTTCTCTATCTACCTCCCGTCCGGTCTCGATTTACTTTTACCTCATGGTTCTGTTCCACGATAGCAGATATAGCCAACCGTGCTCCGGTATCCACCTATATCTCGCAGGTGACAGGACATCACCCGACTTCTACCGGTCTAAGCAAGGCTAAGCATATATATTCGATCCTGGACCTATACTGATTAAAGGTGTAATATCTGGACAAGGAATGTACATGCATCAAGTGGTTTCATTCAACTCTTATAACCTAATGCATCAATCATAAATACGTAAGTAAACATTCATAAATTACTGGGAGACTTATAATGCTCCGGGGCTTGCCTCACAGAAAGGAAGTAGGGCGATGGTCAGGACACTCCGAAAGCTCTTCAGGGTTCTGCTCCACGCCTTCGGGAGCTACGGCTTGCGGATCCTCCTGCGGGTTCCCTTCCTCTGCTTCTTCGAATTCCAACAACGTGATCTCTTCCTCCGATCCTAGATGCATGAGTATGGTATAAGTATTACGAATGCATATATGTTAATAAGTGCATCACGTTGTTTGAGTAGGTGCATATCTCTTCTCGATTATTACTTAACTACTTCTACAATGCATCGACTATGCCACAAATAGTAGCTACTTGTTTCACTCATAACTGGAGTTCTACAAATCCAAAAACAGTGATCCAGGACTTTCTGGAAAGCTTATCAAATTCTCTACAACTTTGTTATTAACCATTTTTACAGTACACATCAGTTTCAACATGCAACTCATCACACTCTAGAATCAGTCCGAAAACTATTTAACATGCAATATAAAGTAATAATACTTCTACTTCAGGTAATCATTCAAAATTTGACAACATATAATCTACCAACAGTTTAAGCATACTAATTACATTTAATATAATATAATGGTGGAGCCCAAACTATTTATTTAATTGCCTTTATTATTTTATTTAGATATCTAGGTTAAATAATAAACATATATCAAATGTACTTCATAAATTCCCAAAAATTTACAGTGCCTTACTAATGCTATCAAAGGACTACTATAAAAATTTCATGTCATTTTACTAAGTGGAACATTTTGTACAAAAATGATAAGGCAGCATGGCTTGAAATAGCATAAATGGAAAATCCTATTGAAAAGTGTCAAGCAACAGATTTCCTATTTTTCTTAACATACATATGGTACTAGGATTACCTCCAACAAATTTCATGAATTTTGGACTCATAAATAATTTATAAAAATTCATGCAAGGATTGACTAGCCATAAAAGAAAAATCTATAACTATAATTCTACACATGCACTGGTCTTCAAATTTTTACCCAAGCTCATATATTCTAAGACTAGCTTACCACAAAAATTTCATAATTTTTGGAGCATAGGAACTCTAGATATAAAATAAACAAATTTGAATACATTCAAAAGCACATTTCAAATCCTTATTTCAATCTCCAGAAATTTCTACTGTTGCAGCTAAGAACATATTTTTCCTAAATACTACACTTCCTAAGGAACACAACCATATTTATTTCATAAATTTTGGAGCTACCAAACTGAAGATATGAAAATCACAAAAGAAATAAAAAACTAGACTCAAATGAGTTAGCCTTCAAACACGGAGTCGCTGACTGGTGGGACCCGGTGGTCAGGGGGACCCCACATGTCATTGACTCGGAGCAGAGCAGCGGCGCTGCTGGGCACTGCGCGGCCGCGGCTCATCGACGGCGAGCTTCGCCGGCGGTAACATCTTCACTACACGACCTATGTGACCTAGCGAAGCGATTGAGCCACTTGGCCGGACTTATCGTCGACTCTAGAGCTGACGGCGGCGACCATGGTGGAACAGCGGGGCTAGACCACAGCGGTACGCCGGTGTGGGCTACGGTGGTTCAAATTAACGCGTGGACAAGCATCTATGAACGTTGGGGGACCTAGCACGCTAGCTAACGGAGCGGGAGGAGGACTATGGCGGCGTGGCCACAACGACGGGGCTCACGGCGGAACTCCAGCGAGCTTACACGCGCTGCGGTGGCTTACCGAGCTCTGTCAGCGGGCATGGGAAGAAGTAGTGGGGTGCTGGGGAGATGGTGGAGCTATGGCGGTGGTGCTGGAGTGGCTAGGCATGAGCTGTGCGCGGCTATGGCGACGGCGGAGCTGCGAGAGCTCGGCGGCTGCTGCTGCGAGGAAGAAAGGCCGAGGCAAAGCGAAAATGGAGCGCGGCTGAGTACGGGCGGGTGCTGGCGTGATGAAGGCGCGCCCAAGCGTGTCGTGGCCTGCGCGGTCAGGGTGTTGGCGACGCGCGGCCGTCGTCGCGGACACGCGGCATTCGCGCTCTGGCGCCGGTCGGCCACCGATCGGCTTGATTCAGTTCGTCAGTCGCGATACGCCGAGCCTGACGACGAGTTTTGACACTCCTCTAACTGCTAATCCGTAGCTCCTAAGCGAAAACGATCTACATGATTTTTGTAGCCCGAAGTACCAGCTCCAACTATTGTTCAATAACCTCATGCTAATTCACAACAACTGAGAAGAAAACATCCCCAAAGTGAGCCTGTCAGTCGGTCAATGAACCTAGACTTAGAAAAATTCGTTAAGTGTTGAAAGCTGGATTTTGCTGGTTTTTGTGGGACCCATTCAAGCATGTTAGAAGCTAAATCAGTCCATGACCCAAAAATAAAAGTTGTTCCTTATGTCAAACACTACAACTTTGCTTTAGTGAACTCCTCCATGCAAGGTATCTAACACCTAGTTCAACTTTAGTCAAACATGTCACTTTGAAATCATGATACATACTCAAACCATGGCTAAATGACCAAACTAGCCCTAGCCTTAAATACCAAAGTTGTTCATGATGATATCCTAAGCATGTTTAAGCAAATTGGCAAGGCCATCCAAGCATTTCATGTAGTAGTCACTCATAGAGCTATTGAAATTAATCACATGAAATATGCCTTAAAGACTTGACCATGAAAAATGACATTCATGATCCATGTTCCATTTGTGAACCTAAGCATTGCCAAATATTTTTGGTGACTCAAATCTACCAAGTACATGTTTACATTCCTGATCAGTTGCATATGTACAAAGAAACATGCAATAACAAGCAACGTTGCATATGTTTCAAATCAATGTTTCAACTGTAAATGCTTGTTTATGAATGCTTGATGATCATGCTCATGTTATGCAAGTCAAGTTATGCAAGGCTAACACCCGAGGTGTTACAGCCCCTCCCCCTTATAAAAATCTCATCTTGAGATTTGCAAGACCTACCATTCTTGGAAAAAGGTGGGATAAACTTCTCGTAGATAATCTTCTCTTTCCCACGTAGCATCTTGTTCACTATGATTGTTCCACACCACCTTATAAAACTTAATAATCTTACTCCTTGTCACTCTCTCCATCTCTTCTAATACTCAAATTGGCTTTTCTTCATAGGTCAAATCCGATTGAAGCTACACGTTGGTGGGTGCAATAGCTTCTTCCGGTACTCGAAGACATTTCTTTAGCTGAGAAACATGGAACACATCAAAGATTGCACTCATCTCTGGTGGTAGTTGTAGCTTATACGCAACATTTCCTTTTCGCTCCAAAATTTTGTATGGCCCTACGTATCTTGGTGAAAGCTTCTTTTTCATCCCAAATCTTTTCACACCTTTCATGGGTGATACTCTCAAGTATACATAGTCACCCACTTCAAAAGTTAGTGGTCTTCTTCTTCTGTCGGCATAACTCTTCTATCTTGATTGAGCTGCCTTCATGTGCTGTTGGATGATACATACTTGTTCTTCGGCTTCATTGACAAAATCAATACCAAAGTATCTCCTTTCACTGGGCTCAATCCAATTCAATGGAGTTCTGCACTTTCTGCCATAGAAGGCTTCAAATGGAGCCATTTTGATACTCGCTTGATAACTGTTGTTATAGGAGAATTCAGCTAAAGGTAACCATTTCTCCCATGAACCTTTTGAAGATATAACACAAGCTCTAAGTAAATCTTCTAGGATTTGGTTCACTCGCTCTATCTATCCTAAAGTTTGCGGATGATAAGCTAAACTTCTGATTAGCTTGGTTCCCAAAGCCTGGTGTAAGTGCTCCCAGAAATGAGCTATGAACTGTGGTCCTCTATCTGAGATTATGGTCCTGGGTACTCCATGCAATCTCACGATCTGGGGTACATATATCTCAGCGTATTTCCCAACTATATACCATGTGTTCACGGGTATAAAGTGTGCTGACTTGGTAAGACGATCAACAATGACCCAGATTGAATTGTGACCTTGTGGCATTGTTGGAAGGCCTATAATAAAGTCCATACTAATTTCCTCCCATTTCCATCCTAGAATAGGCAATGGCTGAAGTAATCCAGCGGTTTTCATATGGACGGCTTTCACTCTACTGTAGTTATCACACCTAGCAACATAGGCTATGATCTCTTTCTTCATCTTAGTCCACCAAAAACGGGTTCTTAGATCTTGATACATTTTACTACTACCCAAGTGGATAGACAATTTGGATGAGTGAGCTTCTTCTAAAATTTGATTCCTTAGCTCACGGTCTTTTGGCACCACTAGTCGGTCCTCAAACCATAATACACCTCTTTCGTCCAATCTAAAATGTTTGGTTTCCTGCTCTTGCATTTTTCTCTTGATGTGACTTATTCCTACATCTATCTGTTGTAGCTCTATGATTTTGCCCTCAAGCGAACAACTGATTGTGATATTGTGTAGTATAGCAGGATGTAGCAAGTTGAATCCATCTTCCAATAGTGCTTCCACAGTGTTGCAATGGGACTTCCGACTAAGTGCATCAGCTACTACATTTGCTTTACCTGGATGGTAATGCACTTCCAAATTGTAATCCTTAATCAATTCCAACCATCTACGTTGTCTCATATTCAGTTCTGGCTGGGTAAAGATATACTTGAGGCTTTTGTGGTCAGTATAGATATGACATACGTTGCCCAACAAGTAATGTCTCCATATCTTTAATGCATGGACAACGGCTGCAAGTTCCAAATCATGTGTAGGGTAGTTGACTTCATGTTTTCTCAATTGCCGTGAGGCATATGCGATTACTCTCCCTTCTTGCATAAGTACACATCCTAAACCTATTCCTGATGCATAACAAAATACATCAAAAGGCTTTTCAATGTCTGGTTGTGCTAGCACAGGTGCGGTAGTCAACAAAGTTCTAAGGGTGTGAAAAGCTATTTCACATTCTGGTGTCCATTTGTATTTCTCATCTTTCTGAAGTAGTCTGGTCATAGGCTTAGCTATCTTTGAGAAATCTAGAATAAATCGACGATAGTATCCTGCTAACCCTAGAAAACTCCGAACTTCATGAACCGAAGTTGGGGCTTTCCAATCCATGACCTCTTGTACTTTTGATGGGTCTACTGAGATTCCATCTCTTGATAAAATGTGACCTAAGAAAGGTACTTTGCTCATCCAAAATTCACATGCTAAACTTGGCATATAGCTTATGCTCCCTCAGTCTGGATAGGACAATCCTCAGATGCTCTTCATGATCTGACTCATTTTCTGAATAAATCAATATGTCATCGATAAACACGACCATGAACTTATCAAGTTTGGGCATGAATACCGAGTTCATCAGGTACATGAAATAGGCTGGAGCATTTGTTAGTCCAAAAGACAACCAAATACTCGTATAAGCCGTACCTAGTAGAGAAAGCAGTTTTAGGTATATCCTCCGGTCTGATCTTTATCTGATGGTAACCTGATCTCAAGTCAATTTTGGAGAATACCTTTGCCTTTGCTAGCTGATCGAACAAGATGTCGATGCGGGGTAACGGATATTTGTTCTTGATGGTCACAGCATTGAGTGGTCTGTAATCTACACACATTCTCAGTGACTTATCCTTCTTTTTCACAAACAATGCTGGACATCCCCACGGAGATGAGCTAGGTTGCATAAGACCTGTTGACACCATTTTTTGCACGTGTTAAAATGTTCGGAGTGGACTAATCGGCAAGGGGAAAGTTACTGTATACTTTGATAGCCGATGAAAGCCAGCTTGTAAAGATGGTTGCCGATAGCTGGTGATGCCGATGAAGGGAGGCTTGAAGACTACTGCCGATGAAACAGGGAGTATGCCGATGAAGGGAGATTTGAGGACTACTGCCGATGAAACAGGGAGTATGCTGATGGGAGGAAGGACAGTGAGATTTTCATCATAATTAAGGCGGACAGGGAAATAGATAGGAGTTGATTTCTCTTTCTATATTTGTTAGAGTATGATTCATGTAAGAGTCACGTGTTTCCTTAGATATGGGCTTGGTGTCCTAGTTGTGTTTGGTTGTGTCTCTTTAGATCAGGGTATAAATATGGAGTGAGGGGCAATGTAAATAGATATATCAATCAATATCAAAACCAATTTTTACTCCTATTTGCATCTACTTACTTTTCGGCGACTTCGTCAATTTGCATTATTTTCTCTTTACGAGTTCTCATTGATTCGGCGAGCTGCATCGCTTCAGTGCGACCTTCGGCGATCCTCGAGTTCCGCGTGAGTACCTCTTGGCCATGACTTTCGGGCGTATCGCTGTTGTCAGTACCAAAGTGCTCGTATCTTCATCCTTGTCGATTAACAGGTCAAATTGACTGGCACGCCTTGGATACCGATTCGGGTATTAGCCCTTTGTGTTTGCAGATCCACTTTTGCATCAACACATCTTTTGGCATGCCCGGTGGGACCAATCAATCCGATCAATATGTTCAATTCTGAGATCGATGCGGGGAACATTATCGCGGTATCAGAAGAAGATCTTAAGGAAGAACAGAGGCAGGCTATGGAAAAGGCCATAGAAGAATACAGGCAGCTTTGTCTGAAATCGTTTAGCCTGAACAAGAGTGGACAAGTTATCCAGAAGCAAGATTTGCCATTGCCTCGGCAGGTTACCTTTGATTCCAACCCTGGTAAACTTCAAGAGATGGTTAATTCTGCAGTAAATAATGCTTTGATTAATCATTCCAATGTGTTGTCCAATACTGTTCATAATGCTGTGGTTTGAACTCTCAAAGAAGGACAAGCGTCACCGCATTATATTGGGCCTGCCTATCACCAACCAGAGCCGGCATCTGTCAATACTCCATCGGCTCCCTCGGCCGTTGTGGGTACAGAAGTTACTTCTTCTCCAGTATCGGCAGGCTTACCTAATATTCAATCTACATCGGTACGATCAGATCCGGTACTACCAGGAGGACAAATTCAGCTTAGTACAGATCTATCGGCATCAGCTATGTCAGGCCCTGTGTCTCAGAATAGCCAGATTCCTACTAATTGGTGGGGATATGGTATGCCTCCGGAGTCATCTGCTTTCAATCCTGGATTACCTCAAATGTTTGACGCAGTAGGTAAAGCTCCTATACCATCGGCTATTTCGCCGATGGCCCAAGTGCCTCAATATGCCACAACAACTACTATGCAACCAACTCCAGGGGGTTTCCAGATGCCTGCGGTTCAAACACCCAGTTCAAATCCATCGGCAAGTTTACTGCCGATACAGCAGAAAGCCCCTGTTATGAGTCAAACTGGGGTTCAGTTTATGCCTCAAGCTAGTTATAATTATCCAACAATATCAGCAAATTACCAGCCATCGGTGAGTTTTGTACCGATGGGTTCTAATAATGGTTGGTCAGGACAGTTACCTGTTCAACACACAGTTCAGTAAAATCAACAGATTGCAGGGATTCAATAAGGTTATATGCAAGCTGGTGTTCAGAATCAAGCATCGGCAGCTCAGCCGATGAATCCTTTCCAATAGGTTAATGGACCACAAGTAACGGCAAATATGCCGATTGCTGGAGATCGTGGGCCACAAAGATATGTGGAAGGATATCAGCAGGTACCTCCTATAGAAATTCAGCCAGTTTGTCAGCAGGAAGCTGATGCTTTTTGGGCCGATAGGATAGCAGAAATTATAAAGGATCAGTTTGGGATAAAGCCCAAGGTCAATACTTATTCTTATCGGACTCCATATCCTCCTGCGTATGATTTAATTCCTCTCCCAAATCGGTACAAGGTACCAGATTTCACTAAATTCTCCGGGCAGGATGATACATCAACAATGGAACACGTCAATCGCTTCATTATTCAATGTGGAGAGGCAGCTAGCAGAGATGAATTAAGAGTTCGATTATTTTCATCATCTTTGTCTGGATCGGCATTTACGTGGTTCATTTCATTACCACCAAATTCTATTATTACCTAGGCTGCTCTAGAAAAACAATTTCATAAGTATTTCTTTGCTGGAATCCATGAAAAGAAGCTTACCGATTTAGTAAAATTGAGACAGCGCAATGATGAATCGGTAGAGAGCTTTGTGCAAAGACTACGAGATGTAAAAAATAAGTGCTACAGTCTGGTGCTGGATGATCGGCAGCTTGCCGATCTGGCTTTCTAAGGGTTATTGCCACATCTTAAAGACAGATATACTTCTCAGGAATTTGAAAGCCTCAGTCATCTTGTGCAAAGGATCTCCGATCAAGATACTAGGGTTTTTGAACCTAAAAAGAATTGGAGTAAAAAGGTATCATTTGTTGAAAAAGTAGGAGATTCTGATTCTGATGAAGAACCAGTTATCGGCTTAGCTGAGTGGGTTAAGAATAAAAAGCCAATATCTTGTCCCTTTGGTTAAAAAGAGCCAGAAAAGTTTACCTTTGATATCACCAAGGCTGACAAAATATTTGATCTTCTGCTTCAAGAGGGTCAAATTAAGCTGTCACCTAATCATGTGATCCCATCAGCAGAAGAGTTGAAGAAGATCTTGTACTGCAAATGGCACAATGCAACTTCACATAGTACAAATGAATGCAAGGTGTTCAGGCAATAGTTACAATCGGCTATTGAATCTGGGAGAATTAAGTTTGGTACTTCTAATGCCCAAAGGCCGATGAAAATTGATCAACACCCCTTTCTAGCAAATACGTTGGAGGCCAAAGGGAAGACCAAGGTATTGACGTCCGAGGTTGCTGAGAAAAATGCATCAGTGGATCCCCAACATTGGATAACTACCGATGATGGAAGAAGTAAGGGATTGCTAGGAGAAAGCAGTAGTTCCAAAAAACCTCCTCGACCTGGCATTGTGATTACTCATCGAAGGCAGCAGGAGGGTTGGCGTCAGCGTAATGATCGATATCGACAATAGCAAGAAGAAAAACGTCGGGAAGAATGGCATCGGCATAAAGATCATTGGAGGTGCCCGTTTTTTATCCATTGCTGGGAAGAAGGTATTAAATTGCCAACTGTTGAAAATTGCTCTGAGTGCAATGGTTATTATGGGGTCAATCGATCAGAAAGAAGATTTCAACCTGGCAATCGGGGTTTATTTATCAATGAGCCGATTAGAAGCAGAGCATCAGTACATGATCGGCTGGGGGGCAGACTTAGTGTACATGAAAGGCTTGGTAAACGCGCTGGATGTTTTCCGAGGAATCAAGAGGAGCTTGAGGAAATGGCAAATGCAAGAGTTCCTGATGAGGAAATATTCTACAGGGACCCTAATATACGCCGTGTGGAATCGACTAGGACATGTTATCAGCCGGTTTGGAAAACCAAGTTTCCTCGATGGTGCCCGGAGGGTCTAACAAAAACACAGAGAAGGAGGATGCAACGTGAGCGTCAAGAGGATTTATACCAAGAGGAAAATTCCTCCAATGAGAAGTCCGGTCATCAGCAGTGGTAGGTAAAACACAAAAATAAGGGTCCATCGGCAGATGTTAATATGGTATTCATGTTGCCGATGGAATTTTTGGCACTATCTGATAATGAGGAAGAAGTTGTTCTCTCTGATCAAGTAGCTCAGTTGACACTAGATCCAATGATGGCTGTTTTTGAGAAACCTACCGATGACGAGAGACAGCATCTTAAGGCTTTGTTTGTGAAGGGCAGAGTTGATGGGCAGCCTGTGTCTAAGGTACTTATTGATGGAGGGGCTGCGATTAATATTATGCCTTATGTGATGTATCGGAAACTTGGTAAGGGAGATCAAGACTTGACCAAAACCGATATGATGCTGAAAGATTTTGAAGGCAATGTGTCGCCGGCTAAAGGGGCAGTATGCGTTGAATTGACCATAGGCAGCAAAACCTTACCGACGACGTTCTTTGTTATTAACAGCAAGGGTGCATATAATCTGCTTCTAGGGAGGGATTGGATTCATGCTAATTGTTGTGTTCCTTCTACAATGCATCAATGCCTCGTATAGTGGATTGGGGATAAGATTGAGGTTGTCCCTGGTGATTCTTCTTATATCATCGCATCGGTAGAATCAGATACTTATGAGCGAACTAAATGCATATCAGGAGAAGTTTGGGAAAAAGAGTTCCTTAGAGTTGTTGATTATGAAATTCTATCGATCCAAGCAGTCGGTTCTGAAGAAGAATTTTAATGGATAGGTTTGCCGATGATGGAAAATTAGGTCAAGGGTTCACATCGGCAGATGATTTAGTAGAAGTAGATATCGGTAATGGCGATAGGACAAGACCTACTTTTTTTAGTGCTAAGTTAGATTCCAAGTGTAAGCAGCAAATACTTGATGTGTTAAAGGAGTATAAAGATTGTTTTGCTTGGGATTATACTGAGATGCCTGGATTGGACCGATCGGTAGTTGAACATCGGTTACCTATCAAATCTGGATTTCGGCCACATCAGCAGCCAGCGCGTCGATGCAACCCTAATATACTTCCTGATATTAAGGCCGAAATAACTAAATTAATTGAGGCAAAGTTTATTCGGTAGTGTCGATATGCAGAGTGGATCTCTAACGTGGTTCCTGTTTATAAGAAAAATGGAAAACTTCGTGTTTGTATTGACTTCAGGAATCTCAACAAAGCCACACCGATGGATGGCTATCCAATGCCGATTGCTGATTTATTGATTGATGCTGCAGCCAGACATCAGATTATCAGGTTTATGGATGGTAATGCAGGCTACAATCAAATATTCATGGCTGAAGAAGATATTCCCAAGACTGCTTTCAGATGTCCAGGTCATGTAGGGTTGTTTGAGTGGGTAGTCATGACGTTTGGCTTGAAAAATGCCGGTGCTACTTATCAGAGAGCTATGAACTTTATTTTTCATGAATACATCGGCACATTAGTGGAAATCTACATTGATGATGTGGTGATTAAATCTGGAGATATCACAAAACATCTAGCTGATCTGCGAAAGATACTGGAGTGTACAAGGAAGCATGGATTGAAGATGAATCCTAATAAATGTGCATTTGGCGTATCGGCAGGTCAATTCTTGGGTTTTATGGTGCATCAGCGGGGCATCAAAATCAGTAGGAAGTCTATTGATGCAATTAACAAGGTGGTTGCTCCTGCCAATAAGACTGAGTTGCAATCTTTGATCGGTAAAATTAATTTCATTAGAAGATTCATATCTAATTTGTCGGGTAAGATCAAGGCTTTCAGTCCATTACTTAAATTAAAAGCCGATCAGGAATTTGTATGGGGAGCTGAGCAACAGTTAGCCCTCGATGAAATTAAGAAATATTTAACAAATCCTCCAGTGCTAGTTCCACCTCAACACGGGAAGCCTTTTAGGTTATATTTATCAACTGATGATACAGTTATCGGTTCAGCTCTTATTCAAGAATTTGAAGGGAAAGAACGTGTTATTTATTATTTAAGCAGAAGACTAGTGGATGCTGAGACGAGGTATTCGGCCATCGAAAAATTATGTCTATGTTTATACTTTTCGTGTGTCAAATTAAGGCATTATTTGTTATCTACCGAATGTATGGTCATATGCAAAGACGATGTAGTCAAGTATATGCTGTCGATGCCGATATTAAGTGGTAGAATCGGCAAGTGGATTTTAGCATTATCAAAATTTGAACTATGTTACGAATCAACTAAGGTAGTTAAAGGGCAAGTGATGGCTGATTTGGTCACTCAGCATTATGATTCAGTGGACTCTTTGGAAGTTGCTCCCTGGACACTTTTCTTCGATGGGTCCACATGTGGTGAAGGAGCAGGTATCGGCATTGTGTTAATTTCACCTCAAGGAAGGAAGTATGAGTTTTCATTGCCGATTGTTGCTACGTCGACGAATAATCAGGCTGAATACCAAGCCTTGGTAAAAGGGTTAGAATTACTGAAGGAGATACGTGCCGATGCTGTTGAAATCTTTGGTGATTCTATGCTAGTTATAAATCAATTGGCTGGACTTTATGAATGCCGAAGTGAAGCTTTGATTTCGTATTATGAAAAATGTGTGCAATTGTTGAAAGAATTTAGGGATTTTTGTCTTGAACATATCCCTCGATTGCATAATGAGGAAGCTAATCGACTAGCTCAGCATGCTTCAGGATATCAACTTATTCAGGAAGTGCTAACATCGGCAGTTAATACCGATGACTGGAGAAAGGAGATTGTCGATTATTTAAAGGATCCATATAAAAAGGTTGAAAGACGTGTAAGGTTCCAAGCTACCAAGTATGTGCTCCTCGATGATGAATTATATTATCGAACTATAGATGGAGTTTTACTCAGATGTGTTGGTAGTGATGAATCGAAAACTTTGATGGGTGAAATTCATGAAGGAGTGTGTGGTGCGCATCAATCGGCTTTCAAGATGAAGTGGATGATCAGAAGGAATGGATACTATTGGCCGACTATTCTTGAAGATTGTTTTAAATATTTTAAAGGATGTTAGGGATGTCAAAAGTTTGGTAATATTCAAAGAGCGCCTGCATCGGCTATGAACCCTATAATCAAACCGTGGCCGTTCCGAGGATGGGCTATTGATCTCATTGGTCAGATTTATCCGCCATCGAGTAAGGGACATAAATTTATTCTGGTTGCTACCGATTATTTCACAAAATGGGTTGAGGCAATTCCTTTGAAAAAGGTGACATCAGTTAATATGATTGATTTTGTGAAAGAGCATATTATTTACCGATTTGGTATTCCTCAGACTATCACTACCGATTAGGGCACTATGTTTACGTCAGGAGAATTTGATGAGTTTGTTGTAAGTATGGGAATTAAAGTTTTAAATTCTTCTCCATATTATGCTCAAGCTAATGGTCAAGCTGAGGCTTCTAACAAAGGGATCATCAAACTCATTAAGCGCAAAATTGAAGAAAATCCTAGGAGGTGGCATACAGTATTAAATGAAGCCTTATGGTCATATCAGATGTCATGTCATGGTGCAACCAAAGTAACGCCTTATCAGTTAGTATATGGACACGATGCAGTATTGCCTTGGGAAATTAAAGTTGGCTCTAGGCAAATATGTTCTCAAGATCAGCTGACAGCCGATGATTATAATACTCTTATGAAGGATGAGTTGGAAGATGTGGCGGGTCATCAGTTAAGGGCTTTAGTTAGCATCGAAGAAAATAAGAAAAGAGTAGCCAGATGGTATGACAAGAAGGTGAAGATAAAGGAGTTTGCCGATGGAGATCTGGTCTGGAAATTGGTTTTACCGATTGGGACCAAAAGTTCAAAATTTGGAAAGTGGTCTCCTAATTGGGAAGGTCCATATCGGATAAATCAGTCTGTTCCTGGTAACGCATATATTCTAGAAACCCTCGAAGGGGTTGTGTTTCCTAGAGCATTAAATGGAAAATATTTAAAGAAATATTACCCTAGTATCTGGATGGATGCATAAAAGTATAAGTGCTGATAACAGTCCTATCGGCTGGAATTACGCAAGGATGTCAATGTCTCGTAAAGTGCCGATACAATAAACAAGATTACAAGTTCAACAAGGATTGGATAGCTAATATCGCACGCAGGCGAATTTGCTCGGCTTCCTCCATTTCTTTGATATCATCATCGGCGGTACCCTCCATGGGCTTGAGTTTTTTCTTCATGGCCAAAGCTTTGCGAGCCTGGATATCTCTTTCTTGCTGAAGGGTTTTGATGGCGTTGGGTAGCTGGCTTTCTTCTTGTTGAGCATGAGTTAAAGCTGCCTCGATTTCCTTCAATTCAGCCAATAGAGCCATCTTCCTTGCTGATAAATCCAAGATTTTCTGCTTAAGTTCAGCACCCGAAGTCTGCAAGTTGCCGATGCCGTTGTGCTTCTCATCGGCAATTTGTTTCAGTTGTAGCATCTCTTCCTTGAGTTGAGCCTGAGCTGCTCTATCGGCAATACGTTGGGCAGCCCGTTGATATTGTAATTGGCGACTCTCTAAATGGGCTGCTGGGAAGAGTACTTCTTCAACATCGACAGGGACCTGGCCACGGATTGTTTTGAAAATTGCCTTTGCGGGGTCTGAGTCATCTACCTGTTGGGCGGTATCCTGCTGTAGCAAGTTCAGGAGAGCTTCCAACCTGGACTTAGTTTCTGCCGATATTGTTCCCAGTACAAGGGAAGAACTTGTTTCCTCTCCATCATCGTCAGAGATGTCAATAGCGAAGGAGAATAGGCTATTTGGGGAGTCTTGTTCCTGAGAAAAAGAAAAGGAGGTCGGTTAAGGATAAGTATGAATATTGTAAATCAGCTAGGTTAATTGGTTTACCTGTTTCAAGGCAATTTCCTGTGCTTGACTGGAAGAAACAACCTGGAGTGTGTCGTGTGAGGGATCGGCTGAGCTTGCCGATGGGATGTCCTCTGTGACTTCATCAGTGGTTGGCTCTTGAGGTATGATGACCGATGACATTGGGGCAGATGTAGGGATCGGCATGGACCTTTGTCGTTTTGGCTGTGCCTCGGCATCTGTTAAAGCTTTGCACTTTGCTTAGGCATCGACAACGATTGGCTGGGGGGCATCGGCACTTGTTGGTTGTGAAGCTTGGACGTCTGGTACGCTTGCCGATGTACCCAATTGTTGCTGCAAAACAAGTGTAAGGTATGATATTTAACGGATAAAATGAGAAGTCAAGAGAATACCTCTGAAGGTTTGTCAAAAGAAGTGGTGCTTGATATCGGAGGAATTGCCGATGATGATCCAGTGGCAGCTCTTACCCCCTGGTGATTAATGTTAATACAGTTTGTAATCGGTATAAGTAGAAATAAACAAGGTTGTTACCTTGAATGCCTTGACCAAGGTTGTAGCAGCAGCCGATGGAGTGGCCCTAGCTGTAGCCAATCTGGACTTAGAGGTGATGGTCTTGGTACGGATCTTCTGGTGGGTCAAAGCAGTTAAGGTGGGGGTGTTGTAGCCGATCGGTGATATCGAGGAAATAGGCTGAAGATCGAAGGGTTTCCCACTTTTGCTCACCGATGGTGCTGGGTTGTTAACCTGTCATGCGAGAGTCAGTTACTGATATATGTAGGGAAAAAGCAAAAAGGAGTTAAAAGAAACTTACTACGTCATCAGGGATGGCATATTCAGGGTCGATCATGTGCCGATATGTGTGAGTAGAAGTTGCAAACAGTTGTTCCTTCCACTCTCGCCACCATTGCTTGTATGACTCGGTGATGAAGGATACTGGCGTCCAGGTGGATATATCAACATCTGTGATATCGGCATTGGGGGAGAGTTGTACCACCTTGTTCCAATCTGTTCCATAGGTGATTGTTTCCCTGGGTTTGATCACATCGGCAAAGCAAAGTTTGATTGGCAGTTGCCCAAAAGCCAATTGACGGGATACTGCCGATGGGTTGTAAAATTCATATGAAATGTTGGTGTTTTTCCCGCTACCAAATGTATTCACTAGAATTGCCCTGGGAGTAATGATGGCCATCATGAGTTCCTTATCCTGATTCAGGGTGTCATCGGCAAAGTTGAAAAGAAGGGGAAATCTGTTGTCCTCGTCAATATAAGGTACCCAGGCCCTATGATCACAAGAAAGACCATTGTAGAAGTTTTGGAAGAATCTGCCGATCTGGTCTTCATTGGCCTCTGTTCCGGGAAGGACAATTATGGCTTCACCAAAATTAAGGGGTGAGCGTGTTGCCGATTCATCATCCCCAAGCACATGGTCTTCAGCAATTTCTCATGGGAATTGTTGGGCAAAAAAGTCCCATTGCAAACGTTTGTGCATATGGGCATTCAGCCACATGTTGATAAACCACCACGGGCCTCCTAGGTTGCCAATGGGTTCACCAAGCAGAAGTTTCTGAGACACTTGATGAAGAAGATGATAAGTGGAGCTCAGAAGGTATCGGCCAAGAGGAAACCTTACGCCATTAGCCAAAAGTTCAGCTGCGGGGAGGAAGGCATTGGTTGGTCCTACTGATCGACCACAGAAAATAATTTTTTCTAACCACATATTCAAGAATGTGGCATGTTCCCTCTGGTTAAGTGTCCCAGTCTTCTGGTATTCTTGAATGTATCCCGTCCAACCGCCGATGTTGCGGGTATTCACCCTATATTCAGATTTTCTACCATAAATTGAGCCTTCATCGGCAGTTGAAATATCCAAGCCAGTGAGCATGTGGACATCGGCAAGTGTAGGAGTAGCTGGGCCATGTCCAAACATAAAAGTGTTTGTTGTGTCTGACCAGAAGTAAGCAGCTGCAATCATCATCGATTCATTCTTCTGCATATCGGCAATAGATAGCCTAATGCATTGGTCTAATTTCCGTTCTGCCCAGTATACTTGCATCGATCTATTAACCCTTAAGTACCAATCTTTCCACCCTTTGGTGGTTTTGGGCCAAGATCGGAATGTGTCTTTCCATAAATTTAGAGAGAAATTTTGGGCTCTAAAGGGGATTCTGTTAATCTCTGCATTAATCAGATCGGTTGGATCTGGGTTGCCCATTGGTCCTAGGCATTGGACATGCGGCTGGTCGGTTGGGATAACTAATTTGTTGCGCAGTTCCTAAGTTTGAAAGATCCGGGGAACAAAAGAAAGGAAAAATCACCAACTGTATGGATTTGCAAAAACTAGGGGAATCGAAGTAAAGGTAATGGAAGAGGAGCGAACCGCGGGGATGTCGAAGTTGACTGCCATTATCTTGAAGAAGATGAAGGCACGAGCTGGAGACTTGAGGTAACACTAGAGAAGGGTTCTTGTTGGTTGAGGTCGTGCAGTGGTTCGTCAGAGTCGCCGCCGGAAAGAGAAATGTCAAAGATTAGAGTCTGAGGGTAGAAGACAAGTGTTCCGGAGGAGTCTATTTATAAGCCACTTGGAGTAGGGGTATTTTGGACTTATCTCTATGCCGCGCGCATGTAGGTCAAAGTGGTTCAGATGGATATGGTAACTGTTTGCACGATGATCAGGGGATTGTATAGATGGGTTGATGGCAAGTAATCATGACTTGGGAGAAATATCGGTACAGGATATTTTAATTCTGAAAATGACAGCATTATCATGTTAAGATCTTGCCGATGGGTTATTGTTTCGGTATCTTAACCATAATCAAGGCAAGAGTGGTTGGCAATTGTGTGATATTTGCTGAAGTGCGTGAATCAGGATTAGATTTGATTGGATTTGATAACAGATCAGGTTTTGGCTTGGAGAATAAGTTACGGTAATCTGGAGTAAATTTTGGAGCATTAATGGTTTTATACTCCGAAATTGGGGGGCATGTGTTGACACCGTTTTTTGCACGTGTTAAAATGTTCGGAGTGGACTAATCGGCAAGGGGAAAGTTACTATATACTTTGATAGCCGATGAAAGCCAGCTTGTAAAGATGGTTGCCGATAGCTGGTGATGCCGATGAAGGGAGGCTTGAAGACTACTGCCGATGAAATAGGGAGTATGCCGACGAAGGGAGATTTGAGGACTACTGCCGATGAAACAGGGAGTATGCTGATGGGAGGAAGGACAGTGAGATTTCCATCGTAATTAAGGCGGACAGGGAAATGGATAGGAGTTGATTTCTCTTTCTATATTTGTTAGAGTATGATTCATGTAAGAGTCACGTGTTTCCTTAGATATGGGCTTGGTGTCCTAGTTGTGTTTGGTTGTGTCTCTTTAGATCAGGGTATAAATATGGAGTGAGGGGCAATGTAAATAGATATATCAATCAATATCAAAACCAATTTTTACTCCTATTTGCATCTACTTACTTTTCGGCGACTTCGTCAATTTGCATTATTTCCTCTTTATGAGTTCTCATTGATTCAGCGAGCTGCATCGCTTTAGTGCGACCTTCGGCGATCCTCGAGTTCCGCGTGAGTACCTCTTGGCCGTGACTTCTGGGCGTATCGCTATTGTCAGGACCAAAGTGCTCGTATCTTCATCCTTGTCGATTAACAGGTCAAATCGACTGGCACGCCTTGGATACCGATTCGAGTGTTAGCCCTTTGTGTTTGTAGATCCACTTTTGCATCAACAAGACCTTTGTCCAATAGATCTTGCAATTGAACCTTAAGTTCTGCTAACTCATTGGGTGGCATTCTATAGGGCCTTCTGGATATGGGTGCGGTACCTGGCACTAATTCAATCTTAAATTCCACGTCCCTATCCGGTGGTAGACCTGGTAATTCCTCTGGAAATACATCCGAAAACTCACAAACCACAGGAATATCACATATGGTGGTGGCTTGGATAACACAGGCTAAATGTTGGGGTTCGAACTCATGGGAGAGTGGAACTAGAAAAGCATTCCCTCCCGTGGGTTCTCTCAACATAATGGTATGGGTGCTAGTGTCAATAAGAACACCATGATCCTTCATCCAATTCATGCCTAAGATTACACTTATCAGCAACCCCGGCAATATGATCAAATCTGTTGTGTACTCCCTCCCTTGTATCAAGATGAGTACATTTTTGACTATCTTTTTGGTAGTAACAGTTCCCCCTGCTGAACTTATGTTAAAACTCCCTTTACTTACTTCTATAATTTCTTGATCATGTCTAGATGCAAATGCTTGACTCATAAATGAATGAGAAGCTCCCGAATCAAATAAAACAACAGCGGGATGCTTGTTGACGAGAAACATACCAGCTGTGACAACTTCTCCGGTGGGCACTTCCTCCACAGCGGTATAATGCACTTGTCCCTGACATGCCCTGGCATTCACCTGCCTTTGATTGTTCTGATTTGGGTTGCTATTCCACTTGGGGTGGGGGCACTCCTTGGACCAATGACCTAGTTGGTTGCAGTTGAAACATGGTTGATTACTTCTGAATCCGGTGGAGCTGTCCTGATTACCATTTCCTTTTGGTAAGGCAATAGTGAACGCCTTATGGAATGGTTTCTGTGGCCTATTATTCTGAGCTTTCGGTGGTGGAGGCCTAAACTTGGGTGCAGGTGGATGGAATTGTGGCCTAGCTATGATAGGCGCTTTTGACTGGAAAGATCCGGATGCACCGGCCTCATATGCCCTCTTGCGACCTTTAGCAACTGCATGCATGTTGTTGTGGTTTTCTTGGGTTAAGGCATCACTAATAAACTCATTGCACGTGGCACATCGAGAATTTGCCATAGTCTTCATCAGTTTGGTACCCAAACCACGCTTGAAACTCTCAATCTTTTTCTCTTCAGTATCCACGAAACTTGGAGCATATCTTGACAAGTTGTTGAATGCGTGCATATATTCTGTGAGTGACTTTGTTCCCTGAGTGAGCCTCATAAATTCTGCTGCTTTCATGCGCATCAGGCCTAGGGGAATATGGTGTCCCCTAAAAGCCAGCTTGAATTGATCCCAGGTCACTCTCGCATTAGCAGGCAGAGACGACAGGAAGTGTGTCCACCAGATTCCTGCTGGTCCTTGCAGCTGATGAGAAGCATATTCAGCTTTTAGGTGCTCGGTGACCCTTAGCAGACAAAATTTCTGCTCGATGGTATTCAGCCACTCATTGGCCTGCAGCGGTTCCTCAGCCACCTTGAAGATTGGAGGCTTCGTGTCTAGAAATTCCTTGAATGAACTGTGCAGATTTGGCTCGGCCCCTGGTTGCTGTGGGTGGCCACGAGCAGTGTTTTGCGTGATAAGGCGCAAAGCTTCTTCCATTGTCCTCTGGCTACCTAGGAACTGGGTAAAGAATTCCTGAGTAGACGGCGGCGGTGGGGGTGGCAAGTCATCCTGGTTGCCATCCTGGCTGCTACTAGCTCCTGCACGGGTGCGTGTCATCTACGAAGTTGCAACAATAAGCGATTATTGTTTGATGCCAAGAGATTGCAGATGAATTAGGTACTCATGCCAAACTGAAATTACTGGAGAAAGTTCTCAAAAGCATAATAAAACAGAGGCATAACAATTCATTCTCGCAACATGACATCACCAATTTGACCACTTATCGTGCTCATGACGCATGCAAATTTAAATCGTGATTACCGACAAAGGACTGGAGTTGCACTGATGTTCATCCAAACATGCAATTAATCAACATTACATGATGGTCTAGTTACTAATGCCAACTTCAAACTATAGGTCCATTACATAAATAAAGGTGATACATTAGTCCTTCCACTAAGTGCTAAGCGATCTAATCCTCCTCATGATCACTATCGAGGTCAGATGCAGAATCGTCTCCTTCCTCAGGTTCTACTTCTTCAGGCTCCACTTCTTCTTCTCCTTCCTCGTACCCTTCTAGATCCATTTCTGCGGCTCCAGGTGGGACATAAGGGTGGAGCTGATTGTTCAGTAGATGAACCTCTTCATGCAGATTATCGTTGTATTCTTCCGCATTAGCCAGCTGCTGTCCCAGCTCAAACTGTCGAGCTCTCACGACATCTTCCCTGGACTAGGCTGCATTCCGCTGGTGAGTTAACCGAGTCATTTCTTCAGCGAGCCTTTCAATCTCGGCGTCGTGCTCCCTCTGAAGCTGACGTCGGTCTTCGCGGGCATGACCAAGAGCACCAGACACATGTCTGAGGCTACCTTCTACTCCATCTAACACTCTCATCACTGCGAACATGGCGCTCATGGCAGGGTTATCACTATTCTGCCCTTCTGCTGCACCAATCTCCAAAGATCTTCCTCTTGCCTGCTGCCATGAGTCAGTGGAGGGGTTACCTCTTGGAAAGACTCCAACCAAAGCGGCTGCCAGCTCCTGAGGAAAACGATCCATGATATCCCTCAGGATCCCAAAGGCTGCCCTGCCAGCTGCTTCTTCAGCAGTCCTACCAGTTGACTCATAACACTAGCCTGTCCACTCAGAATCGTCACCTCAAGAACAAACAACGGCTTCCACAGTAACTAAGAGACCTTCTCCCAACCGCTCATTCGCCCAGAAGTAGCGGGGTTCCATTCCATCAGGATAACCTACATAGCTGAGCACTCTCCATAAGAGTGTAGGCATCCCAAACTCTCCAAGGAACGTGTGACGTTGTCAGGTACGTGGAGCAAGCTGACGGCTAGGAGCTCTGCCTCCGGTGGACTTGCGAGCAGTCTGCTTGGTGCTTGCCATCTGCACCATCAACATGTACCCTTTGGTGAGACAATGCCATGATGGATAAGAGTTACATAACCGAGTAAGAATTTTATAAGGGGAGGATCAATGTAGTTATGTGAATGGTAATTTAACATGATGCATGCTCGTTCCGTACGTCCTCACAAACTTAGGAAAAATTTGTTTCTAATGGTAGACACGGTGGCATACATACGTTCTCATAAATAGCGTAACTAGTCGAGCTACACGTTTCGTTGTTAGTGTACCTGCATAAAATTTCATTTCAGCCCTAAACCCATAATGAAATATGCAGAATGTAATTGTAAATACTTTCATATATGTATACCCATACATATACTTCCATATCAATCTACCCAACAAGAATTTAAACCCACAATTAAATACATACCATATACACATGCAAGCATGCATACATAGCCGTACCAAAGCTAACTCTTCCCGACCGCACGCTCACATCTTGCGGTCATATACTCATCTTACCTTGGCGTAGAGGCATTTGATCCATACATTACCACTCAAGTGAATGACATCCATACTATAGCACGCCGTATGGACGACGAAGTAAAAACCCCCATGTTAGTACTTAAATAGCCACCTAATAGTCCTTAATTTGGGCATAAGGAAAGTGATCATTGGCACACTTAGATTTCTAATACCTATTAAATAACTATTAGTTGCCAGAGAAGGGTTTTTGGAAAACAAAAACTTTTGTTTTAAATACACTTGTGACAATTAACGTTGAATCTTGCTCTAATACCAGCTGTCGCAGAACCGACCAATTTATAAGAATACAAGTACAATAGCAATCCGCAAGCGGTCGCACTGTCATACTTGAACCCATATAAACCCGGTAGTCCGTCGAGTACCACGACGGGTCTCGATAAACGATTTACAACAACCAAGATCGTACAGGATTCAATATATATGCCACATATTATATAAAGTTCACAGATACATTTCGTCATCAGAGTACGAATAAAAGTTATTACAAACCGAGTTTGGTAAATAAAGCGGAAGCAAATAAGTTTGAAGATAAAGTTTCCAACATAGTTTGATACAGTGCCAAACCAGATCACGGTCCACAAAAGCAAAGATAGGAATTACTAAAGAAGCCTGCCCAAGGCTTACTCCTCATTCACAGCGGGATAGAAGCAACTCTTGCAATACCCATGATACACAGTGCCATCTACAACAATGGGAAAATAAACCATGAGTACGAGAAGGTACTCAGCTAGACTTACCCGTCATGAACCAGAAATAAAATGACTCCAAGGATTATGCAAGGCTGTATAAGTGAACGTAACTTGACAACATTTTGCGTAAAAGGCAATTTACCCGTTGTACAATTATGATTCCTTTATCAAGTTAATTATAACTATCCATTTCTAGATTAGCAACTATCCTGTGCCAAACATGTGGTATATTATTTAGAAGCATACAATAGTAACCATAGCAGGTATTATAATTCCATATTCATCTGAACCATCATGTTTCATAATATAGTTGCTACGATGTTGGGACTAGCCAAGTTTCTCACTATCCAGGAGAGACGGCGATTCGAATCGATTTCAACCAGCTGGGAATTTATTCCTAACACAAACCTAGATCTACCAGCCACGATAGTCTTAGGTCACCTTTGGTACAACTCAGGTACACATTTTGTAGGTCCGTACCATGCTGCACAATCTGGAACACCAGATGCCAGGATGCTCAGGCCAAGCCTGCCCTTGGGCTCAGTCTGATCATTCCCCGGAAGGAGCGCACAACAGAATGGTTCCCGCCCTGAGTTGAATTACTCGGCTTCGCGGTCGAAATGAGTTATCCGGCCAGCTAAGTGAGAGGCATGCGTTCAATCTTGTCAGAAGCGCCAACAATGGTACGGTCCTTAATCGACATAGACAGGGATAGATCCACACCCAAGACCTCTATGTCTTGTTGCTTCTCTATCTACCTCCTGTCCGGTCTCGATTTACTTTTACCTCATGGTTCTGTTCCACGATAGCAGATATAGCCAACCGTGCTCCGGTATCCACCTATATCTCACAGGTGACAGGACATCACCCGACTTCTACCGGTCGAAGCAAGGCTAAGCATATATATTCGATCCTGGACCTATACCGGTTAAAGGTGTAATATCTGGACAAGGAATGTACATGCATCAAGTGGTTTCATTCAACTCTTATAACCTAATGCATCAATCATAAATACGTAAGTAAACATTCGTAAATTACTGGGAGACTTATAATGCTCCGGGGCTAGCCTCGCAGAAAGGAAGTAGGGCGATGGTTAGGACACTCTGGAAGCTCTTTAGGGTTCTGCTCCACGCCTTCGGGAGCTGCGGCTTGCGGATCCTCCTGCGGGTTCCCTTCCTCTGCTTCTTCGAATTCCAACAACGTGATCTCTTCCTCTTATCCTAGATGCATGAGTATGGTATAAGTATTATGAATGCATATATGTTAACAAGTGCATCATGTTGTTTGAGTAGGTGCATATCTCTTCTCGATTATTACTTAACTACTTCTACAATGCATCGACTATGCCACAAACAGTAGCTACTTGTTTCACTCATAACTGGAGTTCTACAAATCCAAAAATAGTGATCTAGGACTTTCTGGAAAGCTTATCAAATTCTCTACAACTTTGTTATTAACCATTTTTACAGTACACATTAGTTTCAACATGCAACTCATCACACTCTAGAATCAGTCCGGAAACTATTTAACATGCAATATAAAGTAATAATACTTCTACTTCAGGTCATCATTCAAATTTTGACAACATATAATCTACCAACAGTTTAAGCATACTAATTACATTTAATATAATATAATGGTGGAGCCCAAACTATTTATTTAATTGCCTTTATTATTTTATTTAGATATCTAGGTTAAATAATAAACATATATCAGATGTACTTCATAAATTCCCAAAAATTTACAGTGCCTTACTAATGCTATCAAAGGACTACTATAAAAATTTCATGTCATTTTACTAAGTAGAACATTCTGTACAAAAATGATAAGGCAGCAAGGCTTGAAATAGCATAAATGGAAAATCCTATTGAAAAGTGTCAAGCAACAGATTTCCTATTTTTCTTAACATACATATGGTACTAGGATTACCTCCAACAAATTTCATGAATTTTGGACTCATAAATAATTTATAAAAATTCATGCAAGGATTGACTAGCCATAAAAGAAAAATCTATAACTATAATTCTACACATGCACTGGTCTTCAAATTTTTACCCAAGCTCATATATGCTAAGACTAGCTTACCACAAAAATTTCATAATTTTTGGAGCATAGGAACTCTAGATATAAAATAAACAAATTTGAATACATTCAAAAGCACATTTCAAATCCTTATTTCAATCTCCAGAAATTTCTACTGTTGCAGCTAAGAACATATTTTTCCTAAATACTACACTTCCTAAGGAACACAACCATATTTATTTCATAGATTTTGGAGCTACCAAACTGAAGATATGAAAATCACAAAAGAAATAAAAAACTGGACTCAAATGAGTTAGCCTTCAAACACGGAGTCGCTGACTGGTGGGACCCGGTGGTCAGGGGGACCCCACATGTCATTGACTCGGAGCAGAGCAGCGGCGCTGCTGGGCACTGTGCGGCTGCGGCTCGTCGACGGTGAGCTTCGCCGGCGGTAACATCTTCACTACATGACCTATGTGACCTAGCGAAGCGATTGAGCCACTTGGCCAGGCTTATCGTCGACTCTAGAGCTGACGGTGGCGACCATGGCGGAACGGCAGGGCTAGACCACGGCGGTACGCTGGTGTGGGCTACGGTGGTTCAAATTAACACGTGGACAAGCATCTATGAACACTGGGGGACCTAGCGCGCTAGCTAACGGAGCGGGAGGAGGACTGTGGCGGCGTGGCCACGACGACAGGGCTCATGGCGGAACTCCGGCGAGCTTACATGCGCTGCGGTGGCTTACCGGGCTCTGTCAGCGGGCACGGGAAGAAGCAGTGGGGTGCTGGGGAGACGGTGGAGCTATGGCAGTGGTGCTAGAGTGGCTAGGCGCGAGCTGTGCGCGGCTATGGCGACGGCGGAGCTGCGAGAGCTCGGCGGCTGCTGCTGCGAGGAAGAAAGGCCGAGGCAAAGCGAAAATGGAGCGCGACTGAGTGCGGGCGGGCGCTGGCGTGATGAAGGCGTGCCCAAGCGCGTCGTGGCCTGCACGGTCAGGGCGTTGGCGACGCGCGGCCGTCGTCGTGGACACGTGGCGTTCGCGCTCTGGCACCGGTCGACCACCGATCGGCTTGATTCAGTTCGTCAGTCGCGATACGCCGAGCCTGATGACGAGTTTTGACACTCCTCTAACTGCTAATCCATAGCTCCTAAGCGAAAACGATCTACATGATTTTTGTAGCCCGAAGTACCAGCTCCAACTATTGTTCAATAACCTTGTGCTAATTCGCAACCGAACTGAGAAGAAAACATCCCCAAAGTGAGCTTGTCAGTCGGTCAATGAACCTAGACTTAGAAAAATTCGTTAAGTGTTGAAAGCTGGATTTTGCTAGTTTTTGTGGGACCCATTCAAGCATGTTAGAAGCTAAATCAGTCCATGACCCAAAAATAAAAGTTGTTCGTTATGTCAAACACTACAACTTTGCTTTTGTGAACTCCTCCATGCAAGGTCTCTAACACCTAGTTCAACTTTAGTCAAACATGTCACTTTGAAATCATGATACATACTCGAACCATGGCTAAATGACCAAACTAGCCCTAGCCTTAAATACCAAAGTTGTTCATGATGATATCCTAAGCATGTTTAAGCAAATTGGCAAGGCCATCCAAGCATTTCATGTAGTAGTCACTCATAGAGCTATTGAAAGTAATCACATGAAATATGCCTTAAAGACTTGACCATGAAAAATGACATTCATGATCCATGTTCCATTTGTGAACCTAAGCATTGCCAAATATTTTTGGTGACTCAAATCTACCAAGTACATGTTTACATTCCTGATCAGTTGCATATGTACAAAGAAACATGCAATAACAAGCAACGTTGCATATGTTTCAAATCAATGTTTCAACTGTAAATGCTTGTTTATGAATGCTTGATGATCATGCTCATGTTATGCAAGTCAAGTTATGCAAGGCTAACACCTGAGGTGTTACACTAAGCACGATCTGAATTGCATGTATGAGAAATCGTCCGAGCTCCTCCATAGCTACATCAGACATTTTTCCAAGATGAGGAATTCTATTCCTAACATCATGGAAGCAGAAGTCATCACCGCTTTCATCCGAGGACTCCATCACCATGACCTCTGCTCCAAATTTGATCATAAGCCACCAAAGGGGATTGGCGAGATGATCACGCCCGCCGATCAGTATGCCAACGCTGAAGGGGCCAAAGTTCGCTTCAACGAGGATGCAGGCACCCATCGCCCAACTCACCGCAGCGATGAGCGCCTCGACGAATGATGCCACAGTGACCGCCGCTACGACAATCGCAGCCACCATCATGATAGTGGCCATGATCGACCGGATGGGTCCAGAGCTAGTCAATATCACCGCCGTCGACCAGACAACATCGTCGCCACCATTAACGAACCCTACGCCAAGCCTATCTATGATGAGTAGTACAAGAAGATCCTCAAAGGACCGTGCCCCCTCCACAAGAACAACAAGCACAAGATGAAGGATTGCCTTGGCTTGGCTAAGGAATTCCAAGACAAAATGAAGGACGACGACAACGATGGCAAAGCCAGAGATCACTGACCACCTAGGGACAACAACAACGCCTTCTAGGATCATGACAAAGTGGTTGCCACTATCTTCGGGGACCTCACCGCCATCGAGAGCAGAAGAGATCGAAAGCTCACCGCCCATCGGGTGCTCACCATCAGCACAGAGGATGCTATCACCAACCCCAGCTATCGCCCCTAGTCTAAGGTCCCCATCACCTTCAACAGGGCCAACCAGTGGGTAGACATCCCTTACATAGGGCATTTCCCCCTCATTCTCGATGCAACCATCAAGAAAGTACTCTTTAGGAAAGTGCCCATCGACAGCGGAAGTGCCCTGAACCTCCTCTTTGCTAGAGCCCTAAAAGAGCTGGGCATCGGAATAGAAGACCTTACTCCCTCTCTTACTCCTCCTTCTGAGGGGTAGTACCTGGTAGGGCATCTAAGCCACTTGGAGAGATCACCCTGCTAGTACAATTTGGCACGGCAAGCAACTTCCGTGTCGAGCACATCAACTTCTACGTCATCGACTTCAACACCGCCTACCATGCCATACTTGGTCGACCAGCTCTTGCCAAGTTCATGGCCATACCCACTATGCCTATCTGGTATTGAAGATGCCTTTGCCTACAAGAGTTCTGGCTCTGCGGGCCAACCTCTCCATCACCTATGCCTACAAAGTAGAGAGTCTCTCCCTCGCCAAAGCCACTGACCTCTCTATCTAGATAGCCAGCATGGTCAATGACACCAAGATAGTGCCTGCCGATGTCCTAGAGATCCTAGTGCTAGAGCTCCTCGTGCCTCTACCAAGTCCAAGGAAACAAAGGAGGTCGGCCTTGGCCTTGACGACCCCACTAAGACCGTCAAGATTGGGGCTCATCTCGATCCCAAATAGGAAAGCGTGCTCATCTCCTTCCTATGTGCCAACGTCGACATGTTTGCTTGGAAACCAGCAGACATGCTAGGGGTACCATGGGAGAAGATCGAGTACTCCATGAATGGCCACCGACCACCAAGCCGATCAAGCAGAAACTTCGACGATTCGCGCTAGACAAGAAGGAGGCTATTAGGGTAGAAATAAAATGGCTCTTAGCAGCCAAATTTTATTAAAGAAGTGTATCATCCTGAGTGGCTAGCAAATCTAGTTCTTGTTCAAAAAAAGAATAAAGAATGGAGAATGTGCATTGATTACATTGATCTCGACAAACACTGCCCTAAAGACCCCTTCGGTCTACCTCAAATAGACGAGGTTGTTGACTCCACCGCCGGCTACAAACTCCTCTCCTTCCTTGACTGTTACTTTGGCTTTCACCAAATATCCCTCAAAGAGGACGACTAGGTCAAAACATCGTTCATCATGCCTTTTGGTGCGTATTGCTATACCACCGTGTCTTTCGGACTCAAAAACACCGAGGCAACCTACCAAAGGGCCATCCAGATGTGCCTTGACCAACAGATAGGTCGCAACATTGAAGCTTACATCGATGATGTGGTCATCAAGTCCAAAACCACCGACAATCTCATCGTTGACCTCAAAGAAATGTTCGCCAACCTAAAAAGATACAGATGGAAGTTGAACCCTACAAAGTGCATCTTTGGAGTTCCATCTGGCATACTCCTAGGCTACATCATTAGCGCCCATAGTATCAAACCCAACCCCAACAAGGTCTCTACCATTACTAATATGAAACAGCCAACCTACGTAAAGGATATACAGAAACTCATAGGGTGCATGGCTGCTCTCAGCCACTTTATATCATGCCTCGACAAAAAGGGACTACTGTTCTTCAAACTACTCAAAGCCTCTGAGCACTTTTCCTAGTAGAAGGAGGCTGATATGGCCTTCAAGTAGCTCAAGTTGTTTCTAATGAAGCCTCCAATCATGACAATGACCCAACCAGATGAAACCCTATTGATCTACATCACCGCCACTTCTCACGTCATTAGCACAGCTATCGTCATCGAGCACGAGGAGGCCGGGCACGCCTATAAGGTGCAACGTCCAGTCTACTTCATTAGTGAGGTTCTTAATGCGTCCAAAACTCATAACCCTTAGGTTCAGATGCTATTATACGCCATTCTAATCATGTCACGCAAGCTCCGCCATTACTTCGAGTACTACAGGATCGCCGTGGTCACTGAGTTGCCTCTAGGGGACATCCTCCACAACAAAGAGGCCAATGGCCGCATCATCAAGTGGGCAATCGATCTCGGCACTTATTCTATAGAATTCAAAAGAAGGCTTACCATTAAGTAGTAGGTTCTAGCTAACTTTGTCGCTGAGTGGACCAAGATCCAAGAGCCCATCCCTGCTGCTTGCCCTGAGCACTAGGTGATGTATTTCGATAGTGCCCTCAACATCAATGGTGCTGGTGCTGGTAGTTTATTCATTACTCCAACTAAGGACAAGCTCTGTTATGTCCTTTGAATTCATTTTCTAGCTTCCAACAACACCGTGGAGTATGAAGCATGTCTCCATGGACTTCGTATAGCCGTCGAGCTTGATGTCAAATAGCTCATGGTATACGGAGACTCCGCGCTGGTCATCAACCAAGTCAACAAAGATTGATCCTATTCTAGTGAGAAAATGGATGCATATTGTACTGAGATTCACTCTGGCTCCTTTGGCAATCATGTGGCCTCCAGAAACCTGGTCGACAAAGCTTTCCGAGCTAGTTTTTACTAGCCCATGGCCATCGCCGATGTAGAAGACCTCGTCTGACATTGTGAAGGATGTCAATTTTTCACCAGGCAAATACACATGCCAGCGCAGGAATTGAGACCATCCCAGCTTCTTATCCTTTTGCATGTTGGGGACTAGACATGATCTAGCCTTTGAAGCCCACGCCAGGTAGTTTTCAGTACATGTACATCGCCATTGACAAGTTCTCCAAGTATATCAAATACAAGCCGCTTGTTTTGGCCACTCCAAAGAAGGCAGTCGAGCTCTTTAAAGATATCATCCATTGATTCGATCTCCCAAACAGCATTATCACTGGCCACCATTTTTGGGACTTCTGCAAAGACCGATGCATCTCCATCAAATACGTCTCTATTGCCCATCCTAGAGCCAATGGCCAAGTCAAACGGGTGAACGGCATGATCCTCGATGCCCTCAAAAAGAGACTATACCAGAAAGAGGAAAAACATCCGGGGTAGATAGCTCAAGGAGCTCCTAGCTATGGTCTAGGGACTGTGCACTCAAGCTAGTCACAACACTAGTGTGTCTCCATATTTTTTGGTCTATGGCTCAGAGGCCGTACTTCCAGCGAACATTGCTTTCCAAGCACCTAGGGTGGAACATTATAATGAAGAGCAAGCCATAGCTGTTTGGACAGAGGATGTCAATAGAGCCAAAGAAGAACGCCTGATCACTTGCATCTACATAGCCAAATACCTAGAAGACTTGCGAAGATACTACAACCGCAATATCAAAGGTCGTTCATTTGCAGTCGGCGACCTCGTTCTCCGTAGAAAGCACATCGAGTGACTTATACGTTTCTATCCTTGAAATGCTCCAAATATGTACTCTCCACTCCATAATGAATGAAGTTTTTGTCGCCATAATCTGTCTCCATTATTTCTCCACTCTAGTTTAATCTCCACTTACGATTACCAGCTCCGAGCTACTCCTTAACAAACTCTGACAATTATACGTGATCTCCATAAACGCTCCGCCCCGTTTCTCCATACTAAAATTTCTCTAAGATATTTCACCAACCATCGAGCAGCACATGTTCCGCTCTATGTTCTTTGGAGAAAACCCTACCTCCAATCTCTCCCTACATGTGCTATGGGCTCCAGCAATCTGTGTTATGGGTGGTTGGCTATGGTTCCTCGGTCACGTTTGTTCCTCCTACACGTGCACGGGCTCCAGCGCTCGATGTTATGGAATATGGGCTAGCCAAGGCCAAGAGCTCAGTAACGAACTAACTGCTTAGACGCTACTTATACCACATATAAATGTGTTAGGGTTAACAACATGTTTCTTTTTTTACCAAAAGTGCTAGCAAGCCGCATAAACATGCATACAACATCTACTTACAACATTTATACAAATATATAAATGTTTGTTTATGCCCTCGCGCATTTAACTATCCTCTCTAGTTGTTCAATATAGGTCCCTCTCCACTCAGGCTATTAGGCTTGCCATCACTGTCTACCTCACCGAATAGATCAACGTTGCCAGCCAGCTTCTCCGCCGCGTCCTCCACCTCATCCTTCAGTTGCTCTTGCTTCGTCGCACCTGTCCCTATAGCGAATCCGACCCCTATCGCCTGAAGATTGATCACAGGGTAGTGGGACTAGACCACCACCAGGGCATGCGTCATGATAGAGATAGTGGCATCATGGTTAAAGCCTTTGTAGTTCTCCCACGCCACCTTGCACCTATCAATGATGGCGTCCGAACACGGCGGTCTGTCGTCGGGCTGAGGAGCTACCTCCATGTCGATATAGTCGAGCACCAACCAGAGTCCGGCTAGCATGACATCTAGTTTCCCCCTCTAGGCTCTTGCCTCCAGCTCCAGCACGTCGAACTATGCCTTGGTCCTTCGACGGTATTCTGCAGACACCAAATGGATTCGTCAAATGAAGAAATCATTTCAGCAACAACTCTGACCATGAACTACTCACCTTCTAGATCCTTGGCTAGTTTCTTTGCTCGCCCAGACACCTTCTCCTTCTCCTCTTGGAGTTGACCAACAACTTCTCACAACTGGTCGAGCTTCGCATCTTGCTCTACAAACATAATGGTCGACAGCAACATCAAGCCTGTTTGGCAATGCAGAGCAAATTCACCGATCCGTAGTACCTTTCTTCTGCTTGGAGACACCTTTCAGCTGCTCAAAGGTACACCCTAGCTACTCAGAGATGGTCTTCCACTGCTCGGATAGGATGCCCTTCTGGTATTCTAGGTCATTGGCGTTTGATTCAGCAAGATCCCTTTTGCACTAGGCTCTTTGGACGTTCTTCTCCATCAGCTTCACCACCTCCTTTAGCTTCTCGTTCTCCTCAGTGAGGGGCTCCATCCTCTTGATCAACTGCTGCCATTGTACAATAGTTCACGCTATGCCCTGCAAAGCACCAAGATTATAAACGATCAGTCTCCAACACCAAAGACAAACACCGCTGATGTAACACTAACCTCAATTTGCTTCATAGCCGTGGAAAGGGTGGACCATAGCCTCTTCACTTCCCTAGGGTGTCCTCCACCATGACTACAACTTCATCACCTCACTTGCAGAGGATGCGGACGGCTTGAGGTCATGATTCTTCATGCTCAATCTCCTTGACCTCGTCCTCTTCCTCCATAGCCGGTGGCGCTGTCTATGGGCTTGGTGGTAGCACATAGCGACCGACCATGCCCTGTGGCATCTTAGGGCATGCCGCTTGCTCCTCCAACACTGTTGGCCTCTGCACTGTTGATTCTGACACCGCTAGCCTCTACACTGCTGAATCTAGCATGAAGTCAGCAGCTCCTGGTCCTACCTCCAAAGACTCAATGGCTCCCGCTGTTGCTCCTGGTGTCTCCATCAACTCGTCCACTGTCATCGCCAACCATTCTTCGATGCCAACTCCATCAGCAGCGGTGGTCAACTCCTCCGTAGACCGATGAGTGCTTAGGGACTCTAGGACGGAGTTCGTCCATAATGCCTCCACCCTAGAACCAGCCCTCGACTACTCACTAGTCTAGCCTAAAGGATTTAGGTCCTCCATGCGCCCCATTCTGCATCAAATTAGCTCATTAGTCACCATATAAAAATCAGAAAGCTATCGATCCCAAGGCAAAGATACTTACACATTAGCTTCTCGGTAGACGGTTCTGAACCAGCGTTGCCTCCCCGAGCACCCAGGCACTGCTCTGGGGTCAACCCGCATGGCCTAGGCTAGAGGTCTTGTGGCCTCTGCTGTCAACGTCTTCTCCGCCTGCTACTTGGGGACTCCTTCCCCTCCCTTCAGTTGCACCTCTGTGCATGTGTTGCGCGATGATGCTTTAGTGCTCGAAAGGGGAGCTATTGGAGCCTTGTCATCATCCTACCACTCGAATATCGCCACGCTCTACATCTGAGTGGTCCGATCATGATCAAGTGAGATGCCACCCGGCTTTGGGGAGCTACATCCACCATTCTTCTCCTCTTTCGGGCCAGCTCATCATTCGCCACCCTTTTCCCCCCGAACCTTCTCTGATATCAGGGGGGACTCTCCTTCTAACCACCACATCCGCCTCTAAATTTGGATGAGGTGCTAATGGCACTTTCCTCTGGCTGAGTGGTCGGCATGGCATCCACTACCTTCGGCCAATCGCTCCTTGAAACGCTCGAGAAGTACACCGCCTGTTCCTACAAATGGATCTTTCCATAGGCGAATTAGTTCACTGCTCGGCACCAGCATGAGATAAAAAGCACCAAGAACAACAGACAAGATTTTTACCTGAGGAGGTGGGTTCGTGCAGTTGAAGGCTCTTGGCTGCCTCAGCACGCTGAACGGCACATTTGGAGTGAATAGTTCAGTGGCCTAGTGTAGCACTACCTCCTTCGTCAGTCTCTCCATCCTCTCTTGGGTGCCATCAGTATCTCCCTTGAAGTCAAAGCTCAGATGAGCCTTCTCCTTGTAGGGCTGGACACGGTGCACTATGAAGCTCACCACCACCACCACTCTGTTCATCTTCATGCCCCTTATTAGCTCAAGGAGCTCCTTCACCTGCTTCATATCAGCTCTGGTCGGTTTCTTCGACCAGCTCCTCTGGTTCTTCAGAATCTGGTCGACATTACATTGGATGGCTAGATGACTCTGCTTCATGTAGAACCACTTGGCATTCCACCCCTTCAGCGAGGTATTCAGTGGCATAATAATGTATTCACCCGCCATCCCATCATGGAGCTATAGATACACATCGCCGACCACTTTAGAACCGCTCCCTCCTTTCTTCTTGAGCCAGAAAAGGTGTCGAAAGAGATTGAAATGGGGAAGAATGCCAAGATAGGCTTCGCAGAAATGGATAAACATGGAAATGTGCAAAATAGTGTTCGGATGCAGATTGCACAAGCTCACTCCCTAGAACTCCAACAAATCCCACAAGAAAGGATGTACTGGAAGTCCTAATCCACGCTAGAAGTAATTGTCAAATACTATGACTTCGTTGGTGTGTGGCATCGGATAGGGCTCACCATTGGCCGAACGCCATCCGGTAGTGACATGGTCAGGAAGAACGCTCGCCTCCACCATCTTGTTGAGCTCTGTCTCCCCCATGAGTGACATCACCCATTCCTTGTCATGACTTGCCCTAGAAGCCATCTTCTTTGGATTACCACCTCCCCTCTTTAGTGCCATCCCTCAGATCTAGATCGGAATAGGTCTTTTTCATAAGCTTTTTAGCCCTAGCGGCGGAGCACGTGTGAATGCAAATGGGGAAGCAGGAGGCTGAGGAGGAAGATGAAGTGGCAAAGTGACAAAGGTGGGAGCGTGGAGTGCGGTGACGTAGTTATAAAGAAACCGTACCCACTTTTTGCATTCAAGGGTTTTTGGGAAATTGCACCATATTGATTTGTGCCCTTCCGAATCCCCCAAAGTGGTGTGGTGGGCCATTACCTGGGCTTCCACATAACTGCGGCCCATATCGCCCATTCTTCGATGCAACTTGGTACTACACACCGAATATTCGCCGACTTCTCCACAATACCATCAAGGCTCAGTAATTTTTACTGTACAACCATTACTTCGGTTTTTTCTCCATGATTTGAGTAATCAATACTTCTTGATTTATTTGAGATTTCCACTTGTGACTTGGTGATTACGTCATCATTATGACTCGGTTTCTCACCAGACTGAGGACTTCTTCTGGTTACTATTGTTTCTGACCCTAGCACCACATGACCACGTCACCTACTATGAGGCTTGGGGACTAAGTGGGCACACTTCACCTTGCGGTGAATGTGCACTTTTCATTTCAGGGCTCAGCCCGGGGACTGGTTGCCTGCTTGGCTGGTTCTCTACCTTTCTTGTACTTTCTAGACCCTAGCACCATGTGACCACAAAACCTACTGCCAAGCTCAACACTAAGTGGGCACACTTCATCTTGTGGTGAGTGTGTTTTCTTTAATCTAGAAGACTCCGTGCCTTCCAAAGTTGAAGAAGATTATCTCTCTTTCTCGTGGTCGGACTCTAAGTGGGCACACTTAGTTCACAACGAGGAAATTTTCAATTTTGAACTTGAGCTCCTTACATCCTTCTGGCAAGCCTTACTTGGGACACTCTGCTCGGCAACGGTCCACAACTGCTCGATGACTCATTAGAGTGGCCGAACTATAAGTCTAACTGCTCGGCTTTGTTTACACCTGCTCGGACATGCTCAAGACAACGTCGCACTTCGGATACAAGGCACTCGGGGACTAGCTGTGGGGGGGGGGTATGACCCTAGATACCCATAGCAGACTACATGGGCTATGCCCCTAGGGGTGGTCTGGCCCACAAGACAAAGCCTTACGGAGCACGGCACTGCTCGGCACGCCCCGCAAGACACCGGGAAGATATCCTAAAGATGTGGCGTAATATGTTAGGATATGTTACAATCCCATGATCCTTGTAATCTATTATTACTTTTCGGTTATCTCCTAGATCTAACTGACTTGTAACCCAATCCCCCCAGACTATATAAGGCAGGTAGGGACCCCCTGAAAGCTCTAGTTTGGTTTTGGTAAATTGATGAAACCCTAAGTGCTAACCTAGTTTATCAAATGTTCATGAGATAGGTAGCACATTCCAAGTGGTGAAGCAAATGATGATCATAACATGATGATGGTGATGCCATGGTGATGATCAAGTGCTTGGACTTGAAAAGAAGAAAGATAAAAACAAAAGGCTCAAGGCAAAGGTATAAGTGGTAGGAGCCATTTTGTTTTGGTGATCAAGACACTTAGCGAGTGTGATCACATTTAGGTTCGATAGCCATACTATTAAGAGGGGTGAAACTTGTATCGAAATACGGTTATCAAAGTGCCACTAGATGCTCTAACTCTTTGCATATACATTTAGGATCTAGTAGAATGCTAACACCCTTGAAAATGTTTGTGAAAATATGCTAACACACATGTGCACAAGGTGATACACTTGGTGGTTGGCACATTTGAGCAAGACTAAGAAACTTCACTAGCGGAGTATCCGCCCATAGAGTGCGAATAGTCCAACGGTGCCACTGGTGCACTATACAGAAAAGACAGGGTTTCACAAAGTGCACCGGACGCTGGCCTCAACTAGACCGGTGCGTCCGATCAGTGGAAGCAGTGAATACGCTAGCATCGGTCTTCGACTGGATGCTAGGTCACTTCATGACCAGACGCTAATGGGGTGCGTCTGGTCCCACTAACGTGGCGGCGCATAGAGGCGACATTGAGTTACCGGACGCTGGGTGAGTCCAGTCAGGCATGACCGGACACGTCTGGTAGTGAATTTTTGCGAATGGAACCTTTCTAGAAATGATCAGACACTGAGGTCCTACGTCCGGTCACTTTTAGCAGCACATCCGGTCACTACTTAAATGTACTGATGACCGTTGATATCGGGCGTTCAGCATTTGAAGCCGATGACACGTGGCAAGCATCGAACGACCAGACAATGGGTCCTGCATCTGGTTGATCTGATCGGAGCATCCGATCACCCCGAGCAGTGCCCAGTGAAGGGGTACAATGGTTGTATTTCATGGGGGCTTCTATTTAAGCCCCATGGCAGCTCTAGCTCACTCTCTTGGCCATTTACATTGACATAGCAACCTTGTGAGCTTAGGCAAAGCCCTTCCACTCATCTCCATCATAGATTCAACATCTTTGTGAGATTGGGAGTGAATCCAAGTGCATTGCTTGAGTGTTTGCAACTAGAGGCACTTGGTGTTTGTGTTTTGCTATGGGATTTGCTTGTTACTCTTGGTGGTTGCCACCACCTAGACAGCTTGGAGCAGCGAGGATCGTTGAGCGGAGGTTGGTGATTGTCTCTGGCTCTGATCATGGAGATTGTGAGGGGTTCTTGACCTTTCCCCGGTGGAGAGCCAAAAGGTACTCTAGTGAATTGCTTATGGCTTGTGTGATCCTCATCTTGTGTTGGTCATGTGAACCTCCAAGTGAGTGAATCGCCACAACGAGGACTAGCTTGCTAGCAAGCAAGTGAACCTTGGTAAAAAATCATTGTCAACATGTGATTCCAAGGTGATTGGTCTTCATTGGTACTCATTGTTGTGATTGATTGGTTCATTCCTCGACACGATGGTATAACCATATTGCTCTCTCTCTTTACATTACCACAAACTAGTTGTCAAGCTCTTTAGCATAGCTAGTTGTGAGAGCTTTTAGTTTGGTTAGTATGACTCTTTAGTTAGCCTTTGAGAGCACACTAACTTAGTGTAGTGACATAGCCATTGTGTGGATAGAGACTATAGAAATTAGAATTGTGGTAGGAGGCTTGTAATTTTAGTAGGCTAGCGCAACACTTGCTTCACCTCTTAATTATCTAACCAGTTTGCTAAATGTTGTTGTAGAAATTTTTAATAGGCTATTCACCCCCTCTAGACATTAGGACCTTTCAAGTGGTATCAAAGCCAAGGTCACCGTGATTTGAGGCTTAACAACCTTTGGTGCAAAAATGGCTCAAATCAAAAACACCAAGAAGCCACTCCAATTTGATGGCTCAAACTATCCCTATTAGAAGGCTAAGATGACAACTTATATCAAGTCAATCAATAGGAAGGTTTGGAAGGTGTTGGAGACCAAGATTGACATTGATGATGAAGAGGCTCTCACCGCCGCCAAAGAAATGCTACTCCAAAATAATGACATTGCTCTTAGTGCCATCCATGATGCTTTGGATGAGAGGACATTTGAGCAAATCAAGAACATTTAGAGAGCTCATGAGGCATGGAAGAAATTGGAGGAATTATTTGAGGGCACTCAAGCCATGAAGGGTGCAAAGGCATACATTCTCAAAGAGAAGTTTGCAAGCTTCAAGATAAAGGAGGATGAGAGTGTGCCGGAGATGTTTCATAGGCTTCAAGTGCTTGTCAATGATCTCAAAGAACTTGGAGAAGAGGTGAAGGACAAGGACTTCTCCCACAAGTTCTTGAGATGCTTGCCTTCAAGATTTGGCACTTTGGTCACTATTCTAGTGAGTTGTGGTTTGGACACCATGACACCAAACTAAGTGTTAGGAGATATAATGACCGATGATACATATAGAGATGATGATGAGAAGGAAGAAAAGAAGGAGAAGAAAGATGAGAAGAAGGATGAGAAGAAGAAGAGCATGGCATTCAAGGCCACATCATCTAAGGGCAAGACAAAGCAAGATACATCAACTAAAGATGATGGCTCATGGGACGATGATGATGATGAGAAGATGGCTCTCTTTGTCAAGAGATTTGGCAAGTTCATGATAAAAGGCTACTATGCTAGAATAAAGAAATCTTCATCCAAGAACAAGAAAGAGTCAAGAAGGTGCTTCAATTGTGGAAGCAAAGATCATCTAGTTGCTCAATGTCCATACAATAGTGACAAAGATGATGACAAGAAGAACAAGAAGGACAAGAAGGAAAAGAAAGAGAAGAAGGACAAGATGACCTTCAAGAAGAAGGGTGGTTCATATGTGGTCACTTGGGATAGTGATGCTTCCTCAAGTGATGATGATGATAGTGACGATGACAAGACCACTAAGAAGAAGGCACTTGCAAGCATTGCTATAAATGAGAAGCCTTCTCTCTTTGACACTCCATCATGCTTCATGGCTAAGGCCACTAAGGTACAAACTCATGTTGATGGAAGTGATGAGGAACATGATAATGAAAATGAAAATGAAAGTGATAGTGATGATGACGAACCTACTAAGGATGAACTGTTTGACATGCTAGAAGATGCTAAAGAACACTTTGGTATTAAGATAAGGGAATGCAAAAGCTTGCGTAAGGAACTAAAAGCCCTTAAGCAAGCCTTTGATGAGCTCAATGCATCTCATAAGAGGCTAGAGGAAGCCCATGAGAAGCTTGGCAAGGCTCACAAAAAGCTTGAAAAGGCTCATTCCTCTTTTCTCGATGAGCAAAATAAAAAGAAGCATGTTGAGACTTGCAATGTAGGCTTAACTTGTGATATAATTGATGAATCATTATCTATGCCTATCATTGTTCCTCCTGCTAACCCTTCTTGTAGTACTTCTACAGCCACCTCATCTAGTAGTGATGGTTTCACGTGTGATGTCTCACTAATGGTTGAGAATGAGAACCTCAAGAAGGAGGTCAATAAGCTCACTCACACCTTGACTAAGGCCTATGGTGGTGAGGACCACTTGTTTATGTGCTTGGGTAGCCAAAGAGCTTCTCTCTACAAAGAGGGATTGGGCTATACCCCCAAGAAAGGCAAGGTGGCCTTTGCTCCTCACAAGACTAGTTTTGTGAAGAACAATGGTAGGTTTTGCACTAGTTGCAAGCAAGTTGGTCATAATGAGCATGAATGCAACAACAAAAGCAAAAATGCTAATGTATCCTCCATTAAGCTTGATTATTTCTATATGCTTACCAATGGTGCAAATGGTGTAAAGGCTAAGTTCATTGGTAAACTATGGATGGGCTCAAAGAAGAAAGCCATTTGGGTACCTAAGATCTTAGTGACTAACCTTCAAGGACCCCAAGCAAGTTTGGGTACCTAAAAAGAATTGATCTTCTTTTGTAGGTCAATTACAAAGCCAGCGGAAGGCATTGGGTTCTTGATAGTGGGTGCACTCAACACATGACCGGTGATGCAAGAATGTTCAACTCAATCAATACCAATAACAATGACGGTTATGATAGTATCACATTTGGTGATAATGGCAAAGGCAAGGTCAAAGGGCTTGGTAAGATTGCAATATCCAAAGACACGAGCGTATCCAATGTGTTGCTAGTAGATAGCTTGAACTTTAATTTGCTATCTGTGGCTCAATTGTGTGATCTTGGATTCAAATGGATATTTGGGGTAGATGATGTAGAGATCATAAGTGTAGATGGCTCTAACTTGATCTTCAAAGGCTTTATATATGAGAATCTATACTTGGTTGATTTCAATGCTAGTGAAGTTAAGTTATCTACATGTTTGTTCACTAAGTCTAGCATGGGTTGGTTATGGCATAGAAGGCTTGGTCATGTTGGAATGAAACAATTCAATAGATTAGTTAAGCATGACTTGGTTAGAGGCTTGAAAGATATTGTGTTTGAAAAGGATAAACTTTGTAGCTCTTGTCAAGCTAGCAAACAAGTTGGAAACACCCATCCTAAGAAAAGCATGACGAGCACTAGTAAAGCATTTGAGTTATTGCACATAGATTTGTTTGGGCCAACTCAATACACTAGCATTGGTGGTAACAAATATGGCTTTGTGATAGTGGATGATTACACTAGATACACTTGGATATTCTTTCTAGTGGATAAAAGTGATGTGTTTGCAACATTCAAATCATTTGTTAAGGGCATTCACAATGAGTTTGAAACAACCATCAAGAGAGTTAGAAGTGACAATGATAGTGAGTTCAAGAACACTAAAATTGATGAGTTGTGTGATGAATTTGGAATTAGACATCAATTCTTGGCCAAGTACACTCCACAATCAAATGGCCTTGTTGAGAGGAAGAATAGAACACTCATTGATATGGCAAGGTCTATGCTTAGTGAGTACAATGTGAGTCAATCATTTTGGGCCAAAGCTATCAACACGGCTTACTATTGTAGCAACTGCCTCTATTGTCACCCATTGAAAGAGAAGACACCATATGAGCTCTTGAATGGTAGAAAGCCCAACATTGCATATTTTCGGGTCTTTGGTTGCAAATGCTATATCTTGAAGAAAGACACCAGATTGGGCAAGTTTGACAAGAAATATGATGAAGGATTCCTACGTGGATACTCAACAACTAGCAAAGCATATAGAGTTTGGAATTTGGATAGTGGTACTCTTGAGGAAGTTCATGATGTTGAATTTGATGAAACCAAGGGTTCATAAGAAGAGAATGAGAACTTGGAAGATGTTAGAGGCATTCAACTTTCAAATGCCATGAAGAACATGGATGTTGGTGAATTGAGGCCTGGGCAAGAGAATGATGATGAAGATGATCAAGTGCAAGTGCCCTCTAACTCAAACATACAAGATGATATAAATCAAGCTAGTACAAGTGGATCTTATGATAGTGAACAAAATCAAGTGGCTAGTACATCTTCTCAACTCAATGATCAAGCAAGTGCAAACAATCAAGTTCCAATCCTCCAACCAACCAATGTTGCAAGGGATCATCCATTGGACACTATCATTGGTGATATTTCAAGAGGTGTGCAAACTAGATCAAGATTGGCTTCATTTTGTGAGCATTTCTCATTTGTGTCATCCATTGAACCAAAGAAGATAGATAAAGTATTGAAGGATGTTGATTGGGTGAATGCTATGCATGAAGAATTGAATAACTTCACAAGAAATCAAGTGTGGGAATTAGTACAGAGAGCAAAGGGACACAATGTAATTGGAACCAAATGGGTCTTTATAAACAAGCAAGATCAAGATGGGATAGTAGTAAGGAACAAAGCAAGATTGGTAGCACAAGGCTATACACAAGTTGAAGGTCTTGACTTTGGAGAAACATATGCCCCAGTTGCTAGATTGGAAGCAATTAGAATATTGCTAGCCTATGCTTGTGCCCACAACATCAAACTCTATCAAATGGATGTTAAGAGTGCATTTCTCAATGGTTACAATAATGGAGAAATATATGTTGAGAAATCTCCCAGTTTTGAAGATGACAAGAAGCCCAACCATGTGTACAAGTTGAAGAAGGCATTGTATGGCTTGAAACAAGCACCTAGAGCATGGTATGAGAGATTGAGGGACTTCCTACTCTCTAAAAGGTTCATGATGGGCAAGGTTGACACCACTCTTTTCATCAAGAAGATTGGCAAAGATTTATTTATGTTGCAAATCTATGTAGATGACATCATATTTGGATTAACTAATCAAGACTTTTGTGAAGAGTTTGGAAAGATGATGGCTAACGAGTTTGAGATGTCCATGATTGGAGAGTTAAGTTACTTCCATGGTCTTCAAATCAAGCAATTGAAGAATGGTACATTTTTTAGTCAAGACAAATATATCAAGGACATGATCAAGAAGTTTGGCATGAGTGATATCAAAGCCATTAGTACACCAATGGGAACAAATGGCAACTTGGATAGTGATGCAAGTGGCAATATGGTGGATCAAAAATTGTATTGGTCTATGATTGGAAGCCTACTCTATGTGATCGCATCAAGGCCAGATGTCATGTTTAGTGTATGCATGTGTGCAAGATTTCATGCCTCGCCAAGAGAAAGTCATTTGAAGGCTACAAAGAGAATATTGAGGTAGTTGAAGCATACACAAAATGTTGGTTTGTGGTATCCCAAAGGAGCAAAGTTTGAGCTAGCTGGTTACTCCAACTCGAATTATGTGGGATGCAAGGTTGAAAGGAAGAGCACCTCAGGCACATGTCAATTGTTGGGAAGATCACTTGTTTCATGGTCATCAAAGAAGCAAAATAGTGTTGCACTATCAACCGATGAAGCCGAATACATATCCGCTGGTAGTTGTTGTGCACAAATACTTTGGATGAAGGCCACCTTAAATGACTTTGGAATCAAGTTTGAGAAAGTGCCATTGCTATGTGACAATGAGAGTGCAATCAAGTTAACCAACAATATGGTTCAAAATGCAAGAACAAAACACATTGATGTCTGCCACCATTTCATAAAGGATCATCAACAAAAAGGGGACATTTGCATTGAGAGTGTAGGCACCGAAGATCAACTTACCGATATATTCACCAAGCCATTGGATGAGAAAAGGTTTTGCAAGCTAAGGAATGAGTTGAACATATTAGATTTCTCAAATATGTATTGATGCACCCCTCACTTATATGACATGCCTCTCCTTCAAGCAATCCAAGGTAAAAGTTGATTGGCATGGCATACATCCTTGCTAAGGACATGTTTAGTGCATCTAGACATCTATTACACTTAATAGGCTCATTCATGAAAATCAAATGATTTTGATGTTTGTATAGTATCACTATTGCTTCTATGCTTGACGTGATCTAGTGGTAGCATATGACATGTTTGTGGGCTTGTAAACCTAGTGTTTGATCTAGAAAATGAGCTCTAGGTGTTTAACTCAACATGGTACAAGATACCCCTTATTTGGAGGTGTGAAGAAGCTTGTCCTTAGATCAAACCAAGTTAAATGTCTTTGGCAAATATTCTAGATTGAACCAAATTTGGGAAAATGATCCTCACCCCATCGATTGACATTGATAATCTCAACCTATCAACATTTTGAACCTTTGTGGTCATTGATGACAAAGGGGGAGAAAAACAAAGATATTAGTGATATTAGTACTATGGGGAGAAAAACAAAGATATTAGTGTACTAAGATAGTGAAAAGACAACAAAGGGAGAGAATTTGACATAGGGGGAGAGACATGACAAAGGAAAGGAATCAATTAAAATTTTGAGCACACAAGTAGGGGGAGCAAGCTCATAAACTTGTTTGGTGCATTTAAAAAGTGCATTTCATATGTTTGCTTGCATGACACAAGTTTTAAATTTCAATATCCATGCTTGTGTGGTGTATGCTAGTTGTAGGTTTGAATGATGAAATGAAAAACTAGCATGCATAGGTTAAATAACTAGACTCATACTCACATTATGAAAACTAGACCCTTACTTCTAATGTTGATCTCATGGGGTATTCTAGTTTTTGTGTATGTGTAGTTACTAATGGTGCTAAGGATGGTATATTGGTGCACTCCGATTAGTATCATGCTTCAAAGGTCCATCTTTTATACCTTAGCATTATTTGGTAGACATTGTCTCCTATATTTCATATATAAGCATATGTGCAAGCTACAATCCAAACTCTTAGCACATATGAAGGGGGAGCAATTGCTACCATTTGGGGTTCATGAAACTTGTCCATATTCTTTTACATATGGTAAATATGCTTGGGCAAGCAACATGGATTCAATTGAATTACAATTCATATCTTTGTGTAAGGGTTGTCATCAATTACCAAAAAGAGGGAGATTGAAAGCTCTAGTTTGGTTTTGGTAAATTGATGAAACCCTAAGTGCTAACCTAGTTTATCAAAGTGTTCATGAGATAGGTAGCACATTCCAAGTGGCGAAGTAAATGATGATCATAACATGATGACAGTGATGCCATGGTGATGATCAAGTGCTTGGACTTGAAAAGAAGAAAGAGAAAAACAAAAGGCTTAAGGCAAAGGTATAAGTGGTAGGAGCCATTTTGTTTTGGTGATCAAGACACTTAGCGAGTGTGATCTCATTTAGGTTCGATAGCCATACTATTAAGAGGGGTGAAACTCGTATCAAAATACGGTTATCAAAGTGCCACTAGATGCTCTAACTCTTTGCATATGCATTTGGGATCTAGTAGAATGCTAACACCCTTGAAAATGTTTCTGAAAATATGCTAACGCACATGTGCACAAGGTGATACACTTGGTGGTAGGCACATTTGAGCAAGGCTAAGAAACTTCACCGGTGGAGTGTCCACTCGTAGAGTGCAGATAGTCCAACGGTGCCACTAGCACACTATACAGAAAAGATAGGGTTTCATAGAGTGCACCGGACGCTGGCCTCAACTGGACCGGTGTGTCCGGTCAGTGGAAGCAGTGAATACGCTAGCGTCGGTCTTCGACCGGATGCTGGGTCACTTCATGACCGGACACTAATGGGGTGTGTCTGGTCCCACTGATGTGGCAGCACACAGAGGAGACGTTGAGTTACCGGATGCTGGGTGAGTCCAGTCAGGCATGACCGGACACGTCCAGTAGTGAATTTTCGCGAATGGAACCTTTTTTGGAAACGACCGGACGCTAGGGTCCTACGTCCGGTCACTTTGAGCAGCATCTCTGGTCACTACTTAAATGTACTGATGACCATTGATATCGAGCGTTCAGCGTTTGAAGCCGATGATACGTGGCAAGCATCGGGCGACTGGACACTAGGTCCTACGTCCGGTCGATCTGACCGGAGCGTCCGGTCACCCCGAGCAGTGCCCAGTGAAGGGGTATAACGGTTGTATTTTGTGGGGGCTTCTATTTAAGCCCCATGGTGGCTCTAGCTCACTCTCTTGGCCATTTACATTGACATAGCAACCTTGTGAACTTAGGCAAAGCCCTCCCACTCATCTCCATCATAGATTCAACATCTTTGTGAAATTGGGAGTGAATCCAAGTGCATTGCTTGAGTGTTTGCATCTAGAGGCACTTGGTGTTTGTGTTTCACTATGGGATTTGCTTGTTACTCTTGGTGGTTGCTGCCACCTAGATGGCTTGGAGCAGTGAGGATCGTTGAGCAGAGGTTGGTGATTGTCTCTAGCTCCGATAGTGGAGATTGTGAGGGGTTCTTGACCTTTCCCTGGTGGAGAGCCAAAAGGCACTCTAGTGAATTGCTCATGGCTTGTGTGATCCTCATCTTGTGTTGGTTGTGTGGCACCCTATTGAGGGTTTGGCGTGTGATGCCAATTAGTGCGTGAACCTCCAAGTGAGTGAATCGCAACAACGAGGGCTAGCTTGCCGGCAAGCAAGTGAACCTTGGTAAAAAATTGTTGTGTCAACATTTGATTCTGAGGTGATTGGTCTTTATTGGTATTCATTGTTGTGATTGATTGGTTCATTCCTCGATACGACAGTATAACCATATTGCTCTCTCTCTCTTTACATTACCACAAACTAGTTGTCAAGCTCTTTAGTGTAGCTAGTTGTGAGAGCTTGTTAGTTTGGTTAGTGTGGCTCTTTAGTTAGTCTTTGAGAGTACACTAACTTAGTGTAGTGACATAGCCATTGTGTGGATAGAGACTATAGAAATTAGAATTGTGGTAGGTGGCATGCAATTTTAGTAGGCTAGCGCAACATTTGCTTCGCCTCATAATTATCTAACCGGTTTGCTAAGTGTTGTTGTAGAAATTTTTAATAGGCTATTCACCCCCTCTAGCCATTAGGACCTTTCACCCCCTCAAAACACACGCAATATCATACGATAGCCAATACAAACCAACAGACCACAGGAGTAGGGCATTACATCGTGCTGATGGCCCAAACCTGTCTAACTTTTGTGTCTCTGTTGCCTTCTTGTTCTTGATTACGCGCACCTCTGCCGATCAATCTACCTTCATGGGATACCCCTCGGAGGACTGCCGAGCATCTTTTGTTGACTCATACCTATGTTGTCGTGATTAGATTTCCTTGACATGCAATAATAAAAATTATAAATGACTACTTTCTCCGTCCTAAAATAAATGTCGCTATGGTATTCATTAGGTTAATAGAAAATATTAGCAACATTTGTATCTCCTAATAAATTTATTATGTCAATATATTCAATTATCTATCTAATGATACTAATTATATACTATATATATTAATATTTTTTGTATATATTTGGTCAAAGTTAAAAGTGATTGGCGGGAGGCAAGAACGACACTTATTTTGGGTTGGAGGGAGTATGTAAATACATGCATTGTGATACAGGCTTCTATTGCCACGGTATGTAGTGCTACATAGCAAGTACTAAGCATTGTTGCAATACAAACTTAGTTATTGCAACAATTCAATTTTTCGTTGCTATATGTACAAACCTATTGCAACATAAGTGAGTTTTACATACAATGAAAAATATTCATTGCAACATAGAGGTGCTATCGCAACCATCAACTAAAGAGTTGCAATATCATCTCAATATTGCAACGCCAATAAAACTGCCGCAACGCAAATCAAATCGTGGCAATAGTGACCACTTATTGTTTACAATTGGTTGTAATAACACTTACTTACCGCAACGATCTTCGCACTCAGGGCCACGAAACAATTTGTGTGGCAAAAATCCCACCTATCGCAACCAAAAGTGCAAATGGCTACGATAACACCCCTATTGCAACCAAATCTTACTGTTGCGATAAAAAACATGGCATAAGGGTCCAAACTTAGTAGTGAACTTATTTCACTCATGCGATCTACCACCTTCTGGAATGCAGGGTGCATCCATGATTAACCCAAGTCTAAGCACCACGCTTACACTTACGATTAATACTCTACTCTCTCTAGAACAGGAATAAAGCACTCAAAAGAGTCATGATCCTGATGAACAATATAAACAAGATGCTTACTCAAATTAGAAGTTGATTACTAGAGATATCTCAAAGACAAGCTTAAGTAGAACTTGGATCCACCAAGGTACAAGCCATAGAGAGAGCACCGATAGGCCGACACCTCCTCTAAACTCTTCCTTCACTCTGTATCTCACTATTTCTATTCATAAGACTAGATCCTATAGAGGACTAATCTTCTCAAAATAGCTGGCTCTGATCCTGACAAGGAGAATATGAATTAGGACTTTAGGATGGATCTAGGGAGGGTGGCAGGGGCTGGTATATATAGGATAGAGCGTCCAATGTGAGCCCTTGGATTAAACCAACTTAAAGGACAGTGTAGATGCAACCTAGGAGGCAGTGGAGAACCGACATAGCAATAGGAGGCTGACATGGGAGGCCCACAGGTCGGACAGCCTTTAGGTGGGTCCAACTAGCCCCACATGTCAGAGATATGGGCTCCACTTCTGTGATTCGCCTTCTAGAGTCTTCTAGAGTCCTTCCAAGTCAATTACGCAGCTAAATTCCATAATTTCCTTTGATGAATAGGTCCCCCTTGATGGTTTTCTGGATAAATCCTGCTGAAAACACAAATTCCCCAAAACTCATGGAATTTATTAGTTTAAACCCCTATACCTATGTTTGGTGATGGAATTAAGTATAAATATAGGTTATGTTGACTGTTTATAATTGATGTTTGTGATCGTCAACACTGTCTGAGTAACAGGGGGACTTGGAGATTGCTGAGCTAGTGATTGCCCCCCTGTCACTTGACCTTCACCTTGCTGCTAGCAGGACTTGTACTTGCCCCCCTGCGGTTGGCTAAGCTTGAGGGTCTAGGGCTTGTCCTCCTAGGGGTTGCTGCACTAGTGGCTGCTGATACCGCTCACCATTCGGTTGTTGGCTAGAACTAGTCACATTGCTTCCCATAGACAAAGGGTGGAAGTCATTAGAATATGCTAGCCCAACTTGATCAATTGGTGCTCCATAGATGACTTGCTTCATAACATTGCCAATTGGGTTAGCTAGTACCTGATTATGATTTATAAGAGCTTCACTAATGGTCTTGTGGACTAAATGGGCAGTAGCCATGGCTTTAGCTTCCTCGCTTTGTCCGTGTAAGAGGACAGTTGATAGTGGAATCTTCTGAATGACTAATTCACGTGTCTTGCTATAGGATAGCAGACACTTCTGATGGAACTCCTCTACTGCTTGATCAATAAGCACTCTCTGGTCTTCAGGTAGGTCTTCAAGGTTGACCTTGAGGACCACTTGGTTATCCACGTTGATGATTGTGGTCCCACTGGGTGTGCCAGATCTGTGTTGATGGTAAAATTGATAGGGAGCGACACAAGCAAGCTAAGAGACACCACGTGGAGCAGATCCTGAGCTCTCTCTAGGCTTAGGAGGACACCAGACTAGATGGTCATGACCCTACATTTGACAAGGAGACAAGATTAATTAGTAATTTAAGGTGGAACATGCTAGTGTTTGTCCAGATAGTTCCAAATGTGTGACCAAGTGTCCAACAGGATAAGGCTATAGACTACAGAGTCAATATCTAGCATATTCATTATGCATGATAAGTAAAAATAGGCATATCGACAATCCTTAGTTACTCATCTATATAGATCTAAACAACCAATTATCATGAAAGCATGCTAAAAGATGTAGAAGGTAGACATGGAAGCATTTGTATTGATTTGAGAAACATACTAGCTTTTAACCAAGACAAAAATAAGTAAAAGCATGTAAACAACCAATACATATTCTTAAGAAAATATGTTATTGGCTAAATAGCTGATTCCAAAGAAAGCAAGGTCATGGCGTGCACGCACTCAACCATTAAACATAGATAAACCCATAAACCTATCAGATCTGATCTATTATCTTTAACAGTAGGGGTCAGACCTAACCGATGCAGCCATAATAAAGATAACAAAGTAAACCTTCAAAGCATATGAGTCTATACACGCTTGACGAGATCGTGAGAGCATACTGCGATCGTGAAAGTATAGGTGATCGGCTAAATAACTAATGCAGATATAACGTATGGTCAGAGACTATGTATGACCATAGAGAAGGCTTACTACCCAATGATTTCCAATCTATAGTGCTAATAGTGGGGGTTAGACCTAACCGATGCAACCATAATAGCAGTTCTAGAACAGATTTCATCGACTAGGAAGCTTTACCTAGGGCTAGACATGCCTTGACCGCATGCTATCTCCGATCAAGATCGGGTAAAAACGGCTAAGCTAACCAAAACCATCATCAAAGCAAGATATGAGCAATGTAAAGCAACAAGACAATGATTCAAAGATATATAAAGCTGATCCACCTCAACCTTAATCGGGCAGGGGGTGATTTTGTTACAAATAGTAAGAAACTAATTATAACAAGATCGATAACTAATTCGTATCAAAACTTGTACGAGATTAGACTTAACCGAGGACAGCCATGCGGGTTTTAATAAGAATCAAAGATAACTTTCATCAATTGCAAGAGATCAGATTTAACTGAGGGCAGCCTTACAATCAATTGACGATAACTAACTTATACCAAGCTTGTAAGAGATCAGACTTAACTGGGAGTAGCCTTACAAACAAAATATAAGTCGTAATGGATACTCATAGACAAACCAGAGATCGGACCTAACCGAGGGCAGCCCTGCTTGCCGAAGAACTCATTGAGATCTACTCTACTCCTACTCCGAAGGGTTGGCGTAAGCCAAAAAGTAAAGGTACTAGTTTGTATTGATCATTAGAGATGTCCATTACAATAGCCGGGGTTTAATATTTATACCCGAGGCTTGACTACGAGTCCTGGTTAAATAAGACTGGTTACAAATTTTGAAAAGAAAATCAAAACTTCATAATTTAAGATAACTTAAACTCCAATCTTTTCCTTCTATGAAGTCAGACGTGTCTTGTTGCTCCATGCCTTGTTGTTCCTGCCAATGGGGCCTATTCCCCTGATATGATGGCGTCATCTTGACGGCAACTTGGTTAGCTGATCTTGTTGAAATTTTTGGCTTTCCCTTGACATATTTCGACCTCAAGGTCCTTTCTTCTTGAACCAAAGTTTGGTGTCAATAGGTTCATGCTCGGGCTATGAGAGTGATGTCTCTACAAGCTCTCCTACATCACCACATTGCTTCATGTCACAAGGTGACACAAAGGTATAAAATACTAATGTGGTTGATCATGTTGATTCATATGATGAGCTTGTTTATAGACTTGCTAGCATGACCATGTCTTTAGAAAATGAGAAAGCTAAAACATTGAAATTGAAAAATGAAAACTCATTTCTAAAGATCTCATGTGAAGAACATAAGCACTTACTTGATGTTCTTAAATCTTCACATGGTGAGCTAAAATTGACTCATGAGACACTACTTGCATCTCATGAAGAATTTTTAGACCAACATGCTTCTCTTATTAAAATGTTTTCAAAGAAACTTAAAATGGATGAGAGCTCATCATATGAGTCAAGTGATCAATTGCAACATGTGACTAACTCTTGTGATGTAGGGAAGAAGCATGTATCCACCTCTTGTGATGATTTATTAGAAATGCCATGCTCTTCACATATAGATGCCTATTCTTCTTCTATATCTTGTGAGACTAACCTTTTGAAGAAGAACAATGAGCTTAAAAATGAAGTGAAGAACTTGAGCAACAAGTTAGAGAGGTGCTACAACACCAAAATCACCTTTGAGCATATGTGTTGAACAACAAAAGAATCTATGGTGATATGAGTGACATTGGATTCAACAAGAGCATGACCAAGGGGGAGAGAAAAAGAGAAAGAAGGATAAAGAAGCTACTACAAAAGAAGCTCTCTCATTCCATGTGCTACAAATACCATGAAATGAGACATCTTAAAAAGGGTTGCCACAAACTTGAGAAGCTCAAGTTGAAGAAAGAAGAAGAGAGGCTCAAGCATGTCAAGTGCTTCAAGTGTCGTACATGGGAACATGGGGTCATCTTATCTCTATGTGCCCAACCAAGCAAGTGGTGAAACAACAAGAAGAGCCCCAACCAAAGCAACAAGTTGAGCAAGAAAAGACACCCTAAGAGCAAATCAAGATCAACCATGAAGATGGTGGTGACTTGATGATGATGAAGAAGAAAACAAGAAGGGGTGGAAGAGCAAGGCATCTAATGCAAAATCAAGATGCCAAGATGATGAGCAAGACTCAAGATGAGAATAAGGTGTATGCTCACATCCAGTGCTTCAAGTGTGAAGATATAGGACACTTTGCCTCAAAGTGTCCTACCAAGCTTGATAAGAAGGCTCAATCAACTCATGAGAGGCAAGGCAATGAGAAGCACCACATGAGTAAGGAAGAAAATGCTCAATCAAAGAGAGTTTGCTACTCATGCCGGGAAAGGGGACACATGGCTAATTCATGTCCCCTAGGTAACACTCCTAAGCCCATTTCAATTAATGATGATTCTATGCTTAGGAAGGATGGCAATGGTACCTCATTGGTTGTAATTGCAAAACATCCTGTTATTCATACTAAGGCTATGCCTAAGTATGTTGCTCCTAACTTGAGAGGACCTAAACTAGTTTGGGTACCATAAAAAAGTGGATAATTGATTGTAGGTACAATTGGCATTAGAGGCTTGATTCAATTGATTTCTGTTTATTCATCATGTGCCGAATCAAGTTATGAAGCTTAATGCACATCCAAACCCAATACCAAGTAAAAATTGAGTGAAGTCCAAATGCTATCAACAAACAAGTGTCATATTCAAGTTGTGGATGATTTATTGGCTATAATTGGTGGCTTCCAATTATTTGAGTTGAAGGTTGCTAATTGGATGACCATGAGCTAACCAAGGTATATCTCTTGTTGATCATTTCATTTGGGTGCATATGAATTGATTGAATTGGATAAATATGCAATGTTACTTGCTATGAGATGTTTGAATGGATAAATAGCTTAGTAATCAAGTTTGGATTGATTTGTGTTGGATAAATTCATGAGGTGAGTTGAGTAAGTGAATTGAATGGGTATATGTCTTGTGAAAGTATTCAAACAAGTTGGTTACAAGTTTGATTCACCTTTGAAGAAGAATAGCTCAGTGTGTTGAAATCTGTCCTATATTAAAAATCTGAGCTAGCTAAGATCAAGTCTGAGTTTAAGTGATCAAATCTATTTGGATTGACTTGAAATTTGATATGCATGCTCTAGACTTATGGCATTAGTTTATGTACAAATTTCATGAGAATTGGATAAGAAATGCTTCGATTTTGGAGTAGATCTTGTCAGCTATAGTGCAGCAGTTTTCAGCAAGGAGCAGTGGTGGAAGAATTAAAATCTGGTAGCAATATAGAAGTCAAATGAAGTCCAAATTTGTACATCTGATATATGACTTAGTAAAGCACATCTCCACCAAATTTCATGGCATATGGGTATGTATACTAGGAGATATATATTTTTATTTGAAGGGTACAGAATCTGCCAGAAAAGTGACATTTGTTGGGTTGATCTAGAATCACTTTGATTGAAAGGTCCTCAAGTTGGAAACATGTTTATAAGTGGTTGAGGTACCTAAGTTTGGTTTTAGGATGATCTAGAAGCATGACAAGCAAAGAGTATAAGGCCATTTGATTGTGGAGTGTACTTGGCACACATTTGGTACTCAAATTAGAAGATCAAGATCAAACTCAAGATGATGATGAAGTTTAAGTTCTAGAGACAATTGGAGATCTTTTGGTAGAATGAAAAGGACTTAAACATGTAGAAAGAAAAGGACTTAAATAAGGATTCAAGGTTACTCATCAAATTAAGTCCATCACTTGGATCAATCAATCAAGTTATTTCAAGTGATTATCAAGAATGGTTCTTGGGAGAGAGGTCACTTCTCCCTAGTGTAGGGGCTTGCCGCCTTTTGTAGGTAAACGAAGTGTGGTACTTGGAAGGCTAACATGAAAGTGGTTATCCGAGGAACATTTGAGATGCTTAGTTGAAGCAATCAAAAGGGTTGATCAAGAAAAGCAAGCAACACCCAAAAGAGAGCTAGTCATGATATTTCAAGTGGTATTCTCACATTGATGCTCTCATGCAAGCAAAGATGAAATGAAGAAGCAAGTAAACCACAACAAAGAAAGTGCACTTGATCATATTAGTGGTTCTCATTTCATGTGGCTAAAGAATGGAATTCAAATTTTGATATTAGTCTTCACCAAGCTTATAATTGGACTTCACATTGCTATTGAAGTAATGAATTGGAATCTATGTGGCTATCCTCTACTCTAAGATAGTAAAGGTATCATTGTAATGTGCATGATCATTTCATCCCTTACTAGTATGCAGTTAGTGCATATAGTACATGGTTTATAGGATCATGCATGACAAATGAAAGTTTAAAATTCATAGCCTACCACTATTGCTTGAATGGTTAGTTGATCAAGTGGTAAGCATATGAGTTTGTTCATGAGCTAGTGAACCCAAGTACTTGATTTATTTTGGATTGCTAACAAGTGGCAAGCATGACCTTGGTAAGATAACCTCAAATGAGTCTAGTTTGATTGTTTCAAGTAGTATCTAGACTCAAACAAGAAGAATTCACAAGTGGTGTCTAGATCAACTTACAAGTGATATCCTACAAGTGGTACTCAAGAAGATAGTAAATGTTCAAATATGATTTTCATTGACAAATCAACCATACATGTGGTATCACATCTCTACACATGGTATCAATCATACAAGAAGGTGATTCCACAAGTGATCCTCAACTTTAAGTGATCATCAAATGAAGAAAGTTCCCTCACATTCAAGAGATCAAGATTATCAAGTGAATGACCCATGCTTGGACATAGGGGGAGGTGTCCCACCAATTGGTATCAAGGTCACAAGATCCTACACATGGTGTCTAAAGAGCTATACAAGTGATGTCCATCAAAAATGGGGATTCAAGTGTCAACCATCTACCCCAATGCAAGCCTTTGCATCAATGAGAAGCACACCTTTTATAGAAATTGATGACAAAGGGGGAGAGATTGTACAAAGATACGAAAGCTTTGGAAGAGATTGAGATAAAAAAGTAGAAGTTGGACATGGACATGGACAAAGAGGGAGCAACATTGAAGAATGTGAGAGGATCAAAATTCTTGGACAAGAGAAGCACACAAGTAGGGGGAGCAAGCTCATGAACTTTTGATTGATTGCATTTGATATGTGCATAGTCATATGCTTGCTTACATTGCATAAGTTTTTAAATTTGATATGCATGCTTGTGTGATGTATGCTAGTTGTAGAATTTGATTGATGATATGATAAGTAGCATGCATAGGATGGTAGCTAGACTTGTATTTCTACATGTGGTACTAGAACCTTGCTTATAATGATGATCTCATGGAGTTTCTAATGATGATCTCATGGAGTTTCTAGTATTCTTGTTGTCTAGCTACTCATGGTGCTAAGGATGGTGTTAAAAGTGCAACTCCAATTGGTATCACACATCAAAGGTTAATTCTTTACACCTTAGCATCATTAGTAGTTATTACTCTCCCACAATTCCAATCTATGCATATGTGTGAGCTTCAAACCAAACACTCTAGCACATATGTAGGGGGAGCTAATACTACCAATTTGGGTTGATGAAACTTGTCTATAACCTTTACACATGGAAATATGCTTGGGCAAGCAACATGAATCCAAAAGTGCTTAATTTCCATATCTTTGTAAATTTGTCATCAATTACCAAAAAGGGGAGATTGAAAGGTCCTTGTTTGGTTTTGGTAATTGAGTGACAACCTTAGGTGGACTAATATGTGTTTGAATGAGATACACAGGTGATTAGTCCACAAGTACATGTGTGTGAGCAACATATGCCATGATGGTGAAGATGACTCAGAGATGTTGCAAAACTCACACATGTGATGAAGGAGCTCATTGCATATGAGACATGACATTGAGTCATATGACCAAGGTGGAGAAGATCAAGACAAGACTTGGATTGATGGACCAGTTGCAAGTGTGAAGGGCAAGTTGAATGATGACTTGGTGCCGATGGACTGAAGCAACGGTGAAGAGCAGGTGAAGTAAAGATCGATGAACCAATACGGTCATGTGATGATATGAAGTGGATCATATCATTTGTGATTGGTTGGTGCATGTGTTGCATCAATATTGGAGGAGATGGAATGGAATGCGCAAGGCAAAGATATAACCTAGGGCATTTCATTTCACTAGTCATATGTGTATAGAGAAGTTTATGACCAGGTTTAGGATAGATGGCCGTACTATCAAGAGGGGCAAACTTGTTTGCATATCGGTCATCTAGTGCCACTTGAGTGATCTAACTTTGCATATGTGTTAGGATCAAGTTGTGTGGTGAATTGAGTGATTAACTCCTTAAAAATGATTGTGAAAATGCTAACACAATACACATGGTGGTGTACACTTGGTGGTGTTGGCACATTTACAAAGGAGGAGAAGTTGGAGCTATTGTGGATCAACTTGGTGAAGAAAAGGAGGAAGAAAGGTGTCACTGTGAGTGACTAGACACTGGCCTCAGCAGGACATGCACATCTGATTAGTGGCAGTAGTTGGGCATGATCTCGGTCAAGTGACTGGATGCTGGAGCATAGAGGTGTTGGACTTGGCATGTGGAGGTTGAAGGGATCGAACGATGGCCTACATCTAGTTGTGTTGGGTCTGACGCGTCTGGTCACAAAATAGGGGCTCGAAGAGCTCTCTAGAAATGACTGAACTCTGATGGTGGAGCGTTAGGTCTTGTCTTGGAGGCACATCTAGTTAGGTGCTGGCCGAGAGCTGGCACACGTGATCTGATGCGTCGTGGTAGCATCAGGTCGAGGCTCAGCGCGTCCGGTCATCATTTGACCATTGGTGCATGGCTGCTGGCTGTTGAGATCATACGCATGACGTTGAAAGGCAGGGACACATGGTCGGCCAGTAGTGACCGAACATAGGGCCTAGCGTGTTTGGTCATCACGACCGGCACATCCGGTCGCTACGATTTCAGCCCAATGAAGGGGTAATGGCTAGTTTAGCCCATAGGGCTATAAATAGGAGTGGTGGTCGGCCTTGGCCTGGCAGCTGAGCACCCTTGAGCCTTGGTGGCTTATCACTACTACACTCGCACCTTTCACAGCTGCATCATAACCTACATCATAGTCTAATTTTGGCCTCAGTAGTAAGCTATCGGCAGTGATAATCATAGCCCTCACCATCGCTATATAAGACCATCTATGGTGTACACTAACACCGCCGCATTGGCTTATGATCCGTTTGTGATTAGCTCCTTACTTTCATCGCATTGGAGCATGACCCGGCTATGGATGTACACTAACACCGCCGCATTGGCAAATGATCTGACCATGTTGAGGCTATCAAAACTGTCGTGTGGGCACACCAACCGCCTATGTAGTGGTCACCAGCACCGTCGCCTTGTACTTTGACCTAACTGTCAGTGGTGCAATTTCACTATTAGTTCGATGACCAACATGCCTGTGTAGAGGTTAACACCACCATCACTTTAGCATATGATCTGCTAGTACAAAGGTCATGGTCACTGTCACCTTGCACCATGATCCGCTTTTGATAATCGTTTAGTCAGTGTCAGGTTACTAAATGATTCAGCGGTGATACACTTTTATCCCTGCCGCATAATACATATAGCTACAGTGTTGGAGGTTTGCACCACCAATGCTGGTGGTGATAACCAAACAATAAATGGTCCTTAATAGCTTACTAAACACAAAGCATACAGATATAATCATTGCATCCATAAACCATGTTCTTACAATAACATGTATGCTGACCATAATATCTTTCTCAATTCATGTCCTAACACAAGTGGTACATCGATTGCAAACTAAAAGTATTGATCTCTACAGGCTTACATAACAAAACGACGTAGTTGTGCTCCTCCTTTGTGGCACTCTTGCTTGCTAGACAAAAATGAAAATAATTAGTGCATCCTTTGAATTGGTAGGCAATGCACCATGGAACCCCTCTTCTTCCTGCAAGCCAATGTAGGAAAATTGTTCAAAAGCACTCAGACTCCACCTGCACAAAGAAGCACAATTAATAATATTCAACATACCATTCCTTTAGTTTTGAAGCCCAAATTGGCCTATATATAGAATAAAAACAACTACCTACCTGAACAAAGGCATGACGTAATTACAACAAAATACAACATATGCACCTTTACTGCTCTGCTAATGACTCCATGAACAAGGGAACATAAGGAAGATAGTGAGGTCTATTGCTCTTACATAATAGTTTCCATGTACTTCTAGGATAGCGAATGGCCTAGGTAGGGAGGACATGAACTTTACTACGGTTCATGTCATATGCAAGCAGTGATTTGTCCTCCCCAACAAGGAAAATCAAATTCCATTCTAGATGAACTACAATCACTCTGTAGGCCACATCACAAACCTCGATACCAATTTCAATATTCTTCTTTCCAAATAGCTCTAGCGTGGTCACCTTATGCTTCAATGTCCATTTACTAGTACCATAGTCTTCAAGGATCTAGATTGAAAGATCATACCTATTCAAAGTATCAATAGTACATAAAACACAACTGACCCTAAACTTCATGGATGGAGATTGCATCACTAGATGGCCTATGAATTTTTCTCCATGTCTTTCCCTCCATATCAATAGCAACTATCTGGGTGAACTCCAGCATGTGCATAAAACCATTAACAAACACACCTTTCCCATATGTGGATACTACAATACCCTTGCCCCATTCAGATTCCTTAAAGATCCATGCTCCAGTTTTAGATAAGTAGATGTTGACACCTTAGGAGTCATCATTGTTGATCCCATATTCAAACACATGGAAGTGCGATGAGATTATTGGATCGAACCCCAAGCGAGCTGAACCACAAGAATGGTTTCTACCCGGTAGTAGCAACCATTTCTTAGTCATCGGATTACAGACAACATAGCGAAACCTAGAGTACTAGAAGAGGATGAGGCCCTAGGAGCAATCTAAGATCATGACATCCTGAATGGGGAAGGGCAAGAAGGACAAGGAGGGGTATTCACCATGGACGCTGGTGAAGTTGTGTTTGCATTTCCAGCTGCGGTAGAAGAATCCGACGAGAATCTAGGGTAGCTCCTTATGGTACTCGGATGCTGAGATGAGGCTATTCTAGGAGCGACAAACACACTTGTAGTTGTATAAGGAGTGGGTGGTGAGGCAGCTAAGGATGAGGACCAAGACATGGTCTAAGAGGATGGCCACTTTGTTTCTCTTGTTGGGGGCCTCCTCCTCCATATTGACGAGGATGTGGTGGAGTAGGGACGGTGATGGAAGCGGTGGCACTATCGCCTGAATTAGAGAAGGAGTGACTATAGAGATGTGTTTGTGACCTCATTAATAATCAGATGGAAGCTTCATTCATACTCAGATGAGTGAAGAAGGGAATAAAAATCCAAGAACAATGCATAAGAGAAGTGCAAAATCATTACCATTGCCTTTGGATCTTGCAGCATTGAGCTTGAGCGCCGACGGCGGTGATGAGGTACCAGCCTGGTCACCAGTGGATCTATGTTGTCTACCTATTGGTGAGCCATACCGGTGTGAAGCAATAGCTTGTTGGCGGTAACTGGCGGCTTGAGTGTAGTAGAACCGTCCAATTTATAAGAGCACAAGTACAATGGTAGCCTGCAAGTGGTCACACTATTATACTTGAGCCCATATAAACCCGGTAGTCCGTTGAGTACCACAAAGGGTCTCGATTAACCATCAACATACAACCAAGATCATACATGATTCAACATACATGTCACATGTTACATAAAGTTTACAAATATGGTCCCATATATCAGAGTACGATTAAAAGTTATTACAAACCAAGTTCAGGTAAAATAGTAGTGAAAGCAAATAGAGTTTGAAACCAATGTCTCCATCATTGTTCAAATACGGTGCTAGCCCATGATCACAATTCCACAAAAGCATAAGAGAGGGATTAATGAGAAACGCCTTGACCAGGGCCCTACTCATCCATGGTGGGACAGAAGCAATTCTTATAGTAGCCATGATACATCATATTATCTGCAACAATGGGAAATAAACCCTAAGTACAAGAAGGTACTCAGCTAGACTTACCCATCATAAACCAAAATAAAGTGACTCCAAGGATCATGCAAGGCTTTATAAGTGGAGCTAGCTTGACAACACTTTGCATAAAAAGCGACTAATTCAATTGTACATTCATAATTCGGTCATCAAGTTAATTATAGCTATTCATCTCTAGATTAGCAACTAACCTATGCCAAACATGTGGTATATCATTCAGTAGCATACAATAGTAACCATAGCTAGTGTAGTAATTCTATGTTCATCATAACCATCATTCCATAATAAAGTTACTACGATATTGGGGCTAGCCAAGTTTCTCACTGTCCGGAAGAGACGGTGATTCGAATCAATTTCAACCAGCTAGGAATTTATTCCTAACACAAACCTAGGTCTACCAGCCATGGTAGCCTTAGGTCACCTTTGGTATAACTCAGGTCCACATTTCTTGGGTTCGACCAGCGCCGCACAATCAGGGACAACTAGCTACCAGGATGATCTAGACTACCCTGCCCTTGGGCTCATGTCTGGATCCCCATACATCCTTACTACCATCCAAAGTGCCCACCCAAACATAATGGGGCCCAGCCTGAGTTGAGCTACTCGGCTTCACGGTCGGAATGAGTTATCCGGCCAGCTTAGTGAGAGACATGCGTTCAATCTTGACAAAAGTACCAACAACGGTACTGTCCTTAATCGGCATGGATGGAATCACATGGGCCAACCTACACATAGGCTCCACCTGGCCTCTAGTTATATTACCCCATGGTTCTATTCCATGATAGCAAATATAGCCAACCATGCTTCGGTATCCACCTATATCTCACAGGTGACAGGAAATCACTCGACTTCTACCAGTCTAAGCATGGCTAAGCATATATTTGATCCTAGACCTACATAGGGTTAAAGGTATATTTATTTGGACAAGGTATTGCTATGCATCAAGTGTTTCCAATTCAACTCTTATAACCTAATGCATCAAACTTAAAGGACTCAAGTGATATTTTATAAAACATGAGATGCTTAAAATGCTCCGAGGCTTGCCTTTGAGAAAAGAAATTGGCCTATGGTCTAGGCACTTAGGTAAGTCTTCAAGAGTTTGCTCCTCTCCTTCTAGAGCTACGTCTTGAGGTGCTTCCTATTGTTCCTCCGACTCTTCTTTGAACTCCAACAGAGAGATAATGGTCCCTTCGGACGATCCTATATGCATGAGAATGGAATAAGATATCATGGATGCATATATAATGACATGTATAATATGATATGATGTGATGAATACATCCTCATAAGTGTTCTTAGTATCATTGCATTGAGGTGATAACAAGTTACATTTTCTTTTACTGAGTAGGTGCATATCTCTTCTCTAGTAACTTAAACAAACACTTATGTAAATCATTTTCTAGACTACAAGAAAACAACCACTTGTTTTGTTCATAACTGGAGTTATATACATCAAAATAATATAGTTGTGGAGTTTTTGGAAAGCTTATGAAATTTCCTACAACTTTATTTTAATCATCTTAATGTGATTCAGTACTTATCTAGGTCAAACAAATCAATCTTTCAGTTCTATCTAGAGAGCAAGCATTTCTGATAGCAGACTTCTAACAGCCATAATTCTTAAACCATAAGACCTATGACTATGAAAATTTAATACTAGGTAGATAAGTAAGTGATCTACAACTTTGTTATTAACAAGTTTTACAAAAAAGACCATTATCATCATAAAATTATCACCACAATAGAAACTATACATTCAACCATCTAGTTGAATTATAAAGCAATAATTAACTAGTTGCATGCAACCAATTACTTCTAAGCCTAACTAATAATGTCAACAGATCATATGAATCACAAGTACCATAGAAAATATCATGGTTAAACATAACTAATTTATTTATTAATTTCCTTAGATAATAAGGGGATTTACAGAGTAAATATTTCTAGTTTTTGATAAATTCTGAGAAAATTACAGTAGGCTACACATGACCCTAATAGTATATTGTACAAATTTCATGCCATTTGGATAAGTATAGCTACCTCTACAAAAATGAAAAGTTGCATATGCTTATTTTAGCAAAAATAGTGTAGCATCGTGAAAAGTGTCAAGCAATAGATTTAATATTTTTCTTACTTTCCTCCTAGCATGAGAATGCTGTGTAAAAATTTGTATGATCATATGTTATGTATTTTTATCTCATTTAATTTCACTAGAAACTAGCAATTAATTAGGATTAAATATGAAGACCATATTTCAAGTATGCCTACTATAGATTTAGTATTTTTTTCTAGCTAGAGAATGTCAACACAAGACCATCAAAATTAGAATCACAAGTTTATCACCTTCCTAGCTCAAGTTATGCAATTTACAAGATAGAAACTATTTTAAAAGCACTTATCTTGCTCCATTTAATTCTCCTATACAAATACCTTAAACAGTAGATTTCATATTTTTATCAAATATTATACTTCAATATGAATCTAACAAAATTTGGTTCACCCCATTTGGATACACCTAGCTACAGATATGAATTTTTGAAGTTTGTATTCAAATATGTGAAAATAATTCAAAGGCAACTAAACCCTAACTGCTAGGTGCACCCGGTCTATACACCCCACTGTGACTGACGCGTGGGTCCTGTAGTCAACCCGCCCCCACACATCAGCGAGGCCAAGGCAGAGGCGGTGATTGACCAGCGAAAAGGTCACCGACGATGAGGTCACCGGCGATAGCGTCACCCCCGATGTGTTCGTCAACTCAATCTGCATCGACCGGTACCCTAGGTTGGCTCAGAGACTCATCGAAGCTAGCTCGATGGCAGCCATGGTGGCTCAGCGGCGGTGCATGGTGGTGCTCTGGCCATCTCCAGCTATGACAAGCTCAGGTGAGCACGGCTACGGTTCAAGGGTGACCTAGCGAAGTTCTAGGGTTTGGATTGGGGTTTGGGGTGGTGCCGGTGAGGCATGGCCGTGTGCATTTTGGCTCAGCGGCATGAGCACGGCAGTGGCATGATGATGTTCCAATAGGAAAGGTGACACAAGCATGCATCCATCTTCCCTGCGAGCTTCACCATCCTAAGGTTAAACCCTAACGCCTAACTGCGATAGAGAACGATGACCGAACAGGCGTGACCATGGTGACATGCATGGCAGTGGTGCTCTCAGCTCCCAGCGGTGTGGCTCGCGTTCTGGCATCGACGATGTGGTAGCGGCTCAATGAGCTATGGCTATGCTTATAGGACCTACAATGAAGATGAATCAAGAGAGAGAGAGAGAGAGAGAGATTGGAGGAGCAGTGGATAGGGCTAGCCACGGTAGCTCGGAGCTTAGCAGCGCTCCATGGCCATGGCGGCGATGGCAACGGCCCGTAGGCCTTTACCTTGTCTCGAACTAAGTCTATGGCAGGTCGGTGAGGTAGAGGAGGTGATGGTCGAGCGGTGAGCATGAGCAATCAGATAATAGCATGGTGGTGGCAGCGAGCGAGCGTGGCAAAGCTCAGCGGCAAATGTGATGGCACTCAGTTTCGCTCTGGCGTGGTGAGAGCAGGAGCGAGAGCGAGGCAGAGAGACTGAGTGCTAGTGTGAGAGAGCAACGGCGTTGTGCGGTTTTCCTACCTACCCCAACCTGACATGTGGGCACAACACTGGTGGACAGCCTCCATGTGGCTGCTGTGGCCTGACGCCGGTCAGCCATGACCCCCACGCGCAGCCTCGGTTCAAACACCACTGAACCCGAGTGATGAAGCAAGTTCAAGCGATTAGTCCTCCTAATCCAAGGCAATTTAGCAAAATCTTCCTTAACAAAAATTGTAGAGCTACGTGAGTACTACAAGATTGCTTAAAAGAGTTTTGTCTAATTCGTAATGGTTTTCAAACTACAAGGCTCCAAAGTGGGCTACATTGAAACTAAAAACAGCTTCAAGATAGCGAAATTTCAAGTTTTGAAAACAGCATTTTGTTGATACTTGTGAGCTCTATTTGACCATGTTAGACACAAAATTAGCTCATGACCCTTAAATAAAGTTTGTTACCCATGATGTGAACTACAACTTTTATTTAGGTCACATAGCCATGCAAGCTCTCTAAACTACTGTTCAACTTTAGTCAAACTAGTATCATGAAAATAGCATTTCAAATGAAACCAACACTTAGAAGCAAATCTGGTCTATGTCATGAATACAAAAATTGTTCCATTTACCATCCTAGATGTGTCTAAGGTGTTTTCATGATCTCACAACCATTTCATACATTGTCCATACATGATTACAAGTATATGCATATATCTAATCAACATCACATGTGATAATGTATAAAGAATGAAATGAAATTTCCTATGCTCATGCTCATGAATGAATGGATGATGCTTGTGCTCATGAAATGCAAATGCCAAATGCAATGCTTAACACTAGGGAGTTACAACCCCTCCCTCTTATAGAAATCTCATCCCAAGATTTGAAAGACCTACCATTCTTTATAAAAAGTGGGATAAACTTCACACAAATAATCCTCCCGTTCTCAAGTGGCATTTTGTTCACTGTGGTTATTCTACACCACCTTGTAGAACTTAATGACCTTGCTCCGAGTTATTCTTTCCATTTCTTCTAGCACTCAGATTGGTTTCTCTTCATATGTTAAATCTGATTGGATATTAATGTTGGTGGGTGCAATGGCTTCCTCAGGTATGCGAAGGCATCTTTTCAACTGAGAAATATGGAAGACATCGAATATAGCACTCATCTCTAGAGGAAGTTGTAACTTGTAGGTGACATTTCCTTTCCATTCAATAATCTGGTACGACCCTACATATCTAGGCGCAAGTTTCCTTTTTACTCCAAATATCTACACTCCCTTCATGGGCGAAACTTTTAAATACACATAATCTCCCACTTCAAAGGTTAATGGTCTTATTTTTTTTTATCAGCATAACTCTTTTGTCTAGACTAAGCTACTTTCATATGCTGTTGGATAATGCATACTTGCTCTTCAGCTTTGGTGACAAAGTCAATGCCAAAATTTCTTCTTTCACCGGGCTCAATCCAATTCAAGGGAGTTCTACATTTCCAACCTATCAAGGCCTCAAAAGGAGCCATTTTGATGCTATCTTGATAACTATTGTTGTAGGAAAACTCAGCTAAAGGTAGCCACTTTTCCCATGAACCCTTGGAAGATATAACACAAGCTCTCAACATATCTTCTAAGATCTAGTTCACTCGCTCGGTCTGTCCCAAAGTTTGAGGATGGTATGCTGAACTTCTAATTAGTTTAGTTCCCAAGGCCTAGTGCAAGTGCTCCAAAAATGAGCTATAAACTATGGTCTCCGATCTGAGATTATGGTCCATGGTACTCCATGTAGTCTCACAACCTGAGAAACATACAGCTTAGCATACCTCTTAGCGTGATACCTTGTGTTAACCGGTACAAAATGTGCTAACTTGGTAAGGCGATCTACAATGACCATATGGAATTGTGACCTTGTTGTGTCAGTGGGAGGCCCATAATAAAGTCCATACTTATTTCCTCCTATTTCTAGCTTGGAATGGACAACGACTGAACTAATCTAGCAGATTTTAAATGAATGGCCTTGACTCTACTACAATTATCACACCTAGCGACGTAGGTGGCGATTTCCTTCTTCATCTTGATCCACCAAAAATGGCTTTTCGAATCTTGATATATTTTGCTACTACCTGGATGAATAGACAACTTGGATGAATGAGCTTCATCTAAAATTTGATTTCTAAGTTCTTGGTCTTTTGGTACCACAAGTCAGTCCTCAAACCATAGCACACCTCTTTCATCCAACCTAAAATGTTTGGTTTCTTGTTCTTTCATCTTTCGCTTGATGTGAAACACACCTACATCCATCTTCTATACTTCGATGATTTTGCTCTCAAGTGAACAACTGACGGTGATATTGTGTAGCACCATAGGATGCAATAGATTAAATCCATCTTCCAACAAGGCTTCCAAGGTGTTATAATGAGGTTTCTGACTGAGTGCATCTGCTACAACATTAGCTTTCCCTAGATGGTAGTGCACTTCCAAATTATAGTCCTTGATCAGCTCTAACCACCTATGTTGTCTCATGTTCAGCTAAGGTTGAGTGAAGATATATTTGAGACTCTTATGATTAGAGTATTTGTGACATATGTTTCCCAACAAGTATTGTCTCCATATCTTCAATGTGTGAACAATAGTGGTGATCTCTAAATCATGGGTGGGATAGTTGACTTCATGCTTTGTTAGTTGCCAAGAAGCATAGGAAATAACTTGGCCTTCTTCCCTGAGCACACACCCCAAACTTGTACCCAATGCATCACAGAACACATCAAAAGGCTTTTCAATGTCGGATTGTGCTAGAACAGGAGCTGTAGTTAGCAAAGTCCGCAGGGTGTGAAAAGCAACTTCACACTCTAGAGTCCAATTGAACCTTTCATCCTTCTAGAGTAGTTTGGTCATGGGCTTAGCTATCTTGGAAAAATCTAGAATGAAACGATAATAGTAGCCTGCTAGCCCTGGAAAACTCTGAACTTCATGAACCAAAGTTGGGGCCTTCCAATCTTTAGATGGGTCTATAGAAGTTCCATCTTTAGATAAGATGTGACCCAAGAAAGGTACTTTGCTCAACCAGAATTCACACTTACTAAATTTGGCATATAATTTATGCTCCCTCAATCTAGATAAGATGATCCTCAGATGCTCTGCATGATCTACCTCAGTCTCCGAGTAAATTAGGATGTCATCGATAAACACGACCACGAACTTGTCGAGCTCGGGCATGAATACTGAATTCATCAAATACATGAAGTAGGCAGGAGCATTTGTCAGTCCAAAAGACATGACCAAATACTCACACAAGCCGTACCTAGTGGAGAAAGTTGTCTTAGGTATATCTTCTGGCCTAATCTTAATCGATAATAGCCGGATCTCAAGTCAATCTTAGAGAATACCTTTGCTTTTGCCAGTTGATTGAACAAAATATCAATACGTGGCAAAGGATACTTGTTCTTAATGGTCATAGCATTAAGAGGCCTATAATCCACATACATCCACAAGGATTTGTCCTTCTTCTTTACAAATAAAGCTAGACATCCCCATGGGGATGAACTAAGTTGAATGAGACCTTTGTCCAAAAGTTCATATAACTAGATTTTAAGTTTGGCTAACTCATTTGGTGGCATCCTATAGGGTCTTCTTGAGATAGGTGCCTACCTAGCACTAACTCAATCTTAAATTCCACATCCCTATCAGGCTGTAAACCCAACAATTCATCTAGAAATACATCAAGAAATTCACAAACCACTAGAATATCACAGAGGGTAGTGGCTTGGATAGCACAAGACAAGTTTTGGAGATCAAAATTTCTAGGGAGTGGCACTAGAAACACACCCTCCCCCTTAGGTTCCCTCAACATGATTGTCCGAGTCAATGTGTCAATGAGAACTCTATGGTCACTCATCCAACTCATGCCTAAGATCACATCTATGGCTAATCCAGGCAATACTATTAGATCCATTGTGTACTCCTTCTCTTATATCGAGATGAGCACATCTCTAACTATTTGATTTGTAGAGATAGTAGCCCCAGCTAAACTTATACTATAACCACCCTTGTTTACCTCAATTATTTTCTTATCATACTTAGATGCAAATGCTTGGCTCATAAATGAATGGGAAGCTCTAGAATCAAATAAAACAATGGTGGGATGTTTGTTAACAAGAAACATACCGGCAGTGACAACTTCTCCCATAGGGATTTCTTCCATAGCTCTATAATGCACGTATCCAGGACGTGCTTTAGGATTTGCCTATTTTTTATTACCTTGGTTTTGATTGCTATTCTTCTTAGGATGGGGACACTCCTTGGCCCAATGGCCCAACTGATTGCAGATGAAGCATGGCTGGTTATTCCTTGGTCTGGTTGAGCTTCCCTAGCCCGCATTGCCCTTAGGTATGGCAATGGTGAATGCCCTACGAAATGTCTTCTAAGGGCGATTGGCTTGAGCTTTTGGCTAAGGAGGCCTATACTTAGGCGCTAGTGGATGGAACTATGGCCTGGCTACCACTAGAGCTCTAGACTAAGATGATCCTGAGGCACCTGCCTTAGCTACTCTTTTGCGGCCCTTTGCTACTGAAAGGATCGAGATGCCCAAGAGGAGGGGTGAATTGGGCTAATTCTAAATTTTTACAATAATTAAGCCCTACACTTAGCCCATTTCACCCCATGTGTCTAGGATGTGTTTCTATTGTTCTCCCATACAAAAGTTTTGCACCCTAGGTTCCAATCCTGCTCTAGCATGGCAATTCTAGCAATTTAAAGACATGAAATGAATTGCTTAAATGTAAATGATCAATGTAAAGAGAGGGAAAGGAACACGACAATGTTTTCCTGAGGTATTGGAGAGTCGCCACTCCCCACTAGTCCTCGTTGGAGCACCCGTGCAAGGGTGTAGCTCCCCCTTGATCCATGCAAGGATCAAGTGCTCTCTATGGGCTAATTCTTTGACACTCCATCGCGGTGAATCACCTTCAACCACTCACAACTTGACTTGGGTCATCCACAAGCTCCACGAGATGATCACCAAGCTCCCAATCACCACCGAGCCATCTAGGTCATGGCGATCACCAAGAGTAACAAGCACAAACTCTTAGTTGACCAAGACAAGTCTAATGAGAAAGGTGGATGCACACTTGCTACTCCCTATGTTCTAATGAGGTCCTTAATCTTGGATTATCATATCTCAATTACCCCACTAGACTCTTGCTCTCCCTTGCACTCCAAAGGTGTTTCTCAGCTGAACAAATGGGCAAGAGACCTCCCATGGATGAGTGGAGTAAGTATTTATATCCCCTCTTTCAAAACATAACATTTTGAGGCTAGTCATCACTCTACGGGCTGACCAGATGCTCTGGTCAGTTGTACCCACCACTGTGTCAAAGAGAGCCATTAAGCTCTGACTGGACTCTGACCAGCGTCCAGTGAGCACCCACTGGACATGTCTGGTCAAGAAAAAGCCTCTCTAGAACCTCTCTGGAGTGGACTGGACACAGGCACCCCAGCGTCTGGTGCTCCTCCACTCAGCGTCTGATAAGTACCAGACGACTATAGTTGATCAAATGAATTGACCGGACTCACCCTCCAGCGTCTGGTCATAACTAGACCAGCGTCCGGTCAGTCATTTGATCCTCCATTCACTTCCAACTCAAAATCCTATGTGAATGAAGTTGACTCCAATTGATCTTAGGGCTATTCCTGAGCTACCTAGGTCTAGGTTTGACAAGTGTGCACCATACCTAACCCACTAGACTCACCTAGGTCTAGCTACTAGTCCATACCCCCTTAATAGTATGGCCAAAGGAAAGACAAAGTCCTAAACTACTCTAAGTGTCTCTTCAACTCCAAATGACACTTAGAACTAGCCATCCTTAACCTTGTTGTCCATCCTTTAAAAACTAAAACAATTTCCATCGATAGGGGCATGACAACCATGATTGCCCAGTCAATTTCCATTACAATGACCTAACTCAATTTGAGTCTGCAAAACACAAATTAGTCATAGTAATCTCGTGTCATCATTAATCACCAAAACCCAACTAGGGGCCTAGATGCTTTCAATCTCCCCCTTTTTGGTGATTGATGACAACACAACCTCGAGTATGTAAAAGAGATGAGTGAGGTTTTCCACATGCTTGGTTCATATAAGCTTTTGACAATAAGAACAGAGGGTTTAGACATGCTTATATGACCCAAGCCAACATGGTGTACTCAAAAGATATGAATTAAGCATGAGTACATGAAGTAAAGCTCATTTGAATCATAGTAAAACACGGAAGCAAAGCAAATGAGCATAACCAAGTGACAGTGACATATATATATATATATATATATATCAATGTAGAGATCACACATGTCACATAAGTCTCACCATCACATGTATATAAATGCATGAAAGTAAACATGAATGCATGAAGTATCACACACAAAAGACCAAAAGAATCAAATCGAGACCATCTCAAACACTCCCCCTAACCATCTCACATGCTCCCCCTAGATCTAACATACTCGCTCCCTCTCCCCCTTTGGCATCAAGCACCAAAACCTAAGGGTCACACAGCGGGACAAGAGCAGTTGAGTCGGGCACTAAGGTACAATGAGAAATCTAGAACTGAGCTACATCATCCTCTGACCCTAAACTCTGAGTGGTCTGACCCTCTATAGCTGGAAGTGAAGGTAAAGCAGTCTAGGTCTACTCAGTAACTGGCACAACCTATGACTCTGGAAGTGTCACTATAGAAAGTGGAGCCACATCTATCGCTGTCACTATCGCCGAAGCCTCAAGTGTAGGAGCGAATGTCTAAGGTGGCTCGGATGATGCAATAGACAACGAAATTGTCTTGGTAGTCCTGGTAACTAGAGCAGCTATGGTAGGGATAGAGACTATGAACACTAGAGGTGTAGGCTGCCCAGTAAGCTCACTAAAGGTAGCACTAAGACTCCTAGAGGCCAGGGTGTCCATCACTAACGCCAAAGAAGTTTGAGTCGGAGTGAAACCTGTAACAATAGGAGTAAAGTGAGGACTTGAGCTGTCCCTGGTGAAGCAAACCATGGAGACACCTGCTCTATGGGTGAGGCAAACTAAGGAGCTAGCTGTCTCTAACTTGGAAGTCCACTGGGCTGTATAGCTAGAGTCACTGGAGTGGTGGTGGCAGGCTAGCCTATCTAAGGTGTAGACTACTGAGGTGCAACCCCAATAGCAGTGAATACATGCTGCATGAAGCCAAGTAACTACTGCTAAATCATAAGCTGCTACTACTGCATGGCCTGCTATTGCTACAAAAACTCATCCTATCATGCCTGAACCAAAGCAAGTGCAGCTGCGGTCTGCTATGCCTAGCATGCCTGGTCCTATCTCATCCACTCAAGTATAGCTATAAGTGTTGGGTCAGTCTATGGTGGCTGTGGTGGAGCTAAGCTAGAGCCACTAGCCTCTCTGTCGTGTGGTCGAGGAGCCATCTATGGAATTGGCTGATAGTCATCATCATAGCTGTCACTCGGGTTGCTCTCAACCTCATCCTCCTACTATGCATCAAGCTCCTCCTCCTCTATCACTGCAATGACCCTAATGATCTCATCCTACTAAGCTGTTGTCTCTGGTACCTCTATGCGATGACTTGGCTAGCAAGGTGTCCTCACATGACTATGACATAGCATCTGGCTCATGTCATACTATGGAAACTCAATGGTAGCACCTGTCCACTCTACCATTGTCTCTAGAGACTTGTGTGTAACTGCCTTATGGAGTAGGAAAGTGATCTAATGAGCATAAGGCAACTAACAGTGACATCTAAAGACCTCTGCTAGTGTGTCCTCTATCTCTGAAAGCATCACATCCCAAATATCAAAGACAGTCTAAGACACTAGGTAATGCACTAGCCATAGCTGAATATGAGTTAGGCCCTCGTGGTACCCCATCCTTGGGAGCAAAGTCCTCCTCGTAATAGCATCAAGGAGCTAAGCTATAGGTGTAAGGTCATGTGGTGTCCTACTCGACCCCTCGTTGTGAGGGCATCTCGGAGGCTCTATCTATCCATAGCATATCTCATGAAGGTGAATAGGTGACTCTAGAATCCTTAGTATCTCTCTAACCCTCGAGCTCTAGAGCCTGTAGTCATGGCCTCTAAAAGCAAAGTGAATAAACCTGTGCCTCAGGTCAATCCATAGAGAGGAGTAGAACTCATGAACCCATGACAGAACATAGTGATTAGTCTATCCAAGAAGATCTATCAACCCTAGCAGATAACAAAGGTGAGGATGGATCTGCTCGCCTATAGCTTCAACTAGAGACTCTAAGGGGCTGTGGGGGTATGGCCCCCAAGACATGGGTCGCACCATTAGAGGTGGCCCAGCCCACAAGATCAAAGCGTGCATGGCGCTGCTCGGCGTGCACCGCAAGACATTGTATAGTACCAAATAGGATAATTACCTTGTAACCCTACCTCCTCTAGAGTATATAAGGAGAGGTAGGGGTCCCCTAGCAGATAGGATCCACCACGATCCATCTAGATCTATCTACTACATCTCAATACAATACACCAAAGACACATGACGTAGGGTATTACGTCGATCAGATGGCCCAAACCTGTCTAAATCGCTGTCTCTGCACCTTGTGTCACCATCCGATTCCTGAATATGCGCACCCCCACCGACAAATCTACCACCCTCGGTGGACTGCCAATGATATTCTGTCGATAGTTGGTGCGCTAGGTAGGGGTGTGCGTGCTGATCCATGGCGGGCTAGATGGGATCTCAAGATTGACGCTGCTCGTGGCAACCTGACTTCCTGTGGTAGCATCCTTCAGTAACCTAATGGGCTCGACATCACGGCAACGACGACTTTCCAACAGCCTACGATGGGACTTCACATCTCCAGCAAACTAGATCCGATCTTGGAACCACCTCTGAGGTCACCTTGACCAACAACTCACCGCCCGTCAGGTGCTCGCCATCAACGCTAACCAGATAACACCATACATCGCCGACCAGATGCTCCGTCTAAAGCTAAGTCACGCTTTAATATTCTTCTAAATATTCTCTGATCTTCGTATATCGTCATAATGTTTCTCCAAATAGTTTTCTCCATATTTGCTCTCCAAATGATTTTCTAAACCCCCGAATAGTCCTGTTGATGCTCGGACACCTCCAGAGACAGCCCTGTCTCTGGCTCCTCCCTACATGTGCTACGGGCTCCGCGCTCTGTGTTATGGGTGGTCGGCAGCGGCTCCTTGGTCATGCCTGTTCCTCCTACACGTGCACGGGCTCCACGCTCAACATTATGGACTATGGGCTAGCTAGGGCTGGAGCCTCAGCTACACACTAACTATTCAGGCAGTTTATATTAAACATAAATATATTTTCACGCCAACTGATCGCCGAACTGCATACGCCATTTCATCACCATTGCTGATTTTTCTTCGGAGTTTATTTATTTGTGCATCATGTACTACCCGTTCTACATGTTCGTATTACAGGATCATCATCCAAGTGATCGTATCACCTGGTGCTCGGACTTCTCCACCGATCAGCTGGTCAGACCGCTTGGTTCATGGACTCCATCATCGACCAGTTGATCAGACTATTCACCGGTCGCTTCTACTCAATGCTCACTTCGCCGTCAACCAGTTAACTAGACTGTTCGCCACTCGTGCTTCATCGCCAGCTACGTCGGTTACTCCTCAGCGCTCGGACGCTTTGTGCTCGAGGACTAAGTGGGCACACTTCACCGCACAAATGTCGCCAGCTACGCCAGGGACTCCTCGGTGCTCGAACCTCGCCAGCTTCACCTAGGACTCCTCGGTGCTCGTACATCGCTGCCTACGCTGGGGACTCCTCGGTGCTTGGACATCACCAGCGATGCTAGGGACTCCTCGCTCCTCGGTGCTCAGACATCGCCAGTGACGCTAGGGACTCATCACTCCTCGATGCTCGGTCATCGCCAGCGACACTAAAGACTCCTCGCTCCTCGGTGCTCGGTCATCGCCAGCGACACCGAGGACTCCTAGCTCCTCAGAGCTCAGACATCGCCTGCGATGCTGAGGACTCCTCGCTCCTCGGTGCTTGGACATTACCGCCTACGTCAGGGACTCCTCGGTGCTCGAACATCGCCAGCGACACCAGGGACTCCTCGCTCCTCGGTGCTTGGACATCACCGCCAACGCCGGGGACTCCTCGGTGCTCGGACATCGCCAGCGACGCTAGGGACTCCTCGCTCCTCGGTGCTCAGACATCGCCAGCAATGTCGGGGACTCCTCGCTCCTTGGTGCTCGGACATCGCCAGCAACATCGGGGACTCCTCGGTGCTCGGTCATCACCAGCGACGTTGGGGACTCCTCACTCCTTGGTGCTTAGACATCGCCAGCGATGCCGGGGACTCCTCGCTCCTTGGTGCTTGGACATCGCTGCCTACGCCGGGGACTCCTCGGTGCTCGGACATCGCCAGCGATGTCGGGGACTCCTTGCTCCTCGGTGCTTGGACATCGGGGACTCCGCGGTGCTTGGACATCGCCAGCAACATCGAGGACTCCTCGGTGCTCGGACATCACCAGTGATGCCAGGGACTCCTCACTCCTCGGTGCTCAGACATCACCAGTGACGTCGGGGACTCCTTGGTGCTCCCTTGGTGGTCGGATCTTGCTATGTATCATCGGTGTGCTAGCAAGCTGCTCCACGCTGTTCAGATCAGGGTGCTGATCTTGGGCAGCACATCTGGGGTCTTGATACGCGCATGTTAGATGATGTCAGCAAGCTTTCAGGCTTCTTTGACCCTGCTACAAGATTCATTCTTAATCTTCCAGTAGGCTCAGGGACTAAGTGGGCACACTTCACCTTGCGGTGAATGTGCTTGTTCTCATCTTGAGACTATGCCCGAGGACTGGCTGCCTGCTCGGCTAGTCTTCTACTTTCTAACCCTAGCACCATGCGACTACATCACCTACTATCAGGCTCAGGGACTAGCTGTGGGGGTATGGCCCCCAAGACATGGGCCGCACCATCAAAGGTGGCCCGGCCCACAAGATCAAAGCATGCACGGCGCTACTCGGCGTGCACTGCAAGACATTGTATAGTACCAAATAGGATACTTACCTTATAACCCTACCTCCTCTAGAGTATATAAGGAGAGGTAGGGGTCCCCTAGCGAAAAGGATCCACCATGATCCATCTAGATCTATCTACTACATCTCAATACAATACACTAAAGACATAGGACATAGGGTATTATGTCGATCAGACGGCCCAAACCTATCTAAATCGCTGTCTCTACGCCTTGTGTCACCATCCGATTCCTGATTACGCGCACCCCCACTAATAAATCTACTATTGCGGGATGCCCCTCAGTGGACTACCGACGATATTCTATCGACAGGGGTAGACACGCTGAGATCTAAAAGCAACACCACTATTGAGATATACATTATAGAAGTCCTCCTACAACATAGTGTAGAAGTGCTCTGAGGCACGCTCATCATGCCTCGGCAGAAACCAATTCTCAAACTGTACGAACCATAGCTGTTGCACGTGTCTGCCTATGGCTGATCTAAGGTCAAGGTGGACCACTGGAGGTGGACTCTATGGTCTAGGAGGTGGATGAGAACACCATCTCTGTGTCTAAGGCCTCAGTGACACCTAAGTGCATGTGCGACTGGAGTGTCGAAGTAGTGGCTAAGATGCCTACTCTGCCTCCTCAACCTACTCTCCCTATTGGGTGTCCTCTATCTACTCTGCCAACTATGTCTACTGCTCAGTAACCCCCTAAGTCTAACTCTCCTCTAGATGAGAGACCTTTGGAGCGTCCTCTAAGGAGATACATCGTCCTCCAAGCATGATAGTCCTAGGTGGACTACCAAGACTAGACTCAATCCTCTCGATGGTGGCCCTCTGAGCTGGTGACAACTGATCGCCTAGGTGAATGCCACCCCTAGATCCAGCTCTCTCTACATGCTCTATGGTGGCTGCCACTGTTGCTACTCTCTCTGCCTCAACATCATCTCTCTTGTGCTTCTTCTTTGTAGTCATTTTTGCCTTTCCTTTTTGCTGAGTAGTCAGGCGAGGCGGAGGCCTTGGTTCCTCATTGCTGGGACCACCCCCGATATTCTTGCAATGTGCCATCTCTAAAGTTGATGAGAATCACTGCCACTGACAAGAAACAACTGCCAAATGACACTCATGAGGCTTGGCCTCAATCCATACTCATGGGCTTGGCCCTAAGTAAAACTATCACTGTCAAATCAACCACAAGAGCACCGACTCGCTGCACAATGGAATAAATAGGAAATATAAATAATCACTATATTCATCTAGAGGTGAGAACCCAAAGAAGCAAGCAGTAGATGAGAAATTGAAATCAATAGCTTGCTACCTCATGAAATCCAATGATCCGATGACTGATAGGCAAAGGAGAGGATCATAGGGCACCACTCGAGATTGGCAAGGTTACACCTAGGGCTAGGGTTTGGTGACATGAAGTAGTGCGATGGCCGAGGAGACATTGCGCTGAGAAACCATCGGTGCGAGCGAGATGCGTGTGGTGGCACGGCAGCACAATGCAGGAAGCTTAGGTGCACGGGCTACGCGATGACGGGGGTGCAGCGGTGCAATGCAGGTGGTGGAAGTGTAGGCATAGGCATGGTAGTGGGTGAAGGCACAGGCATAGGCGCGGTGATGGAGACACTATGGTGCGTGCGCAATGCGGCAGTGGCACGGCACAGCTCGGCTGCACGAGGTAAGCGACAGCGGGGTGAAGCAGAGTAGCGCGATGGCACAGAGGATCGACAGCAGCGGCTAGGACAGTGGTGTAGTGGAGGCATAGTGGAGTTGTAGGCGCGAGCACGGTGGTGGCACGGTGGTGAGCGCGGCAAGGCAGGCGTGGGCATGGGCATGGCGAGGCAGGCATGGGTGCAGGCGTGATGACGCGGGCAGGGCGGCATGGATGCTGGGTACGAATGAGGTGAAGACAAAGGAATGGTGGCCCTCGCATGATAGAGAAGAAAAGAAATTAGAGATCCACTCAGATTCAACTAACCGGACGCACCGGTGGCAACGACAGAACGCTGCCACCCAGAGTCCGGTCGACAACAGAGAGGTCCAAAACCCCTCAAGTCACTACCGGACGCCTCTGGTGCCTCATGATCGGACACACAACAAAGTTTGGTCGATCCTGACATCTGTTTCTTTGTTTTACTAGACGCATGGCCATCTTCACCCTGGACGCTGAAGGAACACTGTTTAGCGTCCGGTTACCATTTTTTAGCAAATCTTCAAAGTTCCTTCACGCTGCCTTTTCCCAATCAAGTCCCAACTTCAATAAGACACAAATAAACACCAATTGGGACTGTTGTGAGAGACCTCTCTCAAGCCCTCAAATTTTTCAAAGTATTTTACCTTTGGCTATAATTCTTTTTAAGAAAATATTCAATAAAAGGGGCGAGGAGAAACATGTGGCCATATAATAGGGTTTAGAATCAATATAAGCTTCAAATGCTCTTCCTATTTGGGGACAAACACAGTGGGTTTCCAAAAGATAACCAAAAAGAAATGACAAAACAACACACATGCACATGCAATGCAATACTTGAAAGTAAGTCTAGTTGCTTGTCAAGTTTGATCCAAGGTTAAGCTTCTTCACATGCTTTTCGGTGGTTATCTTAACCATGTTAGACATGCCCTAAGTGCATTACTAAAAATTAAACATGTTTTATATTACAATGCAATGCAAGGGACAACACAAGCTCATTTTTAGTGAAGTTACTAAAGTCAAGCACATTGAGCTCATTCCTCAACCGACAAAATGTAGCCTCATCTAGCGGTTTAGTGAAGATATCCACCAATTGATCCTCAGTCCTTACACCTTCTAGTGATATATCATTTTTAGCAACATGATCTCTAAAAAATGATGGCGGATATCTATATGCTTGGTGTGAGAGTGTTGAACCGGATTATTAGCAAGCTTTACTACGCTCTCATTGTCACATAAAAGAGGTACCTTTTCTAGAACTACACCATAGTCTAGCAAAGTTTGCTTCATGTAAAGAATTTGTGCACAACAAGCACCCGCGGCAATGTATTTCGCCTTGGTGGTGGACAATGCCACACTATTTTGCTTCTTGGAGGACCAAGACACTAGTGATCTACAAAGCAAATGGCACCCTCTGGATGTGCTTTTTCTATCAATTTTGCAACCATCATAATCTGAATCGGAATAGACAACTAGTTGAAATCTAGCACACATACACAAACTAAACATGATGTCAGTCCTAGATGTGGTCAAATATAATAAACTACCAATCATAGAACGGTAGAGAGTTTGATCAACCGATTTACCTCTCATTTAGGTTGAGATGTCCATTAGATGGCATTAGTGTCTTGATTGGCTTACATTCATCCATTTTGAACCTCTTGAGAAGGTCCTTGGTATATTTTTCTTGAGAGATGAAAATCCCCTCTCTCATTTGCTTGACTTGAAAACCAAGAAAGAATGTAAGCTCTCCAATCATAGACATCTCGAACTGCTTTGACATCAATTCACCAAACTCTTTGTAATAGTCTTCATTTGATGAGCCAAAAATGATATCATCAACATATACTTGACAAATGAAGATCTCTCCATCAAGCTTCTTGATGAATAGTGTGGTATCGACCTTCCCAATGGTGAAGCCCTTCTCAATGAGGAAATCCCAAAGGCCCTCATACCAAGCTCTTGGGGCTTGCTTAAGCCCATATAGCGCCTTAGACAACCTATAGACATGATTAGGATATCTAGGGTCTTCAAACCCAGGAGGTTGATCAACATAGATTAGTTCATTTATGAAACCATTTAAAAATGCACTTTTAACATCCATTTGATATAATTTCATTTCATGATGCGATGCATATGCAAGGAGGATACGAATGACTTCAAGTCTTGCAACCGGTGCAAAGGTCTCTCCAAAATCCAACCCTTCAACTTGAGGAACCCCTTTGCAACTAGTCTGGCCTTGTTCCTCACAACAATGCCTTGACCATCTTGCTTGTTGTGGAACACCCACTTTGTTCCAATGACTCTTGCACCTTGTGGTCGCTCTTTAAGTGTCCAAACTTCATTGTGGGTGAAGTTGTTCAACTCTTCATGCATGACATTTACCCAATATGGATCTTGAAGAGCTTCTTCTACATTCTTTGGTTCAATGCAAGAAATAAACGAGTGATGTTCAATAAATGAAGCAAGTTTTTGAGAGCGAGTCATTACACCCTTTGAAGGACTCCCTATGATGAGATGTTGTGGATGTGCTTGTAGTATGGGTGAATTTCTTCTATCAACTACTTGAGGGGAAGGTTGTGGAGCATCAACTTCTTGAGCTTGTGCCACCATTTGATCATGGGAGACATGAGTATCTTCATTTTCTAGTCTTCCATCTTTATCATCATCTTGTGGCACATTTGATGAAGGTGGATCAATCACTTGTACATCATATTCATCATCTTTGGGCTTGATGTCTCCAACCAAAATGTTCTTCATGGCCTCCCTCAATGGTACATCACCTACATCATCAAGATTCTCATGTGCTCCTTGGGAGCCATTAGATTCATCAAATTCCACATCATATGTTTCTTCAACCAAGATGGTGGCATGATTAAATACTCGATATGCTTTGGACTTTGATGAGTAACCAACAAGAAAACCAATATCACAACATCTTTGGAACTTCCCTAGGTGTTGAAGCTTCTTGTAGATGTAGCATTTGCAACCAAACACCTAGAAGAATGATACGTCCGGCTTCTTTCCATTGAGCAACTCATAAGGGGTCTTGCCAAGAAAATTTTGAAGAAATAGGCAATTTGATGCATAACATGTGGTGTTGATAGCTTCTGCCCATAGAGCTTTGGCTGTATTGTACTCATCAAGCATTGTTCTTGCAAGTGTGATAAGTGTCCGGTTCTTTCTCTCTACTACACCATTTTGTTGAGGAGTGTATGTTGTGGAGACCTCATGCTTGATCCCTACTTCATCACAATATGCTTCAATGTTTGTGTTGTTAAATTCTTTTCTATTGTCACTTCTTATCTTCTTGAGCTCCACTTCATCATTTTGTGCTCTCTTAGCAAACTTGTTGAAACATGAGGCCACTTCGGTATTGTCATGAAGGAAGAACACCCAAGTATATCTAGAGTAGTCATCAACTATCACAAGACAATAGAGATTTCTCCCAAACTCTTATAAGTTGTTGGTCCAAATAGATCCATGTGAAGAAGCTCTAGCACTCTTGTTGTTGACATGTAAGCTTTTATTGGATGAGTGTTTGCAACTTGCTTGCCGGCTTGACATTCACTACAAAGCTTGTCTTTCTAAAATTTCACATCCTTCAAACCTCTCACCAATTCATTCTTCATTAGCTTCTTGAGTGAGCTCATCCCAACATGTGCAAGTCTTCTATGCCATAGCCACCTAAGTGATATTTTGGTGAATAAGCATGTCTTTAAGTTTGCATCTTTGGAGGTGAAATCCACTAGATATAGGTTGCTATATCTAAAACCCTTGAATATAACTTGATCATCATCTTTCTTAGATACAACCACTTCCTTCTTGATAAACAAACATTGAAAGCCAAGATCACACAATTGACCAACGGATAGCAAGTTGAAACTCAATGAAGCAACATATAGCACATTTGATATTGAATGATCATTTGATATTACAACTTTGCCCAATCCTTGAACTTTGCCCTTTGAATTATCACCAAATGTAATCCTTTCTTGACCATCTGCTTCATCATCTAGTGAGGTGAACATACGAGGATCACCTATCATATGTTGAGTGTAACCACTATCAATAACCCAATGACTTCCACTGGTCTTATAGTTCACCTACACACAAGAGATCAAGCTTGTTGTTTAGGGACCCAAACTTGATGGGGCCCTTGACTTTCTTAACTAGTGACTTTGCAACCCAAATTTGCTTAGGCCTATTCTTGTTGGGAGGACCTAAGAACATGACTTTCATCTTTCCACTAGAATCCTTTCTAAGCATGTAGTGAGCATTGAAGGCAAAAGGTCTAGCATGCTTGGGCAAGGGTGGTGGTGGTGGGGTTTGACACTCATGAGCAAAGTGACCTTCTTGTCCACACTCAAAGCATCTCTTTGGCTTAGGCTTTGACTTGTATTGTTGTTGATGTTGAGCTTGAGGTTTCTTCTCTTGATTTGCCAAGTACCTAATACCACTTCTATCCATCTTCATCACGGTGTTCATGAGTAGCTCACTTTAGAGATATTGGCCTCTTGTAAACTTGCTCAAACTGGTCTTAAGATGCTCTTTCTCCAACTTGAGCTTCTTGTTTTCTTCTCTAAGTTCATCATGATTTTTCTCCATCTTGAGTTTCTTGTTCTCTTCTATAAGCATCTCATTTTCAAGAGCTATATCATAATCATTGTCAAGATTCTCTATCACAATTGTGTTGGTGGTTGATAGCTTTTCAAGATCTTTCTTGAGCTTTTCATTCTCATTCTTGAGCTTGACATAATCATCATAGTTGTCGGAGTCAACCACTTTCTTGCCTTTGCTACTAGAACCTTGCTCAATGCTCTCAACAAACAAGTCATCACATGATGTAGCTATATCAATCTTAACAACATTGTTAGTAGCATCATGTGGTTCATTGAATAATAACTCATGAGAAAGAACAAGATTGTCATGATTAATCTTGAGATTGGTGTACTCTTCTTTTAGCAAATTGTAACTAGTGGTGAGCTCATTATGTATCCCCTCAACTTTATCATATTTTTCTCTAAGCTCCTTTTTAGAGGATTTGAGCTCCTTGAGTTTGGATGACACAATTTTATTTTCTTCTCTAAGCTCAACACTAGCTTTTTAGCTATGTCATACTTTGCTAAGAGTGAGTCCTTCTCAAATTCTAGCTTTTCATTTTTAGCTCTCATCTTTCTAATGATTTTAGTATATTGGTTTAGCAACTTGACAAGATCTTCATAAGCGGGTGATTCAAATTCTTCATCACTATCACTACCACTTTCATCATTGCTAGCATTATCATCACCACTACTATCATCATCATTTTGTACCTTTTGTTCACCCTTGGCCATAAGGCATAGGTGTGTAGAGAATGATGGCGGCAGTGTCGGTGAAGATAGTGAAGAATCAATCACAAGAGCGGCCACCTTCTCATTCTTATTCTCACTTTCATCATCGGATGAGCCACTTGATGATTCAATATCCATGAGCCAATCACCAACAATGTATGCCTTACCATTCTTCTTCTTCTTGTGAAATTCCTTCTTCTTGCCATCCTTCTTCTTGTATGGCTTGTCTTCTTCTCATCATCATTTTCATCACTTGAGTCATCTTTCTTGCCCTTGTACTTCTTCTTGTACTTGTCTTTCTTAGGTTTGGGGCATTGATGAGCTAGATGACCAAGTTCTCCATAATTATAGCAATCCATTTTGGAGATGGGTTTCCTTCTATTACTAGTGAAGAATTTCTTCTTCTTGCCATCAAACTTGACACCATTCTTGTTTAGCTTCTTGAGCATCTTGGGAGTTCTTCTCACCATGAGAGCAAGACTTGCATCATCAATCTCATCATCACTTGAGCTATCATGATCAACTCTTGCTTTGCCCCTTTTTCTTGACTAGCCTTGAATGCCAAATCTTTCTTCTTAGTGGAAGAAGAGCCATCTTGTGGAGTGATGTGCATGTACATCTCATGTGCATTGATCTTCCCCAATATTTGAGTTGGTGTAGTGGTGGAAAGATCACATTGATGAAGCACCATCACAATATGCCCATATTTGTCAATGGGGAGGACACTCAAGATCTTTCTCACAATATCGGAGGGTTGGATTTGGTGAGTCCATGCCCATTGACTTCCTCTACAAGAACATTCAAGCATGAATACATCTTATTGGCACTTTCTCTAGGAAGCATCTCAAATGAATTAAGCTTTTTCATCACAAGGTGATATCGTTCCTCATGCTCACTCTTGGTTCCCTCATGGAGTGCACAAATGTCTGACCATAGTGCATGGGCGTCTTTGTGGTTCTACACATGGTTAAAACCATCCTTGCAAAGGCCTCTAAAGAGGGTGTTTCTAGCCTTTGCATTCCACTTCTCGTAGTTAACCTTATCTCCTTAAAGGTTGGCGGGATCCTTAGGTTTTGGGAAGCCTTGTGAGGCGGCTCTAAGAACTCCAACATCTAAAGCCTCTAAGTATGCCTCCATGCAAATTTTCCAATAAGGAAAATCATCTCCCTCAGAGATAGGAGGGGGTCCATCTCCTTGGGACATCTTGCTCTAGGTGGTTAAGCCTAATTTAGGGAGCATGAGGCTCTGATACCAATTGAAAGAATCAAGATGGCCAAGAGAGAGGTGAATTGGGCTAATTCTAAATTTTTGCAATAATTAAGCCCTACACTTAGCCTATTTCACCCCTTGTGTCTAGAATGTGTTTCTATTGTTCTCCCATACAAAAGTTTTGCACCCTAGGTTACAATCTAACTCTAGCATGGCAATTCTAGGAATGTAAAGATATGAAATGAATTGCTCAAATGTAAATGCTTAATGTAAAGAGAGGGAAAGGAACACGATGATGTTTTCTTGAGGTATCAGAGAGTCACCACTCCCCACTAGTCCACATTGGAGCACCCGCGCAAGGGTGTAGCTCCCCCTTGATCCACACAAGGATCAAGTGCTCTCTATGGGCAGATTCTTTGACACTCCGTCATGGTGAATCACCCACAACTGCTCATAACTTGACTTGGGTTATCCATAAGCTCCACCAGATGATCACCAAGCTCCCAATCACCACCGAGCCGTCTAGGTGATGGTGATCACCAAGAGTAACAAGCACAAACTCTCACTTGACCAAGACAAGTCTAATGAGAATGGTGGATGCACACTTGCTACTCCCTATGCACTAATGAGGTCCTTAATCTTGGATTATCAAATCTTAGTCACCCCACTAGGCTCTTGCTCTCCCTTGCACTCCAAAGATGTTTCTTAGCTGAACAAATGGGTAAGAGACCTCCCATGGATGAGTGGAGTAAGTATTTATATCCCCTCATTCAAAACATAACATTTGGAGGCTGAGTCATCACTCTGCGGGCTGATTAGACGCTCCAGTCAGGGTGACCAGATGCTTCGGTCAGTTGTACCCGCCACTATGTTAGAGAGAGCCATTAAGCTCTAACCGGACTCTGACTAGCATCTAGTGAGCACCTACTGGTCATGTTCGGTCAAGAAAAAGGCTCTCTAGAACCTCTCTGGAGTAGACTGGACGTAGGCACCCCAGCGTCCAGTGCTCCTCCACTCAGCATCCGGTCCGTACCAGATGACTACAATTGATTGACCGGACTCTAACCAGCATCCGATCAGCACCCACCGGGCATGTCCGGTCAAGAAAAAGCCTCTCTAGAACCTCTTTGGAGTGGACCGGACATAGGAACCCCAACATCCAATGCTACTCCACTCAGCATCTGGTCAGTACCAGATGACTATAGTTGATCAAATGAACTGACTGGACTAACCTCCAACATCCGGTCACAACTAGACTAGCATTCGGTAAGTCATTTGACCCTCCATTCACTTCCAACTCGAAATCCTATGTGAATGAAGTTGACTCCAATTGATCTTAGGTCTATTCTTGAGCTACCTAGTGCTTGGTTTGACAAGTGTGCACCACACCTAATCCACTAGACTCACCTAGGTCAAGCTACTAGTCCATACCCCCCCTTAATAGTACGACCAAAGGAAAGACAAAGTCCTAAACTACTCTAAGTGTCTCTTCAACTCCAAATGACACTTAGAACTAGTCGTCCTTAACCTTGTCATCCATCCTTTAAAAACTAAAGCAATTTCCATCGACAGGGGCATGACAACCATGATTGCCCAATCAATTTCCATTACCATGACCTAACTCAAATTGCCTCTGCAAAACACACGTTAGTCATAGTAATCTCATGTTCTCATTAATCATCGAAACCCAACTAGGGGCCTAGATGCTTTCAGCTGCTGCATGCAAGTTGTTTTGATTCTCCTGGGTTAGGGCATCCCTATGGCATATCGGTACAAATTGTTGAAGGCATGCATGTACTTGGTAAGGGTCTTGGTCCCTTGTGTGAGTCTCATGAACTCGGCTGCTTTCATACGCATCAGCCCCGGGAGAATGTGATGTCCCCTAAAGGCTAACTTGAACTATTCCTAGGTGACCTATGTGTTTGTAGGTAGAGAAGATGGGAAATGGGTCCACTATATCCCTACCGGTCCCTGTAGTTGATGAGACACATACTCAGCCTTTTGATGCTCAGTAACCTTCAATGGATAGAACTTTTGCTCTATCGTGTTAAGCCACTGATCCGCCTGGAGCAGTTCTTCTTCCTCTTTGAAGATAGGAGGCTTAGTGTCTTGAAAATCTTTGAACGAACTATATTGATTTGGTTCTAGCCCTTGATGTTCCTGACGGGCATGAGCGGTGTTCTGTGCAATGAGGCATAGTGTATCCTCCATGGCTCTATGATTACCTAGGAACTATGCGAAGAATTCATTCGCAGATGGTGATGGCGGTGGTGGTAAATCACCATCATTGCCACCTTGACTAGTGCCTGCCCAGCACGAGTGCGAGTCATCTACAAAATTGCAACAATAAGTGATTATTGGTTGATGTCAAGAGATTGTAGATGAATTGTGCAATCATGCCAAACTAAAATTACTAGAGAGAATCTTAAATTCACGCAATAAAACGTAGGCATAATAATTCATTCTCGCAACATGACATCACCAATTTGATCACTTATCGTGCTCAAAACGCGTTAACATGCATGTCATATTTCACCAGTAAAACAAAAACTAGAATTTCATTAAAGTTCAACCCATAGTGAAACGACATGCAAAGTGCCAATATTACACCAAAGTCATGTCATGAATACTGAAATTCAAACTACAAGTCCATTACATAAATAGCAGGGATACAACTATATCTTCAAACTAGTCACTTAACGGTTCTACTCTTCAGCGTACTCACTGTCGAGGTCGGAGATAGCATCATCCTCATCCTCTAGATCCACTTCTTCTTCCTCCCAACCGTCATCTTCAACTAACATCTCTAGAAAGTTTCACTCCCAGCTGATGCTGCCATCTGTACCAACAAAATGGTGCAACTCTCATGAGAACAACGTTATAATAGAAAAGAGTTACTTAACCGAATAAGAAACTTATAAGGGGAGGAACAATGCAAGTGTGTAATGAATGATTGCTCATGATGCATGTACATTTCATACGTCCTCACAAACTTAGGAAAATTAAACTTCTAACGACATACTCAGTGGCATACATGCGTTCTCTCATATATAACGTAGCTAGTCAGGCTACACATTTCACTGTTAGTGTACCTACACAAGAATTTCATTTCAGCCCAACCCCACAAGTATATATGCAGAAATAAATAAAAAACTAGGCTCTAGGTTGCAATCTAAATACTTCCATATATATACCCATATACATACTTCTGTATCAAAGCTACCCGAAAGTAAATACGTCCCATATATACATATAAATATGCATATACAGTCGTATCAAAGCTAACCCACAATTACCTCTGTATATATATGAGACATATATATATACTTTAGTATCAAAGCTAACTCTCCCCATTAGACCGCACGCTCACAACTTGCGATCATGCCACTGTGATGTTGAGTGGGATCTTACCTTGGGCATATAGGCATTTGATCCATATATTACCACTCAAGTGAATGGCATCCATACAATAGCATGCCGTGTGGATGACGAAAATAAAAACCTCCAAGTTAGTACTTAATTAGCCACCTAAAATCCTTAATTGGGCATAAAAGAAGTGATCATTGACACACTTGAGATTCAAACTTTAGGTTTAAACACCTATATATATATATATATCAGTTGCCAAAAATGGTTTTGGAAAAACAAAAACCTTTGTTTTAAATATACATGTGGCAACTAATGTTGAATCTTGCTCTAATGCCAGCTATAGTAGAACCATCCAATTTATAAGAGTACAAGTACAATGGTAGCCTGCAAGCGGTCACACTATCATACTTGAGCCCATATAAACCTGGTAGTCCATTGAGTACCACGAAGGGTCTCGATTAACCATCAGCATACAACCAAGATCGTACATGATTCAACATACATGTCACACGTTACATAAAGTTCACAAATACAGTCCCATACATTAGAGTACGATTAAAAATTATTACAAACCAAGTCAGGTAAAATAGTAGCAGAAGCAAATAGAGTTTGAAACCAATGTCTCCATCATTGTTCAAACATGATGCCAGCTCATGATCACAATTCCACAAAAGCATAATAGAGGGATTAACGAGAAACACCTTGCCTAGGGCCCTACTCCTCATCCACGGTGGGACAGAAGTAGTTCTTATAGTAGCCATAATACATCGTATTATCTGCAACAATGGAAAATAAACCCAGAGTACAAGAAGGTACTTAGCTAGACTTACCCATCATAAACCAAAATAAAGTGACTCCAAGGATCATGCAAGGCTTTATAAGTGGAGCTAGCTTGACAACACTTTGCTTATAAAGCGACTAATTTAGTTGTACATTCATAATCCAGTCATCAAGTTAATTATAGTTATTCATCTCTAGATTAGCAACTAATCTGTGCCAAGCATGTGGTATATCATTTAGTAGCATACAATAGTAACCATAGCTGGTGTAGTAATTCCATGTTCATCATAACCATCATTCCATAATATAGTTACTATGATATTGGGGCTAGCCAAGTTTCTCATTGTCTAGGACAGACGACGATTTGAATCAATTTCAACTAGCTAGGAATTTAATCCTAACACAAACCTAGGTCTACCAGTCATGGTAGCCTTAGGTCACCTTTGGTATAACTCAGGTCCACATTTCATAGGTTCGACTAATGCCGCACAATTAGGGACAACCAGCTATCAAGACGATTAGGACTACCCTACCCTTGGGCTCATGTCTAGCTCCGCACACATCCTTACTACCATCTAGAGTGCGCACTCTAACAGAACAGGGCCTGGCCTGAGTTGAGCTACTTGGCTTCACGGTCAGAACAAGTTATCCAACCAGCTAAGTGAGAGGCATGTGTTCAATCTCGGCAAAAGTACCAACAATAGTACGGTCCTTAATTGGCACTATTTACACCAAAATCTAGAAAGAAGAAAGCGGAAACTCGAATCTTCTAAGATTGTATTATCAAAGAATCAATCAGATGTGAATCGATATCGACTGGTTTTGATGTAGTGTCAGAATTGGCTATTTTATAGATGATGTCAGCAGACAATTTCAATGGACTACGTACGGATGGCATCAGGGAAAATATGTCAGACTCTACAAAAAGGAAAAGATTAGAGTCCAAGTTATTTTTAAGTTAGGAATGTTTTCTTTTGTTCTAAGAATTGTAATGAGTCATATTTGAGTATGATTCATGTTTAGATTCCGGGTATAAATATTGGACCCCGGTTATTGTAAAGACATGAACAACCAACCAATACAATTACTTTTTTTGGCTTCATGCTAACCCTTAGGAGCAGGAGTACTATAGATCTCAATGAGTTCTTCAACAAGCAGGGCTGCATTGACTGATCAACCTTTAGCTTGTCTGTGAGTACCATCATGGCTTATATTATGCTTGTAAAGCTACATCAACAGATTGATCTTTTATGAGTATAGTATAAGTTAGTTTTTGATTTGTATCATTGTTCATAAGGCTGCATCAACTGATTAATCTCTTATGGATCATAATATAGATCAAAGTTATCGATCTTGTGTTAAATAACTTGTTGTTTAATATAATATCACTAGTTATCGAATCTTCTAAGATTAGTAAGATTTTTTTGGCTATTCTTGGTTGATTCACCAGTTATCAATCTTGTTATAATTAATGTTCCATTAATCATAACAAATCATCTGATTGAGATAGAGATAGATCGACATCATATCATCATAATTGGTCATCTTCTAGTCTGGTCACACTTTGAATCTCATAATTGATGGCTTAATTCTGCTAGATCGGTTGTTTTACCTCTATTCCAATCAAGCATAGTATGCATTCAAAGACATTTTTTCAATCTTGGGTGAACTCACTAGTTAATGAGATCTAATCTAATGACACCACCATAGCTACATCACTAGTAAGACTTTAGATTAGAGATTATCGATTAGTGGTTTTGTTCATGATCGAGATATGTACTTTGTTTGTTTGCTATGCATGCATCGGCTATTTTAGCCGATTCGCCTGTCCCTTCACACATATAGCATGTTTTTTATGAACCTATCAATATAAAGATAGTTTTATGGATTCTTCGGATTTAGTTTGTTATCATTATCATAGTTCTATCAATCCGGTCGAACCTCACTATTGATGGTAATAGATTAGATTTAGAGTGTTTGTAGATTCATTTGTATGAGACAGTCGATTTGTTCACATGTTATATCTTTCCTTGTTAAACTTATCGGCTTAATGCTTTACACTGGTTATATCCATCTAGCCTACGATGTTACTTATATCTAGGTGCATTGTACTTATTATCATAAATCAATTATGACCCACGAACATCATAGTCCTTAATAGTCAATTTCTCCTCGTATCGGCTATTTAGTTGATTCTCCTATTTGGCTGCTCTCGAAGCAGCACACTTGGAACTGTCTGGGTAAAACCGGCATGTTCCACCCTAAACTACTGATAAAACTTCCTCTTCTTGTCAATTGCAGGTCAAATTGACTAGCATGCTTTTTGGGATTTTTAGGATCGACTGGTCCTATTATGAAGCCAAGCAAGATCTACAGGTTGACCTCGCTCAGATCGTTCTGGCTTGCTGTGGATCAGGCACATCGCCACATTTTTGCATCAATAGGCACAGATGGAATCACATGGGTCAACCTACATGTAGACTCCGCCCAACCTCTAGTTACATTATCCCATGGTTTTGTTCCACGATAGCAAAATAGCCAACCGTGCTTCGGTATCCACCTATATCTCACCGGTGATAGGAAATCACCCGACTTCTACCGGTCTAAGCATGGCTAAGCATATATTCAATCCTAGACCTACATAGGGTTAAAGGTATATTTATCTGGACAAGGTAGTTCTATGCATCAAGTGTTTCCAATTCAACTCTTATAACCTAATGCATCAAACATAAAGGACTCAAGTGATATTTTGTAAAACATGGGAGGCTTAAAATGCTCTAGGGCTTGCCTTTGAGAAAAGAAGTTGGCCTATGGTCTGGGCACTCGGGTAAGTCTTCAAGAGTTTGCTCCTCTCCTTCTAGAGCTATGGCCTGAGGTGCCTCCTATTGTTCCTCTAGCTCTTGTTCGAACTCCCACAAAGTTATCCCTTCGGGCGATCCTATATGCATGAGCACAGAATAAGATATCATGGATGCATATATAATGACATGTATAATGTGATATGATGTGATGAATGCATCCTCATAAATGTTCCTAGTAGCATTACATTAAGGTGATAACAAGTTACATTTTATTTTACTGAGTAGGTACATATCTCTTCTCTAGTAACTTAAACAAACACTTATGTAAATTATTTTCTGGACTACAAGGCAATAGTCAATTGTTTTGATCATAATTGTAGTTATACACATCAAAATAATATGTTTGTGGACTTTATGGAAAGCTTATGAAATTTTCTACAGCTTTCTTTTAATCATCTTAAAGTGATTCAGCAGTTATCTAGGTCAAACAAATTAATCTTTTAGATCTATCTAGAGAGCAAGTATTTCTGATAGTAGACTTCTAACAACCATAATTCTTAAACCATAAGACCTATGACAATGAAAATGTAATACAAGGTATATAAGTAAGTGATCTACAACTTTGTTATTAACAAGTTTTATAGAAAAGACCATTATTATCATGAAATTATCACCATAATAGAAATTATACATGCAGCCATCTAGTTGATTTATAAAGCAATAATTAACTAATTGCATACAACAAATTACTTCTAAGCCTAACTAATAACATCAATAGATCATATGCATCACAAGCACCACAGAAAACATCATGGTTAAACACAACTAATTTATTTATTTTTATTTATTAATTTCCTTAGATAATAAGGGGATTTACAAAGTAAATATTTCTAGTGCTCAATAAATTCTAATAAAATTACAGTAGGCTACACATGACCCTAATAGTCTACTATATAAATTTCATACCATTTGGATAAGCGTAGCTACCTCTACAAAAATGACAAGTTACATATGCTTATTTTAGCAAAAATAGTTTAGCATAGTGAAAAGTGTCAAGAAATAGATTTAATATTTTTCTTACTTTCCTCCTATAATGAGAATAGTGTGTAAAAATTTGTATGATCATATGTTATGTATTTTTACCCCATTTAATTTTAGTACAAACTAGCAATTAATTAGGATTAAATATGAAGACCATATTTCAAGTATGCTGATTATAGGTTTAGTATTTTTCCTAGCTAGAGCATGTCAACACAATACTAACAAAATTGGAATCATAATTTTATCACTTTCCTAGCTCAAGTTATGCAATTTACAAGATAGAAACTATTTTAAAAGCACTTATATTGCTCCATTTAATTCTCCTAGAAAAATACCATAAACAGTAGATTTCATATTTTTATCAAATAGTACACTTCAATATGAATCTAACAAAATTTGGTTCACCCCATTTGGATACTCCTAGCTCTAGATATGAATTTTTGAAGTTTGTATTCAAATATATGAAAATAATTCAAAAACAACTAAACCCTAACTGCTAGGTGCATCGGTCTATACACCCCGCTGTGACTGACGTGTGGGTCCCATAGTCAACCTAGCCCCATGCATCAGTGAGGCCGAGGCAGAGGCAACAGTTGACTGGCAAAAAGCTCATCGACAACGAGGTCATCAACGGTAGCGTCACCCCCGACATGTTTGCCAACTCAATCTACATCGACCGGTACCCTAGGTTGGCTTAGAGACTCACCGAAGCTAGCTCGACGGTGGCCATGGTGGCTTGGTGACGACGCACGGTGGTGCTTCGGGCGTCTTCGGTGGTGACAAGCTTAGGTGAGCATGGCTACAGTTCAAGGGTGACCTAGCAGAGTTCTAGGGTTTGGATTGGGGTCTAGGCTAGCGCTAGTGAGGCATGGCCGCATGCATGGCAGCACGGTGGTGGCATGGTGATGTTCTAGTGGGAAAGGTGATGCAAGCGTGCATCCGTCTTCCCCGTGAGCTTCACCATCCTAAGGCTAAACCCTAACGCCTAACTATGAGAGAGAATGGCGACCGAATAGGCGTGACCATGATGACATGCATGGTGACAGTGCTCTTTGACTCACGACGGTGCGGCTCATGTTCCGGCACCGGTGACATGGTAGCAGCTCCATGAGCTATGGCTATAGCTTCTAGGACCTATGACAAAGATGAATCAATAGAGAGAGATTGGAGGAGCAGTGGATAGGGCTGGCCATGGTAGCTCGGAGCTCAGTAGTGGTTCTTGGCCATGGTAGCCACAGCAATGGCCCGTAGGCCTTTACCTTGGCATGAACTAAGGCAATGGTGGGTCGGTGAGGTGGAGGAGGTGATGGCCGAGCGGTGAGCACAAGCAATCGAATAATGGCGTGGTTGTGGTGGCGAGCGAGCGTGGCAGAGCTCGACAACAATGGCAATGGTGCTTGGTTTTGCTCTAGCATGGTGAGAGCGGGAGCGAGAGTGAGGCAGAGAGAGTGAGCGTGAGTGAGAGAGAGCAGTGGCATCACACATTTTTGCTACCCGCCTTGGCCTAACACATGGGCCCAACATCCATGAATAGCATCCACATAGCGGCCACAGCCTAACATTGGTTGGCCATGACGTGCGCGCACGATGTCAGTTCAGACACCACTGAACTCGACTAACGAAGCAAGTTCAAGCGATCAGTCCTCCTAATCCATGGTGATTTAGCAAAAACTTCCTTAACAAAAAATGTAGAGCTACGTGAGTACTACAAGATTGCTTAAAGGAGTTTTATCTAATTCGTAATGGTTTTCAAACTATAAGGCTCCAAAGTGGGCTACACTGAAACTGAAAACAGCTTCAAGACAGCGAAATTTCAAGTTTTGAAAACAACATTTTGTTGATACTTGTGAGCTCTATTTGACCATGTTAGACACTGAATTAGCTCATGACCCTTAAATAAAGTTTGTTACCCATGATGTGAACTACAACTTTTTATTTAGGTCACATAGCCATGCAAGCTCTCTAAACTATTGTTCAGCTTTAGTCAAACTAGTATCATCAAAATGGCATTTCAAATGAAACCAACACTTAGAAGTAAATTTGGTCTATGTCATGAATACAAAAATTGTTCTATTTACCATCCTAGATGCATCTAAGGTGTTTTTATGACCTCACAACCATTTCATACCTTGGCCATACATGATTACAAGTATATGATATACCTAATCAACATCACATGTGATAATGTATAAAGAATGAAATGAAATTTCATATGCTCATGCTCATGAATGAATGGATGATGCTTGTGCTCATGAAATGAAAATGCCAAATGCAATGCTTAACACTGGGATGATACATTGAACGCCGCTGAGTTGGGGTGGTCAAGTAGTTTGGCACTCAGGAGGAGGGGCGGTGATGAGGAACAGCAGCACTAAGGTCTAAAGAGGAGAAAGATATGGTGGGGAGCGTCCTTTGTAAGCAACTCTATCAAACATAGAAATGCAAAATCCTACCAAACTTTGTAAATATGCATGGGAGTGATGCGTAGGACTCATGCGTGGGCTTGGAAATTAACGAAAATGGTAGTGAAGGCTACCAACAATGATGATCAGGAGATGTTAGCACCTACCAATGATGGACGTGTCATATGGTCTGTGAAATCTAAGGCGCACAAATGGAATGTTCAAGTCACAGCAAACAGAGATGAACTCAAAGTAATAACTACTAAATATTATGAATTTTTTTTATTCAGAATGCAAATGCATGTTACAATCGATGTCCTCTACATCCACCATGGCCAAGACACCATCGCCCATGGTAGAGAACTCACCGATTAGGTTCTAGCGCTACCGATAGCTCGTCTCTCCATGCGATAGCAGGCAACGCCGTCCGCATGCTTTGTAACTAAAACAGCTGATTAGGTGGCCATGTCTAGCTGCTCCACCAACGTGAGGACATCATCCGCCCCTCCTGTCATCATCATCGGAGATAGCCGGAAGCGGGGTATTGGCTCTCTAAAAGCCCTAGTTTGGTTTTGGCTAATTGATGAAACCTATTTGGACTAATCTTTGCATCTAAGTGTGTGACTAGATAGGATGGTCCAACCCAAGTGAAGGAGCTAGGTGGCGCTCATGGATGGAAATGACCACATGAAATAAAGTCCATGGTGGTGGTGTGGACATGTGATGATGATCAAGCTCCGGGACATGGAAAAGAAGAAAGAGAAAAACAAAATGGGCTCAAGGCAAAGGTGATATCCATAGGGCCATTTTGTTTTCAGTGATCGAGACACTATAGAGAGTGATGAGGACATCACTACTTCGAATGTACTCGCTGATCCTCCAACCATCATGCAAGGTCCAATGACCCGGGCTCGAATGCGTCAACTCAATTTAGAGGTGAGCTCGTTCTTAAGCGATCCTTTTCATACTTTTGAGAATAGACTACTACCTAATGATATTATCTTACTTAGGAACATTGGAGAGGGTCATGAGGGACTTAGAGGATGTGGTGGAGGTGATGGTGACCAGCAAGGACGTCCAACAGAAACCGGAGGCCCGATCCAACATGATTTCGAGTCTATCTCGGCCTCTAGGACCAGTCTGCCTTAAACTGGTCACCCAAGACGCATCCGGACTCCATTTTTGACGATCCACATATGGTTGGAAAGATAATTTTATAAGAAATCTAATACAAGTGGTCTCACATCAAAATCCCTTCAGAATCAACAGAAATCATCGAAACAAGTTAGCGTCTAGAATCTGCCAGGGTGCTACGACACCATCTTTTGGTCCGTTGGACCGTGTATCGTGTTTGGGCCCATTAGGGGGCGCGTCCAGGGTAGGCAATGACCCTAAGACCTTTATAATCATATGCCACCACCGCTATTAGGTTTTGGATTTTGCTTAGATTAATCTGTCAAGAACAGTTTCACTGTTCATCGGTTTGTGTGACCCCAACTTCGTGAGATTAATCATTCATCTGCAATTTGGTTGCTTTCTTTCTTGTTCTTGCTTGTGTTCTTCATTGCACAGGCAGGGGTTAGCCTTCTTGGCAAGGTCAACCAGATCCGTGTCTTGGTTGATAACCAGAGGAGTTGTGGTACTAAGATTTCAGGGTTTGATCTTTTGATCTGAAGCCGGATCAGTGTGTCATTCTTCGCCACAACGATAGTTATCTCTACCTAATGGAAGATCGGGATCCCCATTCCCATTAAGTGGTAATCAAAGCTAAGGTATACCATTAGGTTCACATTTATCCCTTAGTTTTGAGTGTTTCGCATTCGTCCCATAGTCTAGTGCCATACTTATTTTTTTCCTGTCCTAGAACCTTCCGTGCCATAGCCTTTGCATATTTCAGTTTTAGAGTCCGTCGTGTTGAGTTTGTGTCCTAGTCAAGGTCTTATTGCTAGTTAGGTCATGTTAGAGTCTAGTTCGTGTGTTTTCCCCCATCATTTCCATCAAATCTTTGCTTCGGTGATCAATTTTGCGCACATTGTTCCTGTTTTGTCCTCTAATTCGGAGCCAATTCTTAAAACTGGTCTCATTTTCACATACGAACTCGGATTTTGACATTCCATATATCAAAATTGATAAAAAAATTTCAAATCTGTCCATCCTCATGTTGTTAGGGTCAGAGAATTTTAATTTGGTCAAAAACTGGTCACAAGATCCTTTTTTCGTGGTCACAAGCTTTTTGTCGTTTTTGAGCACATCTTTTGAAATTTTCACAGGCCACGTCTTTCACTTGTTTAGGCTCATATTTTTGTGGTTACTTCTTTTGTGCTCCTAAGTGAAGGAAAAATATCAAAAAAAAATAAAAAGAAAAGTTGAAATTTTCCAAAAAAACAACGATAGCCCAAAAAATAGAAAAAAGAGAGGGGCAAAAGAGGAACAATATCTAGAGGAGCACATAGAGAAGGCCAAAGTGAGCTGTGTTAGCGTGTGTTGTCTGGTTTCTTGTTTGTGTTGCTGTTGCCATCCACCATACTTGTTTTTCACACCCCTGTCACCTTGCTATCCACCATACTTGTTTGTTACACACCTGGTACTTGGAACATTTTAGACCAGCAATGAGAACAAGTACTTTGGACTATAATTTAGCATTACTTTCTATTACTGACTTGTGTGCCAGATATACATATTATTCTTTGTGTGCCTTCCAAGCTCCACAAACTCTTTAGATCAGTACAAAAAAGGGCCTTGCAATCTCGGTACCACTGCCTCACAGGTATCACAAACCAGCCACCGGTTGTACTGCCCACTGCTTGTGTTGGTAAGAACTTTGTAAGAGCTTGGTAAGACGCTTCCACTTGCTATGAAAAGTGACACCACTGCAACGCAACCAGGGTTTATAGTACCGGTAAGAAAAAAAATTCGGTCCCCAGCGATAAATACAAAATTTTGGAAATTTTGAAAATATTGGTTCAAATTTAAATAAATTTAAATTGAGTTTTAAACAAATTTGGCATCATTTCACTAGAAAAACTCTATAATCCATCATCCATCATAAATTTATATAACATCGATGAAATAACATAATATATCATAGAAGTAGAGCCGTGGTAATACAGTGTGCTGACGGTGGGCGAGCTGCATATACTAGTGCCATCCAATGTGTGAGTGAGAAAATTAAATAAATTTGAAGAAATTTAGGGCTTTGATAAGACTAGATGATATGGAGTGTCATTTTAGCATGGTTTGGTGTAATTTTAGAGTGAAAGATGAATTTAACCAAAAAATTTTGACCAATACAAAAAAAATTCGAACCTCAGCGAAAAAGGCGATATTTCAGAAATTTCGGTGATATTTCACCGAAATTGTAAACCCTGACTGCAACCATGTAGTCATTTGGTAGGGATAACTTTCACCATTTATTCCTGTTTTTGTGTCTACAATGGCAGGATATGAACAGACTGGAGATAACAATCCTAAGGGTTTCAACGAGTGTGTCAGCCAAGAGCAACTGCAAGCTATTATAGAGGATGCCCAAAAAAGGATGAATGAGGCCATCAGGAAGGCCGTCATTGACGCACTCATTGAACTCAACATTGGCAACAGCATGGAGAGATTGGACAAACGAATTTCCACGCTAACCGACAAGGTTATTGAGTTGGAAACCTTTGTGGCGGGCAATAACGACGTCTCCGACAACAACACCGATGGTCTCTTGCTAGAAGACACGGTGCATGATGCTAGTGGGAACATAGATCGAGTAGCCTTCTGACAAGCAAGATTACATCGATGTCTTCGTCGCAACACGATAGGTATGGGTGGTGTCCACCACCATCAAGGTAATAATCACCGTATGCCCGATGATCCTTATGCTAAGATTAAGTTCACAATACCATCTTTTTTGAGTCATTATGATGCTGAGGGATATCTTGATTGGGAGATGATAGTAGAACAAAAGTTTAGCGCCCACCTTGTGCCTGAGCATCATAGAGTTCGACAAGCTACTAGTGAGTTTAAGGATTTTGCCATTATTTGGTGAAATGGGCTAGCTGCACAGGATGCTTTACCTTGTTCGTGGGAAGAACTTAAGGTAACTATGTGTGATCACTTTGTACCTCCTTCTTATCATAGAGACTTGCATAAGAAATTGATGCATTTAGAACAAGGAGATAAATCTGTATAGGATTACTATGGTGAGCTCCAAAAGGGATTGATGCATTGTAGTGTTGTCGAGGGGAACGAAGATTCATTTGTCATTTTTATTTGGGTTTGAGGCATGAGATTCAGGACATTATTGATTATAAAGAATTTAACACTGTCAACCAGTTGTTTCAGTTTGCTATACTTACAGAAAAGGAATTGCAGGGGCGTGAACAGCAAAGCAAGAGCAAGGTCAGTACCACATACACACCATGATTGGCACCATCTTTGGGGCTGACCAAGCTAACCACTTTTTAGCCACCACCACTAGTGAGCAAATGACCAATAGCCTATAGAGTTTCCGCTACACCTAAGGCACCTCCTGCACGACCTTTAGATTTAGGTAAAAATTCTTTACAGGTGCCTACCAAGAGTGCCTCATCCGTTGCATCGATGGGACACACTTTGGGCATTCAGTACCACCACTGCCATGGCATTGGCCATGTGCAGAAGGACTGCCCAAGTTAGTGGGCATATATTACTACAGAAGATGGTTACATCAGCACCTCTGACATTAACGATGAAGAAGACCAAGATGCAGATGAGGAGGATGGTGAAGTCCTTGGTGATGAGGCCACGGTGGCCTATAGGAGCATCATTGTACAGTGGGTGCTCAGCTCACAAGTACAGCAACCTGAGAAGCTACAACGCCATAACTTGTTCTAGATTTTCTTCATTATTAGCAACCGTCGAGCACGTGTCATTATTGATGGAGGTAGCTGCAATAATTTGGTGAGTTCTAATTTGGTCAAGAAGCTTGGCTTGACCACATGGCCGCGCCCACGTCCATACCATATTCAGTGGCTAAATGATTCTAGAAAAGGAAAGGTAACACAAACTTGTAGAGTTTCATTTTCTATTGGTTCTTATGCTGATTCTGTTGATTGTAATGTGGTACCAATGCAAGTCTGTTCACTCTTATTGGGTCATCCTTAGGAACATGATAATGATGCTACACACCATGGTAGAAGTAATAAATATACTTTTGTCCATAAAGGAAAGAAAATTACTTTGGTACCTTTGATCCCTGCTCAAATTGTACAAGCTGATAGAGAACGCGCTACTAGTTTGAATGATGTTCAATCTAAAAATCAGCAAGTTGCTAATTCTATTCTCCCACCTAAAAAGGATAAGTCTACATCTAATTCTAAGGCCAAGGGGATTAAATTGAAGGGTGGTGTTATGCTTGTAACAAAATGTGACTTTGCTGAAATTTCTGATGATGATATTTGCTATGCTTTGGTATGCAAATGAGCTATGTTTTCGCTTGATGATATTGTTAGCTCGGTGCCTCCTGCTGTCACTAACCTTTTGTAGGAGTATGAGGATATTTTTCCAGCTAAGATACCCCGGGGTTGCCACCTATGAGAGGGATAGAGCATCAAATTGATTTGATTCTGGGAGCAACCTTGCCCAACTGAGCTGCCTATCGAACCAATCTCGAAGAGACTAAGGAAATTCAGTGGCAAGTCCAAGACCTTTTGGACCATGGGTATGTATGTGAAAGCCTTAGTCCTTGTGTTGTTCCTATACTTTTGGTTCCTAAGAAAGATGGAACTTGGCGTATGTGTGTTGATTGTAGAGCCATCAATAATATTACTATTCGGTATCGTCATCCTATTCCTAGGCTAGACGACATGCTTGATGAGTTGTGTGGTTCTATAATTTTCACCAAGATTGACTTGCGAAGTGGCTACCACCAAATTAGAATGAAACTTGAAGATGAATGGAAAACCGCGTTTAAAACCAAATTTGGGTTGTATGAGTGGTTAGTAATGCCTTTTGGTTTGACCAATGCACCTAGCACTTTCATGCGCTTAATGAATGAGGTTTTTAGAGCTTTTATTGGTCATTTTGTGGTAGTTTACTTTGATGATATATTGATTTACAATAAGCCTTTTGATGAACATATGGATCACTTACGTGTTGTTTTTAATGCTTTACGTGATGCACGTTTATTTAGTAACCTTGAGAAGTGCATCTTTTGCATGGATCGAGTTTCTTTTCTTGGCTATGTTGTAACTCCATAGGGAATTGAGGTGGACGAGATAAAAATTGAAGCCATAAAGAGCTGGCCGGTTCCCCAAACTATCACATAGGTGAGGAGTTTTCTTGGTCTTGCAGGATTCTACCGCCGCTTTATCAAAGATTTTAGCACCTTTGCTGCCCCGTTGCATGAGTTGATGAAGAAAGGGGTTGTGTTTCATTGGGGAAAGGCACATGAGGAGTCCTTTGACACTTTGAAGGACAAGCTCACACACGCACCATTGCTACAACTTCCAAATTTTGGTAAGACTTTTGAGGTAGAATGTGATGCTAGTGGAGTTGGCATTGGGGGCGTTTTGATGCAAGATGGTAAATCCATTGCTTACTTTAGTGAAAAATTGCATGGTCCTGTTCTAAATTATTCCATGTATGATAAGGAATTGTATGCCCTTGTCTGTTCTTTAGAGACATGGCATCATTATTTGTGGCCTAAAGAATTTGTTATTTATTCTGATCATGAATCACTTAAGTATCTTCGCTCCCAACATAATCTGAATCATAGGCATGCTAAATGGGTTGAATTTATTAAATCTTTTCCTTATATTATCAAACACAAGAAAGGGAAGGATAATGTGATTGCTGATGCTTTGTCTAGACGATATACATTGCTGTCCCAACTTGATTGTTGGATTTTTGGGCTTGAATCAGTAAAAGAATAATATGCGCTTGATTCTAATTTTAAGGACGTGTTGCTAAATTGTAGAAAGGGACATACATGGAATAAGTTTATGATCAATGATGGATTTTTGTTTAGAGCTAACCGCCTATGCATTCCAGTTGGCTCTGTTCGTCTTTTGTTGTTGCAGAAGGCACATGGAGGCGGATTGATGGGACATTTTGGAGCTAAGAAGATAGAGGAGGTGTTGTCCACACATTTTTTTGGCCTAGGATGAGGCAAGATGTAGAATGGTACATGGCTTGGTGCACCACATGTCAAAAAGCTAAGTCATGGTTGAACCCACATGGTTTGTATATGCCTCTTCCTGTTCCTTCTACTCCTTGGGCCGATATATCTATGGATTTTATGTTGGGTTTGCCAAGGACTAAGAGGAAAAGGGATAGTATTTTTGTGGTGGTTGATCGTTTTTCTAAGATGGCACATTTTATTCCTTGTTATAAGAGCGACGATGCTGTTTATATTGCTGACCTTTTCTTTCAAGAAATCATTCGCTTGCATGCTATACCTTCTACTATTGTTTCAAATCATGATGCAAAATTCTTGAGTCATTTTTGGTGCACTTTGTGGAATAAATTGGGGACCAAGCTGCTGTTTTCTACAACATGTCATCCCCAAACTAATGGGCAAACTGAGGTGGTGAATCGAACATTGTCCACCATATTGAGAGCAATTTTGAAGCGCAATTTGAAGATGTGGGAAGAGTGTTTACCACATGTGGAGTTTGCATATAATAGGGTGGAACATTCCACCACCAAGGTAAGTCCTTTTCAAGTAGTGTATGGTTTTAACCCTCGCGCTCCTATTGATCTTTTGCCTTTACCTACCACTAAGAGAACACATAGTGATGCTAGACAGCGTGCTGAATTCATTTGTAAGTTGCACAAAACAACTAAAGAAAATATTAAAAGAATGAATGAAAAGTATAGAATTGCTGGTAGTAAAGGTAGAAAAGAAATTAAACTTGAACCGGGTGATTTGATTTGGTTACATTTGAGAAAAGATAGATTTTTTGAGCTACGTAAGTCTAAATTAATGCCAATAGCAGCTGGTCCTTATAAGATAATTGATAAAATAAATGATAATGCCTACAAACTTGAGTTGCCACCCGAGTTCAGGGTTAGTCCCACCTTTAACATTGCAGATCTAAAGCCTTATTTGGGAGAAGAAGATGAGCTTGAGTAGAGGATGACTCAAATTCAAGAGGGGGAGGATGATGAGGACATCACTGCTTCGGATGTACCTGCTGATCCTCCAACCATCATGCAAGGTCCAATGACCTCGGCTCAAATACGTCAACTCAATTTAGAGGTGAGCTCGTTCTTAAGCGATCCTTTTCATACTTTTGAGAATAGACTACTACCTAATGATGTTATCTTGCTTAGGAACATTGGAGAGGGTCATGAGGGACTTAGAGGTCATGAGGAACATTGGAGAGCGCCCCCTAATGATGTTATCTTGCTTAGCCCGATCCAACATGATTTTGAGTCTATCTCGGCCTCTAGGACCAGTCTGCCTTAAACTGGTCACCCAGGACATATCCGGACTCTGTTTTTGACGATCCACATATGGTTGGAAAGCTAATTTGATAAGAAAGCTAATCCAAGTGGTATCATGTAAAAAGCCCTTTAGAATCAACAGGAATCATCAAAATAAGTCAGCGTCCAGAATCTGCCAGGGTGCTACGACACCGTCTTTTGGTCCGTTGGACCGTGTATCGTGTTTGGGCCCATTAGGGGGCGCGTCCAGGGTAGGCGATGACCCTAAGACCTTTATAATCATACGCTGCCATCACTATTAGGTTTTGGGTTTTGCTTAGATTAATCTGTCAAGAACAGTTTCACCGTTCATCGATTTATGAGACCCAACTTCATGAGATTAATCATTCATCTGCAATTTGGTTGCTTTCTTTCTTGTTCTTGCTTGTGTTCTTCGTTGCGCAGGTAGGGATTAGCCTTCTTGGCGAGGTCAACTAGATCTGTGTCTTGGTTGATAACCAGAGGAGTTGTGGTGCTAAGATTGTAGGGTTCGATCTTTTGATCTAAAGCCAGATCGGTGTGTCATTCTCCGCCACAATGATAGTTACCTCTATCTGATAGAAGATCAAGATCCCCATTCCCATTAGAGAGTGTGATCACATTTAGGATAGATGGTCATACTATTAAGAGGGGAGCTCTTATCAGACAACTCGATCATCTAGTGCCACTAGGTGTTAGAAAACTTGCATATGCATTTTAGGCCTAGTGCACAATCAGTGAGAAGTGATTAACCTTTAAAAAATGATTGTGAAAATACTAACACACTTGCACGTGATGGTGAAACACTTGTGGTGTTGGCACATTTGCAAAGGTGGTGAAAGATGTGAAGAAAAGGAGGGGTTGTTGGGCTTGGGGTGCTACCATGGGGGCACCACCATGCCCCGTCCGGTGCACCGCTACCCCTATGGCAGTGACCGAGTGAGGAGGCCGAGAGTGAGGTGCTTTGGTAGGGCACTGCCACCTGGTTCAGTGGCACCGCCACCCCTAGGGCGGTGCCCACCTAGACTCGACTGAGAGCAGTAGAGAAGAGCATGGGCATAGGTGCGTTTGGTGTACACCGCCTAGTCACCACCGCTAGGAGGGCGGTGCCACTATCATATTTTTCTAGAGAGTGGGGTAAATTGGGTTGGTCACCGCCATTGTGGGGGCGGTGCACCATCATATTTTTCCAAAGACAGGTTTTTTTGGACAGTTGGTCAGGTGGTCACCGTCACCTATCCGGTGACTGTTGATAGTCAAACTAGCCATTAGTTTTGACCATTGGGCGGCACCGCCACTACCGCCACCCCTAGGGCGATGCCACCACCGCTGTGTCTGATGACCTCGTAGAAGCTGGCTCCAAGGGGTAGCGGCTCTATTTACTTATGAGCCTATAAATAGAGGGTGTGGCCAGCCTTGGCCACTCTCTTAGCACTTCTAATAGCTGCATACACCCTTTGAGAGTTGAGCAGACCACTCCACTCACTTGCACACTTAATTTGATCATCTTGAGTGAGATTGGAGAGCCTCTAGTGCATTGCTTAGTGGTCTAGCATCTTGTGACTCTAGTTGGGCAATTTTGGCTGGTAGAGATCTTGTTACTCTTGGTGTTTGCCGACAACTAGATGGCTCGGTGATTGGTGGATCATTGAGCAAAGGAAGGTGATTATCTCTAGCTCCGATCATTGTGACTGTGAGGGGTTCTTGTGCCTTCCCCAGTGGAGTGCCAAAGGCAACTCTAGTGAATTGCATATGGCTTGTGGATCCTCATCTTGTGATGGTTGTGCGTCAACTAGTTACGGGTTAGGCATGTGATGCCTATAAGCGCATGAACCTCTAAGTGAGTGAATCACCACAACAAGAACTAGCTTGGTGGCAAGCAAGTGATCCTCAAAGAAACAATCATTGTGTCTTGATTCTCTCCTTGGTATTCATTGTTTGATCACTTGTCATGATGGTATATCACATCTACCTTTCTCCCGCATTTCTTTGTATTTGTCTTATGTAGTGCTTGTAGCTCGTATAATTCTTTAGTTGTAGTTCTCTAGCTAGTTTTGTCCACCTAGGTGTAAATTAGTGGCATAACTCTTATGTGATATACTAGAGATCATAGAAATTAGAATTGGGTATGTGACTTGCAACATAAGTGTAGTGCTAGCGCAAAATTCGCTTCACCATCTTTCTTACTAATCACTTGTATTAGTGTTGTTATAGAATTTTGTTAATAGGCTGTTCATCCCCTCTAGCCATTAGGACTTTTCAAGTGGTATCAGAGCCGTGGTCACCGTGATTTGAGGATTAACAACCTTTGGTGTCAAAATAGATCAAATCAACAACACCAAGAAGCCGCCCCAATTTGATGGCTCTAATTTTGATTATTGAAAGGCTAAGATGACAACATACATCAAGTCAATCAATAGAAAGGTGTAGAAGGTGGTAGAGATCAAGATTGAGGTAGAAAATGTCGAGGCTATAACACCCAAAATTTCTATTTTGGGTTGTTATTAGAAAACACTAAATAAAATGAAGGATTTTATTATTTGGATAAAAATTGTCAACATTAGTTTAGATTTCTGTATATTTTTCTTAAATAAAAATGGTGTTTTCCAAATATTTTTGAATTAATTTGATGGGTTTTATTGATGTGATGCTTGGTTGTTGCTTGAGTTTTGTGCTTTCGTGTGTGATAAGTTTTAAAAAACATGGTTAGACGTCGAATGATCCTTTCCAGGAATTTTCAGGACTTTTCTGGAACCTTTTTCCTAGAGCAAAATCCATTTTCTGGATACTATAAAATCATTTTTCATGGGCTCCAAATACTTTATTTGGATTTATCATGTCCCAATCTATCTCTAGAAGTTTTCCTTGAATTTTTTGAAGTTTAGAAATATTTTTTTGGGATTTAAAATGATTTTAGCTTTTTCTAGAATTATTTTTGAACTGAAAATGAATTTATAGAATTTCCAAAATTATGGAATTATTTTTGAACTGAAAATGAATTTTTCTCTAACCTTGAACCCTACATCTTTATATATGATGGCATAGCCCTCGACGCGCTGGTTTTAGAAGTACAACCCGTTTCACGAGCCACCACTCCCATCATCCTAGATCTAAAGCCAAATTTCTGCATCTCTAGGTTTTCGGCGAACTTCCGGCGATCATTCGGCGAGCGTTTCCGGCCATCTCCATCGGTCCCTAGGAAAACTGTCACCGCTGTGAGGTTTGTCTCATCATCCTCTACACCGTCTCGCACTTTGTTTTGCAAATCCTTGGTCTATTGACCGTTCCTCATGTCTTCTTTTTCTTCTTCGGCGAGGAAGCACCGTGGCTGACCGGAGCTCCTCCATTCTTCGTCGTCCGGCGTTGCAGCACCGTCTCCACCCCTTGACCGCACCCCTGCGCCTCCACCGCATAGACCCCGCACCCCGGCCTGAGCCTCATGGCCTCCCGCGCCCTGCACAGTAGGCGCCGCCACCGGCCTATGTGGGCTCAGCCATGCGCCGGCCGCTGTGACCCCACGGGTGGGCCCAGCGCGCCACCGCGCTACCGCGTACCGCTGCTGGCCGGCCAGGACAGCCATCCACAGTCCCCTTCCACACGAGCAATGGCAGCCCCTAATCATGGCCACGTCCAGACTCCAGATGAAGAAGACGACCAAGGTAGAAGATGACTTATTTACGGTTTTACCATCTCGTTTAATCCCCGCCATTCAATTGTTTTAGCTCCGTTTTAGTTTGTTCCAGTTGCGTTAGTTTCATGACATCGCATTCTACATTAATCATGTCACTCAATTATGAATTTATTAATTTAAATGCAATTTGATTTATATTTATTTAATAGCTTTCTAATTAAAAGCAATCAAGGCTTATAATTCCATTTTTGTTTCGTTGCGATCATGCCGATGTAAGCTACATGTTACTAGCAACATGTAGCATGTCTCACACCTCTACATTTTATAAGTTAAATATTAGTTTGCTTAATATTTATGCAACCAAGTTTCTAATTAAAAGTAATTTAGGGTTTCATCCGATCTTTTTTATAAATAAATGTTAACTTAATTAATATCAACGTGAATGTGTGTTTATTAATTATAATTTGTTTAGTTTAAACATGACATATATAATGATTCAATTAGTTAGTCTCACATGTTCTATGTTTTCTAAATTGCAAATATTTGACTGACTTAAATACTATTAAATATTTATAAATAAAATGTGACTAAGGTTTAACTCCGGCTTTTATAATTCAATATCATTTGGCTAGTTGAACTTTGCGATATTTCTATGAAATGTCTATCACCTCATTAACTAAAATGAATCAAACCTATAGTCTATTCTTCATTATGTTGTACAACCTATTGATTATCGCGTCCTTTCAACGATAGCTCCGTTTTTCATTGTTCTTGCGCTCTCGTGATCGTAGCACCGAGCCTTGCCGATTAGTGTGCTCTTTTCAAGCTTCTCCTTTTGAGTGATGTATTGTTCTTAGTCATGTTTGTCTATTTGTGTTGCTTGGTTGCTTCGAGTAGAGGAAGCGCGGTTCATTAGCGCTGAAGACCAGGAGCTGAGGACCGACAGTCAAAGCAAAAGTTGGAGACCAGAAGATAGAAGTCAAAGACTTTTGAGTAGCTAAACTTTGGAAAAAAGGCAAGTGCAGGCACCATTTGATCATATTGTACCTACTCATTTATAATTCACTTTACTTTCATTGCATGTGTCTAAATTATGCAAACCCTAAGGACATGACTAGCCCTATACTACATTCCTTGTACACCTGGGTTACAATATTAGGTGGTGTAGTTATGCTTAGTAGCTCCACCCACCACTTATACATATTAATGATAGTAATGATGACTAATGATTACTTTAATAATGATTAATGGCTACTATAATGATGGAGAAGTAAGGATGCTTATAGCATTGTGGTTAAGGTGATGAAAGGGGGAACGCGTATTGGAGTTTGGCTCAGTTTCCAAGGGTACCCGTGTCTGCCCTCCCTAAGGACCTGCTCATGGAGCGGCCACCTAGGACTTACCGTATAGCTTCAAGCTATATGGCTTTGTCTTGATGTAGTATCAAGACCTCTACTAGTAGGGTGTGACTTACTGGGTAGGCGCTACATGGGGGTTTAAGTTTTGAAGTATGGTAATTTAGGTCTCGTGGCTACGGGGATGGTTGCCATGTGCTTAAGCTCTTCCTAGCGGGTTGTACTCTATTAGCTAGAACCTATGAATAGTCTCGTAGTGAAACCCTACCTGCTCACCTTGGTAGTGTTTTGGGGAGTCGTGACCCTAGGCAAATGGGAATCATGACTTGAAGTGAAAGTGTACACCTTTGCTGAGTTAAAACTGATATATCAGCCATGCTCACGGACATGAGCGGCCTAGACTCTCACATGATTAGAATATGACTCACAATTGGATAGTGGAGGCAGATTTGTGGATTGAGGTTGCTACCTCATGCTTTGGTGGGATTGCTATCCCGTGCTCTTATTTGGGGTTGCTACCCCATGGTTAATATTGAGATTGCTACCTCGGTTATATGAGGATAACAAAAATGTTATACTCATTCTATTAATTAATGATTGGGATCTTTCACTCATCTTAGTGATTAGGTTGCAATAATAAAAGGTTGCCAACTAAAATGCTAATCTATAGAAAACCTGAGTCAGCCTTCCCTTTGAATAAGCCTTGCATGTCATTATACTTTCTATCTGTACTTGTTGAGTTTGACATGAACTCACTCTTGCTATTTCCCCCACACCCCCAATGTGTAGTAAAGTGCTGCTCAGAAGAAGATCAAAGATGCAGAGGAGTTAACCAAGGTCTATCAGAAGTGCTTGGCATACGGAGCCCCAGTTAGCCATCTTTGAGAAGTATGGAGCCTGAAGAGAAGATTAGCATCTGTTCTGCGATACTCTAATAGTTGTAAGTGTTAATATAAGTATGTTTTCTGCTATATAACATTGTTTCTAATATTTCTATTATGTTGTTGTATGTGTGGACTTCCTAGGCACACATATGACTAGTGCTTGGTTCTCTTTGGAAGACCGAGCATGACAGAGGCTTCCACCATCGCCGAAGAAGTGCTACTCTAAAACAATGATATTGCTCTTAGTGTCATTCATGATGCTTTTGATGAGAGAACATTTGAGCAAATAAAGAACATTAAGATGACTCATGAAGTATGGAAGAAGTTGGAGGAGTAATTTAAGGGCACTCAAGCCATGAAGGGTGTACAGGCATATATTCTCAAGGAGAAGTTTATAAGCTTCAAGATGAAGGAGAATGATAGTGTGTCAGAGATGTTCCATAGGATTCAAGTGCTTGTCAATGATCTCAAAGTACTTGGAGAAGAGGTGAAGGACAAGGACTTCTCTCACAAGTTCTTGAGATGCTTATCCTTGAGATTTCGCACATTGGTCACTATTCTAGTGAGGAGTGGTTTGGACACCATAACACCAAACCAAGTGTTGGGAGATGTGATGACCAATGACACATATAGAGATGATGATGAGAAGAAGGATGACAAGAAGAAGAGTGTGGCATTCAAAGCCACATCATCCAAAGGCAAGGCAAAGCAAGAATCATCAAGTGAAGATGAAGACTTGAGCTTTAATGAGATGGATGATGAGAAGATGGCTCTCTTTATTAAGAGATTTGGCAAGTTCATGGTGAAGAAGGGCTACCATGCTAGAAGAAAAGAAGTCTTCATCCAAAAACAAGGAAGAGTCAAGAAGGTGCTTCAAGTGTGGAAGCAAGGATCATCTTGCTGCTCAATGCCCATACAATAGCAACAATGATGATGATGACAAGAAGAGCAAGAAGAAGGACAAGAAGGAAAAGAAAGAGAAGAAGGACAAGATGACCATCAAGAAGAAGAAGAAGGGTGGTTCATATGTGGTCACTTGGGATAGTGATGCTTCCTCAAGTGATGATGATGATAATGATGATGACAATACCACCAAGAAGAAGGCTCTTGCAAGCATTGCCATAAATGAGAAGCCTTCTCTCTTCGACACTCCATCATGCTTCATGGCTAAGGCTACTAATGTAACAACCTAGGTGTTAGTCACTAGTTAAGTAGCGAGTTTGGACTCAAATAAGTTATGTCAAGTGATGATCGAGAGCTCTAGTTCATAATCTTGAAAGTGGTGATGGAAGTGCTGAGGTCAAATCTATGAAATTGAGTCCCAACTTAACTAGGACAACACACCTTTTCTTACATGTTGACCCTTTGAAAATGTAGGCTTCAGTAATGTTGAAGGTTCCCCTTCCATGTGCCTCACATATATTTCCATCTACATTGACTATTGGAAAAGTTTCATGAAGTTTGGAGCCAAGAGGTCACATGAAATGATAAGTTATAACCTTTCTTGAATCACTTCATCAGGTGAATGGGAACATGGGATTTTGACCAAACCTTGCAACCTTGCTCAAGCATTCCTAATTCAACTCATGAACAAAAGTCATGAAAGGTTCATGTTGAGCAAATATCAAGAAGATGCCTCAATTGGTCTAAAACTCTAATTTAGGGTTTATCGTGATGCTACTTTGACCAAGATGAAACTATGATTTTGGGACTAGATATGAAGTTTAACCTTTAACATAAGTTGAAGTTTAAGTTATGTGTAGAAAACTTTGTTTTTAGATCAAGAGCCAAATCAGCTTGGAAATAAGTCGAACAGAGGCTCAAAGATTGAATCTGCTGCTGTTTTCCACCCCTTAAAAATATTCTAAGTCATGAGATGTCAATCGACGTCATTAGGTTGGCATGCCGCGTTCTTGTGATTTCATTAAGCAACTTGACTTGATCCCAAAATAAAAGTTAGAGATAATTCATTGGAGAAGAGCTCAGAAAAAATTGGACTCAGTTTGAACAAGTTTGACTAGTTAAATTGGGATCCAACCGGGCAAAGCTTAATCCTGTTTAAACCGCTGGCAGTGTCAACTTAAGACTTAATTAGCTGCTAATGGAGGACTCTAATTGCCATATATTCTTAATAGGGATGGAAGAGTAGCCAGAGAAGAGCAACTTTGCCTTAAGCCACCAGGCCCGAATATGCTTCGAATATCTAGAAAAACGGCATCCAAGTCGGGCAGTCTCACACGTGCCAGGTGTTTGATGGAATGACTTCATGGCATCCATGCATGGGTAGCGCCCCCACCTCCATTGCCACGTGTCCCTCCTGCCTCTACATGCACTCGATCTCCCTCTCAGCCTCGCCTCTGCCACTCGCATTGCTGCTCACTCTCCATGCTCACTATGCTCCCTCTCGGTCGCCCTGCTGCTGTGCAGTCACTCGCCTTTGCCATGGCCGGTGCACCACCGAGCTCCACGGCCACCGCTCGTCCCTCCACTACTAGCCTATCGCACAGCCCCAACCACCACCAGCAACTCTACAACCCTCGACGCCTCTCCCTTGCGCACACGCTCATCCGAGCTGGCATCCCAGAGCCACCCTCCACGCCGAAGCGCTGCAACCACTCACTCATATGGTCAGGCCGCCTTAGCCAGTTGTGGGCTTGTCCCGACAGCCCCATAGCCACGCGTGGTCCCCTAGATGGGCGCATGACCTAGCCGTGGCCCCTCCCCACCACTGCTGGCCCCTACTGGCCAAGATCGGCCGACCCTAAGCCGGTCCCCTGTCGTGCTCGACCTGATAGAAGGAAGGAGTTCACGCATGAATAGAAACTTTCCCAGGGGGTTTTCTGTAGAATGGCCAGAGTGAAGATCTTGCCAATATGGGCCTAGCAGATTTCAGTAAAACTTCAGGGTTCCCGATGCAAATGTGTTTTTCTTTTATCTTTTCCTTTATTGCATTTAATCGGCTAAAATTTTGGAAAATCATAGTAAATCATAGAAAAATCATAAAATAGAAAATGAAGATGTTTTAGAATCCTTGTGAGTATCTCTATGCAGTAGTTCCACAATTTCATATGTTTTAGTAGAAAGTTTTTACTGCATATATTTATCTTTGTAAATTAGGGTTTTCTAGGAATAAATTCATATCTATAATTGTGGTGCTCCAAATGAGGTGAAATTTTTATAGTAGGCTACTGATGTCATATGTGTGCTGTGGGAAAAATTTCAGGATTATTGGTGCATATGTGACTGAGTTATTGAGTTAACTTGTTTAGTACTTGATAAATGGTTTTAAATAAGTTATAATTTTTATGAAGGTGTAAAAATGGAAAATATTATTCCTCTACCTTTTTATGATGTTGTGCTACCATAATAACATATAATATGGCCATGGGTTTGCAGAAAATAGTGTGTTTTAGATTTATCTTGCTCACACGTGTTTTCTTGCAATAGCAATTTGTATTTTTGTAATGATTAATATATAGAACCTGCACTGGCAAGATTTGTACATTAGTCATGTTTTGTTATCATATATCTCATAAAAATTTGATATCCAAATGAGATGTTTACAACATCACATATATTTAATATATAAATCATTTATAAAGGATGAATGTGAGCTTACCAGTAAATAATTATATATATATGTTTCCTATGAAGCTCCTAATGCTAGTTTAATAAGTAAAATGTTGCTTAGTTATGTTAGGAGTGTTTTGAAGTGTATGAATGGCTTATGTGTGTGCTATCTTGATTAACCAACCCAGTAATAACTTCGTTGCATATGTGCTGAATTGGCTGCATGCGCAGTTTCTTTTGTATTAATAACTTCATGATGCAAATAATGTCTTCTGTGAAAGTGGTAAATACAAAAGTTGTAGATAACTTCCTTATCTTGCTTGTCCTAAAATTTCATGATTTTAGTCCTGATGGTTTAGGAGTTATAGATTTTACAAATTTGCTGTCAACTTTTGCATGTGCTCTGAATAGATCTGAATGATTATATTGTTTGGCTTATTTAAATATGGAATCATGTCTTGGTGATACTAGAAGAGTTGTAATGCTTTTGTTAATCTTTCTGAAAATGTCTAAGAAAACCATTTTTGGTGATCTAGAACTCAAGTTATAGCTGTCCGAGTTAAAATGGCAGATTCTGTCCAAATCAGGACAGAGGTGTCTTCTTGGTGTTGATTAACCTTGTTAGCTATAGAATCATCTTAAGATTATAATATAAAAGTTATATATAACTTAATCAACTTTCCATAAAGTTAATAATCATGTTTGTTGGATGATTAGAACTACAGTTATGCATTTTTGAAGTTCATATCAGTTTTCTGTCCTAGTTTGTGCAGATCTGCTTGTTAGTTTTTTTCTACCTTGTTAACCTTTGAATAAGCTCTAGGTGTAAATAACAAAGTTGTAGATAATTTCTTTATATTTCCATAAATTCTAGGATCACCCTTGTTGGATGCTTATAACTCCAGTTATGGTTAAATTGAGTGACTGCTATGTTGCTGTCTAGATTTTGTGCATGTACTTGAAGATTGATTGCTTATGCTTGATCTTGTTTGTATGATTGCTAGGATTAGCTTATGCTAGATGATTGCTTAAAGTAGCTTAACTTGAGTGCCTGCAATGGTGAATGCTTGGTGTTATTTTCTTGCTACCTTACCATGATAGGTTTGTGCAATAATTAGTTAAATGACTTGCTCTCTAGTGCTTAAGTCAATATGATGTTACCTTGTTCTTGCCATGTATGCCTGTTGCAATGCATCATGAGTTGTTTTCTATGCATTCATACATCTACATTATGCATCTCATCTAGGTACGCTAGATGAACCATGCAAAGGATGGAAGGACGTGATGTTAGAGGCGAACCCGAAGACGGTGTTGGTGGACCTATCCCTGAAGATAGGAAGGGCTAAGCAAATGCTAGGGCCAGAGATGCTACCAAGATGGTGCAAGCTAACTAAACTAACTTTGTGACTAGATCCTAGGCAAGCCCCGGAGCATTCTAAGTCTCCTACCCTCTCTTTTTACAAATGCACATAAGTATAACTTTTGTATGCTACATTAGGTGATAGGAGTTGAATAAAACCGTTGGTGCATAATTCCTACCTTGTCCACTAGTATATGAATACCTAAACCCTTACTAGTATGAGTAGGACGTTCTATGCTTAGCCATGCTTAGACCGGTAGAAGTGGGTGATTTCCTGTCACCTACAATATAGGTGGATACCTGATCACGGTTGGCTATATTTGCTATCGTGGAAAATAACCATGTGATGATGAATAAATGGAGACCGGATAGGATCTAGGGATTGAGAGGCAGCAGGACATGGAGGTCTTGTGTGCATGTTTTATCCCATCTGTGTCAATTAAGGACCGCATCATTGTTGGTCCTCGGTCATTTTGAACATAGCCTCTCACTGAGCTAGCCAGTATAACTCATTCCGACCGTGAAGGCGAGTAGCTACAACTTAGGTCGGGCCCCTATTCTATAAGAGTGCACACACTAGAGGTAGTAAGGATGTGCAGGAAGCCAGATGTGAGCCCAAGGGCAGGCTAGGCCTGACCAGTCCTAGGCAGCTGGTTGTCCCTGAATTGTGCAGCGCTGATCGAACCCGCCACATATGTACCTAAGTTGTACCAAAGGTGACCTAAGACTACCTTGACGTAGGTATGTCTAGGTTTGTGTTAGGAATACTGCCTAGCTAGGTTGCAATCGATTTCGAATCGCTGTCTCTCCTAGATAGTGAGAAACTTAACTGAGCTTCTTCATTCATAGTAACACTGGATGGAACATGATGGTTATGATGATTATATGATAACTCAAATATGTTACTAATGTTTGCTTTAGCTTAATCAAGTTATTGCTCTAGAATAGGTGCAAAGTTAGCCATAATAAGCTTCACTAAACTTGATGCTAAAATATTGACTAAAAGATTGAAAGTAAGGAGTTATGATAGTAATGCTCTTTTTGCAAAGTTATGCTATCCAAGCAGCTCCACTAAATAAGCCTTGCATACCCTTAAGAGTCTTTTTATTTATCTCCTATCGGGTAAGTCTAGCTGAGTACATTCGAGTACTGAGGGTTTATCCCACCATATTGCAGGTGAAGTTCTAGGCCTGCTAAGATGGTGGCTAACTATCAGTGGGCTCGACGTCTCTATATAGTGTTCTCATCTATATAGGTTTTGTCAGAGGATGTCACTTATGCTAGCAATGTATTTGGAACTTATATTATTGTAATCATTTGAAAGCTATGTTGTTTTCACTAATTGGTTTTAAAACCCAAACTTGTGCTATTACTTGTGAACTCCCTTGTAATATTATTTCCTGCTACAACTCTATGTATGTGATGTGTATTTGCTTAATCATGTGATCTTGGTTGTGATGTTGATTTATCGAGGTCCTTCGTGATACTCGGTGGACTACCGGGTTTATATAAGTGTAAGTGTGTGCGTGCCAATGTGTTACATGGGGGCAGCCAGTGCTTGAGCTTGTTTAAATTAGGACGGTTCTGTCAGCAACTAAGGTACAAACTTGTGATCATAGGATGTGATGAGAAGCATGATAATGAAAGTGAAAGTGACAATGATGATGAACCAACTAAAGATGAACTACTTGACATGTTAGATGATGCTAAGGAGCACTTTGACATTAAGAGAAGAGAATGCAAAGACTTGCGAAAGGAACTAAAAGTCCTTAAGCAAGCCTTTGATGAGCTCAATGCATCTCATGAGAGGCTAGAGGAAGCCCATGAGAAGCTTGGCAAGGCTCACAAGAAGCTTGAAAAGCTCATTCCTCTCTACTTGATGAGCAAAGTGAGAAAGAAGCATGTTGTAACATGTGATGTAGGCTTAACTTGTGATATAATTGATGAATCATTCTATAAGCCTATCATTGTTGCTCCCACTAATCCTTCTTGTAGTACGTCCACTATTAGCTCATCTAGTAGTGATGGTTTCACTTGTGATGCCTCACTAATGGTTAAGAATGAGATCCTCAAGATGGAAGGTCAATGAGCTCACTTGCGCTTAGGCAAAGCCTATGGTGGTGAGGACCGCTTGCTTATGTGCTTGGGTAGCCAAAGAGCTTCTCTCTATAAAGAGGGATTGGGCTATACCACCAAGAAAGTAAGGCAGCCTTTGCTCCTCACAAGACTAGTTTTGTGAAGAACAATGGTCGGTTTTGCACAAGTTGCAAGTAAGTTGGTCATAAAGAGCATGATTGCAAGAACAAGAACAAGAATGCTAATGTATCCTCAATTAATCTAGATTCTTTCTATGTGAAGGCTAAGTTCATTGGTGCACCATGGATGGGCTCAAGGAAGAAAGCCATTTGGGTATCAAAGAGCTTAGTGACTAACCTCCAAGGACCCAAGCAAGTTTGGGTACCTAAAAAGAATTGATCTTCTTTTGTAGGTTAATTACAAAGCTGGAGGAAGGCATTAGGTTCTTGATAGTGGGTGCACTCAATACATGACCAGTGATGCAAGAATGTTCAACTCAATCAACACCAATGGTAGTAATGGCTATAATAGTATCACATTTGGTGACAATGGCAAACGGCAAGGTCAAAGGGCTTGGTAAGATTGCAATATCCAATGACATGAGCATTTCTAATGTGTTGCTAGTAGAGAGCTTGAACTTCAACTTGCTATCCGTAGCTCAATTGTGTGATCATGGATTTAAGTGCATATTTGGTGTAGATGATGTAGAGATCATAAGTGTAGATGGATCTAACTTGGTTGATTTCAATGCTAGTGAAGCTCAATTGTGAACATGCTTGTTCACTAAATCTAGTATGGGTTGGTTATGCATAGAAGGCTTGGTCATGTTGCATGTTGGAATGAAACAATTGAATAGATTGGTTAAGCATGACTTGGTTAGAGGCTTGAAAGATGTTGTGCTTGAGAAGGATAAGCTTTGTAGCTCTTGTCAAGCCAGCAAACAAGTTGGAAACACACATCCTAAGAAAAGCATAATGAGCACTAGCAAGGCATTTGAGTTGTTGTACGTGGATTTGTTTGGGCCAACACAATACACTAGCATTGGTGGAAACAAATATGGCTTTGTGATAGTGGATGACTATACTAGATACACTTGGGCATTCTTTCTAGTGGATAAGAGTGATGTGTTTGCAACATTCAAATAATTTGTCAAGGGCATTTACAATGAGTTTGAAACAACCATCAAGAGAGTTAGAAGTGACAATGGCAGTGAGATCAAGAACACTAAAATTGATGAGTTGTGTGATGACTTTGGAATTAGACATCAATTCTTAGCCAAGTACACTCCACAATCAAATGGTCTTGTTGAGAGGAAGAATAGAACCTTGATTGACATGGCAAGATCAATGTTGAGTGAGTACAACATGAGTCAATCCTTTTGGGCCAAATCTATCAACACGGCTTGCTATTGTAGCAACCGCTTATATTGTCACCCATTGAAAGAGAAGACACCTTATGAGCTCTTGAATGGTAGAAAGTCTAACATTGCATATTTTTGGGTCTTTGGTTGCAAATGCTATATCTTGAAGAAAGACACTAGATTGGTCAAGTTTGAGAAGAAGTGTGATGAAGGATTATGTCTGTGTTTTGTAAACTAGACTAGTAAACTTAGATGATTGCCGCACTACTCTAGGAAGATGATGATAGCATCCAGTAGACATGAGGATTTATACTGGTTCAAGGTCGGAGCCCTATGTCTAGTCTTAGAGATGATTGAGTGCATGTTCCTTGCTTGAATGCTCTGAAGTTCTTACAATGGGAGGTGCAAGAATGGTGGAAGGACCTAGCTAGGCGAAGGGCTGCCCGAAGAGAAGCTCTAGGAGCCCTACTACAATGGTGAAAGAATGGAATGGTAGAGGATGTGAAATCATCTTCGAGATGGGTGCCCTGGCTACCCTTATGTAGAGTTTAGGGCCAGGACTTGTACAAAGAGGAGGTTCTCCTGACTAAAGGGTCAAGAGCCTAAGGGAGGGCCTAGCTAACTTGGCTTGCAAGTTATGCTATCTTCTGATGCATGTCCAGTCGAGGCTTTCGTCATGGTCTTCTAGCCACGTTGTGATAGAATGTGATGTGGCGCTACTATGTCAGCCATGGTGGCACTATAGCATCAATGGTAGTTTGTCAACTGTCCTATGCAACATGGTGTCCATCATGGCCATCGTCATCGTCTCCACATTCCCAGGGGCATCATACCCAAAGTAGGTGGCTGCCCAAGGTTGTTGATTGCTTGGTCACTTTGCAGGGCCTAGGGCCTTGACCCTGATCATCGGGGTCAGGGCATTCTACCGGTCTAGATGGCCTTTTTGTCGGGTCCCTTGTTGTGGATCCCATCCCATAGTGGGTGGGATCGTACAAGCATCTAGTTAGTCCATATTTGGATGGTGGGTGTCATACCCGTTGCCCCCGTGGTGTGGTGTTGTCTCGTCGATGCGGCATGGCATAGGGATGGTGTCTGACCGGACCGAGGTGACTACCTTGCGGGGTCAGTGCTGCACACTTGCTCTTGTCAGTGCAGGTGTTCCTAGTTGCACTTGACCTCCCCCATCCCTTTCAGGGGTCATGATGGGGAGAGGTCATGCATCTTGCGAGTGTCGTGTATTAAGGTAGGAGGAAGATGTCAGAGATGACCACGGCCTTGGCGGCTGGCCTACTCCACTCGGCTTTCGCTGGGCCTCGATTGTTTGGGCCTTCGTTGGCTTGCTGTATTGTAGGCTGCACGACCTGCTAACTAATTGGTGCCTTGAGACACCCCGGTGTCATAACCCCGACAGTAGCCCCCGAGCATTTTTATGACTTTGTGGTCGTGAAAGCGCTGACACGCGTGTGCGCTAAAGCATGGGTTCATAGTCGTGGCCTTTTCGAGCTTTGTTGCTCGATCCCTTATGGGCTGGTGTATTCAATACGGTAGGTGGATGTTGTTCCCCATCTTGTCAAGGCATCTTGACGATGTAATTCTTGATCGATGAGCCCTGCCATGTCAATGTACCATGTTTCGAGGTTCGCGATCTAGGCGAAGCCGTGTGGTCTCACTAACCCCTATTATGGCTCCTCTTTTGAGAGGCCTTGGCTGTGGCCCTCCATGGCGTGCCACGCGGCGTGGGGGCCCCAGGTCGTTTGATCCACCTTTGGACCTATAAATTGGGGATGAGAGAGGGAGGTGGCTACCTTTTTTAATGGTTGGTGCTAGAAGGGATCTTGTGAGTGGAGAAGGCGAGCATGGTGTGACTGCTGTGTTGGGGGCAGTGCAGCCCTTGTGACATGGCTGCACTTTGGCTTCCCTTTTGCTCCATCTTAGCGCCGGAGTGGTCGCCAAGCTGCTTGTTGGAGCTAGGCAGTCCCGCTGCTCTCTTCTTCCTTGCGCTTTGATCCCTGGGGCTATGACACTATGGGGCTTGCGAGTTCATTTTTTGCTTCATCTCACATTCCCTATAGTGTCATCACCCAAGGGCCTTTTAGCGATACCACCACTAGAGTCATCACCCGAGGGCCTTCCCTATAGTGTCATCACCCCGGTATCAGTTTTTGTATTCCTTGTGTACGAATCACCTGCACATTGCTTTGTAATCATATTCAATATGAATAAAAGCTCAAGGAATCCTCCATCTAGAGTTTTCGTGCCCCTCTTATGAGGCTAGGGTGAGCCCCCTAGGCCGTCTAGCTAGATTTGGGCTCATGGGGGCCAAACCAAGGTCTCCGAGTGGATTATTGACCTTCTGCTGTGCTGGGAGGTGAGGTCATAGGGCAACTTTGGGCCCTTCCATGGGGCACCTTATGAGGCCTGAGTTTGTTCGTTACATGCGATTTGAGGTTGTATTGTTTGGGTTTGACCTCATCGATCTTTGACTTGTTCAGTCGGGTCTAAATTCTTGAGTTCGAAAATGTGAACTTCAGGTGAGTTATTGATATCTCATTATGCAAGGCAACAAGGTCATCGAGTGACCTTGGACCTCTCCTCCTGAGCATCTATGAGTTGGATGACATAGACTTTGGGTGAGTCATTGGCCTCTCATCGCGTAGGGCGACGAGGTCATCGAACGACCTTAGACCTCTCCTCCTGAGTGTCTGCGAGTTGGAGGATGTAGGCTTCAGGTGAGTCATTGGCCTCTCATCATGTAGGGTGATGAGGTCATTGAGTGACTATTGGCGGCGGTAAACTCACATATTTAACCACCAAGACTTGCATGAAATCATAGCATACAGGCATTAAACTTAGAAATAGGGCTTTAGAACTAACAATCTCCACAAATTTTGGTGTTTGACCATTTCTAGGAGGACATTTATGTAATACATGGAAAATACATTCAAAATGCGCAAACAAACAAAGCATGACACCATATTGCGTAAGGCAAAAGAGCCCAAGGGGGAAGGCCTACTACCAGGCCAAATTAGGGCCAAGCATATGGTGAAAAAGGGCCCAAACATAAACCAAACAATCTCCAAATGGCGTGAAACTTTACAGGCATGGCCTACACATCCCTAGAGGCCCACTAGACAAAACTTGGGCTAGGATGGTGTCGACCGACCCCTAGGGTTGCCCATCCCCCTATAGGCTCACCTCGGGCCCAACCTTGACCAGGTGCTTCTTATCGCCTCTCCAACATCGATGGCATGTGTATTCTAGAAGAACTATACCGAGGAATGGTGGTTTGCTCAAGATAGAAAGCAGGCAAGGAAGCACAACTCCACTCCATCTCCACCATTCACCTTATCATGGTTTGATCTAAGGGTTGAGTTGAAGAGGCACTTGGATCGCTAACATGGCGCATTGAGAGGCTCCATTCCTCCTCTCAACCTATAATACCCCCTCACTCCCTCTCATACAACACAACACAACAAGGAAGAAGAGCACCCCTCACTTGAGTTAGAGCAACAATTCAAAGGGCTTAGGCCCTAGTAGCTAGCTAGAGTTACAAGGGAGATATGTGAGGGAGAGATCGGGGAAGAGCCAGGTGAGAGCATCTAGGCCCCTAGTTGGGTTTCGGTGATTAATGACAATACATAATTACTATGACTAACGTGTGTTTTGCAGAGGCAATTAAGTTAGGTCATGGTAATGGCAATTGATTGGGCAATCATGGTTGTCATGCCCCTACGATGGAAATTGTTTTGGTTTTCAAAGGATGGATGACAAGGTTAAGGATGGACTAGTTTTAAGTGTCATTTGGAGTTGAAGAGAAACTTAGAGTAGTTTAGGACTTTGTTTATCCTTTGACCATACTATTAAGGGGGTACGGATGGGTAGCTTGACCTAGATGAGTCTAGTGGGTTAGGTGTGGTGCACACTTACTAAATCTAGCACTAGGTAGCTCCAAAACAGCCCTTAGATCAATTGGAGCAAACTTCATTCACATATGATTGAGAGTTGGAAGTGAATAGAGGGTCAAATGCTGACCGAACGCTAGTTCCGGTGTGACCAGACGCTGGCGTAGAGTCTGGTCAGTTCATTTGATCAAGGTGAAATCGTCTGGCATGACTGGACGCTGAGAGGTGAATGATCGGACGCTGGGTGCCAGTGTCTGGTTGACTCCAGTAAGGTTCCAGAGAGGAAAAATCATGATCGGACGCATCCGGTCACAACTTAAACACTAGAAGTCAGGGAGAACTGATCGGAGCATCCGGTCAACATGATTGAAGCATCCGGTCACCCCATAGAGGCACATAACGGTTCATTTTGAACATGGGTGTATAAATACTTCCTCCATTCATGTGAGGGGGTACTTTTGCTCATTCCAACAGCTAAGAAACACCATTGAGAGTGCCAAGAAGAGCAAGGTCCTAGTGAGGTGATTGAGATTTGAGAATCCCAAAGAGAGCCCTCATTAGTGAAAGCAAGAGTAGCAAAGTGTGCATCCACCCTTCTCATTAGGCCTATCGTGGTTAAGTGAGAGTTTGTGCTTGTTACTCTTGGTGATCGCCATCACCTAGATGGCTGGTGGTGATTGGGAGCTTGGTGATCATCCGGCGGAGCTTGTGGATGACCCAACTTAAGTTGTGAGCGGTTGTGGGTGATTCACTATGACGGAGTGTCAAAGAATCAACCCATAGAGAGCACTTGATCCTTGCACGGATCAAGGAGGAGCTACACCCTTGCACGGGTGCTCCAACGAGGACTAGTGGGGAGTGGCGACTCTCCGATACCTCGGCAAAATATCGCCACGTTCCTCCTTCTCTCTTTACTTTGAGCAATTCAATTCTTGTCATTTACATTCATAGAATTGCTATGCTATAGTAGGATTAGAACAAAGGTTGCTAAGCTTTTGTGTGGTAGATCAATAGAAATACTTTCTAGGCACAAGGGGTTAATTGGGCTAACCGTAGGGTTTAATTTTTGTAAAGAATTTCAGAATTAGCCCAATTCACCCCCCCCCCCTCTTGGGTATCTTGATCCTTTCAATTGGTATTAGAGCCTTGTGCTCACATTTTTAGACTTAACCGTCTAGAGAATCATGTCTCACAGGGATGATCCTCCTCCCATCTTTGAGGGGCATGATTTTCCTTATTGGAAAATCCACATGGAGGCGTATTTAGAAGCTCTAGATGTTGGAATACTTAGAGCCACCTCACAAGGCTTCCCAAAACCTCAAGATGCTACACACCTACAAGACAATGAGGTGAATTATGAGAAATGGAATGCAAAGGCTCGAAACACCATCTTTAGAGGCCTTTGCAAAGATGTGTTTAACCGGGTGAGGAACCACAATGACACCCATGCACTATGGTCGGATATTTATGCACTCCATGAGGGAACAAAGAGCGAGCTGAGGAACACTATCATCTTGTCATAAAAAAGCTAAATTCATTTGAGATGCTTCCCAAAGAGAGTGCTAATGAAATGTACTCACGCTTGAATATTCTTGTAGAGGAAGTCAATGGGCTTGGACTTACTCAAATGCAACCATCCAACATTGTAAGAAAAATCTTGAGTGTACTTCCCATTGATAAATATGGGCATATTGTGACCATGCTTCATCAAGGTGATCTTTCCACCGCTACACCAACACAAATCTTGGGAAAGATCAATGCTCATGAGATGTACATGCACATAACACCACAAGATGGCTCATCCTCTACTAAGAAGAAAGAAAAAGACTTAGCATTCAAAGCTAGCCAAGAGAAGGGCAAAGCAAGAATTGAGTATGAAAGCTCAAGTGATGATGAAGTAGATGATGCAAGTCTTGCTCTCATGGTGAGAAGAACTGCCAAGATGCTAAAGAAGCTCAACAAGAGTGGCATCAAGTTTGATGGGAAGAAAAAGAAGTTCTTCACTAGCTCTAGAAGGAAGCCAATCTCAGAGATGGATTGCTACAATTGTGGAGAACTTGGTCATCTAGCACACCAATGCACAAAGCCCAAGAAAGACAAGTACAAGAACAAGTACAAGGGCAAGAGACATGACTCAAGTAATGAAGAAGAAGATGAGAAGAACAAAAAACAAGCCATACAAGAAGAAGGATGGCAAGAAGAAGGAATTACACAAGAAGAAGAAAAGTGGGAAGGCATACATCGTCGGTGATTGGCTTACGGGCATTGATTCATCAAGTTGCTCATCTGATGATGATAGTGATAATGAGAAGGTGGCCGCCATTGTGATTGACTCTTCATCATCTTCACCAACACCACCACTATCATCCTCTACACACCTATACCTTATGGCTAAGGGTGAACGAAAGGTATCAAATGATGATAATAGTAGTAGTGATGATCATGCTAACAATGATGATTGTGATAGTGATAGTGATGATGATGAATTTGAATCACCTTCATATGATGAACTTGTTAAATTGCTAAACAAATATACTAGGATCATTAGAAAGACTAGAGCTAAGAATGACAAGCTAGAAGCTAAGAATGATTCTCTTTTAGCTAAATGTGATATAGCTGAAAAGGCTAGTGTTGAGCTTAGAGAAGAAAATGATGCTATATCATCCAAACTCAAGGAGCTCAAATCTTCTAAGAAAGAGCTTAAAGATAAACATGATAAACTTGAGAGGATACACAATGAGCTCATCACTAGCCATAATATGCTAAAAGAAGAATATACCACTCTTAAGATTAATCATGATAATCTTGTCATTGCTCAAGAATTTCTATCCAATGAGCCACATGATGCTACTAATGATGTTGTTAAGATTGATATAGCTACATCATGTGATGATTTGATCATTTAGAGCATTGAGCAAAGTTCTAGTAGCAAGGGCAAGCAAGTGGTTGAGACTGATAATTATGATGAGTATGTCAAGCTCAAGAATGATAATGAAAAGCTAAAGAAAGATCTTGAAGAGCTCAAAACCACCAACACTATAGTGCTAGAAACTCTTGATCATGATGGTGACTTGATTCTTGAGAATGAGAAGCTCATAGAAGAGAACAAGAAACTCAAGGAAGACAAAAACAATGATGCACTCAAGGAAGAGAACAAGAAGCTCAAGTTGGAGAAAGAGCATCTTAAGATTGGATTGAGAAAATTCACAAGAGGCAAGCATCTTCAAAGTGAGCTATTAATGAACACCGTCATGAAGATGGATAGAAGTGGTATTGGGTACTTGGCAAACCAAGAGAAGAAGGCTCAAGCTCAACAACAACACAAGTCAAAGCCAAAGCCAAAGAGATGTTTTGAGTGTGGACAAGAAGGCCACTTTGCCCATAAGTGTCAAACTCCACCACCAAAACCCTTGCCCAAGCATGCTAGACCTTTGGCTTTCAATGCTCATTACATGCTTAGAAAGGATTCTAGTGGAAAGATGAAAGTCATGTTCTTAGGACCTCCCAACAAGAATAGGCCTACGAAAATTTGGGTAGCAAAGTCACTTGTTGAGAAGGTGAAGGGCCCTCAACAAGTTTGGGTTCCTAAAGCTTGATCTCTTGTGTGTAGGTGAACTACAAGACCGGTGGAAGTCATTGGGTTATTGATAGTGGTTGCACACAACATATGACCGGTGATCCTCGTATGTTCATCTCACTAGATGAAGAAGTAGATGGGCAAGAAAGAATCACATTTGGAGATAACTCAAAGGGCAAGGTCAAAGAATTGGGCAAAGTGGCAATATCAAATGATCATTCCATCTCCAATGTGCTATATGTTGCTTCATTGAGTTTTAACTTGCTATACGTTGGACAATTGTGTGATCTTGGCTTCCAATGCTTGTTTACCAAGAAGGAGGTTGTTGCATCCAAGAAGGATGATGATCATGTGATATTCAAAGGATTTAGATACAACAACCTATATCTAGTAGACTTCACCTCCGAAGATGCAAACTTGAAAACATGCCTATTCACCAAAACAACACTTGGGTGGCTATGGCATAGAAGACTTGCTCATGTTGGGATGAGCTCACTCAAGAAGCTAATGAAGAATGATTTGGTGAGAGGGTTGAAGGATGTGAAGTTTGAAAAGGACAAGCTTTGTAGTGCATGTCAAGCCGACAAGCAAGTTGCAAATACTCATCCAACAAAAGTTTTTATGTCAACCACAAGAGTGCTAGAGCTCCTTCACATGGACTTATTTGAATCTACAACATACAAGAGTTTGGGAGGAAATCTTTATTGTCTTGTGATTGTTGATGACTATCCAAAGTTGCATCATTCTTCAAGAAGTTTGCCAAGAGAGCACAAAATGAATTTGAAGTGAAGCTCAAGAAGATTAGAAGTGACAACGACAAAGAATTTGACAACACAAACATAGAAGCCTATTGTGATGAAATTGGGATCAAGCATGAGGTCTCCGCAACATATACTCCTCAACAAAATGGTGTAGTTGAGAGAAAGAACCAGACATTGATCACACTAACAAGAACAATGCTTGATGAATACAACACTCCTGAAGCTCTATGGGCAGAAGCTATCAACACTGCATGCTATGCATCCAACTGCCTATTTCTTCAAAAGTTTCTTGTCAAGACACCTTATGAGTTGCTCAATGGGAAGAAGTTAGACGTCTCCTTCTTTAGGGTGTTTGGTTGCAAATGCTACATATACAAGAAGCGGCAACACCTAGGGAAGTTTCAAAGATGCTGTGATATTGGTTTTCTTGTTGGTTACTCATCAAAGTCCAAAGCATATAGAGTATTTAATCATGCTACCGACTTGGTTGAAGAAACATATGATGTGGAATTTGATGAATCTAATGGCTCCCAAGGAGCACATGAGAATCTTGATGATGTAGGTGATGAACCATTGAGGGAGGCTATGAAGAACATTCCAGTTGGAGACATCAAGCCTAGTCATGATGAAGATGATGTACAAGCATTGGCCTTTGGTATCCCAAAGGAGCTATATTTGAATTAGTTTGCTATTTCGATTCGGATTATGCCGGTTGCAAAGTTGATAGAAAAAGCACATCTAGATGGTGCCATTTGCTTGGTAGATCACTTGTGTCTTGGTCCTCCAAGAAACATAATAGTGTGGCTTTGTCCACTGCCAAAGCGGAATACATTGCCGCGGGTGCTTGTTGTGCACAAATACTTTATATGAAACAAACTTTGCTAGACTATGGTGTAGTTCTAGAAAAAGTACCTCTTTTGTGCGATAATGAAAGTGCGGTAAAACTTGCAAATAATCTGGTTCAACACTCTCGCACAAACATAGATATCCGCCATCACTTTCTTAGAGATCATGTTGCTAAGAATGATATTTCATTAGTAGGTGTAAGGACCAAGGATCAATTGGTGGATATCTTCACTAAACCGCTAGATGAGGCGACTTTTGTCGATTACAGAATGAGCTCAATGTTCTTGATTTTAGCAACTTCACTAGAAAATGATCTTGTGTTGTCCCTTGCATTGCATTGTAATATACAACATGTTATCTTTATGGTAATGCACTTAGGGCTTGTCTAACATGGTTAAGATAACCGCCGTAAAGCATGTGAAGAAGCTTAACCTTGGATCAAACTTGACAAGCAACTAGATTACTTTCAAGTATTGCATTGCATATGCATGAATATTGCTTTGTCGTTTATCTTCAATTGCCCTCTTATTGCCTATTTTCTTAAAAAGAATTATAGCCTAAGGCAAAATATTTTGAAAATTTTGAGGATTTGAGAGAGGTCACTCATATCAGTCCCAATTGGTGTTTATTTGGATCTTATTGGAGTTGGGACTTGATTGGGAACAGACAGCAGAAAGGACTTTGAAGATTTGCTGGAAAAAGAGTGACCGGACGCTGCACTAGACTCTGATGTCTAGCGTTCGATCAGTTCATAGGAGGTGAACCTACTACGATAGAGTGACCGGACTCTATTGTTTAGCATCTGGTCAGATGGTGGTTCAGCGTCCGATCAAGCGAAGGCAATCAAGGCAGTGAGGATCGGACACTGGCTGCGTCCGGTCGGGGATCACCAGACATGTCCGATCATGGCTCTAGAGGTTTTGGACCTCTCTAGAGTCGATTGGACTCTGGGTGGCAGCGTCCGGTCGTTGCCACCAGAGCGTTCAGTCAGTAGATAACGTGCAGGTTCCAAACTCTCTGTTCTTTCCTTATCCGTCACATCGAGGGGGCCACCATATAACCCAATTCACCACGTGCTTCTCTGACCTAACCCACTGACTTCGTCACGCCATCATGCTTCCTGCCCACGCCTCTGCTCCATAGCGACTCCACCGCTAGCCCATGCCCATGCCACCTCGCCTGCACTACTCCACGTCGCCACACAGCGCCTCCCCACATCAGCACCATCGGACAGCCATGCCTCCCCGCGCTCCTAAGCCTCCAAGCCCTACTCTAGTGCCGCCGATGTGCCAGCCACCAAGCGCCATAGCCCTAGTTCATGCCAGTGCCTCCCCTACCACATTGCTCCACAAGCCAGTGCCTACATTGCATCGCTCGGCCACTACACTTCGCCGGAACCCTAGCCCTAGGTGTTTACCCAGTGGTGCCCTCATGATTCGTTCCTCTACTTCATGGATTGCTGGGTTGCCAGGTAGCAAGCCCTCAGTTCTAATTTTGTACCTAATGCTTGCTTCTTAGGGTTTCATATCTCTAGATATGTTGTAATTATTTATAAATCCGATCTATTCTAATGTGCAGCGAGTCGGTGTTTCTAAGGTCTCAGTGGTAGTTGTCAGTCAACTCGGGGCCAAGCTCGTGAGTATGGATCAAGGCCAAGCCTTGGAAGTGACAGTTGGTAGTTGATCTTTGTTAGTGACAGTTGTTCTTTTAAGCTCCATCAGATGGCTCATGTCAAGAATGTTGGAGGAGGTCCCGGTTATGAGGATCTGAGGCCCCCGCCTCACCAGCCTATAGATGCAAAAGGCAAGGCAACGAAGAAGCTAACGACAAAGAAGCATAAGTACCCTGATGCAGATACAGCGAGAGTAGCCACAGTTGTAGAGGTCATAGAGCATGCAGAGAGAGGAGGTGCTAGGAGTAGTGTTGTTATTGTAGATCAGCTTTCACTAGCTCAGAGGGCCGCTATCCAGGAGGTTGAGCGTCATCATGGTGGTCCTGCTAGGATAGCCATGGTTGGAGGATGGCATGTTGCTATTGATGAGAGTTAGCCTCAGGGGGAGTCACAGCAGGAGCCACAGCTAGCAGAGCAGACTTAGGAGGGAGAGCAGGCCGAGAAGATAGAGCAAGCACCTCAGTCATAGTTACGCCACTCTAGTCATACCCGTGCTCTAGTCACACTAGGGCTAGAGACACAGTGGAGGGGTTCTCATCCACCGCCTAGACCACAGGGTCCACCTCCAGTGACTCACTTGGATTTGAGGGCCACCACGGCCAAGTAGGTGTAGCAGCTCAGATTTGTGGACTTTGAGCAGTGGTTCCCGCTGAGGAGGGATGACTGAGCTTTAGAGGGCTTATACACACCACTACAGGAAGATTTTTATAATGCATATCTTAACAGTGGGGCAGTTTTCAGATCTCAGATGGTGTGCAACATTGAGTCCATTGTAGCAGCAGCAGGAGAGCATATTTGCCCTTACCTATCTTACTTGCTAGGGCTGATAGATTTACTTAGATGGATAGGCTTATATGTTCCTTCTTGGGTCCATGAGTTTTATGCTACACTCTGGATTGACCCGCAGCACAGATTTATACACTTTGCATTTAGAGGCAGAGATTAAAGGCTGATGAGCTTTAGGGTCAGGGAGATTCTTAGGCTTTAGGAGCAGCCCATCCAGCTACATGAGGTTTGCTATGGACAGACAGTGCCTCCCAGATGCCCTCATGGTGGTTTGGTACCTCCTATAGATTTGGTCTGCCATTGCTTCATAGAGCCTTTCGGTGAGGGGTCGAGAAGGACACCCAGTGATCTCACTCCTATTGCTAGAGTGCTTGATGCTATTATGAGGAGGACCCTGCTTCCAAGGATGGGGTATTGCAAGGGCTTCATTCACATACATCTATGACTATTGAACTCTCTGATGCAGCAGACTGTGTTTGACATTTGGGATCTCCTTCTATCAAAGATGGAGGATACTATTGTAGAGGGGTTCAGGGGTCACAAGCAGCTGCCATATGCTCACTAGATTACATTCTTAATCCATAGGGTAGTTACTATGAGGCCACCTAAGATGCTGGCAGAGTATAGTGGTGCTACTATAGAGTTCCTTGCATACAACATGACTCAGATGATCTGCCATAGTGCAGTGAGGACACATAGCCAACTGCGCCATCATCTAGAGGTGCTAGAGACTGTAGCCTAGTAGGATGAGACCAGCAGGGGCATAGCAGCTAATGAGGAGGAGCAGTTAGATGCTCAGTAGGAGGAGATGGTTGAGAGTGACCCTAGTGATAGCTCAGATGATGACTACCAGGATATCCCTCAGATGCCTCCTCGACGACATGACCATGAGGTTGGTAGCTCTAGTTTAGCTCCACCTACACCGCAGACAGACCTTGCTCTACTTGCTATACTTGAGCAGATGAGGTAGGATTAGGCTCGCTAGGCTCAGGAGACCGCTGCTACATTTGCATAGTTTTAGACTCAGTAGGATGAGTTCCAGCGATAGCAGCAGGCAATCCAGCAATAGCAGGCTATATAGTAGCAGCAGTAGCCCATGCATCAGCGGTAGCTTCTCATGCAGCAGCAGCTACTTGGGTTTATGCAGCATGTTGTGATAGCTATTGGGGCTCCATCGCCACAGCCTTCACCCCAGCTTGGTCAGTCTGCCACCACTTCTATGACTCTAGCTTTCTAGTCCAGTGGGCTTCAGAGTTAGGGACAGCCAGCGCCACAGTTTCCTTCACCTACAGAGTAGGTGTCCTAGTGGTTTGCTTCACCAGTGCTAGCCCCACAGTTCACACCTCTTCATATGGGCTTTACTCTGCCTTAGAGTTTGTCAATGCTCACCCTAGTTTCTAGTAGCCTTGGTGCTTCATTCAGTGAGTTGACAAGGTAGCCTACACCGCCAGAGCTACATGTTTAGGTCCTTCCATAGTTCCACCTATTACCGGGACTATAGAGACACTCCCTTCATTAGTTGCATCATCAGAGCAGGCAGCGCCAGTTCTAGATCCGACCTAGACCACTTCAGCATCGCTTCTAGCTATAGAGGGTCAGACTACTCAGAGCTTAGGTTTAGATGATGATGGCACATAGTTCTAGCTCGCTCCTTGTACCCTAGCGCCTGACTCGTCCACTGCAGCCTCATTGACCAACCCTTAGGTTTTGGTGTTTGACGCCAAAAGGGGAGAGGGATCAAGTATGATAGACTTAGGGGGAGCAATTTATTTAGGCGGAGTTTATCTACTATATTTGGCTTTTTATGTGTGATACACTATTATGCATTCATGTGTTTACTTTCATGCATCGAACCATACTTATGTGATAGTGATATCTACGTGATCGTGATATTATGTGACATGTGTGCTCTCTACTTTGAATTATTTATATGTCATATCACTTGTGTTATGCTCATTTGCTCTGCTTCCACATTTTACTCCAATGCAAATGAGCTCTATTACTTGTACTCATGCTTATTTCATATCTTTTGAGTACATCATGTTGGCTTGGGTCATATAAGCTTGCCTAACTCTTTTGTTCTTATTGTCAAAAGCTTATATGAACCAAGCATGTTAAAAACCTCATCTCTTTCATATACTCGAGGTTGTATTGTCATCAATCACCAAAAAGGGGGAGATTGAAAGCATCTAGGCCCCTAGTTGGGTTTCGGTGATTAATGACAATACATAATTACTATGACTAATGTGTGTTTTTCAGAGGCAATTAAGTTAGGTCATGGTAATGGCAATTGATTGGGCAATCATGGTTGTCATGCCCCTATGATGGAAATCATTTTGGTTTTCAAAGGATGGATGACAAGGTTAAGGATGGACTAGTTCTAAGTGTCGTTTGGAGTTCAAGAGACATGTACAGTAGTTTAGGACTTTGTTTTTCTTTTGGCCATACTATTAAGGGGGGTACGGACGGGTAGCTTGACCTAGGTGAGTCTAGTGGGTTAGGTGTGGTGCACACTTGCTAAATCAAGCACTAGGTAGCTCCAAAACAGCCCTTAGATCAATTGGAGCAAACTTCATTCACATATGATCGAGAGTTGGAAGTGAATAGAGGGTCAAATGCTGACCGAACGCTAGTTCCGGTGTGACCGGATGCTGGCACAGAGTCTGGTCAGTTCATTTGATCAAGGTGAAATCGTCTGGCATGACTGGACGCTGAGAGGTGAATGACCGGACGCTGGGTGCCAGCGTCCGGTCGACTCTAGTAAGGTTCCAGAGAGGGAAAATCGTGACCGGACGCGTCCGGTCACAACTTAAACACTAGAAGTCGGGGAGAACTGACTGGAGCATCCGGTCACCCCGCAGAGGCACATAACGGTTCATTTTGAACATAGGTGTATAAATACTTCCTTCATTCATGTGAGGGGTACTTTTGCTCATTCCAACAGCTGAGAAACACCGTTGAGAGTGCCAAGAAGAGCAAGGTCCTAGTGAGGTGATTGAGATTTGAGAATCCCAAAGATAGCCCTCATTAGTGAAAGCAAGAGTAGCAAAGTGTGCATCCACCCTTCTCATTAGGCTTGTCATGGTCAAGTGAGAGTTCATGCTTGTTACTCTTGGTGATTGCCATAACCTAGACGGCTTGGTGGTTATTGGGAGCTTGGTGATCATTCGGTAGAGCTTGTGGATGACCCAACTCAAGTTGTGAGTGGTGGTGGGTGATTCACCATGACGGAGTGTCAAAGAAACAACCCATAGAGAGCACTTGATCCTTGCATGGATCAAGGGGGAGCTACACCCTTGTGCGAGTGCTCCAACGAGTACTAGTGGGGAGTGGTGACTCTCCGATACCTTGGCAAAACATCACCGCATTCCTCTTTCTCTCTTTACTTTGAGCAATTCAATTCTTGTCATTTACATTTATAGAATTGTCATGCTAGAGTAGGATTGGAACAAAGGTTGCTAAACTTTTGTGCGGTAGATCAATAGAAATACTTTCTAGGCACAAGGGGTTAATTGGGCTGATCATAGGGTTTAATTATTGCAAAGAATTTTAGAATTAGCCCAATTCACCCCCCACCCTCTTGGGCATCTTGATCCTTTCATCAGGCTTGTTGGTGTCTCCCCACCTTGTACATCAACGGATACTTGTGCCTCAATGGGTTTTCCCGCTAAGTGAGTATTCGTGATTCCTTTGGTATAAAGTCTTTGACTAGTTAAGCTATACTCACTTGTTTATGAGATTGTCGTCCGTCCCCATGGCGGATGCTCTAGTAGAAGGGCCCTAATAGAGACGGATAACCCTTGCGTGCACACTAGAGTAATAGTTGATAGCATAGACGTGGTGTCTAGGCCAGAAGCTATCTTCATTTGCTTCGTTCCCCATGGTTGATTAGTAGGTGACAGGTGGTGATAGCCTTGTCCATCCCTCGTACTCCCCCACATCCAGGTTCGACGTAGAGGGAAGGTCTGTATCGCTTGGTAGACCAGGTGTAAGCCAGCACCCGAAGTGAGCAAGTAGGAGTCGTGTTTATCATTTCTTAGACTGTAAAACCATAGGAACCCATTTCAACCTCTACTAATTCTACCCTTGTGTTGTCCTTGGATAAACTAGCTAGAAGAGTACCTCCATTCCTTGTGAAAAATACGATACCCTAATTACTTCCGGGTGAAGTGCTACAACAGTAATTCTATGCGCTTGTGGATTATTTCTATATGCATTAAGAAATACCAACATACATTTCTAGCGCCATTGTCAGGGAACGGTTGCCGTATTTTCTTCGAACCTAGTTTGTCCTCATATTTGTATCTTTTCTTTTTATAAAAAACACAAAAAAATATTTTCACCATGAAAACCACTCCTATCCAATGCCGATCCGCTTCAAAGGGCAAGTTCTCTGAGCCACCACCAAAACCAAACTTTTTATCTGGTTGTGAACTCCGTCCTAGCTTAATAGCCATGATTCGGGTGCAACCCTTCTCGGGGCACTATAATGAAAACCTCTGCCATCACCAGCATGAGTTCGAGGAGATCTATTCGTGCCTGAGTATCCTAGGCATGACACAGGAAACTCTAAAGTGGAAATTGTTTCCCTTCTCTCTCACGAGGAAGGCGAAGCAATGGTACACACATGCCATAAAAAGTACTAATGGGGACTAGGATGAACTTAAAGACAAGTTTCAGCTTGCATTCTTTCCTATGTCCCATATCAACTCTCTACCAAGGGCAATCCTCGACTTTGAGTAGCACAAGAAGGAGTCAATAGGTGTAGCCTGGGCTAGGTTTTCAGCGTTAATACACACCAGCCTAGACTTGTCTTTACTTGACAACATATTGTTGTGACTCTTTTGTTTGGGTATTGACATGGGTGCTAACCTATGCCTAGACATGAATGCCAGAGTTTGTTTTACACACAAGACTATGATGGAACAAGTAGAATTCCTTGAGCATTTCATAGGCAAACACTCTTCTTTTGTCATAAGAACTAAATCCCTCTAGGCAAAAGTTACGTCGAGTGTTGAGGAGTCCTCACTAGTTGAATCCAAAACTATACCATCCATAGATTTAACTCGTAAGCCCTCACTCAAACCACAAACACCGAAGGAAAGATTAATTCATCCTTAGGAGTTCCCTATCAAATTCAGGGATTATGGCAAAACCTCGAAATACTATGGGCACGAAAAGCTTTCACGTCTTTTTGAGGAAGTTTCCCCTAAAATATAACCAACGAAGGAATGGTTGTTGGAAGTGAAACGTTCTTCCAAAGCAATTCATATTCTTTCACCTTCCACGATCATGCCTTGTTCATTAAGGGGAACAAACATAGAAGCCCTACACAACCCCACAGTCACGACTAGCATCGTGTTAGAATTTTTGGCAAAAAATCTTTTGGGCAATGTTGACATTTCTTAGTGTCGCTACTAAGAATAGAGTTTTAAATCTAGTCCCTAGCAACAGCCCCAAAAATGCTTGATGGTATTTATTAACATGTCACTTGTTTTTAAATAGCCACCTATTATAAACCTATCTCCTAATTTTACTAGGTTGTCATCCCTAGTGATGATATCAGAGATACTTATTGGTTCTACATAGCAGTAGTACTAGAATAATACTAAGCAGTTCTTAATTAATTATGTGACTCGGAAGAATAAATAAATATATGAATGAAATGGATCTACAAGTGCACAAATAATATACCATTGTAACATTTTACCTGAGAGTATTCCAGGTATTGTTATTTATATTTTTACCAAAAGGAAGGTCTAGCATGGACATGTATACTTATACTATTGAAGGAGAAGTAAATCAAAACCAATATTCTACTCATAATAGGGGTAAGTCATAGGATAAGATATATATATATATATGATAAGTATTGATCAATGATAATAACAAATCACTCAACGTACTCCTTTCTATGGCATTAGCATGGTCAGGTAGAATATTAGAGGAATAATTCCTAAGTCATTCTTAATTACAAGTCAAAGCATACATTGATTAGTGCAGTTATACATAGTAATCATTGCTAAGATCATCATAATATCTACACATAAGGGATATTACTAAGAAAGATTAAGAACATAGCTTGCTCTTCCTTCATAACCGAACCCTATGTGTCCCTATATTCAGTGAGTGAACTACAAAGGACTCAATGGGAGTGTCACATCTGCGATCTACCACATGACCCAGAATATAGGGTGTATCTACAGGTAAACAACGTATAAGCACCACACTTACATAATGTCGACCACCCACCCATGGATCCTTAGAGTGAGCGCTATACGAATTTATGCATGAACATAATGATAATCCAACTATACTAAGCAAATAATCAAAGTAGACAATGAACAATATAACAAAGAACATGAATAAGATGAATACTGATATTGTCATAACAATTGTAACTAGCATATAAAAGTAATAGAGATACAAAAGAGAGAGGGGTACAAAGATTATACCAAACCACACTCTTGACAAGATTGGGAATCCAAGCAAAGCCTGCTTGCCTCCCTCTAGACCTAGCCTAACTAGCTATGCCCTAGAATATGGTGGAGCTCTAAGGATAATTAGGGTTTTTGTCTTCTCAAATGACTTATGCCTTCCTTAGGGGGCAGGGGCTGATATATATAGGCCAGAGCGTCCAACATGAGCCCTTGGATCAAACTAACTTAAAGGATGGCGTAGATGCAACCTAGAAGGCGGTGGAGAACCGACATAACAATCAGGGGCTAACAGGTAGGCCCTAGGGCCGGGCGGCTTATAGGTGGCGCCGACTGGCCCTACCTGGTGGCGTCTCGCCCTCCGCTTCGGTGTGGAGTCCTCCCGAATCTTCTAGAGTCTTCTGGTGTCCATTTCGTTGCGGATAAGCGCAATTAAATATGACATGTTGGTCCACCTTGACGGTTTTCTAGATAAACCCTGCAGAAAATACAGATTCATCAAAACTCATAGAATTTGTTAGTTTAAACCCCTAAACCTTCATTTATGATTATATTTATGCCATTATACATGTTATATTGATGGTTTATAATGGTTGTTAATTACCGTCAACAAACTCCCCCAAGCTTAACCTTTGCTAGTCCCTTAGCAAAGCTAAACACAGTAAATGGATCAAGAGTTTAAGGATTTTAAAAACATTGACGCAACTCCTCAAAAGTACACATACATTCAAACAAGAATTCTCCCTCGGATTAGAATGAACTGATCTAACTTTCAAACTTACCCATATTACCTTCAACCATGGGGCTTCTCAGCCTTCACTTGGGTCTTGAGCAATTGAAAGACAGAATGATCAAGTCAAGCACTATGTCTCAAGTTCTTTGCTCAACCATTATTTCAGAGTTTTTATAGATTTTCAAAATAAAACTCAGAGCTTCCTTTGTATAACACTCTCAAGTCTCTTAATATGGTATTTGTGGATCCTCACCAAGGCAATAGTGGTGTTAAGCCTTTCTTTTCCTATAACTAAGGCTTATGTGGAGCTCATAGGAGTGGAGATAGCATGAAAGAGCATACTTGCAATACATATATTGTAAAGTCAAACCTCAGATCCAAAGAGAGTTGAGTCATATAATCAAATCAAGATGGGTATGTGTATGGACGTATGTGGTGGATATATATTGTGGCTAATCCTATTTCTACTATGCTCCTTGAAAATGTATCTCTCTCTTGAAACTTGAAAACAACTTTGCAAGAAAACATGGGCTATCTTATTCATCTTTTCTCCTCTTTTTTTTGGGCGGGCATTTAAGTACCCATTGTTTTAAATATCTTTGACACTTGTCCATTTTTTCTCATCTTTTTTTATGAATAACTTTTCCATAGCTCCATGTCCCTTTTATGCAACAAAACTTTTGAGAGATAGCAACAAAAACATGGAGCATTTATTTGGTGGAAATTCCTATCAAGAATATTTTTGGTGTTTACTCTCGGTGTAGGAGTAAAATATTTTTGGGTGGATCTAGATGAAATGGCATTTTGTTGCGCCTACCCCCAGTGTAGGAGTAGTGCATATTTGGGTGGTGTGTACGTGATCTTGATTTTAAGAGCATGGCAAAGCTCTTATAAGGGTCAACAAAGCTTGACTAAACTCAATGCAATGCAAGCAGCATATAAGTGGAAGTTTTTCTAATCTAAATATCATATATGGCTCTGGTAGGAATTCAAGATTTGTCATATAAGAGCTCATCATGTAGGTTTTTATGTTTTTTAAAAGATAAATCTCTAGAACTTTAGTGTCACTTGGAACAAGATAAACAGCAGCTCAGACCTTCTCATATTATATCCGTCAATTACCTAGACTTAGATCAAGCATATGCTACCCACGAGTTTCAAGTTTAGAGTAAATTCTTATATCAAAATAGTCGTATCCAAAACTCAAAAGAATTTAAGGCTGAAAACTAAGTACTTGAAAGGAATTACGACTAAGCAACTATTCATCATTTCCATTGCAAGAGATTATTCAAAGAGTCCTTTTATTTATTTAGCTCTTCAAAATCAAACTAGACACACACTTTTTATTTTGTTTTTATTTTTAAGATCACACTTTACTATTATATATAAGACAAATACAAATACAAATTTTTATTTTGCTCTTAGTTTGTTATGCATCTTTTTATTTCTTTAGCAAATATGAAGCAAACTTAAAAATAGTAAAATCAAAAGGGAAAGAAATACTTAGCTAGATACATGGGGGATACTCCTCCCCCAAGTTGGATGTTGTCGTGGTCTTTCTTAGAGTGAGTCTACCAGCAGAAGTCTTTCTCATCCGTCCAGAAGTTGTGTTTGTTGCGCAGCGAATGCAGTGACCGGGAAAATGTACTTTGGATGGATGGCTTTACTCTTGATCATCCTACAAAATACTCCAACAAGAACACCAAAACTCGTGGCACAGATGAGGATAAGGGGTTAGCGGTCAGTCATTCAGAGATTTGTTGTCCTTGCAGGTTTAGACAGATTTCCTAATTGGCAAACTTCTAGCAGGATGTCTATTATTTTTGGATTTTATTATTTATATAATACAAAAATAAAATATGCATGCATGTTATATATATATATTATTTTTTATGCCACCACAGTGAATCTTCTCGTGGGTGTTTACACACCGTAAAATTAGAATTTATGTTGCAATACTGTAATGCAGTCATGAAACTTTTTATCTTCCTGTTCTAAATGCAATGCTAATGTAGAAAAGTAAATATGCTAAAGTGAAAAGTAATTCATGCAATACTAAAAAGTAAATATGGATTACTACCGATATTACCTCTCGGCGAGGGTTCCGATTTTTAAGTTCTCCAGACAGGACTCTTTTCCTCTCTTGTTTATTCCTTGGGTGCATCAGTCAGTCTCGAGGATGGAGACCCTGATGGTTGCACCTCTTGTGACTCTAGTGGCGATGTTACCTTTTCTTTCCATACCTGCTTGGTCTGTGGACTTGAGTTTGACGGAGCGGGCTCATCTTTTACAACTTCTTCTGGTTCCTCATCTTCCACCTAACTTTTTTTGGGGATTGATTCTTTTGGTTTTGGGATGATCGATGTCTCCACCTAGAGCAGGACTTTTTTGGCTACTCATGTGGTATAACTATTGAAATAACAGCGTACCTTTTCTCTAGGGAATTGGAAGTGGACTTGTCTAGATCTCAGATCTGACGTAGATGATCGCATTGCTAGTGTTGAGGAACGGTCTTCCAAGGATGATGGGTGTATCATCTTCTTTTTCTCCCATGTCTAGAACCATGAAGTTGGCAAGGGCATAGTGATCATGTATCCTTACCGTGACATCTTTTGCTATTTCTTTCGAAAATTGGATTGATTGGTCCACCATCTGCAATTGTATATATGTAGGGAACAAAGGTTCATCACCAAATAAGTATTCATATGTTATCTTGGACATTATATTGACACCCGACCCAATGTCATAGAAGATCTTGTGGAAGATTATGTCTAATGGTACACTCAATCATGGGTATGCCTGCATCATCCTTCTTAGCAAGGAATGGTGAAGCGAGGAGGTGGTCGTACTCTGATCGGAGTGTGTTGATCATGTTGACTGATTCTTCTTATGGTTGCTTGGCTTTGTTCTTTCTACTTCTCCTATTATTTTTCTTCTTGGTCACTATTATCTCTTCGGGCAGGTATGGCGTCTATGGATGTCTAGAAGATTGTAAGATATGATTCTTGAAAGAAAACTTTTCATTTCTATCCTTGATTGTGAAGCAAATCTTGGCATTGTCTACGTAGATGATGGCTTCTGTGATGCTTAAGAAAGGTCAGCCTAAAGTAATGGGTGCCCTTACATCTCCACCTGTTTCCAAAACCACAAAATCTAGGCAACATATGATTGTCCCACTCAAATAATAGCGTCTTCAAGAACTCCCTTGGGGTAATAGAGTGACTGATCTACAAGCTACAAATGCATATTTGTGTATAATAAAGTATCTCCATTAATTTGATCATAAATTACCTTAGCCATGATATTGACACTTGCTCTGAAGTCATAGGCAACTTCTTGAAAAATGTGAGGTCCAATGGCGATGGAGATGACAGGTCTCCCTGGATCACTCTTCTTTTCTGGCAAGGTATAGTCTATCCACCTTCCCGTCGATGGTTGTATATAGTAATACGCTGCATTGTGAATATTGACAAGATTTATAGTTTCTAGATCTTCCAATTGCCCTAGAATCTTACCTTTTTTAGACGGAGGAATAGTAGCAGCCAACTGAGCTATTTGTGATTCTATCATTTTATTAAAGGTATGCTAGTTTTTAATGGCAGAAGCAAAGCTATCCAATCTATTATTTATGTTCTCTAGAATTTTATCATTGGTAGCTACCTTTCTAGATATTCTCTCTATAAGTTTGGATTGGCAAGAAATTAACTCTCTCAAGGGTGATTGATTGAAATTATTACCTTGATAGTTACCTTGGTAATTACCTTGGTAGTTTGGCCTTTATTGCTGATTCCATCCTTGATTCTGCTGAGGATGAAAGTAGTTGTTGTTGTTGACAAAGTTCACATCCTCTTGTGTTTTAGGACAACTGTTTCTTGAATGCCTAATGTTTCCACACACTTCACATGTCATGTGAGAATCATGAATATGTTTGACTTCTTGCTTCTCATTGGCTCGATCTTCAAGCTTCTTCATCAGCATGTCTACCTCATTGAGTTGATGCATACCTCCACCCTCTTGCGGGTTTGAACACGTTCTTCATTCCAACCTTGATTAGAGGCCATTTTCTCCACAAGAGCTGTTGCGGCTGGTATGGTGAGTGACAGGAATGCACCTCCAGCAGCAACTCCATAGTCTCATGGGTACTGTTGGTCAACCCATGATAGAAAGTCTGCATGAGTAGCTAATTCTCCATCCCATGATGAGGACATTCTGTAATGTAATCTTAAAAGCATCCCCATGCCTTAGGGATAGATTCATCATATTATTGCTGAAAGCTTGAAATTCTCCCACACAGAGCATTGGTCTTGCCTGTGGGAAAGAACTTTGCTAGAAAGGCAGTGGAACAATTATCCCATGTAGTATTTCTATCTTTATTAGCATAGAACCATTGCTTTGCCTTCCCCAAGAGTGAGAATAGAAAGAGGCGAAGTAATATGGCATCCTGGGTTACTCCTTTGATGGTGAAAGTGCTATAGATCTCTAGGAAGTGTTGGAGATGTGCACTCGCATCTTCATGTGCCTTTCCACAAAACTAGCTTGCTTGCACCATGTTGATGAGGGCTGGCTTGAGCTCGAATCCATTGTCTCCAACATTAAATGTTGGACCAGTTCGAATGTTGGCAGTAGTTGGAGCAGAGAATTCGTGGAGAGTCTTCTTAGCCATAGCTTCAAATTTAGGTGTTAAGCTATGCCTTGTCTGGTTGGCTTCCGATTCTAAAGCTAAAACTTTCTTGAGTTAGCTCTAGTTCTCTGGATTAAAGCTTCTAGATCTTTAATGTAGTTTGTCGAAAGGTTAAAACTAGTCATACATTACCATGTATAAGATATAAAGTAGACAACACAAGGGTAATCCTACTTGAGTAGGGGTAAATGGTTTTCCTCGATCACATCAATAAGTATAAGTTTATCAATACTTCCTTTACCTAGCTACCTCCCCAGCAATGGCACCAAAAATGGTTGTTGACATTTCTTAGCGTCGCTACTAAGAATAGAGTTTTAAATCTAGTCCCTAGCAACAGCGCTAGAAATGCTTGATGGTATTTATTAATGTGTCACTTGTTTTTAAATAGCCACCTATTATAAACCTATATCAGAGATACTTGTCATCCCTAGTGATGATATTAGAGATACTTGTTGGTTCTACATAGCATTACTACTAGAATAATACTAAGTTGTTCTTTATTAATTATGTGACAAGGAAGAATAAATAAATATATGAATGAAAAGGATCTACAAGCGCACAGATAATATACCATTATAGCATTTTACCCAAGAGTATTCCAGGTATCGTTATTTATATTTTTACCATAGGGAAGGTCTAGCATGGACGTGTATTGATAACTTATACTATTGAAGGAGAAGTAAACCATAACCAATATTATACTCATAACAGAGGTAAGTCATAGGATAAGATATATATATGATAAGTATTGATCGATGATAATAACAAATGACTCAAAGTACTCCTTTCTATGGCATTAGCATGGTCGGTTAGAATATTAGAGGAATAATTCCTAAGTCATTCTTAATTACAAGTCAAAGCATGCATTGATTAGTGCAATTATACTTAGTAATTATTGCTAAGATCATCGTCATATCTACACATAAGAGATATTACTAAGGAAGATTAAGAACAGAGCTTGATCTTCCTTCATAATCGAACCCTATGTGTGTCTGTATTCATGGAGTGGACTACAAAGGACTCAATGGAAGTGTCACATTCATGATCTACCACATGACCCAGAATATAGGGTGTATCTGTAGGTAAACAATGTATAAGCATCACGCTTACACAATGTCGACCACCCACCCATGGATCCATAGAGTGAGCGCTATATGAACTTATGCATGAACATAATGATAATCCAACTATATTAAGCATATAATCAAAGTAGACCATGAACAATATAACAAAGAAGATGAATACTGATATTATCATAACAATTGTAACTAGCATATAAAAGTAATAGAGATACAAAAGAGAGAGGGGTACAAAGATTATACCAAACCACGCTCTTGACAAGATCGGGAATCCAAGCAAAGCCGGCTCGCCTCATGTTTACACCAAAATTTGGGGAGAAGAATGTGGGAACTCGAAACTTCTAAAATTATGTCGATCAAGGACTTGATTGCAAGAAGATCGATATAAGCTAATTTAGAGGAGGCACTGGAATCAGCTCTCTTTGAATGATGTCAGTAGATACCTATCACAGAACCAACCAATTTATAAGAGCACAAGTACAATGGTAGCCCATAAGCGGTCGCACTGTCATACTTGAGCCCATATAAACCCGGTAGTCTATCAAGTACCACGACGGGTCTCGATAAACGGTCCACAAACAACCAAGATCGTACATGATTCAACATACATGTCACATACTACATAAAGTTTGTAGATACATTTCCATCATCAGAGTATGAAACAAAGTTATTACAAACCAAGTTTGATAGATAATAGCGGAAGCAAATTAAGTTTGAAAGTAGCATTTGCCAACTTAGTTTAATACAATACCAACATATGATCTCAGTCCACAAAAGCATATAGAGGGATTAGTAAAAAAGCCTGCCCAAGGCTTACTCCTCATCCACAGCAAGATAGAAGCAACTCTTGCAATATCCATGATATACTGTGCCATCTGTAGCAATGGGAATAAAACCTTGAGTATGAGAAGGTACTCAGCTAGACTTACCTATCATAAACTAGAAATAAATTTACTCCAAGGATTGTGCAAGGCTTTATAAGTGGAGGTAGCTTGACAAACATTTTATAGAAAAAGCAATTAACTCAGTTATACAATTATGATTCCATTATCAAGTTAATTATAACTATCCATCTCTAAATTAGCAACTATCCTGTGCCAAACATGTGATACATCATTTTAAGAGCATACAATAGTAACCATAGCAGGTATAGTAATTCCATGTTTATCCAAACTATCATATTCCATAATACAATTACTGTGATGTTGGGGCTAGCCAAGTTTCTCACTATCCGGGAGAGACGGCGATTCAAATCGATTTCAACCAGCTGGGAATTTATTCGTAACACAAACCTAGATAGACTAGATCAACGGTCACCTTAGGTCACCTTTGGTACAACTCATGTACACATTTCATGGGTTCACCCAGCGTCATACAATCAGGGACAACCAACTACCAGGACGTTCAGGCCAGCCAGCCCTTGGGCTCATGTCTGGCTCCCCGCACATCGTTACTACCATCCAGAGTGCGCACTTGTATAGAGCGGGGCCTAGCCTGAGTTGAGCTACTCGGTTTGCGGTCGGAGCGAGTTATCCGGCCAGCTAAGTGATAGGCATGCGTTCAATCTTATCAAAAGTGCCAAAAACAGTACGGTCCTTAATCGGCACAGACAAAATCACATGAGTCAACCTACGCATAGACTCTGCCCAACCTCGATTTACATTACCCCATGGTTCTTTTCCACGATAGCAAATATAGCCAACTGTGCTTTGGTATCCACCTATATCTCGTAGGTGACATGAAATCACCCGACTTCTACCGGTCTAAAGCATGGCTAAGCATATATTCAATCCTAGACCTACATAGGGTAAAAGGTATATTTTTGGACAAGGATATTATATGCATCAAGTGGTTCCAATCAACTCTTATAACATAATGCATCAATCATAAAGGACTCGAGTAATATTTTGTAAAACACTAGGAGACTTAGAATGCTCCGGGGCTTGCCTTTCATAAAAGAAGTGGGGCGGGTGGTCAGGACACTCCAAAAGCTCTTCTAGGGTATGCTCCTCTTCTTCAGGAGCTGCAGCTTGAGGAATCTCCTATGGGTCCCCTTCCTCTCCTTCGTTGAATTCTAGCAATGTTATTTCCTCTGTCGATCCTAGATGCATGAATATGGCATAAGATATTACGAATGCATACATGCTGACAAGTATAGTATGATGACACATGATGAATCCATCGTGTAAGTATTCTTAACAGCATGGTGTTAAAGTAATAACAAGTGCATCACATTTTACTGAGTAGGTGCATATCTCTTCTTGATTACTTAATCAAACACCTCAACAATTCATTTATTAAAACCACAAAACAGCAGCTACTTGTTTTACTCATAACTGGAGTTATATACATCAAAATCATATGGTTGTGAACATTCTGGAAAGCTTAAGAAATTTTCTACAACTTTCTTTTAAGACTCTTACTGTGATTCAATAGTTATATAGGGCAAACAAATCATTCAATCAAATCTGTGCAGAAAAGCAAACATTTTGGATAGCAAACTTGTAATAGCTATAACTCTAAAACCCTAAGTCCTATGACTGTGAAAATTTAACACAAGGTAGATTAGTAAGTTATCTACAACTTTGTTATTAACAAGTTTTACAGCAAAGACATTACCATATGAAATCATCCACACAATCAAAACTATACATGCAGCCTTGTATTTGAATTATAAAGTGAAATTAGTTAGTTGCATATAATCAATGGCTCTACACCTTAATATGAACATCAACAGTTACTATGCATCACAAGAATCATAGAAAACATCATGGTCAACCCCAATTTAATTACTTAAATGCCTTTATTAATTTAATTAAATAATTAGGGTAAATAATAAAGACACACCAAATGTGCACAATAAATTCTCAAAAATTACAGTAGACTCCTAACGCTCACAATAATCTACTGTAAAAAGTTCATACCATTTGCACATGTATAACATCCTATGCAAAAATGATAAGCTAACAAGGGTTAATTTAGTGAAAATAGTAAACCCTATAGAAAAGTGTCAAGCAATATTATATATTTTTCCTAGATTCATATTAGTGCCATACGACTGTACAAAAATTTGCATAGCAATATATTACATATTTTTATCCCTACAAATTTCTTAGAAAATGCCATTTATTAATAAATAAATAGAAAGACCATATTTAAATCAAGTTTACGGCAAGCTTAATATTTTTACTAGCTAGAGCATGTCAATACAAAACCAACAAAATTGGAATCACAATTTTAGTAGTGTTTTAGCTCAAGATATCTAATTTACAAAATTGTAAACATACAAAAAGCCTTTATCTCAATACATTTAAATCCCCAATAAAAAAATCAGAAATTGTGCATATCATATTTTTATAAAATACTACACATCCTAAGGAACACTACAAAATTTGGTTCATAGGATTTGGATCTCTAGAACTCAACTTATCATTTTTCAAAATTTGCATCAAATCTGAAAATGAATGAACTATCCTTCAGCCCTACGGTCACTAACAGGTTAGACCCATAAGTCAGTTGACCCCACATGTCAGCGATGGCAAAAATAGAGGAACACGTGGGACGGCCAGAGTTTCATCAACGGCGGCTTCTCCGGTGACGGAACAGGAAGTATGGTGACCCTCGCGAGCTTGCGCACCCGATATGGTAGCTAGGTGGACTGATTAGTGAAGCTAAGCTCGACGGTGGCGGCCATGGGGGCACGGTGGTATGGGTCAACGATGATACGCCGAAGGTGACCACGACGACTCAAGCTAGGGCTCGGCCAAGCATCTACAGGCTACGGTGAAACCAGAGCAAACACTATCATGGCACATGATGGATGAAAGCATCCCGGCCACGATGACAGAGCATGGCGGTGGAACACCCGCGAGGGTGAACGTGACACGGAAGCCTTACCATGCGTAGCTAGTGAGAAATGCAGGCGCGGTGAGGCAGTGGGATCACGGTGGAGTGGCTGCGGTGGTGGAAAAGCGATGTGGGCAAGCTTGGTGGCTGACAAAGCGACGACAATGAGCTTGGCGCCACGGCGGCTGCTGTGGACGAGCACTACGGTGAAGGAGGAGGTAGGGAAATGCAAATGGGAGCACGGGGCGTCACGGGCAGATGCTAGGGAGGGTGAAGGCGCGCCCTAGCTTGGCGTGGCCTGGCTGGTCAGGGCAACGGCGACGCACAGCTTCATTTCCTCCACACGGCGGCCAGCGTCTGTGGCTAGTTGGCCACGAACCGGCGCGGCGTGGCGTTTGTCAATGACTGTTCAAGCACCTGACAGCACGATTTCAAGACACTAATTCTATCGATCCAGAGCGATTCAGTGAACGACACTAAAATCAAACTTGTAGAGCTATGTACCAGCTACAAATCTTATTTAGAAATCAAGTCCTAATTCTCGATGGTTAGGGAGTAAAATTAGCCTAAATTTGAGCTCGTCACACTGTCAATCAAAAATGACTTAGCGAAATTTTTTATTTTGAAAAAATAGCAAAATGTTGAATTTTGTCTCGAAAAGACTAAGCTATGCACATAATTAGGTCATGACCCAAAAATAAAAGTTGTTCCTCTCATCAAATACTACAACTTTACTTTAGTGCACACATCCATGCAAAGTCTCTATCATATCGTTCAAACTAGGTCAAACCTACTACATTTAAATGATGACTAACACTTGAACTATGACTTAGTGACCAAATTACCCTCAGTCATGAATACCAAAGTTGTTCATAATGACATTCTAAACATGTTTAAGCTATTCATAAGGTCACACAAACATTTCATACATTGGTTACACATTTCACTTTCTAGGTCAACATGCATAGCATCACTTAAGGACTTGATTAGACAAACTGATCTTCATGAACAATGTTCCATTAGTCATCCTAAGTGTAGCTAAGATGTTTTAGTGACTCACATCAACCATTTACATGTATTCACTCATGACCATATGCATATATACAAAGAAACATAAAAGAACACACATGTTTCATATGTTTCAATCACATGTTTCAAATGTAAAAGCTTAAATATGAATGCTTGATGCTCATGCTCATGCAATGCAAGTCAAATTATGCAAGCTTAACACCTAGGGTGTTACAGCCCCTCCCCCTTATAAAAATCTCATCCCGAGATTTGCAAGACCTACCATTCTTGGAAAAAGGCGGGATAAACCTCTCTTAAATAATCCTCTCATTCCCATGGTGCATCTTGTTCACTATAATTGTTCCATACCACCTTATAGAACTTAATGATCTTACTCTGTGTTACTCTTTCCATCTCTTCTAACACTCGGATTGGTTTCTCTTCATAGGTCAAATCCGATTGAAGCTTTATGTTGGTGGGTGCAATAGCTTCCTCAGGTATACAAAGACATCTCTTCAACTGAGAAACATGGAAGACATCAAATATTGCACTCATCTCTGGTGGAAGTTGTAACTTATAAGCGACATTCCCTTTCCGTTCCATAATCTTGTAAGGCCCTACATATCTAGGCGCAAGCTTCCTTTTCACTCCAAATCTCTGCACTCCTTTCATGGGTGACACTTTCAAGTATACATAGTCTTCCACTTCAAAAGTTAGTGGTCTTCTTCTTTTATCAGCATAACTCTTTTGTCTAGACTGAGTGGCTTTCATATGTTGTTGAATAATATGCACTTGCTCTTTAGCTTCAGTGACAAAGTCAATACCAAAGTATCTCCTTTCATCAGGCTCAATCCAATTCAATGGAGTTCTACATTTTCTACCATACAAGGCTTCAAATGGAGCCATCTTGATGCTTGCTTGATAACTGTTGTTGTAGGAGAACTCAACTAAAGGTAGCCATTTCTCCCATGAACCCTTGGAAGATATAACTCAAGCTCTCAGCAAATCTTCTAAGTTCTGGTTCACTCGCTCAGTCTATCCTGAAGTTTGTGGATGGTATGACGAACTTCTAATCAGTTTAGTTCCCAAAGCCTGGTGTAAGTGCTCCTAGAAACGAGCTATGAACTATGGTCCTCGGTCTAAGATTATGGTCGTAGGTACCCCATGTAGCCTCACAATCTAAGAAACATACAGCTCAGCGTACTTCACCACGTGATACCTTATGTTCATAGGTATAAAATGTGCTGACTTGGTGAGATGATCTACAATGACCCATATTAAATCGTGACCTTGCTATGTCATTGGGAGGCCTGTGATAAAGTCCATACTAATTTCTTCCCATTTCCAACTTGGAATAGACAATGGATGAAGTAATCTAGCAGATTTCATATGAATAGCTTTTACTCTACTGCAGTTATCGCACCTAGCGACATAGGCTGTGATCTCTTTCTTCATCTTAGTCCACCAAAAATGGGTCTTTAAATCTTGATACATTTTGCTACTACCCGAATGGATTGGCAACTTGGACGAATGAGCTTCATCTAAAATTTGATTTCTAAGCTCACGGTCTTTCGGTACCACAAGTCTATCCTCAAACCATAGCACACCCCTTTCATCCAATCTAAAATGCTTGGTTTCTTGTTCTTGCATCTTTCTCTTGATGTGAAATATACCTACATCTGTCTTCTATAGCTCTATGATTTTGCTCTCAAGTGAACAACTAATAGTGATATTATGCAGTACAACAGGATGTAACGAATTAAATCCATCTTCCAACAATGCTTCTATAGTGTTGCAATGAGACTTCTGACTAAGTGCATCGGCTACAACATTGGCTTTCCTTGGATGGTAGTGCACTTCCAAATTGTAGTCCTTAATCAGCTCTTGCCATCTTTGCTGTCTCATATTCAGCTCAGGATGGGTAAAGATATACTTGAGACTTTTGTGGTCAGTATATATATGACATACATTGCCCAACAAATAATGTCTCCATATCTTTAATGCATGAACAACCACTGCAAGTTCTAAATCATGAGTAGGGTAGTTGACTTCATGTTTTCTCAACTGTCGAGAAGCATATACAATAACTCTTCCTTCTTGCATGAGCACACACCCCAAACCTATACCCGATGCATCACAAAATACATCGAAAGGCTTTTTAATGTCGGGTTGTGCTAAAATAGGAGCTATAGTTAATAGAGTCCTGAGGGTGTGAAAAGCTGCTTCACACTCTGGTGTCCACTTGAACTTCTCATCTTTCTAAAGTAGCCTAGTCATGGGCTTAGCTATCTTGGAGAAATCCGGAATGAAACGATGATAATATCCTGCTAACCCTAGAAAACTTCAAACTTCATGGACCGAAGTGGGGGCCTTCCAATCTATGACCTCTTGTACATTCGATGGGTCTACCGATATTCCATCTCTTGATAAGATGTGACCTAAGAAAGGTACCTTGCTTAACCAAAATTCACACTTGCTAAACTTTGCATATAGCTTATGCTCCCTCAATCTAGCCGAACAATTCTTAGATGCTCTGCATGATCTGCCTCATTCTCTGAATAAATCAATATATCATCGATAAACACTACCACGAACTTGTCGAGCTCGGGCATGAATATCGAATTCATCAGGTACATGAAGTAGGCAGGAGCATTGTAGTCCGAAAGAAATAACCAAATACTCATATAAGCCATACCTAGTGGAGAAAGCAGTTTTAGGTATATCCTCTAGCCTGGTCTTTATCTGATGATAGCCTGATCTCAAGTCGATCTTGGAGAATACCTTTGCTTTTGCCAACTAATCAAACAAGATGTCGATGCGAGGCAAAGGATACTTATTTTTCATGGTCACAGCATTAAGTGGCCTGTAATCCACACACATTCTCAAGGACTTGTCCTTCTTCTTCACAAACAATGCTAGACATCCCCATGGAGATGAACTAGGTTGAATGAGACCCTTGTCCAATAGATCTTGTAGCTGAATTTTAAGTTATGCTAACTCATTTGGTGGCATCCTATAAGGCCTTCTTGAGATAGGTGTCGTACCTAGCACTAACTCAGTCTTAAATTCCACATCCCTATCAGGTGGTAAACTAGGTAACTCATTTGGGAATACCTTAGGAAACTCACAAACCACTAGGATATCGCAAAGGGTAGTGGTTTGGATAGCACAAGCTAAGTGTTGGAGTTCAAAATTTTGAGAAAGTGGTACTAGAAAAGCATTTCCTCCCTAGGGTTCTCTCAACATAACAGTATGAGTGCTAGTGTCAATGAGAACACCATGATCCATCATCCAATTCATGCCTAAGATTACGCTTATGGATAACCCGGGCAATACTATCAAATCTGTTGTATACTCCCTCTCTTGTATAGTGATGAGCATGTTTCTAACTATCTTATTTATAGAAATAGTAGCCCCAGCTAAACTTATATTATAACCATATTTGCTTACTTCAATTACTTTCTAATCATGTCTAGATGCAAATGCTTGGCTCATAAATGAATGAGAAGCTCCCGAATTAAATAAAACAATAGCGGGATGCTTGTTGATAAGAAACATACCAGCTGTGACAATTTCTCCCGCAGGCACCTCTTCAACAGCAGTATAGTGCACATATCCAAGACATGCCCTTGAGTTTACCTACCTCTGATTGTTCTAATTCTGATTGTCGTTCTTCTTAGGGTGGGGGCATTCTTTGGCCCAATGACCCACTTGATTGTAGTTGTAGCAGGGTTCAATTTGTCCAAGGTCCTATGGAGCTTCCCTGATCGCCATTCCCTTTGGGTAAGGCAATAGTGAACGCCTTATGGAATACCTTCTGAGGTCGGCTATTCTGAGCTTTTGGTGGCGAAGGCCTAAACTTAGGTACTGGTGGGTGAAACTATGGTCTAGCTGTTATAGGAGCACTAGACTATGAAGATCCGGAGGCACCTGCCTCAATTGCCCTCTTGCGGCCCTTAGCTACCGCATGCATATTGTTATGGTTTTCCTGGGTCAAAGCATCACTAATAAACTCGTTGTAGGTGGTGCACTTGGAGTTGGCCATAGTCTTCATTAGCTTTGTGCCAAGACCCCGCTTGAAGCTCTCTATTTTCATTTCTTCGGTATCAACAAAACCTAGGGCATACCTAGATAGGTTGTTGAAAGCATGCATATATTTAGTGAGGGTCTTAGTCCCTTGTGTGAGCCTCATAAATTCAGCCGCCTTCATGCACATCAGCCTTGGGGGAATGTGGTGTCCCCAAAATGCCAGCTTGAACTGCCCCCATGTTACTTGTGCATTAGCAGGTAGAGAGGACAAGAAATGTGTCCACCAAATCCCTGCTGGTCCTTGCAACTGATGGGACGCATACTCAGCCTTCTAGTGCTCGATGACCCTTAGCAGATGAAACTTCTGCTCAATAGTGTTGAGCCACTCATCCGCCTAGAGCGGTTCCTCTGTCACCTTGAAAATAGGGGGCTTTGTATCCAGAAATTCCTTGAAGGTACTATACTGGTTTGGCTCAGGCCCCTGTTGCTATGGGTGGGCACGAGTTGTGTTCTACGCAATGAGGTGCAGAGCTTCCTCCATAGTCCTTTGGCTTCCCAAGAATTGGGCAAAGAACTTCTGAGCAGACGGTGGTGGTAAGTCACCGTCATTGCCATCATGGCTACTGCTAGCTCCGGCACAGGTGCGAGTCATCTGCAATGTTGCAACAATAAGTGATTATTGGATGATGTCAAGAGATTGTAGATGAATTATATAATCATGCCAAACTAAAATTACTAGAGAGAATCTTAAATTCATACAATAAAAATAGAGGCATAATAATTCATTCTTGCAACATGACACCACCAATTTTATCACTTATCGGGCTCATAGCACGTTAACATTCAAATCATGATCACTGATAACTGAACTAGAATTGCATTCACGTTTAACCAAATGTGAAATAACATGCAAGTACCAATATTACATGATAGTCCAATCACCAACACCAAACTCAAACTATAGGTCCATTACATAAATAGCGATGATACATCAAGCATTTCCACTAATCACTAAGCAATCTAATCCTCATTATGATCACTATCAAGGTCAGAGATAGGATCATCTCCCTCCTCTGGCTCCACTTCTTCCTCATCCTCATCGTCATCTTCCTCCATATTTGGACCATCTTCTTCCCCATCAAGGATTGGGTTTAGCTGGTTGTTCAGATAATGCACCTCATGCTGAAGGTTCATCACTTGAAGCTGAGCCTATGCAAGCTACCGATGCAAATCCCTTTCAGCACGGTCCTACATGGCACTTATGGCATGGTGCCTATCTCATTCTATTTTTGCTGCAGCGGCATGATTGTTTGTTGTGTCCCGCTGGCGTGTAGCTGTGGAGGCCTTGGCATGGGCGGCATCTAGCTGCTCCTGTAGTCCTACAAGCAATGCTTGATCATCAGCTCTTGCTTCTTGGGCTGCTGCTCTTTGTTGATCCACTTGCTCCATTTGAGTGTGGATGTTCCCCAAAGTTGCATAGCCTTGATCAGATTCCCATCGGGCTTTACTAGCTGCTTTCTTATGCTTGCGCACATGCTTCTTGAGCTTATGTTGTGTGGCTTCAGCTCTCATGAGCTTGTCCATGCAAGTGGTGTATGATTCCTGCCAGAAATTTCTGGTGTCCTAGTGTGTACAGAACATCTTCATCACCAAAATCATGGCACTCATAGCGGGACTAGAGCTATTGGCCTACTCATCCTGATCTCGGATCAATGCATTTTGGTCATGTTGTTCCCATATTGCTGTGGATGGATCCACCCAAGGAAACATACCAGCAGCACTACCGGTAAGTGCATCCCCATGCTGCTGACAGATCTGACTCAACACCTCGAAGGCCACAACTTGGGCAGCCTCCTAAGGAGTTTTCCCTTTAGATTCTGCCTTCCACTCCTACCAGAAGGGTGCTTGTGTGTGGGCTAGTATGATTAGCCCCACTTCATACCATGGCTATCCCTCTAGGTACTCTTCATTCCAATGATAGAGAGATGGCTCACGATACCCCGCAAAGTGCAAAACTCTCCAAAGCAAAGCAGGAGTTCCGAACACCATCAGGAAATTCTCACATCCAACTGGTACTGCCATCTATACCATCAACATGTACAACTTTTATGAGACAAGGTCATAATGGATAAGAGTTACATAACCGAGTAAGAAATTTATAAGGGGAGGAACAATGTAAGTATTGATTAATTATTATCTTGATGCATGCACATTTCGTACATCCTCACAAACTTAGGAAAAATAATATTTCTAATGACATACACGGTGGCATACATACGTTCCCTCATATATAGCGAAGCTAGTCGAGCTACACGTTTCGTTGTTAGTGTACCTGCATAAGAGTTTTATTTTAGCCCAAACTCCATAATTATATATGTAGAATGTAAATCTAAATACTTCCATATATGTATACCCATACATATACTTCCGTATCAAAGCTACCCGATGACAGTTTATACCCACAATTAAATGCGCACCATATACACATGCAAGCATGCATACATAGCCATACCAAAGCTAACTCTCCCTAACCACACGCTCACATCTTGCGGTCATGCCACTCATCAACTTACCTTCTTACCTTGGCGTAGAGGCATTTGATCCATACATTACCATTCAAGTGAATGGCATCCATATAATAGCACGCCGTATGGACGACGAAAATAAAACCCCCAAGTTAGTACTTAAATAGCCACCTAATAGTCCTTAATTTGGGCATAAGGAAAGTGATCACTGGCACACTTTAGATTTCAAATACCTATTTATATAGTTATTAGTTGCTAGAAAAGGGTTTTGGAAAATAAAAACCTTTGTTTTAAATATACATGTAACAATTAACATTGAATCTTGCTCTGATACCAGTTGTCGCAGAACCGACCAATTTATAAGAGCACAAGTACAATGGCAGCCCGCAAGCGGTCGCACTATCATACTTGAGCCCATATAAACCCGATAGTCTATCGAGTACCACGACGAGTCTCAATAAACGATCCACAAATAATCAAGATCGTACATGATTCAACATACATGTCACATATTACATAAAGTTCACAGATACATTTCCATCATCAGAGTTTGAAACAAAGTTATTACAAACCAAGTTTGATAGATAATAGCGGAAGCAAATTAAGTTCGAAAGTAGCATTTGCCAACTTAGTTTAATACAGTGCCAACATACGATCATAGTCCACAAAAGCATATAGAGGGATTAGTAAAGAAGCCTACCCAAGGCTTACTCCTCATCCACAGCGGGATAGAAGCAACTCTTGCAATATCCATGATATACTGTGCCATCTGCAGCAATGGGAATAAAACCCTAAGTACGAGAAGGTACTCAGCTAGACTTACCTATCATAAACTAGAAATAAATTGACTCCAAGGATTATGCAAGGCTTTATAAGTGGAGGTAGCTTGACAATATTTTGTAGAAAAAGCAATTAACTCAGTTATACAATTATGATTCCATTATCCAGTTAATTATATCTATCCATCTCTAAATTAGCAACTATCCTATGCCAAACATGTGATACATCATTTTAAGAGCATACAATAGTAACCATAGCAGGTATAGTAATTCCGTGTTTATCCGAACCATCATATTCCATAATATAATTACTACGATGTTGGGGCTAGCTAAGTTTCTCACTGTCCGGGAGAGACAGCGATTCGAATCGATTTCAACCAGTTGGAAATTTATTTCTAACACAAACCTAGACAGACCAGATCAACAATCACCTTAGGTCACCTTTGGTACAACTCAAGTACACATTTCGCAGGTTTGCCCAACGCCGCACAATCAGGGACAACCAACTACTAGGACATTCAGGCCTAGCCTGTCCTTGGGCTCACATCTAGCTCCCCGCACATCCTTACTACCATCTAGAGTGCGCACTCGTATAGAGCGGGGCCTAGCCTGAGTTGAGCTACTCGGCTTCACAGTCAAAATGAGTTATCCGGCCAGCTAAGTGATAGGCATGCGTTCAATCTTGTCAAAAGTGCTAACAACGGTACGATCTTGAATCGGCATAGACAGAATCACATGAGTCAACCTACGCATGGACTCCTCCTGACCTCGATTTACATTATCCCATGGTTCTTTTCCATGATAGAAAATATAGCCAATTGTGCTTCGGTATCCACCAATATCTCGTAGGTGATAGGAAATCACCCGACTTCTACCGGTCTAAGCATGGCTAAGCATATATTTGATCCTGGACCTACATAGGGTTAAAGGTATATTTCTAGATAAGGAAATTATATGCATCAAGTTGTTCCAATCAACTCTTATAACCTAATGCATCAACCATAAAGGACTCGAGTAATATTTTGTAAAATACTAGGAGACTTAGAATGCTCTGGGGCTTGCCTTTCAGAAAAGAAGTGGGGCAGTGGTTAGGGCACTCTAGAAGCTCTTCTAGGGTCTGCTCCTCTTCTTCGGGAGCTATGGCTTGAGGAATCTCCTGCGGGTCCCCTTCCTCTCCTTCATTGAATTCTAGCAACGTTATTTCCTCTGTCGATCCTAGATGCATGAATATGGCATAAGATATTGCGAATGCATACATGCTAACAAGTATAGTATGATGACACATGATGAATGCATTCGTGTAAGTATTCTTAACAGCATGGTGTTAAAGTAATAACGAGTGCATCACATTTTACTGAGTAGGTGCATATCTCTTCTTGATTACTTAATCAAACACCTCAACAATTTATTTACTAACACCATAAAACAGCATCTACTTGTTTTACTCATAATTGGAGTTATATACATCAAAATCATATGGTTGCAGACATTCTAGAAAGCTTAAGAAATTGTCTACAACTTTCTTTTAAGACTCTTACTGTGATTCAACAGTTATATAGGGCAAACAAACCATTCAATCAAATTTGTTCAGAAAGTAAACATTTTGGATAGCAAACTTGTAACAGCTATACATCTAAAACCCTAAGTCCTATGACTTTGAAAATTTAATACAAGGTATATTAGTAAGTTATCTACAACTTTTTTATTAACAAGTTTTACAGCAAAGACCATTATCCATATGAAATCATCCACACAATCAAAACTATACATGCAACCTTGTATTTGAATTATAAAGTGAAATTAGTTAGTTGCATACAATCAATGGCTTCTACACCTTACTATGAACATCAAAAGTTACTATGAATCACAAGAATCATAGAATACATCATGCTCAACCCCAATTTAATTACTTAAATGCCTTTATTAATTTAATTAAATAATTAGGGTAAATAATAAAGATACACCAAATGTGCACAATAAATTCTCAGAAAATTATAGTAGACTCCTATTGCTCATAATAGGCTACTGTGAAAAGTTCATACCATTTGCACATGTATAACATCATATGCAAAAATGATAAGCTAACAAGGGTTAATTTAGTGAAAATAGTAAACCCTATAGAAAAGTGTCAAACAGCAGATTACATATTTTTCTTAGATTCATATTGGTGCCATACTACTGTACAAAAATTTGCATAGCAATATATTACATATTTTTATCCCTACAAATTTCCCTAGAAAATGCCATTTATCTATAAATAAATAGAAAGACCATATTTAAATCAAGTTTATAGCGAGCTTAATATTTTTACTAGCTAGAGCATGTCAATACAAAAGTAACAAAATTAGAATCACAATTTTAGGAGTTTTCTAGCTCAAGATATCTAATTTACAAAATTGTAAACATACAAAAAGCCTTTATCTCAATACATTTAAATCCCTAATAAAAATATCAGAAACTGTGCATATCATATTTTTATAAAATACTACACTTCCTAAGGAACACTACAAAATTTGGTTCACAAGATTTGGATCTCTAGAACTCAACTTATCATTTTTTAAAATTTGCATCAAATCTAAAAATGAATGAACTATCCTTCAGCCCTACGGTCACTGACAGGCGGGACCTGTAGGTCAGTCGACCCCACACGTCAGTGATGGCAAAAATAGAGGAACATGCGGGACGGCCGTAGTTTCACCGACAGTGGCTTCTCCGGTGATGGAACAGGAACTATGGTGACCCTCGTGACCTTGCGCACCCGATATGGTAGCTAGGTGGACTGATTAGTGAAGCTAAGCTCGATGGTGGCAGCCATGGCGGCACGGCGGTGCTTATCGACGGTGATACACCGGAGGTGACTATGACGACTCAAGCTAGGGCTCGACCAAGCATTTACAGGCTATGGTGAAACTAGAGCAAACACTATCGTGGCACACGACGGACTAAAGCATCCCGGCCACGACGATGGAGCATGGTGGCGGAACACCAACGAGGGCGAACACGACACGGAAGCCTTACCGTGCGCAGCTAGCGAGAAATGTGGGCGCGGTGAGATGGTGGGATTACGGTGGAGTGGCTGCGGTGGTGGAAAAGCGATGTGGGCAAGCTTGGTGGCCGGCAAAGCGACGGCGATGAACTTGGCGCTGCAGCGACTGCTGCGGACGAGCGCTACGGCGAAGGAGGAAGTAGGGAAATGCAAATGGGAGCATGGGGCGTCACGTGCGGATGCTAGGGAGGGTGAAGGCATGCCCTGGCTTAGCGTGGCCTGGCTGGTCAAGGCAATGGCGATGTGCGGCTTCATTTCCTCCATGCGGCGGCCAGTGTCTGTGGTCGGTCGGCCATGAACCGGCGCGGCGCGGCGTTCATTAGTGCCCGTTCAAGCGTCTGACAGCATGATTTCAAGACACTAATTCTATCAATCCAAAGCAATTCAGTGAACGACACTAAAATCAAACTTGTAGAGCTATGTACTAGCTACAAATCTTATTTAGAAATCAAGTCCTAATTCTCGACGGTTAGGGAGTAAAATTAGCCTAAAGTTGAGCTCGTCACACTGTCCGTCAAAAATTACTTAGCGAAATTTTTTATTTTAAAAAAATAGCAAAATGTTGAATTTTGTGAGCTCAAAAAGACTAAGCTTTGCAAATAATTAGGTTATGACCCAAAAATAAAAGTTGTTCCTCTCATCAAATAATACAACTTTACTTTAGTTCACACATCCATGCAAAGTCTCTATCTTATCGTTCAAACTAGGTCAAACCTACTACATTTAAATGATGACTAACACTTGAACTATGACTTAGTGACCAAATTACCCTCAGTCATGAATACCAAAGTTGTTCATAATGACATTCTAAACATGTTTAAGCTATTCATAAGGTCACACAAACATTTCATACATTGGTTACACATTTCACTTTCTAGGTCAACATGCATAGCATCACTTAAGGACTTGATTAGACAAACTGATCTTCATGAACAATGTTCCATTAGTCATCCTAAGTGTAGCTAAGATGTTTTAGTGACTCACATCAACCATTTACATGTATTCACTCATGACCATATGCATATATACAAAGAAACATAAAATAACACACATGTTTCATATGTTTCAATCACATGTTTCAAATGTAAAAGCTTAAATATGAATGCTTGATGCTCATGCTCATGCAATGCAAGTCAAATTTTGCAAGCTTAACACCTAGGGTGTTACAATAACGATAATGGGCTATGATTGGTGTCAGAAAATACATATCGGACTCTACAAAAAGGGAAAGATTAGGGTCCAAGTTATCTTATGTTAGGAATGTTCTTTTATATACCAAAGATTGTAATGAGTCGTACTTGAGTAGGATTTATGTTTAGGCTCCGGGTATAAATATTGGACTCCGGCTATTGTAAAAGACATCCAATCAATCAAATACAAGTCATTTACTTTTTTCAGCTCCGGCCAACCCTTAGGAGTAGGAGTACAGTAGATCTTGGTGAGTTCTTTAACAAGCAGGGCTGCATCGGTCTAGCCAACCTCTGGTTTGTCTGTAAGTACCTTCATGGTTTACACTTTGGTTTGTATGACTGGATCGATCTAGTCGACCTCCACTGCGAATCTTAGTATAAGCTAGTTATTGACTCTTGTCTAGTTCAAGTATGGCTGCATCGATTCGGTCGACCTCTACTACTCGAACTAGATTAAGGTTAAGTTATCAGCTCTATCTAAGGGTGACATCCTTTGGGTAGATTCATTAAGTTACTGATCTTGCTGATGTTTTCATTGCTATTAGTTTATAGCAACATCAATCCGCCCGGTCAAGATCGAGTTAGATCGGCCTTATATCCTTTCAGTCCATCGTTCGCTTTACTACAATATGATGTTTCTTACTCTGAGCGATGGGTTATGTTTCATCGGCCATTCTATTTCGATCCTAATCATGCATAGTACGTGGTTAAGGCATGCATAATCTTAAAGAGGTTTGCTAGCTAGTTAAATCTAGTTTATAGTTCACCATTATGGCTATAACGATCCGGTCGATCCCCACTAATGGCACTATAGATTGGAGGATGCTAGTTAGTAGATTTGTTCCTAATTAGGCGTGACCTTAGCTGTTCGATATGCCTGCATTGGCTAAACAGTCGATCGCCTGTGCGTTAATGCCTACAGTGTGCGTCCATGATTCTCTTAAGCGTGAATAGATCTATGTACTTTAAGGGTTTGATTTGTTGTCTTTATCATGGCTGCATCGATCTGGTCGAACCCCACTATTAGAGATAATAGGTTAAGTCTGAGGAGTCCATAGGTTTGTCCATGTGAAATAGTCGATTATTCACACGTTGTAGTCCTCTTCACCCGAATCGGCTATTTTAGCCGATTCGCCCGAGCCTTCACGTATAGCATGTCTTTCGAGAAGCCTATCGAAGTATGGATGTTTTTATGGATTCTTCGGTTTTAGTTTGTTATTATCATCATAGCTGTCATTGATCCGGTCGAACATCACTATTGATGGTAATAGATTAGATTCAGAGCGTTTATAGACCTATTTGTATCAGATAGTCGATTTGTCCACATGCTATATCTTTTCCCGATTAGATTCATCGGTTCAATGATAGATACTAGTAATATCTACCTAGCTGATGATCTCATTTACATCTATGTCTACTATACCTGTCAACATAAAATCAATTGCTACCTGCGAGCTTTACAGTCCGTAACAGCCGATTTCTGTGCGTATCGGCTATTTAGTCGCTTTTCTTGTCTGGCTGCTCCCGAAGCAGCACACTTGGAACTGTCTAGGCATAGACCGGCATGTTCCACCTTAAATTACTGATAAATTTTCTCTCTTTATCAATTGTAGGGTCAAATTGACTGGCATGCCTCTAGAGGAATACGCAGGATTGGTTTTCCCTACGTTGAAGCCAAGCGGATCTCTAGCTCCATCAAGCAGATCCTTCTAGCTTGTAGTGTGTCGATGCATTTTCACACCAACACATGTTTTGGCACGCCCGGTGGGACACCACAATCGTCATAGAGGCTTACAACAATAACGACATCCTTATGGTGCCTTATGAAGACCTACCTGATGGAGATAAAGATGTTATCAGCAAAGCTATAGAAGAATTTTAGAACAAGTGTTTGTTGTCCTACACCAAGACACGTGACAATACAATTGTTTAGAAATATCCACTACCAAGAGTTCTGTTGCATGGGTAGATAGATGTAGATGAAGCTGAAGACAGATGTTTCTTCATGAAAACTATAAACAAATCTATTCATGATGCCATATTGAACCATAATGAAGTTTTCTTGAACACATTCCACAACACCATGAAAGAGGTGTTTCATGGGTTTCTAGTTGATCAGGTTGGGCCGGCTTATTACAACATTTCATATCCATCGGCTCAGGGGACTAATCAAGTTAGTACTAGCCATCAACAAGCAACACCAGCCAGCAATGATGATGTCTAGGTAGTTCAGAGCTCATTCAAGCAAATTCAAGGTGCTACTAACAATCAGATACAACATAATCCTGGGTCATCAGTGCAACATGTGCAATAGCCGATAGGGCAAGGTCAGAATCAAATGGTCAATTTTGGCACATTAGGCCAAATACCATCATCAGCTCAAAGAATAGCGCCATCAATTCAAAGGATTCATAGAGATATAGATCATAACATCTATAATCAGAGACTTCAAGCAGCAAGCCAGCAAAGGACCTAGCAGATAGAGATTCCATAAGGATATCATTATGGCACAGATTATAATACTCTTCACATTATTCCAAATCCAGGCTACCAACGTATCTAGAATTTTAATCCACAGACAGGTCAGCAGTTGTAGAGAAACCCAAATCAAGCAAGGGTAAGGCCGCTGAAGGGACCATGATGCCTAAGAGGGGGGGTGAATTAGGCAACTTAAAAAATCTAACTCTAAACTATGGTCTAACTCTAAACTATGGCCTCTTTTGCTAACCCTAGCAAAACCTATGCAATAGATAAACTATCTAAACTATCTAGATGTGCAACTATGGTTTTGCTAGTGTGTTGCTATCTCTACCGCAAATGTAGTAAAGTAATCAATGTAAATGCGGAAGCTAAAGAGCAAGGTAGAGATATGCAAACTCCCGTCGACGACTCCAGTATTTTTACCGAGGTATCGAGAAGCGTGCAAGCTTCCCCCTAGTCCTCGTTGGAGCCCCTCACAAGGAATCCCTCGTAAGGGCCATGCTCCTAGTCGGGTAACTCCGTGGATAGCCTCGGGCCTTCCCCACACGCAAGTGGGTCTCCGATGTGCCTCTCGGCAAGCCTCTCCTGGATGCTCCCCGCCATCTTCACTATCAAGCTTTCGGCCAAAACACCGCGGGCCTCGTTCCCTTTGGTACATGGCGGCGGCCACACCACAAACGTGATTGGTGTGATCTCGCAAGACTTCAAGCCCCTCCGATGTACAACACTTGTGCTCGCAAGCACGGGGTGACAAGAAGTATGCAAACCTCACTAAACACTAGGCAAACACCTAGAGCAAGCGCATAAGCGGTGGTCTAATCAACCTAAGCACTTCGCAAAGCACTTGTGCTAATCACCTAATAAAACACTAAGCACTTTGCATGTGGAGATCACTAAAATGGTGTATCAACACCCTTGGTATGTTTCCTTAGCTCCACACATCTCAAATGGCCGGTTGGGGGTGGTATTTATAAGCCCCACTGAGAAGGTAGCCGTTGGGGTCAAACTCCTATGAAACTGCTACTGATCGGACGCTGAAACGTCCTGACCGAACGCGTCCGGTCGTCCCAACCATTGAGCTGGTAGTTTACTGATCGGACGCTGGCCAGCGTTTGGTCGCCTGCCACTGGACATGTCCGGTCGTAGATTTGCCGTTCTGAACCTTACTGTAATCGATCGAACGCTATTGTCCTATGTCCGATCGGTTGCCGCTAGCGTCCGGTCTAGTGTCCGGTCGCCTATCTATCGAGCCACTTGCCCAGCGTCCGATCGCTTGTCTAGCGTCCGGTCACAGCTTCCGGTCACCACAGTGAGCTCATTTCTTCATGATCTTGCGTACGGCTTGGTTCCCATCTTCATGCTTGGACTTTGCTTGATCTCTTAGGTCTTCTCTTGTGCTCCTAAGGTCTTGCTTGAGGTGTTGATCATCGGATCATCACGTCGACTTTGTCCAAGTTACGTTTTGCACCCTATTGAACTACAAAACAACACTTGCAAATTCATTAGTCTAATTTGGTTGTGTTGGTCATCAAACACCAAAATCCAAAGTAAATGGGCCAAGGGTCCATTTTCCTTACAATCTCCCCCTTTTTGGTGATTGATGCCAACATGACCAAAGCAAGCAAATAATGAGAATTTGGAAGTTAAAAACTACTTACTTGCTAGGATGCAATGCAAAGGGCAAGGTTATATGATACAAATTGATAGATATAAATTGAAACTTTACTTAAAAGCTTGTCTTGCCCTTGCAAATGTCCCCATGTGATATTATGGATTAAAGCCTAGCTTTCTAAAAAAAATCTCTCATTACTTGGACTAACCCATAATTTACTTCCCTCCCTTTCTCGAACCATTACTACTTGTAGCTAAATGCTTATCTTTGGTCCTTCAAATTCTCCCCCTTTGGCATTACACACTGAAAAGGAAGACATTAGTAGCACAAGGGAGGGTCAAATTTCATGATCCTTTGTGTTAAAGGGTGAAATGGATCACAAATTTTGACTCTCACATTATATAGACTAAGCTTCCCTAAATATATGCATACATATGGTAGAAACCAAAGCATATGCATAGTTAGCAATTTAATGTACAAGAGAGTTTAATCTATATAATGCATGGAGAAAGCATATAAATATGAAAATGAAAACAACATGATGATGCCAATTGAAGAATGATGCTTAACTCCGAGGACTCCAATTTCCTTACAATGAGACTACTACACATGTGATAGGTTTGGAAAAATTGATACTATTTGAACAAGTGTTAGTCTCAAAGCATCCAAGTTGTAGATTAAGCTCCCCCTAAATTTGTGCACACAAGTGTTGAATACTTGTAAAATTTGTGCACATTGATTTAAGTATCAAAATACCTCTTAAAAGATGATATTTGGGAGAGATTATCTATAATTTGGACTTTGGCACATATTAGATAACTGATTGTAAAACAAGCTATGTGCCATGCTCCTAAACAATTTTAAACCATGTAGGTTTGCTCCAAGGGTTGATAATGAAACTGAGCAAGCCTACCATATGATATACCTATTGAATGCATGACAAAATATTTAAGCATATAAATGCAAACATTAGGCATGAAAGATAACTAGATGCTTTAAGAGTATATCAATTGAAAAACAAAACCAATTGCAATGAATACTAATTGAAAGTAATGGCATCTAGTTACCTAACATGGGAAGTGGAATTTGGGTCCATAGTATTCACTAACCTACTTGGCAATGACTTTGTCCATTATGATGCACCCCTTGAAATGCACCCATACTTTGCTAAGTCTCCAAGTTCCTCGTGGTCCGACGGACTTCTCACTTCCCTTTCGGGATCCAAACCTTCTTGGTGCTCTTCATGTTTGAAATGATTTCCTTTGGCACCCAAAAGCGTTTGACCCCATTGTTGGCTTGTTTGTTCACCTTGATGGCCACTACCTTGTCATTTTTCTTCTTCTTCAAGAGATAAGGTGTGGAGGCCTTCTTGTCCACCTTGTTGGTGTAGGTGTTGGAGAGCTTGCTTGCTTGCTTTTTCCCCTTCTTCTTTGCTCCTCCCCCATTCTTCACCTTGCACTCATAGGACTTGTGACCTTCCTTGTGGCACACGTAACAAACCACGGTTTGTCCTTCATCAAGCTTCTTCACTCCCTTGATGGTGTTATCTTGATGAAGTTGGGTTTGCTTTGCCTTGCCTTTTACTTGAGTCAAGTCCTTGGTGAAGCGAGCTACTTCTTGCTTAAGTTGCTCATTCTCCTTTGCAACCTCTTGTGTGCATGTATCTATAATAACTTTCTCAACACAAACTTGGTTGCACAAAGGTGAGTCTAAACATAAATCATTACAAGAAGTAGAGGCATCCTTTTTAGACATGTTAAAGGTAGAACTTTTATTTTTAGATGCCTTGGTGGGGTTTGTGCTAACGGCTTCAAGACTAGCAACTTTATTAGTTAGCTCATCACAATGTTTGCACATGGTTTCCATTTTTGCAAGCAAACTATCATATGCTTCTTGTGAGCTAGCTAACTTTTCTTTTAATTTTTCATTTTTCTTTAAAAGTTGCTCATCATTGATTGTGCATGCATTTGTTATTGCACTAGTCTCAAGTTGCTCAATTTTAGTAGATAGTTCAACACTGAGATTTGCAAAGTTTTCATATTGTTCAAGCAAATTTTTGTATGCATCTTGTGAACTACCTAGCTCTTCTTTTAAATTTTTGAGCTTCTTTTGTTGACTAGTGCAAACTTTAGCATATTTAAGATTGTGTTGCACAATTGTATTATAAGAAGGCAAATCATCATCACTATCGCTCTCACTAGAGGAGAGCTTTCATTACCTCATGCCATAAGGCACACACAAGAAGAGCTTGATGATGAGTGCTTGCACCCTCGCCTCTTGTGATGATCTTCTTCACTTGAGGAATCGTCCTATGACCTTATTGATGTGAGGGCTTTGTTCTTGCACGCCTTCTTCTTTGCCTTGGGTGTGGGCTTGTTTGGACAAACTTCCACAAAGTGCCCCAACTCACCGCATCCATAGCATCCTTTCTTTCTTTGCTCGTCTCTTTGATTAGTGAAAATGAGGTCTTGAATTTGGATGGGAACACCCTTGACATTGAGCCTTACGATCATCTTCTCCACCTTTTTGATAAGTTTGATTGATTCTTCATCAATGTCGGAGGTGGAGGAGGAAGATTGATCATCATCACTTGATTCTTGTTCATCATTATCATCATCCTCATCTTCTTCTTCTTCACTTGAGGAGCTTGAGCTTGAGCTTGACTCGACTTCCTTGCCCTTCATCTTTTTCTTCTCGCTACAAGTGAGAGCTTTGCCTTTGCTTGATGAAGAAGCTTCTTCTTGCCCCATCTTACGTGACATTTCAAATGCCACTAACTTGCCAATGGCTATGCCCGGGGTCATATTTCTCAAGTCCTCCATGTTGTGAAGGATGGTGATGATGCTTGCATATTTCTTTTGTGATAGCATGGAGATTATCTTCCTCACGATGTCCGCATCATCTAGCTTTAATAATCCTATAGAATGGAGCTAATTGATAATTAGATTCAAACGAGAATACATATCATGAACAAGCTCATCATCATTCATGGTAAAGGAATCATAGTTTTGCTTTGCTAGACAATGTTTTTGCTCATGGACATTGCGTGTGCCGTCATGGAGCTCTTGGAGTTTTAACCAAATTTCATGAGCTGTATTTAAAGTGAATACTTGGTTAAAAACATCCATACTAAGTGATTCAAACAAGCAATTTTTAGCTCTAGAATTGAAGTGCATTTCTTTTTCATCACTCTTTGTGGGTTTTTCGGGATTCTTGATGGGTTTCATCCTGTCACGAGTGACTCTCCATACACCCAAATCAACCGCCTCAAGGTGGCAAGCCATTCTAGCTTTATAGTATAGGAAGTTAGTGCCATCAAATTGTGGAGGCCTAGCGGTATCCAACCCAACCACTCTACAATCGCGTCGGCTCAATGGCGGTTAAGCCAAGGGTCCAAATATGAGCCAACCAGCTCTGATACCAATTGAAGGGACCATGACGCCTAAGAGGGGGGTGAATTAGGCAACTTAAAAAATCTAACTCTAAACTATGGCCTCTTTTGCTAACCCTAGCAAAACCTATGCAATAGATAAACTATCTAGATGTGCAACTATGGTTTTGCTAGTGTGTTGCTATCTCTACCGCAAACGTAGTAAAGTAATCAATGTAAATGTGGAAGCTAAAGAGCAAGGTAGAGATATGCAAAGTCCTGTCGATGACTCCGGTATTTTTACCAAGGTATCGAGAAGCGCGCAAGCTTCCCCCTAGTCCTCGTTGGAGCCCCTCGCAAGGAATCCCTCGCAAGGGCCAAGCTCCTGGTCGGGTAACTCCGTGGATAGCCTCGGGCCTTCCCCACACACAAGTGGGTCTCCGATGTGCCTCTCGACAAGCCTCTCTTGGATGCTCCCCGCCATCTTTACTATCAAGCTTCCAGACGAAACGCTGTGGGCCTTGTTTCCTTCGGTACATGGCGGCGGCCACACCACAAACGCGATTGGTGTGATCTCGCAAGACTTCAAGCCCCTCTAATGTACAACACTTGTGCTCGCAAGCACGAGGTGGCAAGAGGTATGCAAACCTCACTAAACACTAGGTAAACACCTAGAGCAAGCGTATAAGCAGTGGTCTAATCAACCTAAGCACTTTGCAAAGCACTTATGCTAATCACCTAATAAAACACTAAGCACTTTGCATGTGGAGATCACTAAAATGGTGTATCAACACCCTTGGTATGTTTCCTTAGCTCCACACATCTCAAATGGCTAGTTGGGGGTTGTATTTATAAGCCCCACTAAGAAAGTAGCCGTTGGGGTCGAACTCCCATGAAATTGCTACTGACCGAACGCTGAAACGTCCTAACTGGACGCGTCCGGTCGTCCCGACCATTGAGCCGGCAGTTTACTGGTCGGATGCTGGCCAGCATCTAGTCGCCTACCACCAGACGTGTCTGGTCGCAGATTTGCTATTTTGGAACCTTACTGTAATCGATCGGATGCTGCTGTCCTACATCCGGTCGGTTGCCACCAGCATCCGATCTAGCGTCCGGTTGCCTATCTGCTGAGGCACTTGCCCAGCGTCCGGTCGCAGTGTCCGGTCGCTTGTCTAGCATCCAGTCACAGCATCCGGTCACCACAGTGAGCTCATTTCTTCGTAATCTTGCGTACGGCTTGGTTCCCATCTTCATGCTTAGACTTTGATTGATCTCTTGGGTCTTCTCTTGTGCTCCTAAGGTCTTGCTTGAGGTGTTGATCATCGGATCATCACGTCGCATTCGTCCAAGTTATGTTTTGCACCCTATTGAACTACAAAACAACACTTGCAAATTCATTAGTCCAATTTGGTTGTGTTGGTCATCAAACACCAAAATCCAAAGTAAATGGGCCAAGGGTCCATTTTCCTTACAGCCGCATTACGCGTTGCTATCACCGCCATGGCCATGGTGCGCCATCGAGCTCAAGCTCACCTGTGGCCAGCCATAACCTGTCCACCTTCAACCTCTCTCCCTCATCTGGTCATTGACATAGGGTCTAGATGCTAAGGCCAAAGCCGATTTAACAGTTACCACCGCCACCACACCGGAACACGTGACCGTGTCGTGCATGTCCACCAAGGCCGTGCGCATGAGCTCATCGCTGCCGACCTCATCGGTCGCCTTTGGCTCCCTCTAGTGCCTATTACCATGTTGTCTAGAACTTCTACATCTGCACTAAAGATGGAGACCTGCCTTTAGCCATCTTCTTGTAAGAACGGTGACCTCACTATCATGCATTGTGCACCGCCATGCAACCATGCACATAGTCAGAGCACACCGCTGCTCCACTGTGACCTAAACCTAACCCTAGAGCTTCGTTAGGACCTCCTGATGTTGTATCCATGCTCACCTGACCGTATCATCACTAGAGACAATGAGCCCACCATAGAGCACCTCCATCGTGCCACCATTATCACTGGCGAGGTAGCTCTGGTGATCCACCTAGCTAGCCAAGGGTATCAGTCGATGCGCAAGAGTGTGCGGAACACAATGCCGGTGACCTCATCATCGATGAGTTTGCCGCCGATCAAGCCACGCCCCTGCTTTGTGTGTCTGCGAGCCCCTGCTATCAGCCGTAGTGGGTGTATAGACCAGGTGTATGTAATATATTTTGGATTTTTGAGTGATTTTTCTTTATTTGTTTTCATAGATTTTGTAGCAAACTTACAAAAATTATATCTGGAGTTAGGAGTGTCCAAATGAGGTGACCCAAATTTTGTTGGATTCATCATGAAGTGTACTATTTGATAAAAATATGAAACCTATTGTTTGGGATAATTTTCTAGGAGAATTAAATTAAGCTAATAAAGTGCTTTTAAATTTTTTTCTATCTTGTAAAATGCATAACTTGAGCTAGGGAAGTGCTAAAATTGTGATTCCCATTTTGTGGGTCTTGTGTTGGCATGCTCTAGCTAGGAAAAATACTAAACCTATAGTGGGCATACTTGGAATATGGTCTTTGTATTTCACCTTAATTAAATGCTAGTTTCTGGAGAAATTAATAGGGGTAAAAATACATAACTTATGATCATGCAAAATTCTACACAGTGTTCTTATGCTAGGATGAAAGTAAGGAAAATATGAAATCTGTTGTTTGACACTTTTCACTAGGCTAAACTAATTTTTACTAAAATAAGCCTATGCAACTTGTCATTTTTGTAGAGGTTGCTATACTTATCTAAATAGCATGAAATTTATACAGTAGACTATTAGGGTCATATGTAACCTACTGCAATTTTCTTTGAATTGATTGATCATTGGAAATAATTATCCTCTAAATCACCCTATTATATAAGGAAATTAATAAATGCACATAAGTAAATTATTTGGGATTAACCATGATGTTTTCAATGGTGCTTGTGATGCATATGATCTATTGATATTAGTAGTTGTGCTTGGAATTAATTGGTTATAGGCAGCTAGTTAATTATTGCTTTATAATTCAACTAGATGGCTGCATGAGTAGTTTCTGTTGTGGTGACATTCATGATGATAATGATCTTTTCTGTGAAACTTGTTAATAACAAAGTTGTATATAACTTACTCATATAGCTTGTCCAAAAATTTCATGGTCATAGGCCTAATGGTTTGAAAATTATAGTTTTTAAAAGTCTGCTATCAGATTTGCTTGCCCTCTGGATAGATCTAAAAGATTGAATTGTTTGACCTGGATAGCTACTGAGTCATCTTAAGATGATTATAAGAAAGTTGTAGAAAATTTTATAAGCTTTCTAGAAAATCCAAGATCATATTATTTTGGATGTATAAAACTCTAGTTATGGTCAAAACAAGTGGCTGCTGTTTTGTAATCCAGAAATTGCTTAAATGGAAATTTGTTTAATTACTACAGAGGAGATATGCACCTACTCAGTAAAAGAAAATTTATCTTGTTATCAATTTAATACATTAGTATTAAGGACACTTATGAGTATGCATTTTATCATGCCATATCATCTGTGTCATTATCTATGCATCCATGATATCTTATTTCATGCTCATAAATATAGGATCGCCCGAAGGAGTAACCCTACTGGAATTTGGAGAAGAGGTAGAGGAGAATTAGGAGACACCATAGCCAGCAGTTCCCAAAGGTGAGGAGCTAGCTACTGAGGAACTTCTAGAGTGCCCTAACCACCGACCTACTTCTTTCGTGAAAGGCAAGCCCTGGAGCATTTTAAGCCTCCTATGTTTTACAAACTATCACTTGAGTCCTTGATGTTTGATGCATTAGGTTGTAAGAAATGATTTGGAAACACTTGATGCATAGAACTACCTTGTCTAGATATATATACCTTTAACCCTGTATAGGTCTAGGATTGAATATATGCCTAGCAATGCTTAGACCGGTAGAAGTCAGGTGATTTCCTGTTACCTACGAGATATAGGTGGATACCAGAGCAGGTTGGCTATATTTGCTATCGTGGACCAGAACCATGGGGTAATGTAATTGGAGGCCGGGCGGAGTCTATGTTTAGGTTGACTCATGTGATTTTGTCTATGTCGATTAAGGACTGCATCATTGGAGGTTGTCTTGTCATTTTGAACACATGCCTCTCACTTAGCTGGCTAGATAACTTGTTACAACCGCGACGTAGCTCAACTCAGGTCAGGCCTCATTTTGTTAGAGTGTGCACAGTGGAGGAAGTAAGGATATGCGAAGAGCCAATGTGAGGCCAAGGGTAGATTAGAGTCCTGATCGACCTAGCATCCGGCAGTGTCCCTGATTGTGCGGCACTGATCGAACCCATGAATTGGACATAAGGTGATCATTGATCTAGTCTACCTAGGTCAGTGTTAGGAATATTTCCTAGCTAGTTGCAATCGATTTGAATTGCCATCTCTCTCGGATAGTAAGAAACTTGATAGAGCCCCTTCATCGTAGTAATTGGATTATGGAATATAATGGTTCTGATGAATATGAAAATCTTACACCGGCTATGGTTACTATTGTTATGCTACTAAATGATATACCACATGTTTGGCACTGGTTAGTTGCTAATCCTGAGATGAATAGCTATAATTAACTTGATGACCAAATTATAAAATGTATAGCTGAATTAGTGGCTTTTTTTGCAAAATGATGTCAAGCTAGCTCCACTTATAAAGCCTTGCATGATCCTTGGAGTCACTTTATTTTTGGTTTATGACAGGTAAGTCTAGCTGAGTACCTTCTTATACTCAGGGTTTATTTCTCACTTATTGCAAATAACACAGTCTTTCATGGCTATTGTAAGAATTGCTTCTGTCCTGTTGTGGACGAGGAGTAGGCCCCGGGCAAGGCACTTCTAATTAACTCCTCTATCATGCTTTTGTGGTTTGTGATCGTAAACTGGCAAAGTATTTAAACAACGGTGTGAGATGTTAGTTTCAAACTATATTTGATTCCGCTACTACTTTATTTAAACTTGAGTTGTAATAAGGTTAATCGCACTCTGATGTATGGCAATGTATTTGTGAACTCTATGTAACATGTGGCATGTATGTTGAATTATGTACGATCTTGGTTGTATGTTGGTGATTAATCGAGACCCTTCATGGTACTCGATGGACTACCGGGTTTATATGGGCTCAAGTATGATAGTGCGACTGCTTGATAGGCTGCCATTATACTTGTGCTCTTATAAACTAGACGGTTCTGTTACAGCTGGCATCAGAGCAAGATTCAAAATTATTTCCATTTGTGTATTTAAAACAAAAGTCTTTGTTTTACAAAAACCAATTTTTAGCACTTATAGCTATATATATGTAGGTGTTCAAATCTAAAATTTGAATCTAAGGTGTGCCAGTGATCATTTCCCTTATGCCCAGTTAAGGATTTCAGGTGGCTAAATAAGTACTAACATGGGGTTTTTTATTTTTGTCGTCCATACGACGTGGTATTGCATGGATGCCACTCACTTGAGTGGTAATGTATGGATCAAATGTCTCTATGCCTAAGGTAAGATGATGAGGGGCATGACTGCAAGTTGTAAGCGTGCGGTCTAAGGGGAGAGGTAGCTTTGATACTGAAGTATATATATGTCTCATATATATATATACTAAGGTATTTAATTATGGGGTAGCTTTGATATGGAAGTGTATATATATGGGTATATATATAGAAGTATTTAGCTTGCAATCTAGAGCCTAGATTTTCATTTCTACATGTACAATTATGGGGCTAGGCTGAAATGAAATTCTTGTGCAAGTACGCTAACAACAAAACGTGTAGCCCGACTAGTTACGTTATATATGAGAGAACATATGTATGCCATCGTGTATGTCGCTAGAAGTTTCAATTTTTCTAAGTTTGTGAGGATGTATGGAATGTGCATGCATCATGATAAATCATTCATTACATACTTGCATTGTTCCTCCCCTTATAAGTTTCTTATTCGGTTAAGTAACTCTTTTCTATTATAACGTTGTTCTCATGAGAGTTGCACCATTTTTGCTATAGATGGCAGCCTATTACCCACCAGAAGGAAATGAGGCGTTCTTGGGTATCTTTGGCACACCTGCCTTGCTCTGGAGAGTGTTGTATTTTGTGGGGTACACAGAGCCGCCCTAATACTTTTGGACACAGAGGCATGTGCAAGAGGGACCATGGTATGAGGTGCAAGTGTCCATCCTAGCTTGTACACAGGCACCATAGTACCAGGGCTAGAAAGTGGAGTCTGGGGGAAGAACCCCTTGGGAAGGCGCTCAAGTGGCAGCCTTTGAGATCTTGAGCACACTTTGTTAATAGCATGGTGATTCACTCACCAATAGTGCAGCGGGATCTATTCCTCAGGTGGATCTAGCTATGGTAGTTTGGAGGCAGCATGACCATGTTTCTATGGTGTGGGACCATGATGAGCAGGCATAGAGCTCGAGTCCTGCTATGAGTGCTATGTTCGTGGCCATGCAGATGTTTTATGCCCAAGAGGACGCCCACTATTTCTGGCAAGAGTCTTATAACATCTGTGTGAACAAGCTCATGGAAGATAGGGAAGTACAGTGAAGGCTGAAGAAGCGTGTGCGTAAGCATAAGAAGACAGCTTGGGAGGCTCTTTGGGACACTACTGATGCTCATACAGTGTTGGGAGCCCTCTAGACTCACATGGAGACTGATGTTGTAGATAGGAACACAGCACAGGCAGAGACATGGGCCACTCATGCTCAGAGGGTGCAGGCCATCCAGCAGAGGGATGAGGCCTACCATCTTGCAGAGGCTAGAGAGGAGGCTAAGACTAGGACTATGGTTCTAGCTGGGCGGCTAGAGAATGACTACCGTCAGAGGGAGGCGGAGTACCGGTGTCAGATTTAGGAGCACTAGAACATCATTATAGAGCTTCAGCATGATGTTCATTGCCTCAACAACATCATTAATCCTATTCCTCCCCTAGTAGCCATGGAAGAAGAAGAGGAAGATCTAGAAATGTTCGTGGAAGATGACGGTTGGGAAGAGGAAGAGGAAGAACAACTTGTGCCTGTGGACAATGATAAGGCAAATGCTATGTCTGGTGTTGATAGTGACCACTCTGAGGCATAACTCAACTATAGTGCTTAGCTAGATGCGCTAGCTCCTTATCTTTTTTGATCTTTTATGTAATGGACATGTGATTTAAGTTTCGATCTTTAGATGTATCATTAAAGTAACATTAGAACCTTGCATGTTGGTCATGATGGTTGGAATTTTAATTAAATCCCAGTTTCATTTTGCTGGTGAAATGTGACATGCATGTTAACACATTGCGAGTACGATAACTGATCAAATTAGTGATGTTATGTTGTGACAATGAATTATTGTGCCTCTGTTTTATTGTATGAATTTAATATTCTCTCCAGTAATATTAGTTTGGCATGATTATAAATTCTTCTGCAATCTCTTGATATCATCCAATAATCACTTATTGTTGCAATTTTATAGATGCCTCGCACACGTGCTGGGGCCAGCACCAACCAAAATGGTGGTGATGATGGTGACCTACCACCACCACCGCCACCCTCCACAAATGAATTTTTCATGTAGTTCATGGGGAATCAAAGAGTGATGGAAGAAACATTATGCCTCATTACGCAGAATATCGCTCACGCCCGCCAGCAAAACCAAGGGCCTGAACCAAACCAGTATAGCTCCTTAAAGGATTTTTAGGACACTAAGCCTCCGATCTTCAAAGAGGTAGAAGAACCGCTCTAAGCAGACGAGTGGTTGAATACCATTGAGCAAAAGTTTTGCTTGTTGAGAGTCACTGAACCCATGAAGGTAGAGTACGCATCCCATCAGTTGCAGGGGCCAGCAAGAATCTAGTGGACCCATTATCTATCTTACCTACCTACAAATGCAAATGTCACCTAGGATCAATTCAAGGTAGCATTTAGGGGGCATCATATTCCCCTAGGGCTGATGCACATGAAGGCAATTTAGTTCATGAAGCTCACCCAAAGGGGCAAGACTCTTACAGAGTATATGCATGCATTCAATAACTTATCCCACTATGCCCTAGAATTTGTTGATACATAAGCAAAGAAGATTGAAAGTTTTAAGAGAGGACTTAGCACCAAGTTGATGAAAACAATGGCCAACTCCAAATGTGCTACATACAATGACTTTGTTAGTGATGCCCTAACATAGGAAAACAAGAACAACCTACATGTGGTAGCAAAAGGCTGCAAGTGGGCAGCTGAGGCAAGTGCCTCAGGTTCCTCTCACTTCAGGGCTAAAGTGGCAGCTAGGCCACAATTCCATCGCCCAGCACCTAAATTTAGGCCTCCCTAGTAGAAAGCCTAGGCCAGTCGTCCTTAGTAGGTGTTTCATAGAGCCTTCACTATTGCCATACCCAAGAGTAAAATAGGCCAGGGAAGCTCCATAGGACCAAAAAACAATCTATCATGCTTTAATTGCAACCAAACCAGTCATTGGGCTAGGGAATGCCCATATAAGAAGGGTGCAAATCAGAATCAAGGCAACCGAAAGCAAGCTAATCCAAAGGCATGTCCTAAATACATGCACTATATAGCCGTGGAGGAGATTCTTGCAGGGGAAGTTGTGATTGCTGGTATGTTTCTTGTAAACAAGCACCCCCTTAATTATTTTATTTGATTCAGGAGCTTCTCATTCATTTTATGAGCCAAACATTTGCATCTAAGCATGATTAGAAGATAATTGAGGTAGACAAGGGTGGTTATAGTATAAGTTTAGCTAGAGCTACTATCTCGACAAACCAAATAGTTAGAGATGTGCTTATCTCCATACGAGAGAGGGAATATACTGTGGATCTCATAGTATTGCCTGGGTTAGCCATAGATGTGATTTTGGGCATGAGTTGGATGAGTGGTCATGGAGTTCTCATTGACACATCCACTAGAACAATTATGCTGAAGGAACCCAAGGGGGGTAATGCTTTTCTAGTACCACTTCCTAGAAGTTTTGATCTCCAAAACTTGTCATGTGCCATCCAAACCAATACTCTCTATGATATTCCAGTAGTTTGTGAGTTCCCTAATGCATTCCTAGATGAATTGCTTGGTTTGCTGCTAGATAGGGATGTAGAGTTTAAGATTGAGTTAGTGCTAGGTATAGCACCTATCTCAAGAAGCCCATATATGATGGCACCCAATGAGTTAGCAGAACTTAAAATTCAGCTACAAAAACTTTTGGACAAAGGTCTCATTTGACCTAGTTCGTCTCACTAGGGTTGTCTAGCTTTATTTGTGAAGAAAAAGAACAAATCCTTATGGATGTGTGTGGACTATAAGCCGCTTAATGCTGTAACCATTAAGAACAAGTACCCTTTGCCTCGTATTGATATTTTGTTTGATCAATTGGCAAAAGCAAAGGTATTCTCTAAGATCGATTTGAGATTAGGCTACCACCAGATTAAGATCAAGCCAGAGAATATACCTAAGATAGCTTTCTCCACTAGATATGGCTTGTATGAGTATTTCATCGTGTCTTTTGGACTAATAAATGCTCCTACCTATTTCATGTACCAGATGAATTCGGTGTTCATGCCCGAGCTTGACAAGTTCATGGTCGTGTTTATCGATGATATCCTGATTTACTCTAAGAATGAAGCAAATCATGCAGAGCATCTGAGAGTTGTCTTGTCTAGGCTGAGAGAGCACAAATTGTATGCAAAGTTTAGCAAGTGTAAATTATGGCTTAAGAAAGTACCTTTCTTGGGTCATATATTATCTAAAGATGGAATCTCTGTAGACCCATCTAAAGTACAAGAGGTCATGGATTGGAAGGCCTCAACTTTGGTTCATGAAGTTCAGAGTTTTCTAGGGCTAGCAGGCTATTATTGTTGTTCCATTCCTGACTTTTCCAAAATAGCTAAGCCCATGACCAGATTACTTTAGAAGGATGAAACATTTAATTGAACTCTAGAGTGTTAGGTTGTTTTCACACTCTATGGACCTTACTAACTACTGCTCCTATTCTGGCACAACCCGACATTGAGAAACCTTTTGATGTGTTTTGTGATGCATTGGGTACATGTTTAGGGTGTGTGCTTATGCAAGAAGGTCGAGTTATTGCCTATTCTTCTCGACAGTTGAGGAAACATGAATTCAACTACCCTAAACATGATTTAGAACTTGTTGTAGTTGTTCATGCATTGAAGATATGGCGACATTACTTGTTGGGAAACATATGTCACATATACACTGACCACAAAAGTCTCAAGTATATCTTCACTCAACTAGAGCTAAACATGAGACAGCGTAGATGATTAGAGCTGATTAAGGACTATAATTTGGAAGTGCACTACCATCTAGGAAAAGCCAATGTTGTAGTAGATGCACTCAGTCAGAAATCTCATTGTAATGCCTTAGAAGCATTGTTGGAGGATGGGTTTAATTTGTTGCATCCTGATGTGCTACACAACATCATTGTTAGTTGCTCACTTGAGAGCAAGATCATCAAACTTCAAAGGACATATGTAGGTGTGTTTCACATAAAGAGAAAGATGAAGGAACATGAAACCAAGCATTTCAGGGTGGATGAAAGAGGCGTGCTAAGGTTCAAGAACCGACTAGTGGTACCAAAAGACCGTGAACTTAGAAATCAAATCTTAGATGAAGCTCAATCATCCAAGTTGTCTATCCATCTTGGTAGTAGTAAGATGTACCAAGATTTGAAAACCCATTTTTGGTGGACCAAGATGAAGAAAGAAATTGCCGCCTATGTTGCTAGATGTGATACTTGCAGTAGGGTCAAGGTAGATCATCTAAAACCTGCTGGATTGCTCCAACCTTTATCTGTTCTAGGATGGAAGTGGGAGGAGATCAGCATGGATTTTATTGTTGGACTCCCACCCACTCAAAAGAGCTTTGACTCGATATGGGTAATTGTGGACCTATTGACAAAGTCTACGCATTTTATTCTGGTTAGCACCTGCTACTGGCCTCATGAACACGCAACATTGTATATCATGCATATAGTGCATCTACATGGGATACCAAGAACCATTGTGTTAGATAGAGGATCCCAATTCACTGCTCAGTTTTGGGAGCACTTGCACAAGCAGTTAGGTACCAACCTAGTTCGAAGCTTAGCATATCACCCTCAGACCTCTAAACAGACTGAGCGAGTAAATCAAATCTTAGAAGACATGTTGAGAGCATGTGTGATCTCTTCCAAGGGTTCATGGGAAAAATGGCTACCTTTAGCCGAGTTTTCCTACAACAACAGTTATCAAGCAAGCATCAAGATGGCTCATTTTGAGGGCTTGTATGGTCAAAAATGTAGAACTCCTTCGAATTGGGTTGAGCCCAGAGAAAGGAGATACTATGGCATTGATTTTGCCACAGAAGCTGAAGAACAAGTATGTATTATCCAACAGCATATGAAAGTCACTTAGTCTAGTCAAAAGAGCTATGTCGACAAGAGAAGAAGGCCTATCGAATTTGAGGTAGGTGACTACATATACCTCAAAGTATCACCCATGAAAAAGGTGCAATGGTTTGGTGTGAAGGAAACTAGCACCTAGATATGTAAGCCCATATAAGATCATCGAGCAAAGTGGAAGGGTAGCTTACAAGCTCCAGTTACCTCTAGTGATGCAAGCCATATTCAATGCCTTTCATGTTTCTCAACTTAAAAGTGCCTCCACATACCTGATGAAGCCATTGAACCTGCCAATATTAAGCTCCAATCAGATTTGACTTATGAAGAAAAACCCATCTAGGTGTTGGAAGAAATGGAAAGAGTGACTCGGAGCAAGGTTATTAAATTCTACAAAGTGGTGTGGAATAACCACAGTGAACAAGATGCCACATGGGAATGGAAGGATTATTTACATGAGGTTTATCCCGCCTTTTATGAAAAATGGTAGGTCTTTCAAATCTCAAGACAAGATTTCTATAAGGGGGAGGGGCTGTAACACCCTAGTGTTAAGCATGCATTTGGCACTTGCATTTCATGAGCACAAGCATCATCCAAGCATTCATGAGCATGTGAAGTTTCATTTCATTCACCTTCTCTTTATCACATGTGATGTTGCTTATATACTTACATATGCTTGTGATAATGTGTGACCAATGTGAGAAATGGTTATGAGGTCACAAAACACCTTAGACATATCTAGGATGGTAAATGGAACAATGTTTGTATTCATGACATGGGCCAAATTTGCTTCTAAGTCCTAGTTTACTCATAATGTCATTTTTCATGATCCTACTTTGACCAAAGTTGAACTATAGCATAGATTGTTGGCATGGCAGTGCACCCTTAATAAAAGTTGTAGCTTATCTTATGTGGAACAAACTTTGTTTAAGGGTCATGAGCTAATTCAATGCCTAACATGGTCAAATAGGGCCAAACAAGAATCAACAAAATGTTATTTTGAGACAAAAATTTTGCTAAGTCTAGAAGTTGTTTTCAGTTTTAATGTGACCTAGAGCTTTGCATTTTGAAAACCAATGAGAATTTGTCAATGCTTCTCAAAGCAAAGTTGTAGTACTCACATAGCTCTACAACTTCTATTAGTGATGTTTTTACTAAATCACCACGGATTAGGAGTAATGACGGTGTGAAAACACGATGTTAGTCAGTCTGAAACTGGCCGATCAAGCAGCAGCATTGGCCGACCGGCCACAGGCCATGGCCGCTGCGTGGTGTGCACACACTAGGGCTGAGCCACGTCATGGCCGGGCGCACGCTGAAGAGGCCACCGCGCATCCCTGCCCTCACTCGCTCTCGCTCTATCTCGGTCTTTCTCGCGCCCACAGCAACAAAGCCGAGCACTGCCATCACCATTGTCGAGCTTTGCCACTCTCGCACACCAACCACACCACATCACCATCTAATCCATCTAGCCCACAACTCTGCTTTGACGTGCTCCACCTCACCGAGTCGCTAGCACTGCCATTCGAGCAAGGGTAAGGGCGCATTATGTGTCGCCGTCGCCGCCATGGCAGCGGTGCGCCGCTGAGCTCAAGCTCGCCCATGGCCAGCCACAACCCATTAACCTCCAACCTCTCTCTCCCTCATCTGTTCATCGTCATAGGGTCTAGATGCTAAGGACGAAGGTTTAATTGTTACCGCCGCCACCACACCAGGACGCGCGACCATGCCGTGCGCATCCGCCGTGGCCACATGCATGAGCTCACCGCCGCCGACCTCATTGGCTGCCTTTGGCTCCCTCTAGTGCCCGTTACCATGTCGTCTAGAACTTCCGCATCTTCCCCAAAGATGGAGACCTGCCTTTGGCCGCTGTCTTGTCGGAACAGTGACCTCACCACTGTGCGCTATGCGTCGCCGTGCCGCCATGCACGCGGCCAGAGCACACCACTGCTCCACCACGACCTAGACCTAACACTAGAGCTCTGCTAGGACCTCCTAACACTATAGCCATGCTCACCTAACCATATCATCATCGGAGATGATGAGCCCACCGTAGAGTACCTCCGCCGTGCCGCCATTGTCGCCGGCGAGGTAGCTCCGATGATCCACCGGGCTAACCAAGGGTATCAGTCGATGCCCAAGAGTGTGGGGAACACAATGCCATTGACCTCGCTGCCATTGACCTCACATATGATCTGTTGATATTAGTAGTTGTGCTTGGAATTAATTGGTTATAGGCAGCTAGTTAGTTATTGCTTCATAATTCAACTAGATAGCTGCATGAGTAGTTTCTGTTGTGGTGACAAATTCATGATGATAATGATCTTTTCTATGAAACTTATCAATAACAAAGTTGTAGATAACTTACTCATATACATTGTCCAAAAATTTCATGGTCATAGTCCTAATGGTTTGAAAATTATAGCTTTTAAAATTCTGCTGTCAGATTTGCTTTTCCTCTGAACAGATATAAAAGATTGAATTGTTTGACCAGGATAGATACTGAGTCATCTTAAGATGATTATAAGAAAGTTGTAGAAAATTTTATAAGCTTTCCATAAAATCCAAGATCATATATTTTGGATGTATAAAACTCCAGTTATGGTCAAAACAATTGGCTGCTGTTTTGTAATCTAGAAATTGCTTAAATGGAAATTTGTTTAATTACTACAGAGGAGATATGCACCTACTCAGTAAAAGAAAATTTATCTTGTTATCAATTTAATACATTACTATTAAGGACACTTATGAGTATGCATTTTATCATATCATATCATCCATGTCATTATCTACGCATCCATGATATCTTATTTCATGCTCATAAATATAGGATCGTCCGAAGGAGTAACCCTACTGGAATTCGAAGAAGAGGCGGAGGAGAATCAGGAGACACCACAGCCAGCAGCTCCTGAAGGCGAGGAGCTAGCTATTGAGGAACTTCTAGAGTGCCCTGACCACCGACCCACTTCTTTCCTAAAAGGCAAGCCCGGAGCATTTTAAGCCTCCTATGTTTTACAAAATATCACTTGAGTCCATGATGTTTGATGCATTAGGTTGTAAGAATTGATTTGGAAACACTTGATGCATAGAACTACCTTATCCAGATATATATACCTTTAACCCTATATAGGTCCAGGATCGAATATATGCTTAGCAATGCTTAGACCGGTAGAAGTCGGGTGATTTTCTATCACATGCGAGATATAGGTGGATACCGGAGCAGGTTGGCTATATTTGCTATCGTGGAACAGAACCATGGGGTAATGTAACTAGAGGCTAGGCAGAGTCTATGTTTAGGTTGACTCATGTGATTCCGTTTATGCCGATTAAGGACCACATCGTTGGAGGCCCTCTTGTCATTTTGAACGCATGCCTCTCACTTAGCTGGCCGGATAACTCGTTCTGACCACGACGTGGCTCAATTTAGGTCGGGCCTCGTTCTGTTAGAGTGTGCACAGTGGAGGTAGTAAGGATGTGCAGGGAGCCAGTGTGAGGCCAAGGGCAGGTTAGAGTCCTGATCGACCTAGCATCCGGTAGTGTCCCTGATTGTGCGGCGCTGATCGAACCCATGAATTGGACCTGAGTTGTACCAAAGGTGACCTAAGGTGACCATTGATCTGGTCTACCAAGGTTTGTGTTAGGAATACTACCTAGCTGGTTGCAATCAATTCAAATCATCGTCTCTCCCGGATAGTAAGAAACTTGATGGAGCCCCTTCATCGTAGTAATTGGATTATGGAATATGATGGTTCTAATGAATATGAAAATCTTACACCAGCTATGGTTACTATTGTTATGCTACTAAATGATATACCACATGTTTTGCATAGGTTAGTTGCTAATCCAGAGATGAATAGCTATAATTCACTTTATGACCGAATTATAAAATGTATATCTAAATTAGTGGCTTTTTATGCAAAATGGTGTCAAGCTAGCTCCACTTATAAAGCCTTGCATGATCCTTGGAGTCACTTTATTTTTGGTTTATGACAGGTAAGTCTAGCTGAGTACCTTCTTATACTCAGGGTTTATTTCCCACTTGTTACAGATAACATAGTCTTTCATGGCTATTGTAAGAATTGCTTCTGTCCCGCTGTGGACGAGGATTAGGCTCCGGTCAAGGCGCTTCTAATTAACTCCTCTATCATGCTTTTGTGGGTTGTGATCATAAACTGGCAAAGTATTTGAACAATGGTGTGAGATGTTAGTTTCAAACTATATTTGCTTCTGCTACTACTTTATTTGAACTTGAGTTGTAATAACTTTAATCATACTCTGATGTATGGCAATGTATTTGTGAACTCTATGTACATGTGGCATGTATGTTGAATCATGTACGATCTTGGTTGTATATTGGCGATTAATCAAGACCCTTCATGGTACTCGATGGACTACCAGGTTTATATGGGCTCAAGTATGATAGTGCGATTGCTTCGTAGGCTGCCATTGTACTTGTGCTCTTATAAATTGGACGGTTTTGTTACAATACAATACTTGGAATACCTCCAGGAGAAAGCTATAGTGGTATCTGTATGCTTGTGCATTTATCTATGTGTGTTAAATATACCAACAAGCTTTCTGGCGCCGTTGCCGAGGAAACGGTTGCTAAATTAACTACAAACCTAGCTTAACCTTTTATCTTTTATTCTTTCTTTTACTTTTACTTTTAGCATAGATTCCACTCCTATCTATCAATATGCTAAACCCATGAGCACAAGCCTAAAGCCACCAGAATCTTCAGAGCCTATCATAACTCATGGCTATGAGCTACGCCCGTGTTTTATAAAATTGATATGGGATAAATCCTTCTCGGGAGAAGGCAACGAAAACCCATACTCACACCTACAAGAGTTTGAACAAACCTATCCATGCTTGTGTATCACTGGCATGTCTGACAAGACCTTAAGATGGAAGTTGTTTCTGTTCTCTTTGATAGGAAGAGCTAAACATTGGTACAGTCAAACCTTAGGAAGTATGCAAGGAGATTAGGAAACGTTATGCTCTAAATTTTGTTTACGTTTCTTTCTATTCTATAAAGTGGTTAGCCTTTGGAAAGAGGTTCTAAATTTTAGACAACCAGAAGAAGAATCTCTTGGTACATCGTGGGATCATTTTAATGAACTCATCATCTCTGGCCCAGACCTTGCCATTCAAGACCCTATACTTCTTCAAAAATTTTACATGGGTCTTAGCAAGGACTCCATGGAATCCCTTGATGCAGCCTCTAGAGGAGCTTTCCTTCATTTGTCTACTTGTGAAGCAAGGGCTATGCTTTATAGAATTAGAGAAAAGACTCCCTACACTAGCATTCATAATAAACTCCCCAAGAAAGAGAAGAAATCATCTCCCGATCAAGAAGAGGAAGTTCTTATAGCCAAATCCCCCAAGAGAAGAAGGAACTCCACCTTTGGAAATCCCTGTTAAAATTAAGGATGGCCTCTTTGATGCTGATTTTGGGAAAAGCTTAAACTTCTAGTTCCACAAGAGACCTTCGAGAGAATATAATTCAAATCCTCTCAAGAAGGGATCTCTTGGAAAGCATCCTTATTCCCATATAGGACATTGGGAAGAACACAAGGGTGGCATGTCTAGTGAAACCATTGAAGGAGAGCCAAGCTATCTAAAAGTCATTCCTATTCTCTCCCCTTCTATGCCCATATTAGATGTCTCATCTAAACACATCTCTAAACCCATTCTTGACCCAAATGATCCCTCTTATGCTCTTTCTCCTAAAACTCATGATGATCCTAGAAATTCACCAAGACATCCTAAGCATGGGAGTCATGAAGGCCATGAGGATGACCAAAAAGAACAACGACAATGACTAGAATGTATTAAGAACATGTATGCCATTGCTAAAAATGGATGGACAAGGATGAAGCCTTATGGGTAGAATCCAAACTTGGCTTAGATCCAAATGGTGAGCTTAAATCAATCTCTTTAATAAACATGACTCATCAAAGTTTGGAGGTGGCCTTAGATGAGATCAACCTAAGAGCCACCAATCCATAGGAAATCTTGGACAATAAAATGTCCAATGAATGTCATAGGCATGAAATGATGGAGACAATGTTTTCGCCTATAGACATTCATGAAGAAACACCCTTAGAGATTGAAAAGGAAGATAACATCAACGAGCATGGAAGTTATTTCATGAACACCTCATCAAATCCATGCTCGCATGATAAATCTCCTTAATTAATTGGTCTCTCCAACATTGCCACACACAAGATCTTCAACCCCCTCATTCTCCTTGTTCATAAAGACTTTGAAAGGGTAGTTGTAGATGCATATGTTTATGATAAATTTTGCAGATCTCATTGTGTGAATCTTGAGATAGGTACACAAAGGTTGATGTTGGAGGGGAAACCACTTCACCAACTTGAGTGCAATTAGAAGGTTTTCCAAGGACGAGCTTTTGTCCTAAAGCAAGCATTTTCAGGAGATAACATGAGCTTTCACTTTTTGCTATAATGCCCTTGTGAAGTGAGCATAGAAACATAATTGTGAAAATATTCCTTCGGGTATTTTTGTCACTAACCATTCCAGGATTGAAGCAAAAAGAATGAAGGATGACGTGGGACTAGCCAAGTTTCTCACTATCCGGGAGAGATGGTGATTCGAATCGATTTCAACCAGCTGGGAATTTATTCCTAACACAAACCTAGGTAGACCAGATCATTAGTCACCTTAGGTCACCTTTAGTACAACTCAGGTCCACATTTCATGGGTTCATACCGTGCCGCACAGTCGGGGACACCAAATGCCAGGACATTCAGGCCTAGCCTGCCCTTAGGCTCAGTCTGGCTCCCTACAAGGAGCGCACAACAAAACGGGACCTGGCCTAAGTTGAGCTACTCGGCTTCGCGGTTGGAACGAGTTATCCAGCCAGCTAAGTGATAGGAATGCGTTCAATCTTGTTAGAAGCGCCAACAACGGTACGGTCCTTAATTGGCACAGACGGAATCACATGAGTCAACCTACGCATAGACTCCGCCCAGCCTTGATTTTCTTTTACCCCATGGTTCTGTTCCACGATAGCAAATATAGCCAACCGTGCTCCGGTATCCGCTTATATCTCGCAGGTGACAGGAAATCACCCAACTTCTACCGGTCTAAGCATGGCTAAGCATATATTCGATCCTAGACCTACACAGGGTTAACGGTGTATATATCTAGACAAGGAATTTATATGCATCAAGTGGTTCCATTCAACTCTTATAACCTAATGCATCAATCATAAGAACTTGAGTAATATTTTGTAAAATACTGGGAGACTTAGAATGCTCTAGGGCTTGCCTTTCAGAAAGGAAGTGGGGAGGTGATCAGGGCACTCCGGAAGCTCTTCTAGGTTCTGCTCCTCGCCTTCGGGAGCTGTGGCTTAAGGATTCTCCTACTGGTCCCCTTCCTCTACTTCGTCGAACTCCAGCAATGTTATTTCTTCCTCCGATCCTAGATGCATGAATATGGCATAAGGTATTGCGAATGTATGCATGCCAACAAGTATAATATGATGATATGTGATGAATGCATTCTTGTATGTATTCTTAACATCATGGTGCTAAAGTAATAACAAGTGTATCATGTTTTACTGAGTATGTGCATATCTCTTCTTAATTACTCAATCAAACACTTCAGCAGTTCATGTACCACACTACAAAACAGCAGCTATTGTTTTACTCATAACTGAAGTTCTACTTATCCAAACGTGGTGATCTTGGACTTTCTGGAAAGCTTATAAAATTGTCTACAACTTTTATTTAATCATCAAAAGCTAATTCACAATTTATCTTAACCAAAACAGACAATCAATCCAGTGCTGTCCAGAAATTCTAGAGAGCAAGCAATTCGGAAATACTAACTTTAAACAACTATAACTCCTAAACCCTTTGGCCTATGGTCCTAAACTTTTAACACAAGATACATGAAGAAGTTATCTACAACTTCGTTATTAACCATTTTTACAGCAAACATTATTTTCACTATGCAACACATCAAACTACAGAATCTGTCTGAAAACCCTCCCAACTCGAATTATAAAGCAACAATACTTTTACTTCATGTAAGCATTCAAATTTTGACAACACAAAGTCTATCAACAGTTCAAGCATACCAAATACACTCAAGAAAACATAATGGTAAAGCCCAAACTATTTATTTAAATGCCTTTATTATTTTATTTAGATACTTAGGTTAAATAATAAACATATACCAAATGTACAAAATAAATTCTCTGAAATTTACAGTGGCTTACTAGTGCTACCAATAGACTACTATAAAAGTTTCATGCCCTTTGACCAAGTAAAACATCCTAGGGAAAAATGATAAGGCACAAATGCTTAAAATAGCATAAATAGAAAACCCTAGTGAAAAGTGTCAAGCAAGAGATTTTATATTTTTCTTAGCATCCACATGGTACTAGGACAATCTCCAACAAATTTCATGAATATTGGATTCAAAAATAATTTATAAAAATTCATACAAGGATTACCTAATTATAAAAGGAAAATCTATAACTACAAATCTATACATGCACTTACCCTCAAATTTTTACTAGAGCTCATACATGTCAAGAATAGCTCACCACATAAATGTCATAATTTTTGGAGCACACGAACTCTAGATATAAAATAAACAAGTTTACATACATTCAAAAACACATTTCAAGTTTTAATTTAAATCCTCCAAAAACTCTACTGCATATGCTAATATCATATTTTTCCTAAATACTACACTTCACCAAGATCCTAACAAAATTTGAACCACCAATTTTGGATCTCCCAAACTCCAAATATAAAATTTACAAAATAGCATGAAATCTGGGATTAAATGAGCTATCCTAATACTCTACAGTCGATGACAGGCGGGACCCACATAGCAATGGACCCCACGTGTCAGTGACACAAAATAGAGCAGGCGGCGCTGCTCGACATTGCGCGGCCACAGCTTGTCGACGGTGAGCTTCACCGGCGATGGCACCTACACTTCGGTGAACCCCTCGACCTGGCGCACATGTTGGGCTATCTAGGCGAAGGATGACGGCGACGGCCATGGCGGCTCGGTGGAGCTGGACGACGGCGCTACGCCAGCGGTGGCCACGGTGACGCAATCTAAAGCACGAACGAGCATCTACTAACCAAGACGAACCTAACGCACAAGATTTCACAACCAATGGTGGACGGAGGCGCTCCAGCCACGGTGACGGCCTCGATGGTGATGCTCCGGCAAGGTCAAGCGTGGCACAGAGGCTTACCGGGCACGGTCAGCGAGCACAGGCGGATGCAGTGAGACTTGAGGATGGTAGTGGAGTGGTTGTGATGGTGGAGAAGTAAGGCGAGGCAAGCTGGTGGCTGACGAGTGAGGGCGGCGAGCTTGGCGCTCCTGCGGCTGCTGCGGTGGCGAAGGAGAAGCCTAAAAATGAAAATGGTGAGCGTGGGGAGTGAGCAGCGGGTGCAGGGGTGATAAGGCTGGCTCTGGCCTAGCTTGGCCACGTGGGACAGGGCACCGGCAACATGCGGCTAGCTGCTAGCTCCACGCGACGGCCCTATTCTGCTGACTGTCGGCCACTGAATCGGTCGATTCAGTTAGATCAGCGCTGCAAACCGAGCCTGACAGCGTGTTTTCATGGAGCTTGATCTTCTAATCCGTGAAGTATTAGTGCACACAATCTAAACAAAAGTTGTAGCTCTATGTACCAGCTATAATTTGTCTTAAATGATCAAGACCTAATTCTCAACGGTTAAGGAGTAATGTCAACCCAAAGTTGAGGTTTTCAAACTATCAGAGTACTTGACTTAGCAAAATTTGCTAAGTGTTGAAAATGTTGATTTGATGATTTTTGTGAGCTCCAAAAGACTAAGCTATGCACCTTATCATCACATGACCCAAAAATAAAAGTTGTTCCCCATATCAAATACTACAACTTTGCTTTAGTGACCACCTACATGCAAAGTCTCTATCATGTGGTTCAAACTTGGTCAAACCTCTTACATTCAAATAGTGACTTATACATGATCTATGACTTAGTGACTCATTTAGCCCTAGCCATGAATACCAAAGTTGTTCATAATGATACTCTAAACATGTTTAAGCTAATTGCAAGGTCACACAATAATTTCATACATCTATTGCTCATAAACTTTTCAGGTCGACCCACATAGCATCACTTAAGGGCTTGATCATGAAAGTGACTTTTCATGAACAATGTTACATTTGTTAACCTAAGTGTAGTTGATATGTTTTAGTGACTCACATCAAACATCTACATGTAATCACTCATGATCATATGCATATATACAAAGAGACATAAAATAACAAGCAATGTTGCACATGTTTCAATCTCATGGTTCAATTGTAAATGCTTATATATGAATGCTTGATGCTCATGCTCATGCTATGCAAGTCAAATTCTGCAAGGCTAACACCTAGGGTGTTACATATGTCCAACCAATCATCATGCAACACTGAATCACATCCATCCAAACTTGATTTTACTTTGCAAAATTCAAGCCTGGGGGATGGGCTTCTTTGAAAAATGCCATGTTGCTAATTCATCTTGGTTGTCTCTACCTTTAAATCATGCTCAACTTGCTAAACAACAATCATGTTCATTCATCTCTTTTGGAATAAATCTCTACAATACTTTCATGCTACCTTTATTTACTATAATATGCGTAGGTTTTGAAGTATTTTCATACACCTTTTAAATTAGGCATGGTGCTTAGTTTAAACTGTTTTCCTAAATTAAATTAGACATGGTGTTTAGTTTGATTCTTGAACCAAGAGGTGTGTTGATCTTACTTCCAAAGGCTTTTTAAATTAAGCGTGGTGCTTAGGTTAAAATGCCTTCCTAAATCAAATTAGACACGGTGTCTAGGTTGATTTTTGAGTCGATAGTATGCCTTAGTAGATACTAGATATTTTGTTGGACTAACCCTATGCAGGAAACTTTTAATTCAATATTGGTAAGTCACGAGATGAATTCAAATTAGAGATGAAGCAAGACACAACTCATTCATTATAGATGTAAGAACTACATACCTCATTCAACATGAATGAAAGAACTGTAAGTACCAAAGTTCATTCACTTTATCTTTTGCTGCAAGTTACCTTTGCCTTGAGTCATGCTTGTATAAAATATGATCTCTATACTAAAGTAATCCCAAAACCATCTTTTCAATAGCATAAAGGGAAATTACAAAATTCTAGACAAGCAACCCATGTTTCAAAAGTGTATATTCTTTTGGGTATGTATTGTCCACAAATTCTTTGCAGGCATAAAACAATGAGTGAGGCAAATGGTCTAACAAGGTGTCAAAAGATCAAAGAGTAGAAAGATGGCATGACAAAAGGATGACAAAGAAAGGATGCAATCTAGGAACAAAAAGCTCATAAACAACTCAAGCTGTGAGGCTAGCTGAACAAGGTAAACTTCAAGCAAAAGGGAAGGACCATCATGAGCCATCTACCCTTCGTCATATGGTGTCATCATGCTCCAATGACAAAGGTAAGTTTTTCCTTGATTCTGGTATGCATATAATTAAGAGACAAACATGATTGAGTTACACTTTCTTGATCCAACCTGATTAACTCAACATGTTTAGTATGTTCCCAACACCACTTTCTTGATCTCATAGTCTTAACCAATTGAGCTAAAATATTGCACATCCTATCTCTAGAAGATGATAGTTATAATCATGTAAAGATTGATACATTATGTAGAGATAGACAATCCATCCATAGGTTAAGGAATTCAACCTTCTTTGTAAATGTACTTAAATGCTACATTCATGCTCAATATTTTGAACTCATCACCAATGTTATAATTGAACAAAGCACATAACATCAATTTTATCTTGTTCAATGTGCCTAAGGCTAGAGAAGAATAAGTAAAGTTTTAGTTCTGTTGGTGTTTTTTCACCAATAGAGCCCATGCACTTGATCTTTACCTTTGTGTTTATGAGCAGGACACACTTCAAGCAAAGTATGGGGGAGTTAGTTAATTCCCCAATTTCCATAAGAGAAAGTTCTGAGCCTGTCAAACCAAAATCAAAACTCAAAACCAAGAATAGTTTGGCAGAAGAAGGTGACATCACCATTAGAGGCATCATCACAAGAATCTTCGTCTTCAAAACAAACCAAGGTACTTGATCAATAAACTTCACAAGGAGAAGTATGGTTCAAAGGACTTAAAACACCAAACCCTCACCGAAAGAGCTAGCTTGGGGGAGAAGCACTCCTGTGTATATAGGTAAGTATGCTTTCCCTTTATTCTAGTTTTAGTTTCTTTTAAATAGTTAAGAAAATGGTAAAATTGAAAAGAAAATAAAAGATGTGTCTAGTTTGCTTTAATTTGTTTTTAAGAGCCGAATAAAATAAAGAGGGCTCAGAATAATCTCTTAAATGGAAATGATGAATAGTTGCTCTGCTGTAATTCATTTCAAGTACCTAGTTTTCAGCCTCGAATTCTCCCAAGTTTTGGATATGATTGATTTGACATAAGGATTTACTATGAACTTGAAACTTGTGGGTAGCATATGCTTGATCTAAGTCAAGGTAATTTACGGATATGATATTAGAAGGTCTAAGTTGTTGTTTATCTTGTTTCAAGTGACACTAAAGTTCTGGAGATTTATCTTTAGAAAAACATAAAAAGCTACATGATGAGTTCCTGTATGACAAAGCTTAAATTCCTACCAGAGCCATACATGTCATTTAGGCTAGGAAAACTTCCACATATATGATGCTTGCTTTTGCATTGAGTTTTGTAAAGCTTTATTGACCCTTATGAGAGGTTTGTCATGCTCTTAAAATCAAGATCACGTACACACCACCCAAATATGCACTACTCCAACACTAGGGGTAGGTGCAAGAACATGCTTTCCATTTAGATCCACCCAAAAATGTTCTACTCTTACACTAGGAGTGAACACCAAAAACATGATGATAGGTTTTTCATCCACCAAATAAATGCTCCAAGTTCTTGTTGCTATCTTTCAAAGTTTTGTTGTAAAAAAGAGACATGGGGCCATGCAAAAGTTATTCATAAAAAAAAGAAAAAAAGAGAGATGAGAAAAATGGACAAGTGTCCAAGATATTTCAAAAATGGGTACTTAGATGCCCGCCTGAAAAAAAAGAAGAGAAAGAGAGATAAATAAGATAGCCCCAACTCTCTAGCAAATGTTTCTAAGTTTCAAAGGAGAGATATGTTTTCAAGGAACATAGTAGAATTAGGTTAGCCACCATATATATTCACCATATATCCACACACACATGCACATCTTGATTTGATTGTATGATGCAACTCTCTTTGGATCCATTGTTTGACTTTACAATATATGCATTGCAAGTATGCTCTAGCTTTCTCCTTACCTATGAACTCCACATAAGCCTAAATTGTAGGAAGAGAAAAAGGCATAACATCTTTATTGCCTTGGTGAGGATCCACAAATACCCATATATTGAGAGACTTGAGAGTGTCATACAATGGAATCTCAGTTTCATTTTGAAAACTTATAAAAACTTTAGAACAATGGTAGAACAAAGAACTTGAGACATAGTGCTTGACTTGATCGTTATGTCTTTCAATTACTCAAGACCCAAGTGAAGGTTAAGAAGCCCCATGGTTGAAGGTAATATGGGTAAGTTTGAAAGTCATATCAGTTTATTCTAATTCGGAAGAGAATTTTTTATTGAACACATGTGTACTTTTGAGGAGTGAAAACATTATAGCAACTCCTGATCCATGCTGAGTTTAGCTTTGCTCAAGGACTAGCAAAGGTTAAGCTTGGTGGAACTTGTTGACGGTCACTAACATCAATTATAAACCATCAACATAACATGTATTTATACTTAATTCCATCACCAAACATAGGTATAGGGGTTTAAACTAATAAATTCTATGAGTTTTGGTGAATCTATGTTTTCAGCAGGGTTTATCTAGAAAACCATCAAGGGGGACCTATTCGTCAAAGGAAAATATGGAATTCCACCGCGTAATCGACGTGGGAAGACTCTAAAATCTCCAAAAGGTGAATCACCGAAGCGGAGCCCATGTCTCTGACATGTGGGGCCGACCGGCCCTAAGTAGAGGCCACCTGACCTATGGGCCCCCTATGTCAGTCTCCCATTGTTATGTCAGTTCCCTACCTCCTTCTAGGTTGCATCTACACCGTCCTTTAAGTCAGTTTGATCTAAGGGCTCATGTTGGATGCTTCGACCTATATATACCAGCCCCTGCCACCCTCCCTAGAGCAATCCTAAAACCCTAATTCATATCATGAAGATTAGAGCTAGCTATCAAGAGAAGATTAATCCTCCATAGGATCTAGTCTTATAAATAATAGTGAGATAGAGAGTGAGGGAAGAGTTTGGAGGAGGTGCTGGCCTATCGATGCTCTCTCTACGGCTTGTACTTTGGCGGATTCAAGTTCTATCTAAGCTTGTATTTGAGATTTCTCTGGTACTCAACTTCTGATTCAAGTAAGCATCTTGTTTATATTGTTCTTCAGGTTCACGACTCTCTTTTGAGTGTTTTATTCTCTTCCTAGGGGGAGTATTGTATTAATCGTAAGTGTAAGCATGGTGCTTAGACTTAGGTTAATCGTAGATGCACCCTGCATTCCGAAAGGTGGTAGATCGCGTGAGTGACATAAGTTCTATATAGCTTGTACTATATAGCTTCGTTGATCCTTTGTAGTCCACCTCCCATCTATAGGCACACATAGGACACAGTTGTCAAGGAAAGCATCCCCTATTGGTGTCTTTCCCTAGTAATGTCCCCAGTTGAATAGTAGAAGATATAAGCTTACCCAAGTCAGAACTAGAGAACTTTAGTTATCCTCTCTATGCTCCTATTTATCCTAACCTTGTTGCTACCCTTAGTTAAGTTAGATCGTAGTTAATCTCACATGTTTCTCTGTAGATATGATACTTGGAATACCTTCGGGTGAAAGCTATATTGGTATTCATATGCTTACGGATTTATCTGTGTGCGTTAAATATACCAACACCAGACTGAGGTGACTGTTGTCCCCTCGATCCTTGCGGGGTTAGTGTGGCATGCTTGCTCTTGTTAGGGTAGGTGTGCCTAGCTATGCTCGACCTCCCCCATCCCTTTTGGGGGTCATGATGGGGAGAGGTCGTGTAGCTTGCGAGTGTCATGTACTAAGGTAGGTGGATAAGGTTGGGGATGACCCAGGCCTTGGCGGCTGGCCTGCTCCACTTGGCTTTTGCTGGGCCTCGGTCGTTCGGGCCTTCGTTGGATTACTATATTGCAAGCCACATGACCTGCTAACTAATTGGTGCCTTAGGACACCCCGGGGTCATAACCTCAACATATTCCTACTTGGATACTCCACCACAAGCAAAACATATAAAGTTTGGAATTTGGCAAGTGGTACTCTTAAGGAAGTTCATGATGTTGAATTTGATGAAACCAAGGGTTCCCAAGATGAAAATGAGAACTTGGAAGATGTTAGAGGCATTCAATTTCAAATACCATGAAGAACATGGATGTTGGTGAACTGAGGCCTAGGCAAGTGATTGATGAAGAAGATGATCAAGAGCAAGTGCTCTCTAACTCAAATGTGCAAGTTGACACTAAACAAGCAAGCATAAGTGGCTCTCATGACAATGTGCAAGATCAAGTGGCTAGTACATCATCTCAATCCAATGATCAAGCAAGTGCAAGCAATCAAGTTTCAATTCTCCAACCAACTCATATTGCAAGGGATCATCCATTGGACACTATAATTGGAGATGTTTCTAGAGGTGTACAAACAAGATCAAGATTAGCCTCATTTTGTGAGCATTTCTTATTTGTGTCATCCATTGAACCAAAGAAGATAAATGAAGCATTGAAGGATGTTGATTGGGTGAATTCTATGCATGAAAAATTGAACAACTTCACAAGAAATAAAGTATGGGAGTTAGTGGAAAAGACCAAAGAACTACAATGTGATTAGAACCAAATGGGTCTTTAGAAATAAGCAAGATCAAGATTGTCACACCCAATTTTTAGGATAAAATGGGGTGCAAAACCTTATATGCGCCCAGATATCAGTCACACGCATAAGCCAACAAATTATGAATAGTATCATCACCAATGTTTATTACATCACGAATAAGACAGAGTTATTACATAAGTATAGCACAAATAATAAAAAGATCTATCGTGGAAGCTCCAATTCACAGGGACGTCGACTGGTTGTCCATAAGTCTAGTAGTCCTCAGGGAAATCATCATTCTCAAGGTCATCTGTTATCAAACATTCAAAATTCAGAAATCTCCAAGTTAGAATACATTCTGAAGATTTTCTGGACGAGTCTCAACAACAGCAGCTCTGTAAAACAGTCATATCTCGAGTTCTAGAAATCTGATTAGAGTGTACTTTATATGGTTCGAAAGCTTACGAAATTTTCTACAACTTTTTATTCAGACCACTTTCCCAAATACTGTCGTTAGATTACTCAAAAATAGGATACAACCGAAACTGTTCCTAGATTTCAGGCTGTGCAGTAACTTCAACTTGAAACAGAGATATCTCACGAACCAGATCAGATATGGGGGTGATTCTAGAGGCATTGGAAAGATAATTAAGTCTAGTTATTCCCATATCAATTTCATAATTTTTGGTCATGTATATTCTATTTGGCATCAAGCTAAAGCAGACTGCTCCGAAAAACAGATTCCGAGAGAGCAAGATGTAACAAACCCAACTATTTATTTATTGACCCAAACTTTAATATTCTTAAATATGAAACTTGCGGACATGCCCACAAAGTTCCAGCATACATTACAAAGATCCAACTCATGCATAAACATAAGAACAAATCAACTAAACACACAATGTTCACACCGCACTAAAAACTCGACCCAACTCGACTCACTCGTTCTACTATCGTGCTATTACATAAAGAGGGACTCCAACATCTAGGGGCGATACTTATGAGGAAGCTCCTCATACATCTTTGGCAAATTGAGGCACGCCCTTTGTTCGTCTATCACTTCCTGGTGCCTCTTGATTGCTTTCTGCTGAGCCTTCAATTGATCCTCCAATCGGTGAATCCTTGACACAGACTCGTAACCAAAGTGTACCATCGCTTCCGTGGTTGGATCCATGCCCTGCGGGTCCATCATCACCCATCCCAATTCTGGGTGTTGATGAGGAAGGAATCGATATTGATCATCCTTCATGACCTCGAATCGGCGACCACAAAGGCCTATGCAAGCTTCAGCGGTTGCATCTTCTATGCCGTCCTCCATGGTAGCGCGGTGACCATGGTGTGCGTAGTTTGAATCCAGCTGATACGCACCTTTCTGCTCATCCTTGATGGTGATGCACACCCTAACCTTCCAGTAGGTGTCTTCAAGAGGGTGTGCATGCTCTTCGCAAGCATATTCTACAGCTGCATCCCAGTCACTGTAGTATGTCTGAAGCAGGCTCATGAGTCGGTGATGTGAAACGGAGAATTCACATCCCGGCTTATACCACACCTTTATTGTCCACCCCAATGGCGGGATTAGCTCATCCTCTTCAACAATGTCTTCCTCTTCGTTTTCAGACAAGTCAACAATCTCCACTTCTTGAGGGTCATTCTAGGCTGGCTCAGGTGTGGACTCAGGCGTTGGCGGTGTTGGCGAATCCAATTCCGGTTCCTGAGGTTCTTCCTCCTCAGGATCTATGGACAAATCTTGTGGCGGGTAATACCCCCAGTGCTCATGCGGGCAGTCTTGTGGGCACGAGGCATCTATAGAATTAGATTTAGTTAGGTTAGATTAGAAGCAATAATTTTCATAATAGAATAAGGCAAAAGAAGCATAAAACTTTAGCAAATAACAAGGGTGAGATAGAAAGCATGAAATGAGTGAACCAAAAGAAGCTAAAACGACCATTGCTAACTAGGCTTGCGTCCTACAGTCAACACGGCTCTGATACCAATCTATCACACCAAATTTTTAGGATAAAATGGGGTGCAAAACCTTATGTGCACCCAGAGATCAGTCACACACATAAGTCGACAAATTATGAATAGTATCATCACTAATGTTTATTACATCACGAATAAGACAGAGTTATTACATAAGTATACACAAATAATCAAAAGATCTATCGTGGAAGCTCCAATTCACAGTGACGTCGACTAGTTGTCCACAAGTCTAGTAGTCCTCCGGGAAATCATCATTCTCAAGGTCATCTGTTATCAAACATTCAAAATTCAGAAATCTCCAAGTTAGAATACATTCTGAAGATTTTCTGGACGAGTCTCAACAACAGCAGCTCTGTAAAACAGTCATATCTCGAGTTCCAGAAATCCGATTAGAGTGTACTTTATATGGTTGGAAAGCTTACGAAATTTTCTACAACTTTTATTCAGACCACGTTCCCAGATTCTGTCGTTAGATTACTCAAAAATAGGATACAACTGAAACTGTTCCTAGATTCCTGGCTGTGCAGTAACTTCAACTTGAAACAGAGATATCTCACGAACCAGATCAGATATGGGGGTGATTCCAGAGGCATTGGAATGATAATTAGGTATAGTTATTCCCATATCAATTTCATAATTTTTGGTCATGTATATTTTATTTGGCATTAAGCTAAAGCAGACTACTCCGAAAAACAGATTCCGAGAGAGCAAGATGTAACAAACCCAACTATTTATTTATTGACCCAAACTTTAATATTCTTAAATATGAAACCTGCGGACATGCCCACAAATTTCCAGCACACATTACAAAGATCCAACTCATGCATAAACATAAGAACAAATCATCTAAACACACAATGTTCACACCGCACTAAAAACTCGACCCAACTCGACTCACTCGTTCTACTATCGTGCTATTACATAAAGAGGGACTCCGACATCTAGGGGCGATACTTATGAGGAAGCTCCTCATACATCTTTGGCAAATTGAGGCACGCCCTTTGTTCGTCTATCACTTCCTGGTGCCTCTTGATTGCTTTCTGCTGAGCCTTCAATTGATCCTCCAATCGGCGAATCCTTGACACAGACTCGTAACCAAAGTGTACCATCGCTTCTGTGGTTGGATCCGTGCCCTGCGGGTCCATCATCGCCCATCCCAATTCTGGGTGTTGATGAGGAAGGAATCGATATTGATCATCCGTCATGACCTCGAATCGGTGACCACGGAGGCCTATGCAAGCTTCAGTGGCTGCATCTTCTATGCCGTCCTCCATGGTAGCGCGGTGACCATGGTGTGCATAGTTTGAATCCAGCTGATACGCACCTTTCTGCTCATCCTTGATGGTGATGCACACCCTAACCTTCCAGTAGGTGTCTTCAAGAGGGTGTGCATGCTCTTCGCAAGCGTATTCTATAGCTGCATCCCAGTCACTGTAGTATGTCTGAAGCAGGCTCATGAGTCGGTGATGTGAAACGGAGAATTCACATCCCGGCTTATACCACACCTTTATTGTCCACCCCAATGGTGGGATCGGCTCATCCTCTTCAACAATGTCTTCCTCTTCGTTTTCGGACAAGTCAACAATCTCAACTTCTTGAGGGTCATTCTAGGCTGGCTCAGGTGTGGACTCAGGCGTTGGCGGTGTTAGCGAATCCAATTCCGGTTCCTGAGGTCCTTCCTCCTCAGGATCCATGGACAAACCTTGTGGCGGGTAATACCCCCCAGTGCTCATGCGGGCAGTCTTGTGGGCACGAGGCATCTACAGAATTAGATTTAGTTAGGTTAGATTAGAAGCAATAATTTTCATAATAGAATAAGGTAAAAGAAGCATAAAACTTCAGCAAATAACAAGGGTGAGATAGAAAGCATGAAATGACTGAACCAAAAGAAGCTAAAACGACCATTGCTAACTAGGCTTGCGTCCTACAGCCAACACGGCTCTGATATCAATCTGTCACACCCAATTTTTTGGATAAAATGGGGTGCAAAACCTTATATGCGCCCAGATATCAGTCACACACATAAGCCGACAAATTATGAATAGTATCATCACTAATGTTTATTACATCACGAATAAGACAGAGTTATTACATAAGTATAGCACAAATAATAAAAAGATCTATCGTGGAAGCTCCAATTCACAGGGACGTCGACTGGTTGTCCACAAGTCTAGTAGTCCTCAGGGAAATCATCATTCTCAAGGTCATCTGTTATCAAACATTCAAAATTCAGAAATCTCCAAGTTAGAATACATTCTGAAGATTTTCTGGACGAGTCTCAACAATAGCAGCTCTGTAAAACAGTCATATCTCGAGTTCTAGAAATCTGATTAGAGTGTACTTTATACGGTTCGAAAGCTTACGAAATTTTCTACAACTTTTATTCAGACCACTTTCCCAAATACTGTCGTTAGATTACTCAAAAATAGGATACAACCGAAACTGTTCCTAGATTCCAGGCTGTGCAGTAACTTCAACTTGAAACAGAGATATCTCACGAACCAGATCAGATATGGGGGTGATTCTAGAGGCATTGGAAAGATAATTAAGTCTAGTTATTCCCATATCAATTTCATAATTTTTGGTCGTGTACATTTTATTTGGCATTAAGCTAAAGCAGACTGCTCCAAAAAACAGATTCCGAGAGAGCAAGATGTAACAAACCCAACTATTTATTTATTGACCCAAACTTTAATATTCTTAAATATGAAACTTGCGGACATGCCCACAAAGTTCCAGCACACATTACAAAGATCCAACTCATGAATAAACATAAGAACAAATCAACTAAACACACAATGTTCACACCGCACTAAAAACTCGACCCAACTCGACTCACTCGTTCTACTATCGTGCTATTACATAAAGAGGGACTCCAACATCTAGGGGCGATACTTATGAGGAAGCTCCTCATACATCTTTGGCAAATTGAGGCACGCCCTTTGTTCGTCTATCACTTCCTGGTGCCTCTTGATTGCTTTCTGCTGAGCCTTCAATTGATCCTCCAATCGGCGAATCCTTGACACAGACTCGTAACCAAAGTGTAGCATCGCTTCCGTGGTTGGATCCGTGCCCTGCAGGTCCATCATCGCCCATCCCAATTCTAGGTGTTGATGAGGAAGGAATCGATATTGATCATCCTTCATGACCTCGAATCGGCGACCACGGTGGCCTATGCAAGCTTCAGCGGCTGCATCTTCTATGCCGTCCTCCATGGTAGCGCGGTGACCATAGTGTGCGTAGTTTGAATCCAGCTGATACGCACCTTTCTGCTCATCCTTGATGGTGATGCACACCCTAACCTTCCAGTAGGTGTCTTCAAGAGGGTGTGCATGCTCTTCGCAAGCGTATTCTACAGCTGCATCCCAGTCACTATAGTATGTCTGAAGCAGGCTCATGAGTCGGTGATGTGAAACGGAGAATTCACATCCTAGCTTATACCACACCTTTATTGTCCACCCCAATGGCGGGATCGGCTCATCCTCTTCAACAATGTCTTCCTCTTCGTTTTCGGACAAGTCAACAATCTCAACTTCTTGAGGGTCATTCTAGGCTGGCTCAGGTGTGGACTCAAGCGTTGGCGGTGTTGGCGAATCCAATTCCGGTTCCTGAGGTCCTTCCTCCTCAGGATCTATGGACAAATCTTGTGGCGGGTAATACCCCCCAGTGCTCATGCAGGCAGTCTTGTGGGCACAGGGCATCTACAGAATTAGATTTAGTTAGGTTAGATTAGAAGTAATAATTTTCATAATAGAATAAGGCAAAAGAAGCATAAAACTTCAGCAAATAACAAGGGTGAGATAAAAAGCATGAAATGAGTGAACCAAAAGAAGCTAAAACGACCATTGCTAACTAGGCTTGCGTCCTACAGTCAACATGGCTCTGATACCAATCTGTCACACCCAATTTTTAGGATAAAATAGGGTGCAAAACCTTATGTGCGCCTAGAGATCTGTCACACACATAAGCCGACAAATTATGAATAGTATCATCACCAATGTTTATTACATCACGAATAAGACAGAGTTATTACATAAGTATAGCACAAATAATAAAAAGATCTATCGCGGAAGCTCCAATTCACAGGGACGTCGACTGGTTGTCCACAAGTCTAGTAGTCCTCAGGGAAATCATCATTCTCAAGGTCATCTGTTATCAAACATTCAAAATTCAGAAATCTCCAAGTTAGAATACATTCTGAAGATTTTCTGGACCAGCCTCAACAACAGCAGCTCTGTAAAACTGTCATATCTCGAGTTCTAGAAATCCGATTAGAGTGTACTTTACATGGTTGGAAAGCTTACGAAATTTTCTACAACTTTTATTCAGACCACTTGCCCAGATTCTGTCGTTAGATTACTCATAAATAGGATACAACCGAAACTGTTTCCAGATTCTAGGCTGTGCAGTAACTTCAACTTGAAACAGAGATATCTCACGAACCAGATCAGATATGGGGGTGATTCCAGAGGCATTGGAAAGATAATTAAGTCTAGTTATTCCCATATCAATTTCATAATTTTTGGTCATGTATATTTTATTTGGCATTAAGCTAAAGCAGACTGCTCCGAAAAATAGATTCCGAGAGAGCAAGATGTAACAAACCCAACTATTTATTTATTGACCCAAACTTTAATATTCATAAATATGAAACTTGCGGACATGCCCACAAAGTTCCAGCACACATTACAAAGATCCAACTCATGCATAAACATAAGAACAAATCAACTAAACACAATGTTCACACCGCACTAAAAACTCGACTCACTCGTTCTACTATCGTGCTATTACATAAAGAGGGACTCCAACATTTAGGGGCGATACTTATGAGGAAGCTCCTCATACATCTTTGGCAAATTGAGGCATGCCCTTTGTTCGTCTATCACTTCCTGGTGCCTCTTGATTGCTTTCTACTGAGCCTTCAATTGATCCTCCAATCGGCGAATCCTTGACACAGACTCGTAACCAAAGTGTACCATCGCTTCCGTGGTTGGATCCGTGCCTTGCGGGTCCATCATCGCCCATCCCAATTCTGGGTGTTGATGAGGAAGGAATCGATATTGATCATCCTTCATGACCTCGAATCGGTGACCACGGAGGCCTATGCAAGCTTCAGCAGCTGCATCTTCTATGCCGTCCTCCATGGTAGCGCGGTGACCATGGTGTGCGTAGTTTGAATCCAGCTGATACGCACCTTTCTGCTCATCCTTGATGGTGATGCACACCCTAACCTTCTAGTAGGTGTCTTCAAGAGGGTGTGCATGCTCTTCGTAAGCATATTCTACAGCTGCATCCTAGTCACTGTAGTATGTCTGAAGCAGGCTCATGAGTCGGTGATGTGAAACGGAGAATTCACATCCCGGCTTATACCACACCTTTATTGTCCACCCCAATGGCGGGATCGGCTCATCCTCTTCAACAATGTCTTCCTCTTCATTTTCGGACAAGTCAACAATCTCAACTTCTTGAGGGTCATTCTGGGCTGGCTTAGGTGTGGACTCAGGCGTTGGCGGTGTTGGCTAATCCAATTCTGGTTCCTGAGGTTCTTCCTCCTCAGGATCTATGGACAGATCTTGTGGCGGGTAATACCCCCCAGTGCTCATGCGGGCAGTCTTGTGGGCACGAGGCATCTACAGAATTAGATTTAGTTAGGTTAGATTAAAAGCAATAATTTTCATAATAGAATAAGGTAAAAGAAGCATAAAACTTTAGCAAATAACAAGGGTGAGATAGAAAGCATGAAATGAGTGAACCAAAAGAATCTAAAACAACCATTGCTAACTAGGCTTGCGTCCTACAGTCAACACAGCTCTAATACCAATCTGTCACACCCAATTTTTAGGATAAAATGGGGTGCAAAACCTTATGTGCGCCCAGAGATCAGTCACACACATAAGTCGACAAATTATGAATAGTACCATCACCATTGTATATTACATCACGAATAAGACAGAGTTATTACATAAGTATAGCACAAATAATAAAAAGATCTATCGTGGAAGCTCCAATTCATAGGGACGTCGACTGGTTGTCCACAAGTCTAGTAGTCCTCAGGGAAATCATCATTCTCAAGGTCATCTGTTATCAAACATTCAAAATTCAGAAATCTCCAAGTTAGAATACATTCTGAAGATTTTCTGGACGAGTCTCAACAACAACAGCTCTATAAAACAGTCATATCTCGAGTTCCAGAAATCCGATTAGAGTGTACTTTATATGGTTGGAAAGCTTATGAAATTTTCTACAACTTTTATTCAGACCCCTTTCCCAGATTCTGTCGTTAGATTACTCAAAAATAGGATACAACCGAAACAGTTCCCAGATTCCAGGCTGTGCAGTAACTTCAACTCGAAACAGAGATATCTCACGAACCAGATCAGATATGGGGGTGATTCCAGAGGCATTGGAAAGATAATTAAGTCTAGTTATTCCCATATCAATTTCATAATTTTTGGTCGTGTATATTTTATTTGGCATTAAGCTAAAGCAGACTGCTCCGAAAAACAGATTCCGAGAGAGCAAGATGTAACAAACCCAAATATTTATTTATTGACCCAAACTTTAATATTCTTAAATATGAAACTTGCGGACATGCCCACAAAGTTCCAGCACACATTACAAAGATCCAACTCGTGCATAAACATAAGAACAAATCAACTAAACACACAATGTTCACACCGCACTACAAACTCGACCCAACTCGACTCACTCGTTCTACTATCGTGCTATTACATAAAGAGGGACTCCGACATTTAGGGGCGATACTTATGAGGAAGCTCCTCATACATCTTTGGCAAATTGAGGCACGCCCTTTGTTCATCTATCACTGCCTGGTGCCTCTTGATTGCTTTCTGCTGAGCCTTCAATTGATCCTCCAATCGGCGAATCCTTGACACAGACTCATAACCAAAGTGTACCATCGCTTCCGTGGTTGGATCCATGCCCTGCGGGTCCATCATCACCCATCCCAATTCTGGGTGTTGATGAGGAAGGAATCGATATTGATCATCCTTCATGACCTCGAATCGGCGACCACGGAGGCCTATGCAAGCTTCAGCGGCTGCATCTTCTATGCCGTCCTCCATGGTAGCGCGGTGACCATGGTGTGCGTAGTTTGAATCCAGCTGATACGCACCTTTCTGCTAATCCTTGATGGTGATGCACACCCTAACCTTCCAGTAGGTGTCTTCAAGAGGGTGTGCATGCTCTTCGCAAGCATATTCTACAGCTGCATCCCAGTCACTGTAGTATGTCTGAAGCAGGCTCATGAGTCGGTGATGTGAAATGGAGAATTCACATCCCGGCTTATACCACACCTTTATTGTCCACCCAAATGGCGGGATCGGCTCATCCTCTTCAACAATGTCTTCCTCTTCGTTTCCGGACAAGTCAACAATCTCAACTTCTTGAGGGTCATTCTGGGCTAGCTCTGGTGTGGACTCAGGCGTTGGCGGTGTTGGCGAATCCAATTCTGGTTCCAGAGGTTCTTCCTCCTCAGTATCTATGGACAAATCTTGTGGCGGGTAATACCCCCCAGTGCTCATCCGGGCTGTCTTGTGGGCACGAGGCATCTACAGAATTAGATTTAGTTAGGTTAGATTAGAAGCAATAATTTTCATAACAGAATAAGGCAAAAGAAGCATAAAACTTTAGCAAATAACAAGGGTGAGATAGAAAGCATGAAATGAGTGAACCAAAAGAAGCTAAAACGACCATTGCTAACTAGGCTTGCGTCCTACAGTCAACACGGTTCTGATACCAATCTGTCATACCCAATTTTTAGGATAAAATGGGGTGCAAAACCTTATGTGCGCCCAGAGATCAGTCACACACATAAGCCGACAAATTATGAATAGTATCATCACCAATGTTTATTACATCACGAATAAGACAGAGTTATTACATAAGTATAGCACAAATAATAAAAAGATCTATCGTGGAAGCTCCAATTCATATGGACATCGACTGGTTATCCACAAGTCTAGTAGTCCTCAGGGAAATCATCATTCTCAAGGTCATCTATTATCAAACATTCAAAATTCGGAAATCTCTAAGTCAGAATACATTCTGAAGATTTTCTGGACGAGTCTCAACAACAGCAGCTCTGTAAAACAGTCATATCTTGAGTTCTAGAAATCTGATTAGAGTGTACTTTATATGGTTGGAAAGCTTACGAAATTTTCTACAACTTTTATTCAGACCACTTTCCCAGATTCTGTCGTTAGATTACTCAAAAATAGGATACAACCGAAACTGTTCCTAGATTCCAGGCTGTGCAGTAACTTCAACTTGAAACAGAGATATCTCACGAACCAGATCAGATATGGGGGTGATTCCAGAGGCATTGGAAAGATAATTAAGTCTAGTTATTCCCATATCAATTTCATAATTTTTGGTCGTGTATATTTTATTTGGCATTAAGCTAAAGCAGACTGCTCTGAAAAATAGATTCCGAGAGAGCAAGATGTAACAAACCCAACTATTTATTTATTGACCCAAACTTTAATATTCTTAAATATGAAACTTGCGGACATGCCCACAAAGTTCCCGCACACATTACAAAGATCCAACTCATACATAAACATAAGAACAAATCAACTAAACACACAATGTTCACACCGCACTAAAAACTCGACCCAACTCGACTCACTCGTTCTACTATCGTGCTATTACATAAAGAGGGACTCCAACATCTAGGGGTGATACTTATGAGGAAGCACCTCATACATCTTTGGCAAATTGAGGCATGCCCTTTGTTCATCTATCACTTCCTGGTGCCTCTTGATTGCTTTCTGCTGAGCCTTCAATTGATCCTCCAATCGGCGAATCCTTGACACAGACTCGTAACCAAAGTGTACCATCGCTTCCGTGGTTGGATCCGTGCCCTGTGGGTCCATCATCGCCCATCCCAATTCTGGGTGTTGATGAGGAAGGAATCGATATTGATCATCCTTCATGACCTCGAATCGGCGACCACGGAGGCCTATGCAAGCTTCAGCGGCTGCATCTTCTATGCCGTCCTCCATGGTAGCACGGTGACCATGGTGTGCGTAGTTTGAATCCAGCTGATACACACCTTTCTGCTCATTGGTGATGCACACCCTAACCTTCCAGTAGGTGTCTTCAAGAAGGTGTGCATGCTCTTCGCAAGCGTATTCTATAGCTACATCCCAGTCACTGTAGTATGTCTGAAGCAGGATCATGAGTCGGTGATGTGAAACAGAGAATTCACATCCCGGCTTATACCACACCTTTTTTGTCCACCCCAATGGCGGGATCGGCTCATCCTCTTCAACAATGTCTTCCTCTTCGTTTTCGGACAAGTCAATGATCTCAACTTCTTGAGGGTCATTCTGGGCTGGCTCAGGTGTGGACTCAGGCGTTGGCGGTGTTGGCGAATCCAATTCCGGTTCCTGAGGTCCTTCCTCCTCAGGATCCATGGACAAACCTTGTGGCGGGTAATAGCCCCCAGTGCTCATGCGGACAGTCTTGTGGGCACGAGGCATCTACAGAATTAGATTTAGTTAGGTTAGATTAGAAGCAATAATTTTCATAATAGAATAAGGCAAAAGAAGCATAAAACTTTAGCAAATAACAAGGGTGAGATAGAAAGCATGAAATGACTGAACCAAAAGAAGCTAAAACGACCATTGCTAACTAGGCTTGCGTCCTACAGTCAACACGGCTATGATACCAATCTGTCACACCCAATTTTTAGGATAAAATGGGGTGCAAAACCTTATGTGTGCCCAGAGATTAGTCACACACATAAGCCGACAAATTATGAATAGTATCATCACCAATGTTTATTACATCACGAATAAGACAGAGTTATTACATAAGTATAGCATAAATAATAAAAAGATCTATCACGGAAGCTCCAATTCACAGGGACGTCGACTGGTTGTCCACAAGTCTAGTAGTCCTCAGGGAACTCATCATTCTCAAGGTCATCTGTTATCAAACGTTCAAAATTCAGAAATCTCCAAGTTAGAATACATTCTGAAGATTTTCTGGATGAGTCTCAACAACAGCAGCTCTGTAAAACAGTCATATCTCGAGTTCCAGAAATCCGATTAGAGTGTACTTTATATGGTTGGAAATCTTACGAAATTTTCTACAACTTTTATTCAGACCACTTTCCCAGATTCTGTCGTTAGATTACTCAAAAATAGGATACAACCGAAACTGTTCCCAGATTCCAGGCTGTGTAGTAACTTCAACTTGAAACAGAGATATCTCACGAACCAGATCAGATATGGGGTGATTCTAGAGGCATTGGAAAGATAATTAGGTATAGTTATTCCCATATCAATTTCATAATTTTTGGTCTTGTATATTTTATTTGGCATTAAGCTAAAGTAGACTGCTCCGAAAAACAGATTCCGAGAGAGCAAGATGTAACAAACCCAACTATTTATTTATTGACCCAAACTTTAATATTCTTAAATATGAAACATGCAGACATGCCCACAAATTTCCAGCACACATTACAAAGATCCAACTCATGCATAAACATCAGAACAAATCAACTAAACACATAATGTTCACACCGCACTAAAAACTCGACCCAACTCGACTCACTCGTTCTACTATCGTGCTATTACATAAAGAGGGACTCCGACATCTAGGGGCGATACTTATGAGGAAGCTCCTCATACATCTTTTGCAAATTGAGGCATGCCCTTTTGTTCATCTATCACTTCCTAGTGCCTCTTGATTGCTTTCTGCTGAGCCTTCAATTGATCCTCCAATCGGCGAATCCTTGACACAGACTCGTAACCAAAGTGTAGCATCGCTTCCGTGGTTGGATCCATGCCCTGCGGGTCCATCATCGCCCATCCCAATTCTGGGTGTTGATGAGGAAGGAATCGATATTGATCATCCTTCATGACCTCGAATCGGCGACCACGGAGGCCTATGCAAGCTTCAGCGGTTGCATCTTCTATGCCGTCCTCCATGGTAGCGCGGTGACCATGGTGTGCGTAGTTTGAATCCAGCTGATACGCACCTTTCTGCTAATCCTTGATGGTGATGCACACCCTAACCTTCCAGTAGGTGTCTTCAAGAGGGTGTGCATGCTCTTCGCAAGCATATTCTACAGCTGCATCCCAGTCACTGTAGTATGTCTAAAGCAGGCTCATGAGTCGGTGATGTGAAACGGAGAATTCACATCCCGGCTTATACCACACCTTTATTGTCCACCCAAATGGCGGGATCGGCTCATCCTCTTCAACAATGTCTTCCTCTTCGTTTCCGGACAAGTCAACAATCTCAACTTCTTGAGGGTCATTCTGGGCTAGCTCTGGTGTGGACTCAGGCGTTGGCGGTGTTGGCGAATCCAATTCTGGTTCCTGAGGTTCTTCCTCCTCAGGATCTATGGACAAATCTTGTGGCGGGTAATACCCCCCAGTGCTCATCCGGGCTGTCTTGTGGGCACGAGGCATCTACAGAATTAGATTTAGTTAGGTTAGATTAGAAGCAATAATTTTCATAACAGAATAAGGCAAAAGAAGCATAAAACTTTAGCAAATAACAAGGGTGAGATAGAAAGCATGAAATGAGTGAACCAAAAGAAGCTAAAACGACCATTGCTAACTAGGCTTGCGTCCTACAGTCAACACGGTTCTGATACCAATCTGTCATACCCAATTTTTAGGATAAAATGGGGTGCAAAACCTTATGTGCGCCCAGAGATCAGTCACACACATAAGCCGACAAATTATGAATAGTATCATCACCAATGTTTATTACATCACGAATAAGACAGAGTTATTACATAAGTATAGCACAAATAATAAAAAGATCTATCGTGGAAGCTCCAATTCATATGGACATCGACTGGTTATCCACAAGTCTAGTAGTCCTCAGGGAAATCATCATTCTCAAGGTCATCTATTATCAAACATTCAAAATTCGGAAATCTCCAAGTCAGAATACATTCTGAAGATTTTCTGGACGAGTCTCAACAACAGCAGCTCTGTAAAACAGTCATATCTTGAGTTCTAGAAATCTGATTAGAGTGTACTTTATATGGTTGGAAAGCTTACGAAATTTTCTACAACTTTTATTCAGACCACTTTCCCAGATTCTGTCGTTAGATTACTCAAAAATAGGATACAACCGAAACTGTTCCTAGATTCCAGGCTGTGCAGTAACTTCAACTTGAAACAGAGATATCTCACGAACCAGATCAGATATGGGGGTGATTCCAGAGGCATTGGAAAGATAATTAAGTCTAGTTATTCCCATATCAATTTCATAATTTTTGGTCGTGTATATTTTATTTGGCATTAAGCTAAAGCAGACTGCTCTGAAAAATAGATTCCGAGAGAGCAAGATGTAACAAACCCAACTATTTATTTATTGACCCAAACTTTAATATTCTTAAATATGAAACTTGCGGACATGCCCACAAAGTTCCCGCACACATTACAAAGATCCAACTCATACATAAACATAAGAACAAATCAACTAAACACACAATGTTCACACCGCACTAAAAACTCGACCCAACTCGACTCACTCGTTCTACTATCGTGCTATTACATAAAGAGGGACTCCAACATCTAGGGGTGATACTTATGAGGAAGCTCCTCATACATCTTTGGCAAATTGAGGCATGCCCTTTGTTCATCTATCACTTCCTGGTGCCTCTTGATTGCTTTCTGCTGAGCCTTCAATTGATCCTCCAATCGGCGAATCCTTGACACAGACTCGTAACCAAAGTGTACCATCGCTTCCGTGGTTGGATCCGTGCCCTGTGGGTCCATCATCGCCCATCCCAATTCTGGGTGTTGATGAGGAAGGAATCGATATTGATCATCCTTCATGACCTCGAATCGGCGACCACGGAGGCCTATGCAAGCTTCAGCGGCTGCATCTTCTATGCCGTCCTCCATGGTAGCACGGTGACCATGGTGTGCGTAGTTTGAATCCAGCTGATACACACCTTTCTGCTCATTGGTGATGCACACCCTAACCTTCCAGTAGGTGTCTTCAAGAAGGTGTGCATGCTCTTCGCAAGCGTATTCTATAGCTACATCCCAGTCACTGTAGTATGTCTGAAGCAGGATCATGAGTCGGTGATGTGAAACAGAGAATTCACATCCCGGCTTATACCACACCTTTTTTGTCCACCCCAATGGCGGGATCGGCTCATCCTCTTCAACAATGTCTTCCTCTTCGTTTTTGGACAAGTCAATGATCTCAACTTCTTGAGGGTCATTCTGGGCTGGCTCAGGTGTGGACTCAGGCGTTGGCGGTGTTGGCGAATCCAATTCCGGTTCCTGAGGTCCTTCCTCCTCAGGATCCATGGACAAACCTTGTGGTGGGTAATAGCCCCCAGTGCTCATGCGGACAGTCTTGTGGGCACGAGGCATCTACAGAATTAGATTTAGTTAGGTTAGATTAGAAGCAATAATTTTCATAATAGAATAAGGCAAAAGAAGCATAAAACTTTAGCAAATAACAAGGGTGAGATAGAAAGCATGAAATGACTGAACCAAAAGAAGCTAAAACGACCATTGCTAACTAGGCTTGCGTCCTACAGTCAACACGGCTATGATACCAATCTGTCACACCCAATTTTTAGGATAAAATGGGGTGCAAAACCTTATGTGCGCCCAGAGATTAGTCACACACATAAGCCGACAAATTATGAATAGTATCATCACCAATGTTTATTACATCATGAATAAGACAGAGTTATTACATAAGTATAGCATAAATAATAAAAAGATCTATCACGGAAGCTCCAATTCACAGGGACGTCGACTGGTTGTCCACAAGTCTAGTAGTCCTCAGGGAAGTCATCATTCTCAAGGTCATCTGTTATCAAACGTTCAAAATTCAGAAATCTCCAAGTTAGAATACATTCTGAAGATTTTCTGGATGAGTCTCAACAACAGCAGCTCTGTAAAACAGTCATATCTCGAGTTCCAGAAATCCGATTAGAGTGTACTTTATATGGTTGGAAATCTTACGAAATTTTCTACAACTTTTATTCAGACCACTTTCCCAGATTCTGTCGTTAGATTACTCAAAAATAGGATACAACCGAAACTGTTCCCAGATTCCAGGCTGTGTAGTAACTTCAACTTGAAACAGAGATATCTCACGAACCAGATCAGATATGGGGTGATTCTAGAGGCATTGGAAAGATAATTAGGTATAGTTATTGCCATATCAATTTCATAATTTTTGGTCTTGTATATTTTATTTGGCATTAAGCTAAAGTAGACTGCTCCGAAAAACAGATTCCGAGAGAGCAAGATGTAACAAACCCAACTATTTATTTATTGACCCAAACTTTAATATTCTTAAATATGAAACATGCAGACATGCCCACAAATTTCCAGCACACATTACAAAGATCCAACTCATGCATAAACATCAGAACAAATCAACTAAACACATAATGTTCACACCGCACTAAAAACTCGACCCAACTCGACTCACTCGTTCTACTATCGTGCTATTACATAAAGAGGGACTCCGACATCTAGGGGCGATACTTATGAGGAAGCTCCTCATACATCTTTTGCAAATTGAGGCATGCCCTTTTGTTCATCTATCACTTCCTAGTGCCTCTTGATTGCTTTCTGCTGAGCCTTCAATTGATCCTCCAATCGGCGAATCCTTGACACAGACTCGTAACCAAAGTGTAGCATCGCTTCCGTGGTTGGATCCATGCCCTGCGGGTCCATCATCGCCCATCCCAATTCTGGGTGTTGATGAGGAAGGAATCGATATTGATCATCCTTCATGACCTCGAATCGGCGACCACGGAGGCCTATGCAAGCTTCAGCGGCTGCATCTTCTATGCCGTCCTCCATGGTAGCGCGGTGACCATGGTGTGCGTAGTTTGAATCCAGCTGATACGCACCTTTCTGCTCATCCTTGATGGTGATGCACACCCTAACCTTCCAGTAGGTGTCTTCAAGAGGGTGTGCATGCTCTTCGCAAGCGTATTCTACAACTGCATCCTAGTCAATGTAGTATGTCTAAAGCAGGCTCATGAGTCGGTGATGTGAAATGGAGAATTCACATCCCGGCTTATACCACACCTTTATTGTCCACCCCAATGGCGGGATTGGCTCATCCTCTTCAACAATGTCTTCCTCTTTGTTTTCGGACAAGTCAACAATCTCAACTTCTTGAGGGTCATTCTGGGCTGGCTCAGGTGTGGACTCAGGCGTTGGCGGTGTTGGTGAATCCAATTCTGGTTCCTGAGGTCCTTCCTCCTCAGGATCCATGGACAAACCTTGTGGCGGGTAATACCCCCCAGTGCTCATGCGGGCAGTCTTGTGGGCATGAGGCATCTACAGAATTAGATTTAGTTAGGTTAGATTAGAAGCAATAATTTTCATAATAGAATAAGGCAAAAGAAGCATAAAACTTTAGCAAATAACAAGGGTGAGATAGAAAGCATGAAATGACTGAACCAAAAGAAGCTAAAACGACCATTGCTAACTAGGCTTGCGTCCTACAGTCAACACGGCTCTGATACCAATCTGTCACACCCAATTTTTAGGATAAAATGGGGTGCAAAACCTTATGTGCGCCCAGAGATCAGTCACACACATAAGCCGACAAATTATGAATAGTATCATCACCAATGTTTATTACATCACGAATAAGACAGAGTTATTACATAAGTATAGCACAAATAATAAAAAGATCTATCGCGGAAGCTCCAATTCACAGGGACGTCGACTGGTTGTCCACAAGTCTAGTAGTCCTCAGGGAAATCATCATTCTCAAGGTCATCTGTTATCAAACATTCAAAATTCAGAAATCTCCAAGTTAGAATACATTCTAAAGATTTTCTGGACGAGTCTCAACAACACCAGCTCTGTAAAATAGTCATATCTCGAGTTCTAGAAATCTAATTTGAGTGTACTTTATATGGTTGGAAAGCTTACGAAATTTTCTACAACTTTTATTCAGACCACTTTCCCAGATTCTGTCGTTAGTTTACTCAAAAATAGGATACAACCAAAACTATTCCTAGATTCCAGGCTGTGCAGTAACTTCGACTTGAAACAGAGATATCTCACGAACCAGATCAGATATGGGGGTGATTCTAGGGGCATTGGAAAGATAATTAAGTCTAGTTATTCCCATATCAATTTCATAATTTTTGGTCGTGTATATTTTATTTGGCATTAAGCTAAAGCAGACTGCTCTGAAAAACAGATTCCGAGAGAGCAAGATGTAACAAACCCAACTATTTATTTATTGACCCAAACTTTAATATTCTTAAATATGAAACTTGCGGACATGCCCACAAAGTTCCAGCACACATTACAAAGATCCAACTCATGCATAAACATAAGAACAAATCAACTAAACACACAATGTTCACACCGCACTAAAAACTCGACCCAACTCGACTCACTCGTTCTATTATCGTGCTATTACATAAAGAGGGACTCCAACATCTAGGGGCGATACTTATGAGGAAGCTCCTCATACATCTTTGGCAAATTGAGGCACGCCCTTTGTTCGTCTATCACTTCCTGGTGCCTCTCGATTGCTTTCTGCTGAGCCTTCAATTGATCCTCCAATCGGCGAATCCTTGACACAGACTCGTAACCAAAGTGTAGCATCGCTTCCGTGGTTGGATTCGTGCCCTGCAGGTCCATCATCGCCCATCCCAATTCTAGGTGTTGATGAGGAAGGAATCGATATTGATCATCCTTCATGACCTCGAATCGGCAACCACGGAGGCCTATGCAAGCTTCAGCGGCTGCATCTTCTATGCCATCCTCCTTGGTAGCACGGTGACCATGGTGTGTGTAGTTTGAATCCAGCTGATACGCACCATTCTGCTCATCCTTGATGGTGATGCACACCCTAACCTTCTAGTAGGTGTCTTCAAGAGGGTGTGCATGCTCTTCGCAAGCGTATTCTACAGCTGCATCCTAGTCACTGTAGTATGTCTGAAGCAGGCTCATGAGTCGGTGATGTGAAATGGAGAATTCACATCCTGGCTTATACCACACCTTTATTGTCCACCCCAATGGCGGGATCGGCTCATCCTCTTCAACAATGTCTTCCTCTTTGTTTTTGGACAAGTCAACAATCTCAACTTCTTGAGGGTCATTCTGGGCTCGCTCAGGTGTGGACTCAGGCATTGGCGGTGTTGGCGAATCCAATTCTGGTTCCTGAGGTTCTTCCTCCTCAGGATCTATGGACAGATCTTGTGGTGGGTAATACCCCCCAGTGCTCATGCGGGCAGTCTTGTGGGCACGAGGCATCTACAGAATTAGATTTAGTTAGGTTAGATTAGAAGCAATAATTTTCATAATAGAATAAGGCAAAAGAAGCATAAAACTTTAGCAAATAACAAGGGTGAGATAGAAAGCATGAAATCAGTGAACCAAAAGAAGCTAAAATGACCATTGCTAACTAGGCTTGCGTCCTACAGTCAACACGGCTCTGATACCAATCTGTCACACCGAATTTTTAGGATAAAATGAGGTGCAAAACCTTATGTGCGCCCAGAGATCAGTCACATACATAAGCCAACAAATTATGAATAGTATCATCACCAATGTTTATTACATCACGAATAAGACAGAGTTATTACATAAGTATAGCACAAATAATAAAAAGATCTATCGCGGAAGCTCCAATTCACAGGAACGTTGACTGGTTGTCCACAAGTCTAGTAGTCCTCAGGGAAATCATCATTCTCAAGGTCATCTGTTATCAAACATTCAAAATTCAGAAATCTCCAAGTTAGAATACATTCTGAAGATTTTCTGGACGAGTCTCAACAACAACAGCTCTGTAAAATAGTCATATCTTGAGTTCTAGAAATCTGATTAGAGTGTACTTTATATGGTTGGAAATCTTATGAAATTTTCTACAACTTTTATTCAGACCACTTTCCCAGATTCTGTCGTTAGATTACTCAAAAATAGGATACAACCGAAACTGTTCCCAGATTCCAGGCTGTGCAGTAACTTCAACTTGAAACAGAGATATCTCACGAACCAGATCAGATATGGGAGTGATTCTAGAGGCATTGGAAAGATAATTAAGTATAGTTATTCCCATATCAATTTCATAATTTTTGGTCATGTATATTTTATTTGGCATTAAGCTAAAGCAGACTGCTCCGAAAAACAGATTCTGAGAGAGCAAGATGTAACAAACCCAACTATTTATTTATTGACCCAAACTTTAATATTCTTAAATATGAAACCTGCGGACATGCCCACAAATTTCCAGCACACACTACAAAGATCCAACTCATGCATAAACATAAGAACAAATCAACTAAAAACACAATGTTCACACCGCACTAAAAACTCGACCCAACTCGACTCACTCGTTCTACTATCGTGCTATTACATAAAGAGGGACCCAACATCTAGGCGCGATACTTATGAGGAAGCTCCTCATACATCTTTGGCAAATTGAGGCACGCCCTTTGTTCGTCTATCACTTCCTGGTGCCTCTTGATTGTTTTCTACTGAGCCTTCAATTGATCCTCCAATCGGCGAATCCTTGACACAGACTCGTAACCAAAGTGTACCATCGCTTCCGTGGTTGGATCCGTGCCCTGCGGGTCCATCATCGCCCATCCCAATTCTGGGTGTTGATGAGGAAGGAATCGATATTGATCATCCTTCATGACCTCGAATCGGCGACCATGGAGGCCTATGCAAGCTTCAGCGGCTGCATCTTCTATGCCGTCCTCCATGGTAGCGCGGTGACCATGGTGTGCGTAGTTTGAATCCAGCTGATACACACCTTTCTGCTCATCCTTGATGGTGATGCACACCCTAACCTTCCAGTAGGTGTCTTCAAGAGGGTGTGCATGCTCTTCGCAAGCGTATTCTACAGCTACATCCCAGTCACTGTAGTATGTCTGAAGCAGGCTCATGAGTCGGTGATGTGAAACGGAGAATTCACATCCCGGCTTATACCACACCTTTATTGTCCACCCCAATGGCGGGATCGGCTCATCCTCTTCAACAATGTCTTCCTCTTCGTTTTCGGACAAGTCAACGATCTCAATTTCTTGAGGGTCATTCTGGGCTGGCTCAGGTGTGGACTCAGGCGTTGGCGGTGTTGGCGAATCCAATTCTGGATCCTGAGGTCCTTCCTCCTCAGGATCCATGGACAAACCTTGTGGCGGGTAATACCCCCAGTGCTCATGCGGGCAGTCTTGTGGGCACGAGGCATCTACAGAATTAGATTTAGTTAGGTTAGATTAGAAGCAATAATTTTCATAATAGAATAAGGCAAAAGAAGCATAAAACTTTAGCAAATAACAAGGGTGAGATAGAAAGCATGAAATGAGTGAACCAAAAGAAGCTAAAACGACCATTGCTAACTAGGCTTGTGTCCTACAGTCAACACGGCTCTGATACCAATCTATCACACCCAATTTTTAGGATAAAATGGGGGGCAAAACCTTATGTGTGCCCAGAGATCAGTCACACACATAAGCCAACAAATTATGAATAGTATCATCACCAATGTTTATTACATCACGAATAAGACAGAGTTATTACATAAGTATAGCACAAATAATAAAAAGATCTATCGTGGAAGCTCCAATTCACAGGGACGTCGACTGGTTGTCCATAAGTCTAGTAGTCCTCAGGGAAATCATCATTCTCAAGGTCATCTGTTATCAAACATTCAAAATTCAGAAATCTCCGAGTTAGAATACATTCTGAAGATTTTCTGGACGAGTCTCAACAACAGCAGCTCTGTAAAACAGTCATATCTTGAGTTCCAGAAATCCGATTAGAGTGTACTTTATATGGTTGGAAAGCTTACGAAATTTTCTACAACTTTTATTCAGACCACTTTCCCAGATTATGTGGTTAGATTACTCAAAAATAGGATACAACCAAAACTGTTCCTAAATTCCAAGCTGTGCAGTAACTTCAACATGAAACAGAGATATCTCACGAACCAGATCAGATATGGGGGTGATTCCAGAGGCATTGGAAAGATAATTAAGTCTAGTTATTCCCATATCAATTTCATAATTTTTGGTCTTGTATATTTTATTTGGCATTAAGCTAAAGCAGACTGCTCCAAAAAACAGATTCCGAGAGAGCAAGATGTAACAAACCCAACTATTTATTTATTGACGCAAACTTTAATATTCATAAATATGAAACTTATGGACATGCCCACAAAGTTTTAGCACACATTACAAAGATCCAACTCATGCATAAACATAAGAACAAATAAACTAAACACATAATGTTCACACCGCACTAAAAATTCGACCCAACTCGACTCACTCGTTCTACTATCGTGCTATTACATAAAGAGGGACTCCGACATCTAGGGGTGATACTTATGAGGAAGCTCCTCATACATCTTTGGCAAATTGAGGCACACCCTTTGTTCGTCTATCACTTCCTGGTGCCTCTTGATTGCTTTCTGCTGAGCCTTCAATTGATCCTCCAATCGGCGAATCCTTGACACAGACTCGTAACCAAAGTGTACCATCGCTTCCGTGGTTGGATCCGTGCCCTGCGGGTCCATCATCGCCCATCCCAATTCTGGGTGTTGATGAGGAAGGAATCGATATTGATCATCCTTCATGACCTCGAATCGGCGACCACGGAGGCCTATGCAAGCTTCAGCGGCTGCATCTTCTATGCCGTCCTCCATGGTAGCGCGGTGACCATGGTGTGCGTAGTTTGAATCTAGCTGATACGCACCTTTCTGCTCATCCTTGATGGTGATGCACACCCTAACCTTCCAGTAGGTGTCTTCAAGAGGGTGTGCATGCTCTTCACAAGTGTATTCTACAGCTGCATCCCAGTCACTGTAGTATGTCTGAAGCAGGCTCATGAGTCGGCGATGTGAAATGGAGAATTCACATCCCGGCTTATACCACACCTTTATTGTCCACCCCAATGTCAGGATTGGCTCATCCTCTTCCATAATGTCTTCCTCTTCGTTTTTGGACAAGTCAACGATCTCAACTTCTTGAGGGTCATTATGGGCTGGCTCAGGTGTGGACTTAGGTGTTGGCGGTGTTGGCGAATCCAATTCTGGTTCCTGAGGTTCTTCCTCCTCAGGATCTATGGACAAATCTTGTGGCGGGTAATACCCCCCAGTGCTCATGCGGGCAGTCTTGTGGGCACAAGGCATCTATAGAATTAGATTTAGTTAGGTTAGATTAGAAGCAATAATTTTCATAATAGAATAAGGCAAAAGAAGCATAAAACTTTAGCAAATAACAAGGGTGAGATAGAAAGCATGAAATGAGTGAACCAAAAGAAGCTAAAACGACCATTGCTAACTAGGCTTGCGTCCTACAGTCAATACGGCTCTGATACCAATCTCTCACACCTAATTTTTAGGATAAAATGGGGTGCAAAACCTTATGTGCGCCCAGAGATCAGTCACACACATAAGCCGACAAATTATGAATAGTATCATCACCAATGTTTATTACATCACAAATAAGACAGAGTTATTACATAAGTATAGCACAAATAATAAAAAGATCTATCGCGGAAGCTCCAATTCACAGGGACGTCGACTGGTTGTCCACAAGTCTAGTAGTCCTCAGGAAAATCATCATTCTCAAGGTCATCTGTTACCCATCCGGGATTTTTATCCAAATAATGAAAATAAACAAGCGTAAGTACATGTCGTACTTAACAAGTGTAACACGGGGTTCATGAGGCTCAAAAGGCTAGACACAGGCTTAATAGCGGTCGGCTTTTAGTTGTCACAATTTTAGCTTATGAGTAGCATCAAGGTGTTTCAGTCCCCAAAGTAGAACACATGATCAAATGTAAACATGAGTAATGAATAGCATAAACAGATATTACTTAGTGATCATCTATTCCATAAATGTTCCAAGGCCGCTCGTGACCGAGAGCACTGCTGATATACCAGTTTTATACTCTACAGAGGTTGTACACTTTCACTGTGAGTCGTGATTCCCATATGCCTGAGTTTATAACTCCCAAAACACTTCCAAGGTGAGCAGGCAGGGGTCACTATGAAGCCTTTCAAAGGTTCGTCTAACAAGTTAGGGCCATTAGATTCACTCAGCAAACAGTTATAGGAACCCCCCTGTCAAATGGCACAATTCCTTCACGGCTATACACATAAGAGTAGAGGCTGTCCTATACCCGATTCGTCAAGCCATTCTTACACCAATAATGGTAACCACTAACAAGCTAGAAAAGGTCCTCATACTGAGCTAAAGCCAAAGCCATGTAGCCCTCACAGCTGTACTATAAGTCCCGGATGATCACTTATAGATAAGTCCTTAGGGAGAGGAATCTAAAGCATTTAGAAAGTAGCTAAACACTCCAGCCCCCTGTTTCCATGTTGCTAAAAAGTCACATTTTATGTTTATTGCATATACCATTAGTCAAGTTACAAGATCATGGTTTAACTAAGCTCTAGCAAAGCTACCCATATGCATAACCCATAGGTGACAAGGCGATAGTCCAATTCTAGGAAATTCCTAACAAGAAGACACATGCAACATGAATTTAATGATTTAAAGTGAATAGGAAACAAGGATGATCCCATGCTATACTTGCCTTGAGCAACGTACTCCTGCTGGTCCTACTCGTCAAAGTCGTACCCTTGATCTTCTGAGAACTGCTCACCGTCTATACTCGATAACCACAGCAACATACAAGCATCTAGGAGCAATCATGCAAAGCAAACAAGGCTACAGATTAGAACAATACACCAACAGCAAAGAATCTAGATGAAAAGTTTGGAAAACGAATCTACATCTCGCTATGAACACACAGACGCGAAGATCACAAAAATCAGATCTAAAACGGAAAAGTTATGGTTTAAACAAGATTTCCTATAGACAAATAATAGATCAGATCTAAGCTCATATTATAAAAGTTGGAAACCTACTTTACAGTAGCGTAAACGTGTAGATTACTTAATTATGAACCCAACGCAACTTGAACGGATCTAATCGGAGTTAAAACGAAGATTTTACGGCTAAAGCAAGTTGAATGGCAAATCTGTAAATAATTGAAAACGTATTTCAGCCCATCCGAAAGAAAATACGCTTTCAAAAGAAAGAAACGTAAACTGTGAAACGCGCAAAGGACTGCGGGTTGAATCTAGAATATTTATAAGGGCGTATTTGAAAGATTGGCAACGAAGGGGTATCTATAGATCTAGGCCGTTGGATTAGAAACCGACGGATGAGATCTGATTTGGCGGAAAAAGAAAAAAAACCCAATCGGCACAGTACTGCCGGTGGCTTGACGGCTTGACCACGGCGGCGCCATGGCCGGCGTGCTGGAGCTCGCGGTTCCCGACTTGCAGCGCACTCCACATCGAAAGAAAAAGACAGAGGGAGAGAGGAAGGGATGGCGAACTCACCGGACCCGAAACGGAGGACCGAGAGGCGGTAGAAATGGCCCGGCGCAAGCCGGCAGTGGAGGTCAGCGGCGGCGCTCGAGCGAGAAGCGGATGCGGCTGCTTGGCGAAGAAAAATGGACGCTAGATGGGATAGGGGAGAGAGGAGGGGTGCGGGCGCTATTTATGGGGATGGAATTCCTTGGGCGCGACGTCAAGGAGTGCGTGGCCGAGGCGGACTCAATCGGCGACGGCACAGTGTCCACCTAGGACACGAACAAGGGGAAGGAGATGGGTCTAACTCGTGGGCCCGACCGGTCAGCGGCGGGGAACGGCGCTTGCGTGAGCGTGGCTTGCGGCTGGGCACGTGACTGGGCCGGGGTTGCTGGGCTTCCGCTTGCAGCGCGGGGCCTTCAGCTTGGCTAGGCCAAGCCAGGAGAAGACGGCTCGAAGTGGCGCCCTGGCCCAAGTGGGAAGGGAATAGGGCAGGCTCGAGAGACCAGGCGCTGGGCCGCGGGAAAAAATAGAAAAGAGAGAGGAAGGGAGTTGGGCCTGCTCGGGCTAAAATCAGGAAGGAAAGGAGGAAGAGAAAGAAATCTCATTCATTTTCTTTTTCCAAATTCCCAAAACAAATTCAAATCAAATTTAAACCAATTCAAAGTTTGGTTTCAACACACACTACAAAAATTAATATGCAGTAGCATGAATGCACATACATGTGTTGAATTTATATTTGACTTTTAGTTTTAATAAAAATGATTATTTTTCTAAATTCAAATGCTCACAAAATGCATAATTAAATCATATTCACCTATTTTAAAATCTTGCAAATTTTAGGGTGTTACAAAGATGGGATAGTAATAAGAAACAAAACAAGATTGGTAGCACAAGGTTACACTCAAGTGGAAGGTCTTGACTTTGGAGAAACATATGCCTCGGTTGCTAGATTGGAAGCAATTAGAATCTTGCTAACCTATGCTTATGCCCACAACATCAAGCTCTGTCAAATGGATGTCAAGAGTGCATTTCTCAATGGATACATCAATGAAAAAGTTTATGTTGAGCAACCTCCCAGTTTTGAAGATGACAAGAAGCCCAACCATGTGTACAAGTTGAAGAAGGCATTGTATGGCTTGAAGCAAGCACCTAGAGCATGGTATGAGAGGTCGAGGGACTTGTTACTCTCTAAAGGGTTCATGATGGGCAAGGTTGACACCACTTTTTTCACTAAGAAGATTGATAAGGACTTATTTGTGATGTAAATCTATGTTGATGACATTATATTTGGGTCAACCAATCAAGACTTTTGTGAAGAGTTTGGAAAGATGATACATTTGTGAGTCAAATCAAGCAATTGAATAATGATACATTTGTGATGTCCAAGATTGGAGAGTTGAGTTGCTTCCTTGGTCTTCAAATCAAGCAATTGAATAATGATACATTTGTGAGTCAAGGCAAGTACATCAAAGATATGCTCAAGAAGTTTGGCATGAATGAGAGCAAAGCCATTAGTACACCCATGGGAACAAATGGCAATTTGGATAGTGATGCAAGTGGCAACATGGTGGATCAAAAGTTATATTGGTCTATGATTGGAAGCCTACTCTATGTGACCACATCAAGGGTGGATGTCATATTTAGTGTGTGCATGTGTGCAGATTTTAAGCCTCACCAAGAGAAAGTCATTTGAAGGCAACTAAGAGAATATTGAGGTACTTGAAGCATACACAAAATGTTGGTTTGTGGTATCCCAAAGGAGCAAAGTTTAAACTTATTGGATATTTAGACTCTGACTATGAGGGATGCAAGGTTGAAAGGAAGAGCACCTCAGGCACATGTTAATTATTGAGAAGATCACTTGTTTCATGGTCATCAAAGAAGCAAAATAGTGTTGCATTGTCAACCACCAAAGTCGAATACATATCCGCCGGTAGTTGTTGTGCACAAATACTTTGGATGAAGGCCACCTTGAATGACTTTGGAATCAAGTTCAAGAAAGTGTCATTGCTATGTGACAATGAGAGTGCAATCAAGCTAACCAACAATCTGGTTCAACATGCAAGAACAAAGCACATTGATGTCCGCCACCATTTCATAAGAGATCATCAACAAAAAGAGGACATTTGCATTGAGAGTGTAGGGACCGAAGATCAACTTGCCGACATATTCACCAAGCCACTTGATGAGAAAAGGTTTTGCAAGCTAAGGAATGAGTTGAACATATTGTACTTCTCAAAAATGTGTTGATGCACCCCCCCCCCACTTATATGATATGCCTCTCCTTTGAGCAACCAAGGTAAAAGTTGATTGGCATGCATACATACTTTGCTAAGGACATGTTTAGTGCATATAGTCATTCCTCTTATGTAATAGGCTCATTCATGAAAAACAAATAAATTTGATGCATGTATGATACCACTATTGCTTCTTTGCTTTACTTGATCTAGTAGTAGCATATGACATGTTTGTGGGCTTATGAACCTAGTGTTTGATCTAGAAAATGAGCTATAAGTGTTTAACTCAACATGGTACAAGATAACCCTTGAAATGAGGTGTGAAGAAGCTTGTCCTTGGATCAAATCAAGTTAAATATCTTTAGCAAGTGTTTTATATTGGACCAAATTTGGTAAAATAATCCTCACCCCCATTGATTGACATTGATAATCTTAACCTATCTAAAGTTGAACCTTTATGGTCATTGATGACAAAGGGGGAGAAGTAATGCACAAAGATAGTGAAAAGATAACAAAGGGGAGAACTTTGACATAGGGGGAGAAATATGACAAATGAAGGGGGTCACTTAAAATTTAAGCACACAAGTAGGAGGAGCAAGCTCATAAACTTGATTGATACATTCAAATGTGCATTTCATATGTTTGCTTGCATGGCACAAGTTTTTAAATTAAAATTCCATGCTTGTGTGGTGTATGCTAGTTGTAGGTTTGAATGATGAAATGACAAACTAGCAAGCATAGGATGTTAGATATGCCTTGGTTTTGAACCTTGCTTATAATGTTGATCTCACGAGGTATCTAGTTCTTATTTTTGTAAGTGCTATCTAACTAACAATGGTGCTAAGGATGGTATTATTGGTGCACTCCAATTGGTATCATGCTTCAAAGGTCCATCTCTTATACCTTAGCATCATTTGGTAGACATTACTCTCCCACAACTCTAATCTATGCATATCTGCAAGCTTTCAATCCAAACTCTTAGCGCATATGTAGGGGAAGCAAATGCTACCAATGGGGTTTCATGAAACTTATCCAAATCATTTACACATGGTAAAAATGCTTGGGCAAGCAACATGGATTCAAATTTGAATTTATTTCATATCTTTGTGAAGGTTGTCATCAATTACCAAAAAGAGGGAGATTGAAAGCCCTAGTTTGGTTTTGGCTAATTGATGAAACCTATTTGGACTAATCTTTGCATCTAAGTGTGTGACTAGATAGGATGGTCCAACCCAAGTGAAGGAGCTAGGTGGTACTCATGGATGGAAATGGCCACATGAAATGAAGTCCATGGTGGTGGTGTAGACTTGTGATAATGATCAAGCTCCAGGACTTAGAAAAGAAGAAAGAGAAAAACAAAAATGGGCTCAAGGCAAAGGTGATATCCATAGGGTCATTTTGTTTTCAGTGATCGAGACACTATAGAGAGTGTGATCACATTTAGAATAGATGGTCATACTATTAAGAGGGGAGCTCTTATCGGACAACTTGATCATCTAGTGCCACTAGGTGTTGGAAAACTTGCATATGCATTTTAGGCCTAGTGCACAATTGGTGAAAAGTGATTAACCTATAAAAATGATTGTGAAAATGCTAACACACTTGCACATGATGGTGAAACACTTGTGGTGTTGACACATTTGCAAAGGTGGTGAAAGAGGTGAAGAAAAGGAGGCATTGTTGGGCTCAGGGTGCTGCCACGGGGGCACCGCCATGCCCTGTCCAATGCACCGCCACCCCTGTGGCGGCGACCGAGTGAGGAGGCCGAGAGTGAGGTGCTATGGTGGGGCACTGCCACCCTATCTAGTGGCACAGCCACCCCTAGGGCGGTGCCCACCTAGACTTGGCCAAGAGCAGCAAAGAAGAGCGCGGGCACCGGTGCATCTAGTGTACACCGCTGTGGTGAGAGCGGTACACCGCCTGGTCATCGCTGCTGGGAGGGCGGTGCCACCGCCATATTTTTCTAGAGAGGGGTAAACTGGGTTGGTCACCACCATGGTCACCACTACTGTGGAGGCGGTGCACCACCGTATTTTTCCAAAGATTGGTGTTTTTGGGCAGCTGGTCGAGTCATCGCCGCCACCCTAGGGGTGATGCCACCACCGCCTGTCCGGTGACCGCTGACAGTCAAACTAGCTGTTAGTTTTGACCATTGGGGGCACTGCCACCCCTAGGGTAGTGCTACCACCGCCATGTTCGGTGACCTCACAGAAGCTGGCTCTAAGGGGTAATGGCTCTATTTGCTTGTGGGCTTATAAATAGAGGGTGTGGCCAACCTTGGCCACTCTCTTGGCACTTCTAATAGTTGTATACACCCTTTGAGAGCTTAGCACACCACTCCACTCACTTACACACTTGATTTGATCATCTTGAGTGAGATTGGAGAGCCTCTAGTGCATTGCTTAGTGGTCTAGCATCTTGTGGCACTAGTTGGGCGATTTGGGCTGGTGGAGATCTTATTACTCTTGATGTTTGCCGGCACCTAGATGGCTCGGTAATTGGTGGATCGTTGAGTGGAGGAAGGTGATTGTCTCTGGCTTCGATCATTATGATTGTGAGGGGTTCTTGTGCCTTCCCCAGTGAAGCGCCAAAGGCAACTCTAGTGGATTGCGCTTGGCTTATGGATCCTCATCTTGTGTTGGTTGTGCGGCACCCGGTTGCGGGTTAGGCATGTGATGCCTATAAGCGCATGAACCTCCAAGTGAGTGAATCGCCACAACGGGGACTAGCTTGTCGGCAAGCAAGTGAACCTCAAAGGAAAAATCATTGTCTTGATTGTCTCCTTAGTATTCATTGTTTGATCACTTGCCACAGCGGTATATCACATCTACCTTTCTCTTGCATTTCTTTGTATTTTTCTTGTGTAGTGCTTGTAGCTAGTATAGCTCTTTAGTTGTAGTTCTCTAGCTAGTTCTATTCACCTAGGTGTAAATTAGTGATAGAAATCATAGAAATTAGAATTGGGTAGGTGGCTTGCAACACAAGTGTTGTGCTAGCGTAAAATTCACTTCGCCGTCTTTCTTACTAATCACTTATTTTAGTGTTGTTGTAGAATTTTTTAATAGGCTATTCACCCCTCCCTCTAGCCATTAGGACCTTTCACTCTCCGGTGGCGGTGCTGCCAAGCTGCCCTCCTCATCCCGTCGTAGCATCACACGAAAGCGAGGATGAGTAGGGACAACCTCCAGCGACTCTTTCATTAGGCGCTTCATTGCACGATCCGTCATTACATGAGATGTGAAAGATGGGGTGTCGAGGCAGAGCGCCAGATGAAGAAGATAGAACGAGAAGATAGGTAAGTGTAACGAGTTTGAGAGAAAAGGAATCGTGTACTTGCTTCCCCGCCTTAGCCTCTGCTTTATAGAATGATGGGTGAGATAGGCGCCCATTGGAGTTCCCTTCGATTGCACTAAGCAAGAGCAGGAGTTAAGGTGAGGCCACGTCTCGCACAATCTTAGTGGAGCACGCTTCTCCCGATGGAAGTAATGGTGACGGAACGGTGTTGGAAGTTGGATGGAGAAAATTGACTTCTCCTAGCCCCTTTAGCGCTAACCATGATCTTAGGGGAGACGAAGTGATGAACCGCTAGCCTATTTTATTCTTATTATCGACTGCTTTGAATTATCTTTTGTAATAGCAGAGGTGGGTAATTTACATGCAAAATTAGGGGTTCACACAGTTTACATACACAGTTTACGCAGTTCACACGGTTTATGCGATTCACATGGTGGATGATGATTGACTTCCCCAAGATGATCGACATCCCCGTGCCACAGAACCTTCAAGAACAGAGAGATCATAAAATCCCAAGAGGGTTTTTTTGGAACTCACCTTTGCTTCGCTCCGATCCCCCTCCCTAGTGCTCCGCTTTGCCGTGACGTCGCTCCCCGACCTGAGGATCCATCTTTTGCAGCCGTCGTGCGTGTCCTCATTCCATGGAGAAGCTCCCGAAGAATATGGCTGTTGAGATTGCTAGTCACGTCGCTGCAGCTGTAGCGGATCCCATGGAAGATCTTGCTAGCCTATGGGCAACTTGTTCACAGATGCATAGGGTGTGCGGCGATGCCGTTGTGGGAGGAAGCATACCACTGCGGTGGGTGCTGCTGCATGGGATCCAACATGGGACCTAGAACTAGTTCTACGACCATGAGTACCGCACCAAGCTCATCACCAGGCTTGCTAGCGTCGACAACCCAGAGGCATGCTTCTACGTTGGTATGCACGCTGTCTTCATGGAAGACCGCACCATGCTCATGCCATGGCTCGACATGCTTGAGCACTCTGCCACGGTAGGCCATGATGTTACTGCATTTGTTCTCTCCCTTGTGCTCCATAGGTCCAATAGCACTACCGACAACGACAACATTGCCCGGCGGTGGTTGAGGAAGGTCGAACATGATGAAGCGGGCCTGGCGGTGAATGTGACATCAAAGAATGAGATATGTACATGGGGCCTCCAATAGGCCATGTTCATGTTGGAGGACTTCGCTGGGCGGCCGGTGCCGAGTTAGTCTAGTCCTCTATCTCCTCTGGCCATACCGATGCATCGCCAGGATGGACATCAGTGTAGAGGTGGAGGTTGTTGTGTCTATGCAAGATGGGAAGGTTGGGAGGAGTGGGCTATGTTCTGTAGCGAGGAGTGTAGGATCCGCTATGAGTGTGATAGGTTCTTTAGATCAATGTGGTAGATTCTATGCAGATCAATGTTGATATGTATATATCTAGATGATGGGGATTTGTATGATAAACTCTTCATTCTCCTTAATACAATGATACACAAGTACAATTCCTTTCTAAACTCGTTACAGTTACCTTCCTTCTCATATGATGAGGTTCAGATTCTCCTACACATGTTTCCAATTTCTTAATACAAGTCATCTCCACTAATAAACACAAGTGGGGAAGGCAACAGTCAAGGTCCGTGATATCCACGGCCACCCACTCGAGTCACGAGTGACGGAGTAGGGAAGACGACGCAGACCATTTGATTCCCTACACTTTGTGATATAACACTAACACTGAATCACAGTATGAAATGGTGACAGGAGCTGCAATAATGACAATTTGCAAACACAGCAAACCAATTTGCAAATTAACCAAGGCAAATACTTCCACCCAGCACCATCTCAGTGAGGTGCTTTATCTCACATCTGTGTAGCCAAGGCAAATACTACGACACTTAAAAATAGAGTAACAAGCATCGCCATTCAATTATTAATTATTTTTTAGGCAAAAACTATATATAAATGACATAGTAACAATCATCATAGCAACTTTATTCATAACTTTAGTTACATTCCATAGTTGTACAATAACAAAGACCTATCGAAGACTACTAGGTGTATAATAACAAAGAGTTGTCGAGTACTGGTACATCCCATAGTCAAGTCTGGAGATAGATAGTGCAAGCTAAGGACGAGGCAGCACCTCGCAAAACTTCCACTAGCATCTGCACCTCTCACGGTCGATAGAGAGCAAGAGGAGCATCTCCACCTCTCATGGTCGCGAGCATGTTCATTCCTGCATAAGATGGCTAATTGTCAACATGTAAGTTTAGCAGTAAGAAAAAATGAAGGAAACCATTTTTTGTCCACCTTTCTTATGTAGTAACTTCCTTGTCGATTAGGATATGTTGGTGACCATGTCTCATGGTCACGAGGAGGGCATGGAAGAGAAGCACCGCCATCGTCGCTGCTGCTCCAGAGGAAGGAGGATCACCAAGGCACCGAGATGGTGAATCGGCACAAGAAATGCGCAGGGCAAACTAGGGATACCAAAGTGCATTGAGTACCCCTTGGCTTGCCCAAATAAGCAAACCCCCTTAATCGTAAAACTTCCACTAGCACCTAGATCTAGCAGCCCCCGCTGCGCCTAGATGCTGGTAGTATGCAATCTTGAAGTCCTTCTCCCAATGTCACTACTGCCGCCAGTGTAGTTGGAGAAGGAGCGCCATGGCGATGAAGAAAATATAGATGGTTGGCTCAAGAGCTTTGTCTGTATCTATCTGTATCTAAGGAGGAAGGAGTGTGTGGATTGCCAAGAAGCACATCCAGACTCGGCTTAAATAGGCATACTCCGTAGGAAAGTAATGGTGATGCAACTGTATTGTGGGTAGCTAAGAAATGGGGAAATAACTCATGTTGAATTTACTACCACCGGTACACCAAATGGTCGTGTAGGGCTGGTGGCCATAACACCTATCCCAGTTAGCTCGGCGTTCCAAACAACGGTGGAATTCAACCCCACTATCACCGCCGCATTGATGATTTTTAACTGCCGGTTTCATTCCTTGCGAGGCCTCCTTATCGGTCCAGCCAACAGTGGAAGTACCACACGGACGCATATATCGCTACGACAGTGAAAGTGGCGACAGTGAAAAGTCAATCTGTAGTAGTGTGTAGGTGTGCTTGGGAGCCCTCCATCTCACATATGCTTATAGTGTTCATCCGATTATGTGAGAGCGATTCTAGTACGATTCCATCGTGAGGTTGCATCGAGTGGCTGTGAGAGAGCGATTCTAGTACTATTGTATCGTGAGGTTGCATCGAGTGGCACTAGGTGATCGTGTTGCAAGCCGGTGGTGCTTGTTACTCTTGGAGGTTGCCATGACTCCATTGAAGCATGTGAGAAGATTGTGCAGTGCTCCGGAGGAGGATTTGTGAGGGGGATTGTGCTCACCCTATGGGGATCGCAAAGAGCAACTCTAGTTAAGCGTATCATTGAGCTACCCTCACTTATGGGTAGGTTCTTGCAGGCTTGGCGGGTGATGCCAATTAGCCGCCGAACCACCAAGTGAGCGGTCGACACAATGGGGACTAGCGTGTTAGTAAGCACGTGAACCTCAGGATAAAATCACTGTGTCATCCTTGTCTTTCCGTTGGTTTACATCCCCTTTACACAAACTTGTATTTACTTTCTATACAATGTTCTTGTGTAGTTGCTCTTGTGATTAGTTTGCTTGTGTAGTTTGCTAGTTACCTTCTTGCTTGTGTAGCATAAAAGTAGCTCACTTGCGTGGCTAATTCGGTTTGAGTAACCGTGTTAGTCACACTGCTTAGTTTGTGTAGCTAAGTAATTTGCGCTCTCTAATTTGGCTTGTGTAGCCTTGTTATTGAGCATTGTTAGTGAGCTTAGGAACTTTGTGCTTTTGCATCACTAGTTGTGTAGGAGCTCCCCCGGTTGCTTGAGTACTAGTGTATAAGTTTGTGTGACCTTGCTCTAGAATTGATTAGGTAAGCTCTAGCTAGCCCCGGCACCTTTGTTGCCTAATTATGATCTTTATAAAGTGCTTGTGAACTTAGATAGAGGAGTGTACTCTTGGCTAGACCGATAGTTTCAATTCCGCATTTGTTTCGTTTAGCTGGTGCGCTTAATTTTTAGAAAGGACTATTCACCCCCTCTAGTCTGCCATCTCGACCCTACACCCATGTACACATGTCATTCTCCTAAAGACCTTTGACTGTTGTACATGAGCGCCAGATAACTCCGATAGTCTATCAGATGTCCTCGTGGAACCCCGAGTCATCCATATTTTACAATTCATACAAGATCAACATCAAAAGACCAAAAGATTTTGTGATTTTGAATGCTAAACATAGATACTTTAAAACTGAAAAACTGAGTTTAGTTTCAGGCTTTAAAACAGTTTTGATTAAGCTACTTTGAGATTTAATTAGAGAACAACCATCTATCAAACATTTCAACTAATTACATATTATCAAAGCTTAAGCAAAACACCAATCAATGGAACAAAAATTGAACATATTTTATTTATAAAAATTCATTTAATAATTCACCAAAGTTTGAACTTAAAACTGATATCCAGGGATAGGCAAAATTTGCTAAGTTTGAAAGTTAGCCTTGAATTCAATATTTGAGCTCAAATTTAAACATATTTGATTTAGAAACTCAAACCAACATTCATTCCATATTAAAGAGCACACTTTATTCTTCAAAGTTTATTTTAACAAAATTTTACTTGTTTAAGAAAATTCACATATATAAAATCACCAAACTCCTTAGTCACTACCATTGGCATCATCTCATATATCATATAAAACACCTCATATGCAACATATGAATGTTATAATTGAAACTTAAAATACACAAATGCCATGATTCTTGGTGATTATGCTTGATGATGCTCATGATCAAAATTTTAATTGTCTTTTAACATCTAGGATGTTACAATCGTCCCCCTTAAAGAAATCTCGTCCCGAGATTATGAAGTGATAAAGACCATGGGTTTAAGTAATGGAAAAGGAAATGTGTCAAGCACATTAACTTATAAGAAGTTTATAAAACAACAAGGGTTGGTTAAAGGATTACAACCAAGATCCAAAAAAAAGTTGCAATCAACAAGGAATTGAGAAAATTCAAGAAAAGCACGAACATAAATTCCAAGAAGAGATTCCAAGGAAAGAGAAAGCACATTAATTGTGAGCTATAATAGATCATGATCACAGACCCTGATAACAGCGACCGCCAGCAGTACTTCCTTTTGGTTGCAATCCACAGGAGAGTCCTAGTTTCGACATTGTACCGTGGTCATTGATCATGGTACCACCATAGGGCACAATTGCAATAACTTTGAACCAACACATGTCGTCTATCAAAGTCAAGGGAATAGCATGTGTCAGGATAGAAGAAACCAAGACACAACACATGCATTGGTTGAGAATCCAAGGATCAATCCCAAGTTTTTGTATTGAGTTGACATAGTAGGCGAAGTGCATCCAAAAGTTTCCCCAAGGATTGGGAATTTATGGAGTGAGGATCATTAAGGGTGGTTATTTTGATAAAAACCTGGTTCTTGACGAGATTCATTGGAATAGAACCGGTGCGCAAGGCCCGATGGAGGAGGTGAGGTGGAGTCACGAGCGCAGTTGGTTTTGAACGAGGCGTTAGATGGGAGCTGATAAGTAAGAGAGTGAACAAGGAATAGGAGATTGAAAAAATAAAGGAAGAAAAGAGAAAAAGAAAGAAAAAGTAGATATTATGGACATTTTATCTTTTCATTACTATGAGGAGCTATTTTACCAAATGGTTGAACTAAGCAACTTCAATTTCACCACTTAAGCTGCTCATAGAGCCAAAGCCAAAAAAAATTGAATGACCCTTAGTCGTTGTGTGTGTAGGTTGGGGGGGGGGGGGGGGGTTGGGAGGGAGGGCAAATGCACTCTCACTATGGATGATTTTCTTTTTTGCATATTTGAGCATAAGTTCTTATCATGTTTCTCCATATCTTGAACCATTTTTAAGAACAGATGTATACAATTAGGCATTACAGATTTTTTTTCATTTACACCAAAATCACTTAAAAGGTTCAGAAACTCCAATTTTAGGCTATTATAAAAAGATCAGAAATAAAAGCGCATGTTAACTTGTACTACCATAATTTTTAGTTCAATCACTTCTGTTTACTTCTTTTCTACCGGGCTACAATATTCTTATACAAATGCCAGAAACATCTTGAGCTTATAAACTGGAATTAGTGTCGAATGGAATTTTCTCCACTCTATCTAATTATTTGATTATTTAAGCTTTATTGTCCTATTTACTTTGTTGGTTTTGACACCAATAAGGTACTTATGGCAATAGCTATATCGGAACTATTTGAACATATGAAATCTTCCCTTGGCAAGGATATATAGCTATTGAACCGAAAAATGTTTAAAGAGTTAAATACACCAGAGGTCCATTAACTTATGAAGATGTTTTGGTTAGGTCCATCAACTTCTAAAGTGATTTTTTGGGTCCATAAACTTTGTATGCCGTATCACTTAGGTCCATGTCCCGCCACGCAGGCTTCTCATACTGACGTGGTCTGCTGACATGTCCTTTTGAAGCAGCTCTTGACAATACATTTTGTCAAACAACTTGTGGGCGACAGCGACACCATCCCCGGCGCGCCGAGCAGCCACAAAGGAGATGTAGTCCTGGAAGATGGACTCCAGGCCGTCGACGAGATCGTGAACCTCCTCGTCTTTCGCGCTCGCTGGGATCTGGGAGAATTCATCGATTTTGGAAGATGGACCTAGCCAGCTTCATCCGCTCCATTGCGGACCCGGCAAACGGTTCTTCCTTGGACTTGGGTATCCAGCTCTAGATCGAAAACACGCAGCAGAGCAGAGCAGGGATCAGTAAGTGAAAAATTCGAGCTCAGCCGTCCAAGTGTATGAGTACCTCAGTGTCTCTGGCTCTGAGGAGACAGTCCCTGGCAAGCTTGTCGTCCATCCAGGCCTTGAGCAGTCCCATCACGACGGACTCCACCTCGAAGGGCTCCATGTCGCCCACGACAGCCTTGGCGCGCCCGTCGTCCTCAGCCGTCATCTGCGCCAGGGCCTTCTCCAGCCTGCTTGCCGAGTGGAGCACGTGGACGAGCTCGTCAGTGAGGATGTTCACCTTGGCGAGGTACTGCCTCAGCACGACGCCGAAGCAGCCGTGCAGGGTGACCGCGGCCACCGCCACCGGCGCGGGGTGCCACCGCCTCAGCACCGGGCTGAAGTTCCTGCGCTCGAACATGGCCAGCTGCTCCGTGTCCCTGGCGAGCTGCATCAGGACGGACCCAGGGTCGCTGTCGCTGTCCCTGGCGAGCTGCAACCAGATGGAAGCGAAAAATGGTCATGAACAGATCAATACTCTGTACCAGTGTGCCATGATACAGTAACATCAACTTTATTACGTTGGTGAAGGCGCTCTTCATCGAACACCTGACGTAATAATCGACGCGGTCTCCAGCAAAGTTCCCGTCGCCGGTGCATTCCCGGTCAGCGATGATCTTGCCGGCGGCAAGCGCCAGGGACAGCAGGATCTCCATGCCTTCCGTAGCAGCGCCACCGATGCCCTTCTCGTAGCTGTCGTGGTAGTCCAGGAGGCGCTTCTCCGACCACTCCTGCATCCCACCGAGCGCGCTCAGGAGCACCTTGGCGTACAGCGGGTCACGGCTCCCCTGCTTGGTGTCAGCTGCCACGTCAACGAGCACGGTGAGCGCCGCAGCGACGAGGTCCGGCTCGACCTGGCCTGTAATCACGTACTGCTGGAAGAACACCCACGCCAAGCACACGTTGTGCAGGATCCTGTTGATGCCAAGCGTAGGCCACGTATTCTTGATGAGCTCTAAGAGCTCAAGCAACGCGGCGTCTGCTCCGGACTCAGGGGTAAGAATGCTGCTAGCTAGCTATCGGAAGCTCGCACTCCTTCAAATTGTTGTAACTAACTTGGCTGTGACGATCGACTCGCACGAATGCATGCAGCGTCTCCGCCCTCCAACGTCACGTGGTTGCCGTTGCACCACCGGCACGGCCCGTGCTCGCCGTCGTCGTCGTCCCACTCCGCCGGGAGAAGGAGGAGTAGACGACGGACCTCCGCGACGTTAGAACCTCAGTGAACATGCTGGAGTACGTCGTCACCGTGGGTCTAGGCACGCCGGCGGTCCACCAGACCGTGCTCATTGACAGAAGGACGCCGTCTTCGACCCGAGCAAGTCGTCCACCTTCGCCTCCATCCCTTGCGGCTCCCCTGCCTGCGCGCGGCTCGGTGCTCAGTACGCCGGTGGCTGCTCCAGAGGCGGTCAGTGCGGCTACGCCGTCAACTACACTGACGGCTTCAGCACGATCCCGGCGCAGCTCGCCGCGCTGCCCGACCTCAAGGCGCTCGACCTCTCCGCAGCGCCATTCGTTTCTCGATCACGAAGGAAGTAACCAATACTACTGTAAAAATACACGGAAACATCAATCTTTGTCCCCTCTTAACTCCAAATCCATTTAGTTTTGACACAAGAGGTAGTAACAAATGTTGTAGAGCTGCGCGAGATCTCCAACTTTGCTTAAAGTGTCAAAGTCTAATTCGGCCTGATTGGAGAGATACAAGCTTCCAAAGTGGGGTGACGCTGGCATGCATGGCCACGACATCATGCCACGTCAGCACGAGAAGCCCACGTGGAGATGTATGTACCTAGGTGATACGGCGTACAAAGTTTATGGACCCAAAAAACCACTTTGGAAGTTGATGGACCTAACTGAAACCTCCTCACAAGTTAATGAACCTCTGGTGCATTTAACTCATGTTTAAATATGGAAACCTTAAAGCAAGCTCTCGGCCTTAAGTGCCTTGCATAATCTCTCTATGATTAAGCACATATATATCCGTACTACTGACGATATACAATTATTTGCCCAGTTTAGTACAATTTCGGCTGAATTTGAAGTAAAGAAAAAATCACGCTCCCAGACTCGTATATCCTTCCTGATGCTTCTGTTTAGCAATACCATTGATTGCTACTGAAGTGTGGTTATTTTTTAACCATCGGTGCTTTATTCCTTTGGCAATGAGATGACTGATAAGAATGGACTAGCAAGTAGTCCCAAACAACGTAAAGTATGAATTCCGTATACAGAACTATTTGGCCATATAGTTATAGGAATTTATGCTTTGAAGCTTTGTCAATTCAAATGCTCGTTGAACTGTGCTTTTATATATGGTAATGCTAAGATATTAAATACACGTTAATACATATAATCATTGCATAAGGCGCCTAATGTTCTAGTAGTGTGAATTGAAAACTTGTTTTCAAAGTTAAGAGAAGAAGCGGTGATGGCAATTTGGATGCAGGGACCATGCACGGCGTCACACAGGAGCTCGACCATGCCTTCAATGATTAGGCATTAGAGACATGCATACTTGTACAGACAGCCCCGTTAAAAAAAAAGGGTAAGTGAAGAACGACAATTCCAGAAGATTATCAACCCATCCACTGAAACCACCGCAAAATAGTTGTAAACACGAGAAGAAACTAAATTTTCATTTTCAGACGATGGAGGATTCAGAATTCTAGTCTAATTGACCGTGCAAATCTTCCAGAGCAAACAGAAATAAGAAAAGAAACAAACTGCACAAAGTTTACTGGACTACTTCGAAAATCCATTTAACGCAGCCCAAGGCAACATATATAGAGCATTGATGTATTGTGAAAGGTGAAATAACAACCCGGTACCTAAACAGATGAAAGAGCACAACACTAGCAGAGCTCAACTGTTCACACGATAACGCCCACGTAGAATACTTATAGGATATTGGGCCATCTAGGTTTGGCAAAAGCAGATGCAGGATTAACAACGGCTCGCATCATTTCTTCTTGGCAGCAGCCTTGGTCACCTTGGCACCAGTCGGGTCCTTCTTCTCCACGCTCTTGATGACTCCAACAGCAACCGTCTGCCTCATGTCACGGACAGCAAAACGACCCAGAGGATACTCAGAGAAGGTCTCAACCACCATGGGCTTGGTGGGAATCATCTTCACCATACCAGCATCACCATTCTTCAGGAACTTGGGCTCCTTCTCAAGCTCCTTGCCAGACCGCCTGTCGATCTTGGTAACACCATGCCGCACGTGGCAGAAGGGATCCTGGCAGAAGGTGTAAACATCGAAGGTGTTAACACCGCTGCCCGCACGGCGAGGCCGGGGCGCCGATGGCAGGCTGCTGCTGCTTGAGCTTTCCACGGTGGATACGGACACGAAAGTTAGTTACATGGTGCGTGGCTGTGGACAGTATAGCAATACTCCAGTAGCAGCCAAGAACTCAAACGAGACTTCATTAGCAATGCATCAAGTAATAAGCAGGTACTCCAGTAGCAGCAAGAACTCAAACGAGACTTTATCATGTGATAGTATATTGCAGCTACCTTTTTTTTTTTTGAACGAATGCATCGCAGCTACTGCTACCCCAGTAGCAGAATTGGTGTTTCACGACAAGAACTCAAACTTGGTTCGTCATGTGATACTAGTATATTGCAGTTACTACTACTACAGTAGCAGAATTGGTGTTTTCACGCCAAGAAAATCGAGACAACATCATGTGATAGACAGAACTCAATCGAGAGTTCATCGTGTGACATCATCATGTGGTAGACAACTTCAGATGATATCAACAATTCAAAGCACATCTGGGGCCATCCCACAACTAAAACAATACTTAACAGCTACATTTTCAGATCAAAACAAAAATGATTCGGAAATGAGAACCCAATCGAGATATCATGCAATGCAAATCAACGATTGCTGAAATGACAGTATAAGTACCCAAACAACAGACACAGGGCACACAGCCAGTAGATCTTAACAGTTCATAGTATAAGAGCAATGACCGAGTACAAAACTTCAAAGATAATGAAAAACACATAGGCAACACCACAGGATTAATGAGGGCACATCATTTCTTCTTTGCTGCAGCCTTGGTCACCTTGGCACCAGTTGGATCCTTCTTCTCCACGCTCTTGATGACTCCAACCGCAACGGTCTGCCTCATGTCACGGACAGCAAAACGACCCAGAGGAGGATACTCAGAGAAGGTCTCCACCACCATGGGCTTGGTGGGAATCATCTTCACCATACCAGCATCACCGTTCTTCAGGAACTTAGGCTCCTTCTCAAGCTCCTTGCCAGACCTCCTATCGATCTTGGTTATGAGCTCAGCAAACTTGACAGCGATGTGGGAGGTGTGGCAGTCCAGCACTGGGGCATAGCCGTTGCCGATCTGCCCAGGGTGGTTCATGATGATGACCTGGGAGGTGAAGCTGGCAGCCTCCTTGGCAGGGTCATCCTTGGAGTTGGAGGCCACATACCCACGCTTGAGATCCTTCACAGCGACGTTCTTCACGTTGAAGCCAACATTGTCACCAGGAAGGGCCTCCTGGAGAGCCTCGTGGTGCATCTCAACAGACTTCACCTCAGTGGTCAGGCCAGTTGGACCGAAGGTGACAACCATCCCAGGCTTGATGACACCAGTCTCCACACGACCAACCGGGACAGTTCCAATACCTCCAATCTTGTACACATCCTGGAGGGGCAGACGCAGGGGCTTGTCCGAAGGCCTCTTGGGCTCGGTGATCTGGTCAAGAGCATCAAGCAGGGTTGGGCCCTTGTACCAGTCAAGGTTGGTGGACCTCTCAATCATGTTGTCACCCTCAAAACCAGAGATTGGGACGAAAGCAATCTTGTCAGGGTTGTATCCAACCTTCTTCAGGTAGGATGAGACTTCCTTCACAATCTCATCGTAACGGGCCTTGGAGTACTTGGGAGTGGTCGCATCCATCTAAAAATACAACAGCAACAGAAAATATAATTAACATTAGCTTGATTCTCCACAGCAGATAAATAGTATATGTTTGGAATACAACATCATCATTAGCTTAAAGGAACAGATCACATGAACAGCAAGCAAAATGGATGTATGCGAGAACACATCAATCAAAATTAACTGGTACAGGGCACTTCTTCCAGAAATGTTTTATGTTGATATCTGAGCAGTGACAAACCAAATATAAATTGGTAGATCATCATATATCACAAATGTATTCAATTAGCTACTGAAACTACAAAAAATAAAAACCTTACTAATCATACCAAGGCAAAACTTATGTTTGCATTCTTTATGGATTGCAAGTTTCATATAACTACCGAACAATTACTCAAAACAGATGAATGGGAAACAAGTATAAAATTTATTGAGAAATTCTTTTGCAACATATCAGACTAGCAAATTAATGAAGGTGATTATCATACATAATTATGTAGGAAACATATGGTGATTTAATAGAAGCACTAGGCACTTATTGCACATGTCAAATACAGTATAAATCATATACTACTATACTATACACGAACCACACACTATAGTCAGAACTAATGAACAAGAGTGAAAGAGAAATTCATGATAGCATACCTTGTTGCAGCAGCAAATCATCTGCTTCACACCAAGGGTGAAAGCAAGGAGAGCATGCTCACGGGTCTGGCCATCCTTGGAGATACCAGCCTCAAAACCACCAGTGGTGGAGTCAATGATAAGGACGGCACAGTCAGCCTGGGAGGTACCAGTGATCATGTTCTTGATGAAGTCACGGTGTCCAGGGGCATCAATGACCGTGCAGTAGTACTTGGTGGTCTCAAACTTCCACAGAGCGATATCAATGGTGATACCTCTCTCACGCTCAGCCTTAAGCTTGTCGAGCACCCACGCGTACTTGAAGGACCGCTTGTTCATTTCAGCGGCCTCCTTCTCGAACCTCTCGATCACACGCTTGTCAATGCCTCCAAGCTTGTAGATCAGGTGGCCGGTGGTGGTCGACTTGCCAGAGTCGACGTGGCCAATAACCACAATGTTGATGTGGGACTTCTCCTTACCCATGGCTGGAGGTGAAGCTTAAACTGTTACACCAGAAGAATCAATTATTAGAAATACAGTAAACATCACACAATACTAAATCCACTAACAAAACAATTTATTAGATGGGATCAGAAAATCGATCTAAAGTTGCAACCGCAGTAATCAGCTTAAAAAAAGCCTGATACACATCAGCAGGGGGGAAATAAAGCAGCACTAGAAACATTAAACAGAGCAAATAATATATAATATAAAAAACAAAGCAGCCCTAGAAAAAATAAAAAGAACAAACTAATAAGTGTGCGCACAGAATTTTGAACCAGTAAGAATTCAAGATTGGAATCTCAAACAACTTTGTAAACCAGATCAGAAATTTGCTCACACTATGAGGTTGCAACTATTACTGCACATTAACTACAAAGACATATACAGTGCAAAAGTATCTGCAAAACAAAGAAACTACAGCAGCTCTAGACCTCAAAAAGTTCGATCCGACACTTTATTAAGACCAGGTCACACGACCACAAGCACAATCAACAAGTCATCCAGCAGTATGTAAGTATTGCATCGGATTCAGAAGAAACTATCCTTAACAATCAGGTCAGCGAAACATGAAGGCAAAAACCCACAAACCCTAAGGTCTACAGGCACGGGGTGGCGACAGAGTACATGATCGATCCGTTCACTATCTCAACCGAATCGCTACAGGCACGGGGAGGCGACAGAGTACAACATCGATCCATTCACTATCGCAACGGAATCGCTACAGGCACGGGGAGGCGACACAGTACAGCACACCATCGATCCATTCACTATCGCATCAAGCAGCTCAAGAACAGAGTTCGAGCGAGCGAGGATAAGGCGAGAAGAAATCAAACCTTAGCAAGAGACGGAGGCCACAGAGGCAAAAGCGTAGGCGCAGAACCGCAGCAGACGACAGCAGGTCGGGGAGGCTGCCTTGTGGGGAGGAGGGAGATGGCCTCTAGGGTTCGGGACTTTATATATATAAGGGCGTCGGCGTAGGCCGGGCAGCCCAAGGCCGAATGTGGCCCATGGCCATAAACGGAGGCCGAGAGAGGCCCGTATAGGAATGACCGAATGACATTATTTGGACACGTGGAAAATTGAATTTAACCGTTTCACCTAAGTTTAATTTACCCTAAATCCAAACGGATTTTTCAACTTGGACCCATCTGAATTTTTTCTTTAACGGTTTGGTCCTAATTTACACGAGATGCCTACAATCGGTGATGGGCCCTGGAGCAAAGACGATGAGATCGATGTGAACTTTTAAATGGGCTAGTTCCAATGGAACGATGAAAGGGAAAGTGATGGATAGTTGATTAATGAAATCAACATGATGGGAGCAGTTTCAGATTAGTGGAAAGCAGTAAAAGATCGGTGCAGACTGACGTGAGAGGGAGATTTATGGACACAGAACAGTGGGACTTTATCTTCTTATTTGTTTTTATTGGGATGGGTATTGGAACCACGACGAGTTAAATTTAGGTGACGTGGCAGCACGAGGAGCTAGAAAAAAAACTTATAATGGGGTCTTTTATTTAGATATAAATAAAAGATAGAAGATAGAAGATGAGCTAAAACTCCAATTCAGCTCGCTCAGTTGTATTAACTTATTAACAGCTACAAGTTATGCATAAATCGATAGTTGCTAATTTATTCTATTCATACATGAAGACAAATAAATGACTGTAATAAATAGCATACATCAATTCTATAATCTCACATGCATATAACATAAAATGAAGCTTAATTAATTTTTACTAGTTTAGGTTGTTGGACTATGGAGTACTTGCCTCGTTTAGTTCGCGAACAAGCTTGCGAGCTAGCTCATTGACTTAACAAGCTAAAATGCTAACTAGGCTCATTAAGAAAAGTAAGCACCGAGCCGAGAAAGTTAGTGATCCATGACTTTTCACTCACTTTTTCGTTTAGCTCTAGGCGAGTTGTCCTAAGTTGGCTGATAAGCATAGAACGCCACCCTTAGTTGCCGGATCAAGAGATGAAAAACAAACAGATGTTGAAAAAGTAGGACAAAGGAAAAAGCATACAGCCTTTCATTTGTACATGGTGTGTGTGTGGGGGGGGGGGGGGGGGGGGGGGGTTTGACCATGATCTTATCCCCTTAAGAATAAAAAAAACACTTACAAATCATATCAAAATACAGCTATAAAGTCGAATTTGTCCGCCAGGGCAGTTTTGGAAACTAACTTAGTCGGCTTCTACTGGGTGGAATCTCTATGCAATCATAATTTGCTCACCCTAATTCTAAATTGGACACATTTCAACCATCTCGTCAAGAGGACCCACAATGGTAAAACCTATTTTGTCTTTTGACAAAGTTTCTAGACCAGCCCATATTAAAAAAAAATTTGACAATTTTGGTTCTCAACGTATGGTATTTTTCACGCCAGATTTGACGAGGAACAAATGCTACAAATCTGCTCGTTCCAAACGGAAAGCTTCCAACAATTAACTCTCGTGGACCGCACCTTATGGAAATAGATAGCAATAAGTTCTGTTTTTTTATATAATGGCATCTCTATTTATTCAATTTAAGTCACAGAGAGTAGTGTAAAGCTTGCCCACTGAGTATTTTTTTGAGACTGATTTTTACAAACAAAATTACATGTTTGAGGAACAGACTGACGAGCCTGTTTGGCTAGTCTGTACTGCTATGGTTCAAGAAGCAGAGACTATTAGAGAAATCCTGGCTGATTTTTGCTCTCTCTTTGGTCAGACTCCAACACTCTGTTCACCTGGACTAAAACGGTTGGCTGGGCAGGTTTTGGCTGGGCTGATCAGCCCAGCCGTTCGACGGTCTAGGTCCAACTGAACGGCTAACCTAATAGCCAACGTCTTGGCCGCGTGTTGCTCCCTCCCTCAGTCCGTTCTCCTGCGCGCCGCACGGCTAGGGTTAGCGCTCGCTCGCCCCTCCTCCTCTTTCCTCCGCGTGAGCCGCGGCGGCCGTGAGCTCCGCTTCGTCGTACCTGCCACCGCTGCTGTCAGCGGCTCCCTCCCCTCCTGCCTCTCTATGCCGTGAGGGGGGCCCTCGCCGTCGACAGCCTCCACGGCAAATGTGAGCTCCGCATCCCTCCTAGAACCCGTCGCTGTCGTCCCCCCCCCCCCCTTCGACTCCTTGGCCGCCGCCGTCCCCCTCCTCCTGATCTACCCCCACGTGCTCGTTTTGCAGGTGTACGTCGAGCGTCGTCCACAGATCCACCTCTCAGCTCACCGGAATCGCGACGTCGACAGCCTCCGCAACGAACCTGAGCTCCACATCCCTCCTAGAACCCGTCGCTGTCGACACACGTCCGGCGGCAACAAGGTACCCCTGGATTCGCCGCCGCTGTCGTACCCTCCTTTGGCTCTAACGCCTCCGTCGTCCCCCCCCCCCCCCCCCCCCGCCCTTCCGGTTCCTTGGCCGCCATCGTCCCCCTCCTCCGGATCTAACCCCCACGTACTCGTTTTGTAGGTGTACCTCGAGCGCCGCCCACAGATCTACCTCTCTGATGAGGACATCCCTTCCATTGAGACAACCACATCTGCTGCACAACAAGGTCCGATGACAAGAGCTCGAGCACGACAACTTAATTATCAGGTAAAGTCGTTCCTCGCTGTTCATACAAACTCGTCTCAGAATTGGATGCTACTAAATCATGGTGATGATTGTCTTATTCTTAAGAATATTGGTCAAGACCCCATTGCCTCATGTTTAGACCCCATGATGAGGATGGAGCAGCCAAACAAGTGGGAATCATCATTAATGGGGCGCTCAGCTCATCTCGAGACAGCAGGAAACACTCCATCAAAAATACCATAACTCCTTGATACGAGATCCAATGAAGCTAGTTTTTGACTTGTTGGAAAGAGCTCGTCATCCTCTTTCAGATGGATCCAACCCCACTATCATAATCTACCGAAGCTGTGCACAGCAAGCAAAAGGATGCACAGACCTACAGCTTGGACCTAGGCCTTGTACTGACTAGAGCCCATTGAGGGACGCCCAGATTAGGGTTTCCCACTCCCCCTTGTGCTCTCCTCCTTATAAATAGAACCAGCAGCCAGAAGAATGAGGGTGGGTTTTGTTTAGATGCAAGATAGCTACTTCTTCTTCCTTGTAAACGCGTGTGTCGGCTAGACCACCTGATTTGCTTGTTTCAAGACCCCAACTTGTGATTCAGATTCAACCTTTGGCTTAAATCCATGAGTTATTTGCTTGTTCATCTTATTCTTGCTTGTTCTTAGTTGCTTGCAAGTTCATGGTGTTCTTGGCACAACAAGAACATCACAATCGAAGCCGGTGTACCTGTTGCTAAGGCGCAACAACCTTGTGGTCGTTGTAGTCGGACAACCAACGTCGAATCCACCACAAATCGAGTTTATCCACACTCACCAAAAGATCAGGAACAACCCCTTGTCACATCACTCTTAGCTCGCCGAAATTGCCTGCCGCTTCGCTAGATCCGGGGACCCTAGGTTTGCTATCGTGCACCTACGTCTGTGCTGACTTATTTCTCGCACTACAGCGGTCTCATTTGAACTATTACCCCTTTTTTGTAGCAATTTCATCAATGTGCTAACAACTTCTGATCAACGCTGCCCACATTAGCAACGTCGTCCACTTCGTCGTGCTCTTCACCTGAAGCCATGCACTACAATCTCCGCTCAAAACGCGCCAAGCGTATTGCTAAGGCACATCCCCATTTCTTATGCCCTACCTCTCCTTTTTGTAACTCATACATGTCACAGAACCGACCAATTTATAAGAGCACAAGTACAAAAACAATCGCCGGAACGATCAAATTCTCGAACTTGAGCCCATATAAACCCGGTAGTCAACCGAAATCTCGAAGGATTTCAAACCAACTTGCATACAACCAAGATCACAGTAATCCAACATAACATATCGTACGTTACAACATTTCACAGATGTTCGCAAATAGATTACATTATCACAGAGTCATTGTTATTACAAAACGAGTCTTGTAAAACATGCGGAAGCAAATAGTTTAACTCACACACCGAGTTCAAATACACATACTGGTTCGCTGATCACAGACCGCAAAAGCATTCAGATAAGAGAAAGGAGATCATGCCCATGATCTAGTCCTCATCACCCGCCGGGTGGAGACAATACTTGCAGAAACCCTGATATAGAAGGTCATCTGCAACAAGAGGGAATAAACCCTGAGTACGGGAATGTACTCAGCTAGACTTACCCATCGAAAACCAAACAAATGACACCAAGGATTATGCATAGCTTAAAGTAGTGGAGCTGGCTGACATTTTCTCTTTGCAGAAAAGCATAAGTAATAATGATCAACTCTTAACCTGAACTAGCAGTAACTTTTTAGCCATTAACCTGTCATCTATATTAGCACCTGTACTAAGCAATCATTTTATTAGGGTGCAAACATTAATAACCATATCAGGTATTCATTGTGGCAACCTTATCATCATCCATTTAACCATATCGTTAAATTAATTGAATCTACGTTGCCGCTGCTCAGTCAAGTTCTCACTATCCGGGAGAGACGGCGATTCGAATCGATTCCTATCCAGCTGGAGGGGTATTCCTAAACACAAACCCTGCTTCCCCCGTCAGGGTCGCAACAAGTCACCTTTGGTACAATTCAGGAGTCGCGGGTCCGAACAGATCGGCATTCTCAGAGAACCACTCTGCCAAGGTTGTTCGGGACTCTAACCCGCCTTGGACTTATGCCAATGGCTCTCCGCACATCCTTACTACCTCCAGAGTGCCGCCACTGCTCGTGTTCCCGGCCTGAATCGAGCTACTAGGCTTCGCGGTCGGAACGACTTATCCGGCTAGCTAAGTGTTAGGCTGCGTTCAACATGACATGAGGACGTACAGCGTATCGGTCCTTAAACGACTCAGACGAAGTCACTATGTTCAAACCTACACAAGACCCCGCCCGGTCTTAATTCATTATTTACATGGTTCTTTTCCACGATAGCAAATATAGCCAACCGTGATCCACCTCATCCTAAAGCTCGCAGGTGACAGGAAATCACCTGACTTCTACCGCACTAAGCATGGCTAAGCATTTAACCCGTCCTGGACTTAAATGGGATTTCAGTGCGATATCTGGACAAGGAAGGATATATAATGCAGCAATTGGTTCCAACCAATTCCTATACTTAATGCATCATCAACAATAAAAGATACTCAATGTATTTGTGAAAACATAGGAGGCTTAATATGCTCCGGGGCTTGCCTTTCAGGAACGAGGAAGGCTGGTGGTCAGGGCACTCGGGCAATTCCTCCGCGACGACTGCTTCGTCGGCTTCCTGCACTTCGGGTTTCTCCTCCTGGTTGGCTCCCTCGAACTCCAGCAACGTCACTCCCTCCGGCACACCTATTGCATGAATGCGCAAGATAAATATCATGGATGCACATGTACGAATGTCGGGGATGCTCGGGGAATGCACATGTTCGCTGTAGTTTGCATATTCCAACTTAAGCCCTATTCAAATCACTTTCACTTACCACGTTTATACAACCTAAGGTATAATTGCTCATCTTCCGTTAATGACCTAGCACCTGCACCTAAGCATATTCTTAAGTTAGGCTAACCCCTAAACAATCAACGAGAACCTTGCAACAACATACATTCAAGCATTTGTATTTTAGCAAAATAAATACTATGTAGCGGCGCAGTAAACTAGTCATAACTGAAGATTTATAAATCCAAATGATATGCAACAAGACAATCTGGAAAGCTTATAAAATTGTCTACAATACAATTTCAGACCTCAAAGCATGATTCAAACCTTTACCAGGTCGAATCCATCCATCAACAGAAGTCTATCCTCACAAGGCAGAGAATAAGCAAAATCTGCAACCTAACTTTAAACAGCTGTAGTTTCTAAACTACTGGGCCAATTGCCCTCAAATTTTGATAGGAGCTAGACACATACATTATATACAACTTTTGTATTCATCACAATCACAGAAAACCAAATTATCATGGGGAGCTTTCTAAAGTCCCCAGATCTGTCCAGAGGGACATAATGCAAACAAGTAATTAGCAACTTATGATGTACACATATAATTAGACAAAACCAACTTTACTATCTCATCACACATATCATAAGAACACCAGAAAGTAAAGTGTTCATCACCAAAACATTTCTTTTAATACCTTTCTTAATTTATTTAATTAATTAGTGGAAATAGTAAACATATATGAAAACTACCCCATTAATTCTACAAAAATTACAGTAGACACTACATGCTCTAAGTAGACTACCATAAAAATTTCACACCATTTTAGTAAGTACAACAGCCTACACAAAAATGGTAAGACAGAATGGCTTAAAATGGCATAATTAGGAAACCTTAGTGAAAAGTGTCAAGCAACAGATTTCATATTTTTCCTAGCATCTTTCAGGTACCAAGATACTACCTACCAAGTTTCATGGCCATAGGATTCATAGATAATTTACAAAAATTCACACAAGTATCTACCAATGATAAAAGGAAAATCTATAACTCAAAAACTACACATGCAATGACCCTCAAATTTTAACCAGAGCTTCTACTATACAATACTAGCTTACCCACAAAATTTCATAATTTTTGGATCACAGAAACTCAAGATATGATTTAAACAAGTTTGCATGCATTCAAAAACACTTTTCAAGTTCCTATTTAATTCACCCAAAATTTCTACATAATATGCTCAAGATATATTTTTATTAAATACTAGACCTAACAGTGAGTCTAACAAAATTGGAAGTACTCAATTTGAATGTACCAAGTAGGAGTTACAAAATTTACAAAATAGCACTAAAAACTGGAATTTTTGAACTATCTTTTCTAACTCAGTCACTGACAAGCGGGGTCCGTCAGTCAGCCGGGCCCGCATGTAAGTGAAAGGAAAACAGAGCACAGCGGCTGCGACGGCGCGGGCATGGCGTGGCTCACCGGCGGCTACGTCTCCGGCGAAACCAGAGCCACCGTCGTGCTCACCACTACGAACCGCACCCGTGGGTGCCTCGGGTTCGGTCTCTACCGGCCTCTACCTACAGCGACGACGTGCACGGCGGACGGCGACGAGGCTGCGGTGGAACTCCGGCGACGGCGAGCCAACATTGCCCCACCCAAGCACGGTATGAGTTACACGGTTACATGGAGAAACTATCCAAGAAGAAAAATGGGAAAGGGGAAGCCTCAAGTGCTCCAGCCACGGTGAGCTCGATCTCCGGTGAGGTCGAGTCATGGCGGCGGCGGATTCGGCGAAAGAGCCATCAACTCCGTTCGATAGGCTCCACTAGAGGGTGGACGAGGTAAAGGAGATGGTGGGGAATCTGTGGACGAGATGGAGTGAGTCGCGACGCGGTGGCGAGCGCGCGAGAGCTCGACGGGGCTCTTGCCGGAAATGGCGCACGGCCACGGAGAAGAAGTACGGCCTCTACCTTGACTTTACAGCTCCACGGTGAGGTGGACGAGGCAGAGGAGTACACGGCGGAGCTGTGGGTGAGAACTTGCTGATGGTGGTGCCACGGCGAGCCTGCTCGAGCGTGGCGGAGCAAGCAGCCAGCAAAGGCGTCAGCGCTGTGCTGCTGCGGCTGCGACGGAGAAGGAAGGAGAGTGAATGGGAGGGCAGAGGGCGTGCGGGCATGCTCCACTTCAAGGCGGCCAGCGCGCGGTGCGGTCAGGGCGAGCCGAGCGCGTGGTGGACACGCGGCGGCGACGGCCTGACGCCGGTCGGTCACTGTAGCGAGTTTGAAATTTCATTTCAGTTTCGACAGTCTCGACTGACAGGCGAATTTCAACGATGATTATCTCCTAAACCGTGATGATCTAGCTCAAGAGATAATTAACAAAGTTGAACGTCTACATGTGAACTATAATTCTTACAATTGGAGCTCGAGCTGATTTGGCTTTGTTTGCGAACTACAGAGCTCTAAACTAGGGTACATGAAACTGAAATTGCACTTAGGACTTAGAAATAATTTCAAGTGTTGAATCCACCTTCAAAGCTGACTTGTGGGACCTTTTTGGGCATGTTGTGCATATTTTCATGAGATGGCCATAAAATAACTTTTGTTCCTTACATAATTCTCTACAACTTTGCTTTAGGTTGTCCAGACATGCAAACATCCTAAGCTACACTTTTTAAACAGTCAAACACATGAGCTCTAGGGGTCCAAAATTGGTCAATCATGACTTGAAAACCTAATTAGTTAAAGTGACCAACATGAACAATGTTCCAAAAGACATTCTAGGTGTAACTAAGTTACTTAAGATGATTATTAACCACACCACACATTGGTCACACAAGAATCAAGCAAGGTATGTACTGAAACAATTAAAAACACATGAAATGTTACAATTGTTTCATAGTCATGTTTCACACGTTTCATGATCTTGTTGCATAGTATTAACTAATCTTGTTTCACTAAGTGAGTGGCACATGTTGCACTTAAGTGTTGCACACTTTACATTTCATAAAAGAACAACACACATGAAATATACAACACGTTGCAATGTTTCGAAATTATGTTGCATGTGCTATAAGTTCACGAATGGATGCATGATGCTCATGTTTATGAAATGCAGTGCAAATGTGGAAGCTAAACACCAGGGGTGTTACAGCCTTCCCCCCTTATAAAAATCTCCTCCCGAGATTTGAAAAGCGTACCATTGTTGATAGAATTCCTTATAACCATCCCTCAAATAGTCTTCCCTTTCCCACGTTGCATCGCGTTCACTATCCTGATTGCTCCACATGACTTTATAGAACTTGACTACCCGACTCTGAGTCACTCGCTCACGAGTGTCAATCACTCGAACCGGTTTTTCTTCAAAGGTCAAATCTGATTTTAACTCGATATCCCCCAATGGAACTCTCTCTTCAGGGACGCGAAGACATTTCTTTAATTGGGATACATGAAAGACATTGAAGATAGCACTCATCTCAGGAGGTAATTGAATCTTGTACGCCACTTTACCACTTTGTCCAATGATTTCAAATGGACCAACATATCTCGGCGCAAGCTTTCGCTTCACACCAAAGCGTTGGACACTCTTCATAGGTGAGACTTTCAGATAAACGAAGTCTCCAACTTCGAACTCAATAGGTTTCCTACGTCGATCAGCATAACTCTTCTGCCTAGCTTGAGCTGCGGCCATGTGGGTTTGGATAGCACGGACTTGTTCTTCAGCTTCTTGAACGAAATCAATTCCATAATATCTCCTTTCACCGGCTTCTACCCAGTTCAACGGGGTTCTACACTTCCGGCCATACAATGCTTCAAACGGTGCCATCTTTATGCTCTCTTGATAACTATTATTGTACGAGAATTCAGCTAGGGGTAACCATTTTTCCCATGAGCCCTTAGCCGAGATGACACAAGCTCTCAACATATCTTTCAAGATTTGATTTACTCGTTCAGTTTGCCCATTGGTTTGCGGATGATAGGCAAAACTTCTTACAAGCTTAGTCCCTAATAACCCGTGTAAGTGCTCCCAAAAGCGAGCAGTGAACTGAGGTCCTCTATCTGAGATAATAGTACGAGGGATCCCATGAAGTCGGACTATCTGGTTGAAGTACAACTCCGCGTAGTTGGTTGGACGAAAGTCTATGCGGACAGGAATAAAGTGTGCCGACTTGGTCAGTCGGTCCACAATTACCCAAATTGAGTTAAAATTCCTCTGAGTGGTAGGGAGTCCAACTATAAAATCCATACTTATCTCTTCCCATTTCCAACCTGGAATAGAGAGTGGCTGAAGTAATTCAGCTTTCATGTGCACAGCCTTGACCCGACAACAAGTGTCACACCTAGCCACATAAGCGGCTATCTCTTTCTTCATTTTGGTCCACCAAAATCGAGGCTTTAAATCATGATATATTTTACTACTACCAGGATGAATAGATAGTTTAGAGGAATGAGCTTCGGATATGATTTGGTTTCTGAGCTCTCTATCCTTCGGAACTACTAACCTATCCTTGAACCATAACACGCCTTCCTCATCTACTCGAAAATGTTTGGTTTCTTGCTCTTTCATCTTGCACTTGATGTGAAACACACCTGCATCTGTCTTCTGTAGCTCGATAATTCGACTCTGTAGAGTACAACTGACAGTGATGTTGTGCAGGACTGCAGGATGAAGGAGCTTTGACAAAGGGACATCACTCTCAATCAACGAGTGGCAATGAGACTTTCTGCTTAAGGCATCTACGACGACGTTTGCCTTGCCAGGGTGATAGTGCACTTGAAGGTTATAATCCTTGATCAACTCGAGCCATCTTCTCTGACGCATATTTAACTCTGGTTGAGTGAAGATGTACTTGAGGCTTTTGTGATCAGTGTAGATGTTGCACACATTGCCAAGCAGATAATGTCTCCAGGCCTTCAAAGCATGAACAACAGCAGCGAGTTCCAAGTCATGCATTGGATAATTCACTTCATGCTTCCGAAGTTGGCGAGAGGTATAAGCGATGACTCTACCCTCTTGCATAAGAACACCTCCTAACCCAATACCTGATGCATCACAGAACACATCAAAAGGTTTCTCGATATCCAGTTGTGCCAAAACCGGAGCCGATGTTAGAAGAGTTCGCAGGGTATGGAAAGCTGCATCACACTCAGGAGTCTAGACAAACTTCATGTCTTTTTGCAGCAATCGAGTCATAGGCTTGGCTATTTTAGAGAAATCCGGGATGAAGCGACGATAATAGCCAGCCAACCCCAGAAAACTCCGAACCTCATGCACCGAGATGGGAGCCTTCCAGTTCAATACTTCTTGCACCTTGGTGGGATCAACCATAATTCCACCATCGGACAACACGTGTCCAAGAAAAGGTACCTCACAAAGCCAAAATTCACATTTGCTGAACTTTGCATACAGCTGGTGTTCTCGCAATCTAGTAAGAACCACCCGCAAATGTTCAACATGATCTTCTTCATTCTCAGAATAGACCAGGATATCATCTATGAATACCACCACAAATTTGTCCAACTCAGGCATAAACACTGAATTCATCAGATACGTAAAATGTGCGGGGGCATTGGTCAATCCAAAAGACATAACAAGGTATTCATACAGACCATATCTTGTAGAGAATGCAGTTTTTGGGACATCCTCAGGCCGAATTTTGATTTGATGATACCCAGATCTCAAATCAATCTTGGAAAAGACTTTTGCTTTAGATAACTGATCAAACAAGATATCTATGCATGGCAGAGGGTACTTATTCTTGATTGTAACTGCATTCAAGGGTCTATAATCTACACACATGCGTAGAGATTGATCCTTCTTCTTCACAAAGATGGCTGGGCACCCCCACAGAGATGAACTAGGGCGGATAAGGCCTTTCTGTAGCAGTTCATTCAACTGGGTCTTGAGTTCAGCTAGTTCATTGGGAGGCATTCTATATGGCCTTCTAGATATGGGAGCTGTACCAGGAAGCAACTCTATCTTGAACTCTACTTCTCGATCCGGGGGAAATCCAGGCAAATCATCGGGAAAAACATCCGGAAAGTCACACACGACAGGGATATCTGCCATAGACTTTGCTTGCACCGCATTGGTCGTGCAAGAAAGATTGATGTCCTTGGGTAACTGTACTAGAAAACCCTCCTGATTACCAGGATCTCTGAGCATGACTACTCTAGTTGACGTATCAATAAGCACTCCATGACGGCTCATCCAGTTCATTCCCAATATCACATCGATACCTAGCCCCGGTAAAACTACCAAATCAACCTGATAACTTCGCCCCTCTATCACAAATTGTACGTCCCCAACTACCAGCTTGGTTGGGATAATACCACTGGCAGGCCTAATACAATAACCCTCACCCTCAACAGTATATGTTTTCTGCATAAACTTGGATGCAAATGATGGACTAATGAAGGAATGCGAAGCACCTGAATCAAAGAGTACAACTGCGGGGTGTTGGTCAATCAGAAACTTACCGGCAGTCACTACCTCACCTGAAGGAATCTCAGTAATATTAGTGTGGTTCACTTGTCCTTGACGGCCAACCTGGTAATTATTCTTCTTAGGGTAAGGGCATTCCCTTGCCCAGTGGCCTGTCTTATTGCAGTTCCAGCACGGCATGTTGCTTGGTGGAGCCCTGGAACTACCCTGACTGGTAGTGCCCTTGGGAAGAGCAACTGTAAATGCCTTGCGGAACCCAGTCTTGGCGGGATTCTTCTTCTGCGGGGGGCGAAACTTGGCGGCTGATGCTGGAGGACGGAATGGAGCCCTTTGTGCGACGGGAGCCTTAGATTGTGAGGCGCCCGCCTCATAGGCCCTCTTACGACTTTTTGAAGCAGCATACACAGCATTGTTGTTCTCTTGCGATAAAGCATCACTCACAAACTCATTAAAATGAGCGCACTTGCAATTTCCCATGGTCTTCATCAGTTTGGGGCTAAGTCCCCACTTGAAGCTTGCAATCTTCTTGGCATCTGTGTCCACAAACTCGGTAGCATACCTTGCAAGGTTGTTGAAAGCTTGCAGGTATTCGTTCAGGCTCTTGTTTCCCTGAGTTAGCTTCATGAACTCTGTATGTTTGATCGCCATAAGACCAGGAGGAATGTAATTTCCCCTAAAAGCAGACTTGAACTGATCCCATGTGATTTGGGCATTAGCAGGCATAGTGGACCGATGATGACTCCACCAAATGCCAGCAGGCCCATGAAGTTGGTGCGATGCGTACTCAGTTTTTAGCACCTCAGTCAAGCGGAGCAGACGGAACTTCTGCTCGAGAGTGTTCAACCACTCATCAGCTTGTAGAGGCTCCTCAGCCTCCTTGAAGATTGGGGGTTTCGTGTCAAGGAAATCCTTGAAATCACTGTATTGATTTGGATCCGGTCCTTGGCGTGGACCACGGCCATCACGATTCGCAATCGTACGGAGGGCCTCAGCCATAGTGCGCTGTCCTTCCGCAAGCATTGCTATTAGTTCCGTTGGTGTGGGTGGTGGTGGCAGAAGATCATCATCATCACTCGCACCGGTGGAACGAGTACGAGGCATCTGCACAATGCGCAACCAGTAATTATTGATGATGTTAGCACATTGGAGAGGAACAATATAATCGTGCCAAACTGTATTTACTAACGAGAATGAAAGCTTCATACAATAAACAGAGGCAATGATTCATTCCCCTAATCGCCACATCATCAAGTAGATTACTAGCGCCATGCGCAGTGCATTCCAACATGACAAGTTTTAAACTTCACCATTACAATATGCATCCCCAAGGGAGCGAATTAAAGTACATTACCAGTATGACTGCAAAAGCTTAACTCGTGAGACTTGCTAACAAACTACTCGTCGAAGTGATTACTGTCCACATTGGAGACACCTTGGACTTCTTCTGGGTATTCCTCTCCTTCTACTTCTTGCTGAGAGATTTCACCTTATACTTGGGTTAAGCAATTATAAGGGAGGGAGTAATGCAATATGAATGTCATGAGTGAATATGATGCATGCTCGTTCCGTACGTCCTCCCAAACCTAAGAAAATTTAAGCTTTAGCGGACTATACGGTGGCATACATACGTTCTCTCAATTAGCGGTAACTAGTCGATCTACACGGTGCATTGTTAGCGTACCTGCAGAAAAACTTCATTGCAGCCCAACCCAACAAGATATAATGCTAATTACACAAGTCATACTAAGATACTCTCCATATATTCATCCCCCGATATATATACTTCGGTATCCAAGCTACCCGAGAAATGTACCCACAATTAAGTACTTTCATATATACATGTATGCAACATGTAATTACTCCAGTAACCACAACTAGCTCTCCCCTAGACCGACGGTTGGACGGTCATGCTCTCGCAACTCACACTTACCTTAGCGTAGAGGCAATTGATCCATACATTACCATTCAAACGAATGGCATCCATGCAATATCACGCCGCATGGACGACAAAATAGAGACAATCAATTCCCCCAAGTCAGTAATTATATATAAGCCACCAAGAAGTCCTTAAGTGGGCTATAAGGGATGTGATCACCAGTATACCATAAAAATTTTGATTTTTGAATACTTATATATATAATTATAAGTTTGAAAACCATTTTTACAACAAAAGCTTTTGTTTTAAATAGCCGTAAGACATGTTTAATGTCGAATCTAGCTCTGATACCAGCTGTCACAGAACCGACCAATTTATAAGAGCACAAGTACAAAAACAATCGCCGGAACGATCAAATTCTCGAACTTGAGCCCATATAAACCCGGTAGTCAACCAAAATCTCGAAGGATTTCAAACCAACTTGCATACAACCAAGATCACAGTAATCCAACATAACATATCGTACGTTACAACATTTCACAGATGTTCGCAAATAGATTACATCATCACAGAGTCATTGTTATTACAAAACGAGTCTTGTAAAACATGCGGAAGCAAATAGTTTAACTCACACACCGAGTTCAAATACACATACTGGTTCGCTGATCACAGACCGCAAAAGCATTTAGATAAGAGAAAGGAGATCATGCCCATGATCTAGTCCTCATCACCCGCGCGGGTGGAGACAATACTTGCAGAAACCCTGATATAGAAGGTCATCTACAACAAGAGGGAATAAACCCTGAGTACGGGAATGTACTCAGCTAGACTTACCCGTCGAAAACCAAACAAATGACACTAAGGATTATGCATAGCTTAAAGTAGTGGAGCTGGCTGACATTTTCTCTTTGCAGAAAAGCATAAGTAATAATGATCAACTCTTAACCTGAACTAGCAGTAACTTTTTAGCCATTAACCTGTCATCTATATTAGCACCTGTACTAAGCAATCATTTTATTAGGGTGCAAACATTAATAACCATATCAGGTATTCATTGTGGCAACCTTATCATCATCCATTTAACCATATCGTTAAATTAATTGAATCTACGTTGCCGCTGCTCAGTCAAGTTCTCACTATCCGGGAGAGACGGCGATTCGAATCGATTCCTATCCAGCTGGAGGGGTATTCCTAAACACAAACCCTGCTTCCCCCGTCAGAGTCGCAACAAGTCACCTTTGGTACAATTCAGGAGTCGCGGGTCCGAACAGATCGGCATTCTCAGAGAACCACTCTGCCAAGGTTGTTCGGGACTCTAACCCGCCTGGGACTTATGCCAATGGCTCTCCGCACATCGTTACTACCTCCAGAGTGCCGCCACTGCTCGCGTTCCCAGCCTGAATCGAGCTACTAGGCTTCGCGGTCGGAACGACTTATCCGGCTAGCTAAGTGTTAGGCTGTGTTCAACATAACATGAGGACGTACAGCGTATCGGTCCTTAAACGACTCAGACGGAGTCACTATGTTCAAACCTACACAAGACCCCGTCCGGTCTTAATTCATTATTTACATGGTTCTTTTCCATGATAGTAAATATAGCCAACCGTGATCCACCTCATCCTAAAGCTCGCAGGTGACAGGAAATCACCTGACTTCTACCGCACTAAGCATGGCTAAGCATTTAACCCGTCCTGGACTTAAATGGGATTCCAGTGCGATATCTGGACAAGGAAGGATATATAATGCAGCAATTGGTTCCAACCAATTCCTATACTTAATGCATCATCAACAATAAAAGATACTCAATGTATTTGTGAAAACATAGGAGGCTTAATATGCTCCGGGGCTTGCCTTTCAGGAACGAGGAAGGCTGGTGGTCAGGGCACTCGGGCAATTCCTCCGCGATGACTGCTTCGTCGGCTTCCTGCACTTCGGGTTTCTCCTCCTGGTTGGCTCCCTCGAACTCCAGCAACGTCACTCCCTCCGGCACACCTATTGCATGAATGCGCAAGATAAATATCATGGATGCACATGTACGAATGTCGGGGATGCTCGGGGAATGCACATGTTCGCTGTAGTTTGCATATTCCAACTTAAGCCCTATTCAAATCACTTTCACTTACCACGTTTATACAACCTAAGGTATAATTGCTCATCTTCCGTTAATGACCTAGCACCTGCACCTAAGCATATTCTTAAGTTAGGCTAACCCCTAAACAATCAACGAGAACCTTGCAACAACATACATTCAAGCATTTGTATTTTAGCAAAATAAATACTATGTAGCGGCGCAGTAAACTAGTCATAACTGAAGATTTATAAATCCAAATGATATGCAACAAGACAATCTGGAAAGCTTATAAAATTGTCTACAATACAATTTCAGACCTCAAAGCATGATTCAAACCTTTACCAGGTCGAATCCATCCATCAACAGAAGTCTATCCTCACAAGGCAGAGAATAAGCAAAATCTGCAACCTAACTTTAAACAGCTGTAGTTTCTAAACTACTGGGCCAATTGCCCTCAAATTTTGATAGGAGCTAGACACATACATTATATACAACTTTTGTATTCATCACAATCACAGAAAACCAAATTATCATGGGGAGCTTTCTAAAGTCCCCAGATCTGTCCAGAGGGACATAATGCAAACAAGTAATTAGCAACTTATGATGTACACATATAATTAGACAAAACCAACTTTACTATCTCATCACACATATCATAAGAACACCAGAAAGTAAAGTGTTCATCACCAAAACATTTCTTTTAATACCTTTCTTAATTTATTTAATTAATTAGTGGAAATAGTAAACATATATGAAAACTACCCCATTAATTCTACAAACATTACAGTAGACACTACATGCTCTAAGTAGACTACCATAAAAATTTCACACCATTTTAGTAAGTACAACAGCCTACACAAAAATGGTAAGACAGAATGGCTTAAAATGGCATAATTAGGAAACCTTAGTGAAAAGTGTCAAGCAACAGATTTCATATTTTTCCTAGCATCTTTCAGGTACCAAGATACTACCTACCAAGTTTCATGGCCATAGGATTCATAGATAATTTACAAAAATTCACACAAGTATCTACCAATGATAAAAGGAAAATCTATAACTCAAAAACTACACATGCAATGACCCTCAAATTTTAACCAGAGCTTCTACTATACAATACTAGCTTACCCACAAAATTTCATAATTTTTGGATCACAGAAACTCAAGATATGATTTAAACAAGTTTGCATGCATTCAAAAACACTTTTCAAGTTCCTATTTAATTCACCCAAAATTTCTACATAATATGCTCAAGATATATTTTTATTAAATACTAGACCTAACAGTGAGTCTAACAAAATTGGAAGTACTCAATTTGAATCTACCAAGTAGGAGTTACAAAATTTACAAAATAGCACTAAAAACTGGAATTTTTGAACTATCTTTTCTAACTCAGTCACTGACAAGCGGGGTCCGTCAGTCAGCCGGGCCCGCATGTAAGTGAAAGGAAAACAGAGCACAGCGGCTGCGACAGCGCGGGCATGGCGTGGCTCACCGGCGGCTACGTCTCCGGCGAAACCAGAGCCACCGTCGTGCTCACCACTACGAGCCGCACCCGTGGGTGCCTCGGGTTCGGTCTCTACCGGCCTCTACCTACAGCGACGACGTGCACGGCAGACGGCGACGAGGCTGCGGTGGAACTCCGGCGATGACGAGCCTACATTGCCCCACCCAAGCACGGTATGAGTTACACGGTTACATGGAGAAACTATCCGAGAAGAAAAATGGGAAAGGGGAAGCCTCAAGTGCTCCAGCCACGGTGAGCTCGATCTCCGGTGAGGTCGAGTCATGGCGGCGGCGGATTCGGCGAAAGAGCCATCAACTCCGTTCGATAGGCTCCACTAGAGGGTGGACGAGGTAAAGGAGATGGTGGGGAATCTGTGGACGAGATGGAGTGAGTCGCGACGCGGTGGCGAGCGCGCGAGAGCTCGACGGGGCTCTTGCCGGAAATGGCGCACGGCCACGGAGAAGAAGTACGGCCTCTACCTTGACTTTACGGCTCCACGGTGAGGTGGACGAGGCAGAGGAGTACACGGCGGAGCTGTGGGTGAGAACTTGCTGACGGTGGTGCCACGGCGAGCCTGCTCGAGCGTGGCGGAGCAAGCAGCCGGCAAAGGCGTCGGCGTTGTGCTGCTGTGGCTGCGACGGAGAAGGAAGGAGAGTGAATGGGAGGGCAGAGGGCGTGCGGGCATGCTCCACTTCAAGGCGGCCAGCGCGCGGTGCGGTCAGGGCGAGCCGAGCGCGTGGCGGACACGCGGCGGCGACGGCCTGACGCCGGTCGGTCACTGTAGCGAGTTTGAAATTTCATTTCAGTTTCGACAGTCCCGACTGATAGGCAAATTTCAACGATGATTATCTCCTAAACCGTGATGATCTAGCTCAAGAGGTAATTAACAAAGTTGAATGTCTACATGTGAACTATAATTCTTACAATTGGAGCTCGAGCTGATTTGGCTTTGTTTGCGAACTACAGAGCTCTAAACTAGGGTACATGAAACTGAAATTGCACTTAGGACTTAGAAATAATTTCAAGTGTTGAATCCACCTTCAAAGCTGACTTGTGGGACCTTTTTGGGCATGTTGTGCATATTTTCATGAGATGGCCATAAAATAACTTTTGTTCCTTACATAATTCTCTACAACTTTGCTTTAGGTTGTCCAGACATGCAAACATCCTAAGCTACACTTTTTAAACAGTCAAACACATGAGCTCTAGGGGTCCAAAATTGGTCAATCATGACTTGAAAACCTAATTAGTTAAAGTGACCAACATGAACAATGTTCCAAAAGACATTCTAGGTGTAACTAAGTTACTTAAGATGATTATTAACCACACCACACATTGGTCACACAAGAATCAAGCAAGGTATGTACTGAAACAATTAAAAACACATGAAATGTTACAATTGTTTCATAGTCATGTTTCACACGTTTCATGATCTTGTTGCATAGTATTAACTAATCTTGTTTCACTAAGTGAGTGGCACATGTTGCACTTAAGTGTTGCACACTTTACATTTCATAAAAGAACAACACACATGAAATATACAACACGTTGCAATGTTTCGAAATTATGTTGCATGTGCTATAAGTTCACGAATGGATGCATGATGCTCATGTTTATGAAATGCAGTGCAAATGTGGAAGCTAAACACCAGGGTGTTACAATACAAGTGCTCAATTTTTGTTCTATGTTGCGTACATCATACCCAACATTTTCAACATGGCAACAGATGAGCACGGATCATGGTAGCTGGGATGACGCCACCTTGAGGACCTTTTCTAGAACTAGTGGTAGAACAGAAAAACCTTTTGCACTAGAACCAGAAAGGCCTAACAACCCTCGACTAGCACAATGTGTATCCATCATTAGAAAACAGCAACGGGGTTGTCGTGTGACAAGAAATAGCTGTAGAACAAGTTCAACGAGATCAAGCGGGCATATTTTAATTGGCACGATCTTCAAACCCACACTGGCCTAGGCCGTGACCCGAATACAAGAGGCGTCACGGTTGACCCCTCATTTTTTGAGGGTGGCAACAGGGTGCTAACTTTCACCTTATCTCTTTCTAACCCCCCTGACTACCAAGTACTAGGGATGTTTCCATTCTACTCGTTCTAACCAATCGAACCATGCCACACGTGCAGGAAAATAGCAAATTTGGTGCGGAGCGGACCAAAATTCTCAAATGCCTCGACCTACTAATCACTCTTTGGGGATACACCCTCGCGAAAGGGGGACGTTGCTTTCTTCTGGTGGACATCATCGCGAGAGGACGCCCAGTAGTGCTAGCCAAGAAACTCCACACGACATGTCCTAGGATCCCATAGGCGTCTAGAGTGTTGGTCAGTCCTCTAAGAGAACCAATAGAGAATACTCTGTCAACAACCCTCCCAGTAAGAAGAGTGCTTCCATTGATGACTGCCTTAATGACCTGACCGACATCATTAAAGACCATACACAACAAAAGGCCATCAAGTAGGAAGAGGACATGGACAAAGTGGTCAAGATTACGAAAGAAGATGGTTTGCGAGAGTCTGATGTTGTGTATGCTCAAGCTTTAATTATTTGCACGAGCACACTACACCGTAGGAACTTCCTCACCACGGAAACAAAAGAGGGCTGCCTGACCTTTCTGCAAATCTTCTGGGAGGACAGGAGATCATGATCCAAGTAGATGTTATCCGAAGAATCGTTCCCACTGCGGCAGTCTATAAAGTTTTATTTTTCAAAACTTGCATGTTGAGTTGTGCTGTTTCGTGGACAATATTCGTTTAAGTTGCATCGTTTAATGTGGCCTGTGGCCTGAACTATGTGTCCTTGTTTTTTTTCCTAAATCCAAATAAACTGTGTGTTGGTGCAATTGTTGCAATGCTGGTTCCTTTGTTGATTCCTAGAGTGATGTTAAATGGTGTTCTAGCTTCATCTACTTGATTCCCTCAGTGTTGTTAATTGGTGTTCTATGTTTAGCAACAAGACAAAACCCTATTATTGTATTATTGATATGTTAGTGTACATTTATGTTACATGTTTGTTGGATCAGTTCCATATATTGTGAGCACTACTGATCTCTTGTTTCTGACCCATCTGGTGTTGCATATGAGCAGCACTAAGCACTCCAACAACAGCGACAACTCCAGCAAAGGACCGCCCGTTTTCAACTTGGCAACTGTTGCTGTCCTGCTTGCAAGGTATAAAGCAACAGTATCCAATGCGGCTCCAGTGGTGAACCCTGACCTCCCCTTCCCGAAGATGACCGGGCGATAGTGGATGGAACTCAATCTGCAAAACGAACAAAAGTGCATCGATAACTTGCGTATGTCTCATGATGCCTTCATGCAGTTGCATGACATTTTACTTCGGTATGGACTCAAGGGTACACGACAGACATGATCCCTAGAAACTTTAGGTATATATGTGTGGACTTGTGCTCACAACCATGCAGTTAGAAGGAGCAGGGATAGATTCGAACGGTGTTTAGATACAGTTAGTGGGAAGGTTACTCATGTCGCCGAGGTTATTAGTAGGTGGGCAGACAATATTCTTGTTCCAACTGATAACACTTATGCTGGAGTGCATGCTAAATTTTCAACATATGCACCATTCTTTGATGGGTGCATCGGGGCTTTGGATGGCACTCATATTAAGGTTAAGGTGAATAAGCAGGCCAAACTTGACTACATAAATAGGAAAGAAGAAGTAACAATTAATGTTTGTGCCATTGTCGACATGGATATACGCTTCACATTTGTCGGTGCCGAGTTGGCGGGGTCCGTGCATGACATGGCTGTCCTAAGAGACTGTTGGGAGGAACCAAACTTCCCGCATCCACCACACGGTTAGTGATTACTGGCATGCATTTGTAGGACCATCTTTGTACTTGCTTGTCCAGAAAACAAAAATTAATTGTGCAAATGGTTCATGTGTTGCAGGACGCTACTATCTGGTGGACGTTGGATACGCGCTGGAGTCTGGCTACATGGGTCCATTAAAAAATACAAGGTACCATCTGGACAGCTTTAGGGGCGTAGACATGGCGACATTATCTCGATAGGAGAAATTTAACTTAACTCATTCGAGCCTTTGCAATGTCATCGAACGGACATTTGGGGTTCTGAAAGGTCGTTGGCACATATTGCAAGGGGTACCTTACTGCCATAGGGAAAAACAAAAGATGATTATCATATCATGCTTTGCAATGAACACTTTTTTACGGATTCGTGAGATTAGAGTGGGTTCGCCTACTACCCGCTATCCGGCTGGGTTGAGCTCAATGCAAATAGCACTATGACAGCGATGAGGAAGTACATATGTGTGCCTCTCTGGGGAGATTGATTCAGCAAAGGTGATTTGAATTAGGAAGCAAAGTAGTTGAATTGAAGATAGCTGTATGCAGGTTTTGGCTGTGTTGTCCTTTTTGTAGGCGAGGCCGTGAGGTGGAGGAGAGGTCTAAGTGCATTGGAGGATGGCATGAAGACCGAAATATGGCTTGGTAAGTGACTTTTCCATGTGAACTGCCTTCATGCTCATTCTTATGTGCCTTGAAAAGGAGACAATTTTTGTACAGATGCCACTTAGGTCATTTGGTAATTGTAGAGGAATGGTAGCAATTACAAATAGTAGGATTGTATGTGTTGTAGGTACATGCAGACGAGCAAATTGTTGTATGTGGAGTAGACCAGTAGATTTGTATGCCTCTGTTTTTGTAGTTGTTTCACATGTATGGTGGAATTGCTACTAGATTTGTAAAGGCTCCACTAATCCCTAAGTACTAGTGTTATGGACGAAACAACTGTAATTTAAGATGCCTTGTAAGCATGAGGCGGTTGTAATGCACTGTTGTTATGGGTTCTTAGGAGTTGGAATGACCTGTTAGTAAGAACTGTTGTTTTGTATGAAATGGAAGCTTTGTAATGTTGGGATCAGCACGTGTCTGATTGGCGCCACGTTTGAACAGATGCTGGTCTGTTGGCGCCAATGAACTGTTGTACTGTAGTGTTGTTATGGGTTCTTAGGAATGCCAATGCACTTGTAATGACTGCTAATTGGTTGAAGAGATAGCTGTGGCATGTACTACGGCTGTAATGAACTGTTATTTGTATGGCCACTGTTGGATTGAAGTGGCAATGGCATGCCTTGTTATTTTGGCGCCAGAATTTGAATTGTTTTAGTTACAACACTTTCAAATTTGAATGGCATTCAATGCTCAGTCTGGGCCGGCTGCTTGCTCTGCTGAAGCTGGCTAATTGCCCCCTGTTGGCTGATCAGCAGTGCTACCAGCCCAGCCAGTAACAATACCAGCTGAACAGAGCACAAATCTGTCCAAATCCTCCATTCTCTTTAGCAAACAGGTTGATCAAACAACCCAGGATGCCATTAGAAATATTTTCCCTGTAAAATTTCTAGATTCCAACACTACCCATTTTGGTCACCCTCTTCTTTTCTCTATTACTCCTACTAGGACGGAATGCGCGCTTCGCCGCGCGCGGACTGCTGCACGCACCCATTCAAATTGTGTTCCGGTTGGTTGTACCTTAATTAATTACATAAACCAAAAAAGCATGCCATGTCAGATGATGTTTACATAGACGATCACTCAGCGCTGAGTCAGAGAATTTGTGAAATGTTTTGATTTATAGTTAATTTACATAGCCAGAGCATATTTGCAAGACATGCTCATATGAACAGAGCACAAATATGTAGTTAATTTACATAGCCAGTGTGTATTTTGAAGACATACAGAGCACAACTACGACCTGAAAGGAACCCAATTGGAACACTATAAAATTTTACAAAATCAACACCTTCATCTGACCGTTGAACCTTGACACCATCAAGACTGGATGTTGCAATTAGAGCCTTCATTATCTAAAGCTAAACACATCAGCTGCCATCAAGTATAAAAAACGAGGTAACCTTGTATTAGTTGGTAGATGGCAGGTACAAATGGAAGGCATGTTGCGATCGAACTTAATGGTCATTGAGTCCAATTGGGTAGAAAGTAAAATGTTGAAGCCGGCATACTCATGTTCCCTACGTACTTTGCTATAGGCATGTGCATGTTGCATGTGACCACCATGGCAACCTCTGTACTAATGACATTTTATGGTTGCAATTTTTAAAATAGACGTTTAGGATGGCCATGACAGCAACAATGCATTACCTGCTTGTATCAATTATTTCATCAGGCTTGGATTCCCTATTAGAACATCTGTGACTTGACATGTCCCTTTGAAGTTGATCGTCATCAATGTAGCTATTGGCATGCGTACAAATGATTAGTTAAAACATTGTATAAGTTATTTTTGTGTCACGTATAAGGCCAATGAAAAAACAGAGGAGATTTTCGTCAAAAAAAAAAAGCAGAGAAGATGCTTAGCTGTAGACGAAAGGAGAAGAATCAGCCATCACCACTGTAAGACTGTATATTACAGATGGGACATGATGAGATCATCTCCAACCTATGTAGCAGAAATAAAGTGGGAAAAAAGCATCAGTGACAAAATTAGAAGTTAAATATTATACACATGGTGAACCCTTTAGGCAACAGGAGAACAGATCTGAAAAACACATCTCAGAGACTCAGATACGTGCATTCCACAGAGCGTAACAAATGGTTGTTACTTGCCATATTGTCAGCTGTCTAACAGATTTTGTCAATCCCGCTATAGATCTCATAAACACACATGTAGTGAAAAATAAGTGTTTGATCAAAAAAAGAGAGTGAAAAAATCAGTGTTAGGCATGTCAGTATTTTGAACCATATTAAGTAGTCCTTTGAAGGAATTGCTAATACAGTAATTCATTTTGAACCATGAAGCTGCACAAGCAGATTAGAATGAAGACAACTGCACGGATAGGAGTTGATTAACATCACAACTAAGGAGAGAGGGAGAGAGGAAGAAGCATACCAAATTTCTTGATGATCTGGGACTAATGAGGAACACTGGCTGTGGGATCCAGAGTAGCGCATGTCAGGCAGGAGCGTTTGCAACTTTGCATCACAGCAGAGGCAAGCATCTCAACGCCATTAACCACATGCTCCGGCGGTGGAGCCGACGTGACGTGATTGGATCTATGGGTTCGGTTGCCGTTGGCCCTCAGCACCTGCCACCAAAACTCACATCTTCTCGGTGTTGATGGCATCCATCTCGAGCAGGTCATGTACGACGGCGGCCACAGCGGGCGGGAGCGGCAAGGAGGTGCTTGACGGACGCCACCCCTCATAGTACACCGCACCTCCATCCCCGTGCCGAGCGATGGCCCCGACCACGAAGACGACGACGTCCATGTGCGGCGTGAGAATGAGGATTGGGAGGGCGACGCCGGGTCTAAATCGATCGATAGGATCCAGCACATGTAGATGGTGGCGGAGATGGTCGAGGGCGGCGACTGTCGACGTGAAGTCGTGAACCGAGCTGGCGGAGACGACGGCGTTGCATCTGCTGGGGCGCAGCGCAAGAGCGTGAGGGGCACAAGGGTCAGAGGAAGATTGGGTGAACGGCGGAGGAAGCGGAGGTGAGGTGAGGATTGCGACCTGGGACGTACAGACGCGTGGAGGGTTCTGGTGGACTTGATTTTTTGGACGCACACGGAGACTCCTTTTCCACCGCGTGAAGACCCGAGGCCCGGTTTAGTCGGCCAAATTTTTTGAAAATGTTACGGTAGTATTTTCGCTGTTATTTGATAATTAGTGTTCAATTATAGTCTAATTAGGCTTAAAAGATTTGTCTCGTAAATTTCATCTAAACTATATAATTAGTTTTATTTTTTATTTATATTTAATGCTTCATGCATGCGTCCAAAGATTCAATGTGATGAAGAATATTGAAAAATTTTACAAAATTTTAGGAACTAAACGGCACCAAGTTTACAGCGGACGTCAGCACACGCGGCAGGCAAGTGTTGGTCTACAGTGTGTAGGGGTGCTGAAAATTAGCGGAATCCATACGCTGCTACAGTGTGCAGGCGCTAGGAATCAGCGGACTCCATACGCTATAAGGATGTGCATATCCCCTGCAAAAAAAAAAAAAAAACAAAGTACGGATATTTTTTTGATACGATAATTGTTTTGGGTCTGCCTCTGCCTCCTTCATGCGGTACCGCGACGATTGTTCGAAGGCGCCGGCAGGTGGGACCAAAACATTCGTGTCGTCGCGGTAATCTCTTCCTTCCATAAAAAATCCGTTGATTTTTCTCCCTTCCATAAAACTGCTCTCACCTCTTGATCCCTGCCCCTCAACGTTGCTTGCCCGTCCTGTCCTCCGGCACCGCCAAGTCCAGACGAACCCCCACGGAAGCCAGCCGAACCCGGAGGACGACCACGCCCAGGTCTCCGCCACCGCCGTCGCCGCCAGCTACCACGACCTCAGGTGACAGGCTACAGCGCGTGCCCCGCTGCGTCGCGGCTGCCCGCATCACGCCGCCGCTACCCCACACTCAGGTCTCCGCCGTCGTCGTCGACGCCAACCAAGCTACGCATCGCTAGTGTTTCCCTGAATCTCACGCGCTTCTTCGTCTTGCACGCTTGTCACATGGAAAGTGGCAGAATGGTGGGTGAATGAAGCGCAGCGCCGCCACCCTCCATCGACGGCAGTGCCCCGATCCGGCATGGTGGCACCCCGATCTGGCAAAGCCGATGCAAATCCAGAGGGGGCAGGGGAAATATGATCTTCATGCGGAGGTATTTGCGGCCTCTCTGTTGGCAACGACGTCAATGCGACTGGGTGTTGTCACCGTTGACCTCGTTGTCAGAGTCGCAGACATGATGCACAGCATGTACGACGGCATCGTGGTGCCTTCGGCATCGTCCTCGGTGTCGCGGACACCTCCATCCTTGTGCCACCTCAGCCGACGACAACGTGCAGCCGACCTCCAAACATCAACATCAGGTTCACCCTTCCCATGTTACCTTCCATTGTGATGGCTTCATTGTCGGGAGTAATGTCGTTCCCTGGTGGTATTTCCTCCATTGACAGGAAGCACGACTTCACTGACATCGACCTCCATTGGTCGCTTTGCACTAACTGCACCGTTGTCTCCTCTTCAATGGATGCATCGTCAAGGTGTGTTCAATATTCTTTCAAGTGTTTGTATGAATTAACATGATAGAATAAAGAATTAGCATGGCTGAATATTCAGTCACCAGACGTTTGTATGAATTAGTATGACTGAATATTCAGGTGTGTTCGGTTTCTTTCATGTGTGTGCAATGTAGTAGAGGTGCATCTTTTTGTTTCCATCAAATTAGTCTAAGCTGGTCTCTTGAATGATTTTTCTGTAAATATTCTAAAAGTTCACCTATTTTTTCATTTTGAATGGGCTAAAAATTCAGACAGCACTAGATTGCCTGACTACTTATTTACAAATTCATAGAGCACAAAAACTTGATCTACGGAATGAAACATGATTAGGGAATTAAGTTCACAGTTGAAAAAAAAAACTGATCACCGACGCACACTGCAAGCTGATATAATCAGGCTACCTGCCATTCATACTTATATTAAATTGGCTTGCCATTTTCGAAGTAGGAGCATTGTGAACTGGCTTTCCATGCCGACATTGCTATGGCTTTCGCTAGCCATTTACACCTTGCTGGCAGAGGCCAAAAGCGAAAGAAAGTCAATCCAACTTTTGAATGTTAATTTTATTTATGTTTGATCCCCTTTGTACCAAAGAAATAACAAAATAACATATTGAGATCTCAACATCATTACCAAGCTCTGTTATTTCTACCTATGAGCATACTGCTGTTGTGATCATATCTGAGTACGCTACTGCTGTCAGCATGCTATTTTTTTTGTTCATCTCTGAGATCATGTCATGTTTAATTTTTGTTATCCTCCATAGGATGTTGCTTCTGTGATCATGTCTCAGAGAATAAGATATTTTTGTGATCTACCTGACTCCTTGTGAATTTTTACCTATTATGGAGTAAATCTTGTGGTTATGTCGTTGGTTGCTCCACATGCTTTCTAAATTCTGATTCATTGTTTGTACTTTGTAGGATAGAACCTAAGAGGCTAAATTTTGTTGATATTTGTTGAACAGAACACTCTATTTGATCATGATCTGTGCATATGATTTGCATTGTTTTCTTTTGAGGACAATAGTATGACCATTATATTGTGTGTGCCAGCGGAGTCAGCATGACACCGCTGCGTATGAACTGGAACGTTGGTGCTGCTTAGGAGAATCTTTAGGACGCTCTTCATCGTCGAGAAGTCTGTCTCCACGGCCATCATGACAGCGTGCTTGCAGCCTGGATAGTGCCCCTCAAGCAATTGCCTCCAAGGATGGTGTGGCCTCTGCAACTGAACTATAACACCCTCGGTGTTACACTGTAAATCTTTTGCTAAAACACTACATGGGCATCATGTTTATGTGATAGTGTATGAATTATAGTGTGTAAATCAATTTTTGTGACTTGAAACGTTCATCGGAAACGCGAAACGAATGTTATATTTCATGTCGCGTTATATCACTTAGGGTTCTAAATGAATTTTTATTGAACGAGAATGCTATAGAATGCATATATGAAACTTTAATAAAGATTATAGTTTAAGCTTCGTAGGTGACGATGAAATACTTGGGGTCACGAAAGGAATTCCCTAGCTACCATGGTTGGTAACTTAGAAATCGAATTCGACGTGAAACCGAGCAAGACTTGATCGAATTTCCTAAGTTGGAAAACGCTTTGACAAAGCTTAGTTCGACAATTTTTGTAGAAGATTTGGGTAAAGTAATGGTATGGTATTAGGGCTTGTTTCAGTAGTTTAACATACCCTCTTGAGTATAGAAAAATTAGTTTGGCATTTGAATCATCGAGTTTGATTTTTGGAACGCTTTAAAAGTCGTGCACATGATGTTCTAGCCAGTCTCATCGCGCGGACGCGGTCACCACTGCCCTGTGCCATTGTCGGCGCGCCGGCCATGCACGTGCGTGTCTGGCCGCGCTCGACGGGCCATGGTGTTTGGCTGCCTAGGGCGTGCGGCTGCTCCTTCCCACTGCCACGGCGTGCACTCCTATCAACGTCACTACTGGTGCCCTTAGACCGCCCAAGTCGCGTCTTTGCCGGCCCTGCTCCATCGGCTGTCGTCGCGTCCGCTTGGCCGCTTTGCCTCCACCACTATCATCGCGGGCCTAGTGCCCTGGTCGGTCCACTGCTGTCGTCGCTGGCACGCACGCGTGCCTCTGCATCGTGTTGTCACCTCACGTGCGCTCGCATCACTTGCATCGCGTCGTCGCTGCCGCTACTGTGCACGCCCGCTCTGCCGTCGCATGGCCTGGCCACCGTCGTCTTGCGAGTCAAGGCACTGCGGTCGCACGTTGTCGTGCCAGTCTCGTATGCGCATGTGGAGCCATCACCCGTCGCGCTGTCGTCCTCTCCCATTTAGTGACTGCACCACGCCATGCTCCTATCACGTCGTCTTGAATGGCGTCGCGTCGGCCAGCCGAGCCACGCCAAGGCCAACCTGCAGAGCTAGCCCCATCCTTGTAATTGCGCACGTCTGGAGGTTGATTTGGAGTCTAGCTTCGCGCCAAGCTTGCCATTGCTGCTGCCGTATGGTGTCTGTCTTCAATTTGAGTTTTTTCGCGCCGTCGATCCCCTTAAGTCCAAACAGCGTCGTCCACCCAATTGGCCTCGCTCCGTCCACCTCCGTGCAATTAACCATGCACCCAACTAGCTCTGGTAGTTAGCTCATGATCGGAGTCGACTCGACGAGCTTTCATCCTCTAGTAAGGTACTACGAGGCATTTTCCTCGCGGTGGTCCGCCATGGCCATCGAGGCGGGTGCTTGGCCAGGGCATCGCTCTATGCTCCGTTGTTTCAATTGAGCAGTGCTTTTGCGTCTCCTTGACTTGGTTGCCTCACCCATGTAGCAGTTTCACCGATGGAGCAGCAGGTCACCGGGGATGCCGTTGCTGCACTTGCCGTGAACCGGAGCACTCCCACGCACGTGGTCAACCACCTTGCCGAGCCTCACGACCGTGTCCAATCTATCCTAGACGTCTCTGGTGAGGCCCTCTTGCTCCTAGGGTAGGTGGTTGAACCGGTTGGGGTCTAGGTCACCCGAGACACGTTCGCTGCCGCCGATGAACTAGGTTGGATGTCGTTCCTGTGGCCAACACATTTGGGTGTAGTAGCAGTTAAAGTAGGGCTTCTAACTTGTTGCTCGTGGTCTATAGATGGATAAGAGGGTAGCGGTAGAGGCATTGGGCTAGGTGATTTCGTTGGTGCCGGTGTTGCCGTAGCTAGATCCCGCCGTGGCGCATGGCCACGCTTGCGGGCTGCACCATTTGTGGCGTGTGATACCTCGATCGGTTGCGCTTTGCACATAAAGTGTCATGGTGGTGCTGATTGATGCCGGGGAGGTTCGTGCTCGCCGGCATTTGGCCAAAGATGCCGCGGCCTTTAAGGGCAGGGTGCTAGATGCAAGTCTGAGACTCAGTTAAATAGTGTTTGAGTTAGCTTCATGAATAGGAAAGAGAACAGGGGCTATTTAGCAAAAGAGCCAGCTCGCGTGTGGGCTACGCCGTGGGCCGCGTCCGCGCGCCGCACGCATGGGGCATGCCGGTGGCTCGCGTTTGCGCGCGCTGCGTGAGCATGGGCCGAGCCGCGAGTAGTGGGCCGCGCGATGAATTTTTGTTTCCTTTTTCCACTCAATTAACAAATGTTTATTTAATTTAGTTTTGAGCTGATCTTGGTAAAATTATAGTAAATTCTATAGGTGTCCAAAAATAGTGAAACAAAATTTGTTAGGTTCACAAAAATGATATCTATCTATTGGTGTAGTTAGTTTATAGTTAGCTATGATAATGATAGATTCATCAATTCAATTTAGAAAGCTTACTATTAGTTAGCTTAATATTTGTAGGAATTTTTGTGGCAAATCAATGATAGCTTTAGCCATGGAATTTTTATAGTAGGCTCATTAGATTATTATGTGCTCATTATAATTTTTATAGCCCTAGAGTAGGTTGATAAATTGAATAGCTAGCACTCCCTGTTTTATCATATATAGAGTAAATCGATATTAAGAATAGGGATTCCTATAGTTGCTAAGTTAATACATGAAATGTTGCATACCAGTTTTGTGGGAATGATAGGTAACATAGCGTCTTAATCGGTAGAGCTAGTTCAGTAGCTTGATAGATGTATTTTTATTTTAAGAGTTGTTGTTGTCATATTATTAAGTGTTACATCATTATTTCATGCATGTAGATCATGAGTTGGTAGAGTTCATGCCTATGGACAAACAGGACTACGAGGAGATTATTGAGGAGTACGAGGAGGAGGTCCTCATACAGGAGGGAGCCCTGGAGCGGTTCGCTGCTGACTTTATTCACACATCGCCTGCCCAAGGCAAGCCCCGGTGCATAACCCTTATTTTGAAAGATCACTAAATATATATGATGTGCATTTACGTACAGGCATTTTATGGAAACTACATGCATAGATATATCTACCTATGAGTCCTACTAGTATAGGTTGAGTAGCTGCTATGCTTAGGATTTTAGTAGCATGAGTAACCTATCGTTACTCACAATAGGTGATAATTATGATCACTCATGATAAAATGGTGGAAAGGAAAATGGTGACCGGGCAGGGATATGGTTTAGGTACTAGTGGGTGTAAGAGGTTGTGTCCTATGGCCAATAGGGCATAGCTTGGTTATATTTTTTCCCTATCTGTGTCGGTTCAGGACCGGCCGTTGGATTGGACGCTAGGCAAGTCACAAACTTATTATCCCGAGCACATACTTGGTATGGGCGCAGGGAAGACTTGTTGCTCTCTTGTTGTGGGTTTTGGCTCTTTCTAGATTAACTGATTGGAGGCGGGGATGGTGGAGGCCCTTGCACCGCACAGATTGGGTACAAGCGGGGCATGTGTTTTCAGGGTACCCAGCTGGGGATATTGATTCATGAATCACCGGGCAATCCGATATGGCTTGTCTAAACTCTAGCACTGTAGTAAGAACTAAAAGATTAAAGATGAAGAAATAGAACTATTGCTCAACTATTGCTTAAAGATAGCACAAGTGCTTACATAGAATGGCTAGATAATAAATTAATCATGACTGCTAATATTAACTTACATAAGGATTCACTATTAGTATTGCTTTCTGCAAAAAGAAAACCAACAAAACATAAAGCTTATCATATCCCATGGAGTTGGGAAATTATTCCCACTAGTCGGATAAGTCTTGCGAGTATATTGTGTACTTAGGGTTTATTCACCCCTATCGCAGGTACTACTTGAGGAGTAGCCGTTGTATGAAGGATTCTTTTGGTGGGCACAGACAGATCCTTGCTTCTTATCGATAGATGTTTTTGAGTTTTATTTTTATTCCGCTGTTTAATATTCCTTTCGGTGTTTCGAGTAAACACCAAGTAAATTTATATTATTGCGCGATTGGCCCAAATGGTATGCTAAAAGACACAAGGTTTAAGGCAGAATGTTCCTACATCCACTTTGTGGCTGCTGCTCATGTTATTAGCACTGAAAGGTTCGTAGTTGGGGTTACAAATGGACGAGAGAAGGACAGGTCCCAAGTCTCTGATGGAAAGGTTGAAAGGATGCTGAGAGCTTGGTTGCTACTCGGCTATGTGTGATGAGATGCCTAGTGTGTTCTATTGATCCATCCCCTTAGTGGGGTGCCCTGCTTTCCCTTTTATAGACCAAGGGAAAGCAAGGATTATAGATGGGAGAAAGGAGAAAAACCAGATGCCAAAAAAGTCCTTCGAAGGTGCCGGGTCTTCCTTTTCCTCTGAGCCAGCCTAGCTAACACAGCAGATGGTGCCAGGGATGGCTCCATGCTGAGCATTTGTCTGTTGATGATGCCACACTCTGGTATGATCAGCAAGTGGTCACGTCCCATCCCGCCATGGTTGGCGGTGCGACGGACCAGGGTGTCGATCCGTAACCCTATGGGGAACGGACGACGCAGTGACTACACGTCCATCACTATAGTGGACGCGAGTCTCCTCTTGGACCATAGTGGTTGTCATATGGTACCATCAGGATCTATGCCCTAGGGCCTAATGGCGGCACCCACAACACTGTAAAATAAATGTCGACGCCTACAACACTGTTCGGGCTCTGATATGCCTAGAAGGGCCTTACAGCGGCCGTCTTGTCATATCTTGTCAGTACTTTCCTATAGGCATGCACGGTATGGTGCAGGGTAGGGTCCTCGGTATTACGGTTGACTTGAGTGTCCTGCCTTATCTGCGCACGTAGTTATGAAGGAGCCCTGTGCTGACGTTGGGCGAGATGGAGCCTGCCCTCAGACATCGGGTGAGGCAGAGTTTACCCCAGACGTCGGGCGAGGCAGAGCTAGCCCCTGGGGGTCGGGCGAGATGGAGCCTGCCCACGGACGTTAGGTGAGGCGGAGCCAGCCCTTGGGGGTCAGGCGAGGTAGGGTCTGCCCTCGGACATCGAGCGAGGCGAAGTCTGCCCTCAGACATCGAGCGAAGCGGAGCTCGCCCCCGGACGTTGGGCAAGGCGGAGTCTGCCCCTAGATGTCGAGCGAGGTGGAGCCAGCCCTCGGACACCGGGCGAGGCCGAGACAGCTCCCAGATGTTAGGCGAGGCAGAGTCTGCCCCTAGACATCGGGTGCGGAGGAGCTAGCCCTGGACGTCGGGTGAGGTAGAGTCTACCCTCAAACATCGGGCATGGCAGAGCTAGCCCCTAGACATCGGGTGAGGCAGAGCTAGCCCTTCGATGTCGGGCGAGGCGGAGCCAGCCCCTGGACGTCGGGTGAGGCGGAGCCAGCCCCCAGACGTCGGACGAGGCGGAGCCAACCCCCGGACGTCGGGTGAGGTGGAGCCAGCCCCTAGATGTCGGGTGAGGCGGTGTCTGCCCTCAGACATCGAGCTAGGCGGAGCTAGCCCCTAGACGTCGGGTGAGGCAGAGCCGGCCCCCAGATGTTGGGCAAGGCAGAGTCTGCTCTCAGACGTCAGGCGAGTTGGAGCTAGCCCTCGAACGTCAGGCAAGGTAGAGCCAACCTTCGGACGTCGGGCGAGGCGGAGTCAGCTTGTGGTGGGGCCCATGGTCCTGGTGGATGGACAAGGGGTGACCTGGTAAGCGATGTAGTCATGCTCTTGATTGTGTGGATGAGTCAGTGTTCAACGGTTGTTAGCTCCTCCTCTTTGGGTACCCTAATATTGGTCCCCAACAGTATCCCCCGAGCCCTCGGGTGATTCGAGCAGAATCGCTTGGGGGATTTTTGACTTGCCAGCGTGTGCATGCGAGTGCACTCGGTGGGTGTAGCCCCTGAGCCTGTGGAGGAGTAGGATACTCCTTTGGAGGGTTTTTTCTGAAAGAGAGGATTCTAAGAGCCCTGGACCTCCATTGTCGCCCATGACGTGCCCTGAAGATGCAATTTCTTTTTTGGCAAAGTTGGACCCTCTGTAGGTATGGTCATGAGATTTGGTGGTTATTTAGCCAGATAGCTTAATTGGGATCCTGACATCCCATTCGTAGGGATCCGATTAGAGTCAGCTCGGCTAAGACTCGATCGTGGACCAAGACCCTCGTGGAGCTTGTGCGCCTGAGTTTGGCCAATCATGGGCCCATCCTTCTGTCATAAGGGTGCCTTGGGATGGCTAGAGGAACGCTTTTTTACCTGTATCCTTTTGCTGGTAAAGAGTCCTAGTCTGCCCGAGGAGCCAAAACATCCGGCGTGATTTTGGAGAGAAATGATAGGGATTAGGGACGCATATTCTGTGTGGTGACATGGTGGCAAATCGTGGTAGGCACGGAGATCTAGGTGGACGTTTGCCTTCCTTGCATCTATCACCCCTATAAAACCAAAGGGTTCGCCCCTAGGGTTTCGCACATTGCCTCCTTGCCTTCGCATCTACAACCTTCGCCGCCAATCACCTAAGCCTCCTGCATCTGCATCTCAGCCACCGTCAAGTTCGCATCCACCCACCCCAATCATTCAATGGAGCCATGGTGCAAATATGATATCACCCTTCAGCGCCTAGAGGGCCTTGTTCGCCGTGGCCTTCTTTGCGCATAGACTGTCGTTGAGGAGTGGCGGCTGCTCGGCGATGAGGACATGCCATCATTGCCTGGCAGGTATATCGTATCCTTCGCTCACTTCCATGAGCGGGGATTCACTGCACCCACCCATAAGTTTCTTCGGGGCTTGCTGCACTACTACAAGGTGGAGCTGCAGCATCTTAATCCTAATGGAATCCAACACATTGCGACATTCGTCGCCCTATGTGAGGGGTTTCTGGGGATTAGTCCCCACTTCGACCTGTGGTGGTACTTCTTTGCCGTCACCCTCCTAAAGAAGCGGGAGAAGAAGCAGGAGTTGAATGTGCAGATGGGATGCACCAGCATTCAACTATGTAACAACTAGGTCAGCGAGTACCCATCGATGCCTCTGTCGACCTCCAACAAGGGGTGGCATTCGCATTGGTTCTATGTCAAGAATAATGCAGCCGTCCCCTTGCCAAAGTTCACCGGGCGCCTCATCAAAGAGGTCCCTCTGGGTCGATCTTAGAACCACGATAGCCCAAAGGCTTGAGGCCGAGAGCATCTCTGCCAGACTAGTCATGGAGCTTGCCAAGGCACGGGGGATCCTTGAGGTGGAGAGCAATGAGCATGATCTCCTGCATGCTGCCGTCAGGGTGGTCTTTGATGACCTAGAGGTGGCGCGGCCGGAGGGAACTAGCTCGCTTGCGGCCTCTGCTGCCGTAGAAATCACGGCATGGGTGCGCTAGCTTGAGAGGGAAGCTCTTCGCTCTGGGATTACCCAAGCCTTCGCCATCACCCACTCTGACTATGCTGACAGTATCGACTTGGAGACAATGAGCCTTGGCTTCGCGCCTGGTAGCGAAGCCTCTGAGTTGGATGAAATAGAGAAGGCGATGGCTCCTGTCGCGCGGAACCTGGTGAACAAGGTTGAATATATAGTTCTCCCCTAGAGGGGGTAGTTAGTTAGATAGGCTGGATATGCGTTTTTGTAACCCGTGAACAAGTGTCAATCCTTATCTATCATGAAAACAATTTTGTAACTATTTTATTTGATTTGTTTGATTGAACTTGTTTTTCTTCCCTTTTTATGTGCGAAAGAAATTCTCACGCATTCTGACCCCTCCATTTGTTAAGACCGTAGGGCTCGAGGTGAAGAGGAAAAAACTTCGAATCACGCTGGTGAGCAATGATACCATAGCCGTCGAGGCATAGATTTTTTGCGGTTCAATAGGCACACATAGTTTATTCATTTCCGCTAACTTTGCCACTAGGCTTAACGTGAGGAAGAGATCTTATGCGGCGACTATTTTAGAAAAGGTATACTTATACCTTTATCAACGCCCGAGTGAGATCCGCCCCTTTGCCACTGTTGGGGTCGAATGTCACTAAAAATCGAGGGGAGGATAGCGAAACTTAGGAGAATGCATCTCTTGTATTCGCACGTACCCTCGCCCTAGTATGTTAGCTATTATTCTGCGACCGTGCGTTAGGTCTCCTTGTAAGTCCAATCTTCCTCGAGCCCCCACACATGGCGGGGATTCGCTCAAGGGTTGGCTCATTTTTGTGACTGTCGCCCCATCCACGATTTTCGCAATCGGAGGGGATGAGTTAACGCCACCTACCTCGATGGCTCAAGTGATGTCCTCGGTGAGCTCGCTAGCGGGCATGTTCGAACAGGATCCAGTTCTGTCACTTGTGGCGGGATCGGCAAAGCCCTTAGGGTGCATTCTGTTGCTCCTTAACCCGCCGTCCAACAGATTCCCCCTCAATGGGGATTCTATGGGCTCAGCTAGAGGCTAGGATCAAACAAGAAGGTTGAGACGACCTTGTCCACTTCTAAGCAGGACGGGCATAGGCCACTAAGGCTCATCTGCATTTTCCCCCCTGGCTCTTTGTTTGACATGAGGTGGCCTTGGGCCTTCCACGATTCGCCCTTTGAACCATGACCTTTCGATCTAGGATCAGGTGGCTCGAGCCCTCAAGCCCCATGGGGTTAGGTAGGGGTCGGCCATGAGTCCTGCGTCACCCCCATCCTTGGTTTCCGCAACTAGAGGCCCATCCTCAGTTTCCATAACCGGAGGGCCTGAGCTAATGACACTTGCCACGACAGCTCGAGTGTCGTGCTCAGTGAGCTTGCTAACAGGCATGTTTGAGTGGAATCCGGGTCTATCATCCACTAATGGGGTCGGTAGAGCCCTCATGTGGCATTCCACTACTTCTTAACCTGCCCCTTGGTAGATGCCTGAGCCGTTCGATAGGCTCAGGTGGCCCATTGGCCTCTCCTCGATGGAGATTCTGTGGTTTTGGCTCGAGGTTAGAATCGAACGAGAAGGGTCGAGATGTCCCTATCTGCTTCTAAGCGGGGTCGGGCAAGGCCACTAGGGCTCATCTCGGTTTTTCTCCCCTAGCTCTGTTTGACATGAGGCGGCCTTGAGCCCTTCACGAGCTGGCCTTCGAACCTCAGTCGATCACCGTTCACATCGAATGGGATGACTTCTACTTCGTGACGCGACTCGAAGCATTGTGAGGTAGCAACTACGTGTGTAATGCTCAGATGTACGAGATGATTGAATAGACGAATGTATAAATGATCATAGTTTAAGAAAAAATAGGGGTCGATAATGTTACCTCGATGGCACGAGTGACGGGTTCTAGGAGCTCTTTACCAGATATGTCCATGCAGGGTTTGGGTTCGATGTCTGGCATACAGTGCATGAGACTCCCATTCATCAGTATCTGTCATTTGGTAGCGGCCCAAGCCGTTCAATCGATTTGGGTGACCTGATAACCTCTCCCTGATGGAGATTCTATAGGTAGGCCCCTCCAAATCCTTCTCATGAAGGTGGAGACTAAGGTTTGGAGTGCAGAGACAAGAGCTCTGATCGTGCTGGTGGACCAAAACGTCATAGCCACCGGTCGTAGGGTCCTAGCGGTCAAACCAGGCCTACTCAAAGTTTGTGCCCGCACACTGTGCCTTCGGTTTTTTAAACCTAAGGAGGGGCTAGGCAAAGAGAATGTCTAGCGAATAGACACCCTTGCCAGCCCCCGAGCAATTCCTGACCCTCAGCCGTCACTGGGGTCAGAAGCTCGGTAATGAAATTAATACGTAAAGTAAGCAAGTGAGAATGCTTATCTTTCGGCCACGGTCTTGAGCCATCCGATCAACCTAGGAACCGGTTTTACCTTGATGGTAAGTGTGGTGGGTTCGGCAGTGGCCAAGCTGTCCGGTCAACTTGTGTTTCCTGTTGAGACAAGATTTTCCTATGGGAGTAGAGGACGAGAGTATCTCGCACAAGAATTTAGTTGGGAAAATAAGCCAAGCGATGAACTTATGCAAAAATGGACAAGTTCTCAAATTTCGTTACATCAAATAGCTTTTCAGCTCTTCCCTCCCTTCTTTCTATAGAGAGGTTTAGCGTGTTCCGACCCTTTCTGTTGTTAAGGCCATAAAAGCTTGGAGTGCGGGCGAGCCAGTTCTGATCACGCTGGTGATCAAATGTGCCATAGCCACTGGGGCGTAGGTTTCTCACAGTCCAACCAGTTATACTCAGAGCTTGTTCCCAAAAACCTAGCTCCTAGGCATCAACATGAGAAAGAGAGGCTGACATAGAGAATGTTTGCAAGGTAAATACACTCATACCAGCCCCTGGGTGAGACCCGACCCCTCGCCATTGCAGGGGTCGGATGTCACAAAGGATAGGGGATTTGATAACGAAACAGATCAGAGAAAGTATGCGTTTATTTAGGGGTAAAAGCGACATAGCTGCTCAATGTTCCAGGCATTAGTGAAGACCTCACCGTCGATGGTTTTTAGCTTATAAGTGCCTGGTTGGAGTACCTCCACGACAACATATGGTCCTTCCCATGGTGGGGAGAGCTTGTGGCGGTCCTTGTTGCTCTGTACAAGGTGGAGGACTAGGTCCCTCACGTTGAAGGCTTGGCCTCGCACCCATCGGCTATGGTACCATCACAACGCCTATTGGTACTTGGCCGAACAGAAGAGGGCAATGTTGTGTGCTTCGTCTAGCTAGTCGATGGCATCCTCATGGGATGCCTTGGCTCCTTGTTCATCGTATGCCCTGATCCTTGGTGCTCCATAGTCGAGGTCAATTGGGAGGATAGCCTCGGAACCATAGACCAAGAAGAAGGGTGTGTAGCCGGTGGCTCGACTGGGGGTTGTCCTTAGGCTCTAGAGTACTGAAGGAAGTTCAGCGACCCAGCGTGCGCCAAATTTGTCCAACCGGTTGAAGATCCTAGGTTCGAGGCCTTGTAGTTCCATGTCGTTCGTGCGTTCCACCTACCCATTCGTTTGGGGTGTCCTACAGAAGCCCAGTCGATGTGGATGTGATGTTCATCGCAAAATCGGGGGAACTTCTTCCCAGTGAACTATGTGCTATTGTCCATGATGATGGAGTTCGGGACTCCGAAGCGATGGACGATGTCGAGGAAGAACAGCACAGCCTGCTCGGATTTGATCACGGAGATCGGCCGAGCTTCTATCCATTTTGTAAACTTGTCAATGGTGACAAGCAAGTGAGTATAGCCTCCAGGCGCCTTTTTGAGTGGTCCAACTAGATCGAGTCCCTAGACCATGAATGGCCAGGTGATGGGGATCATCTAGAGTGCTTGGGCCAGAAGGTGAGTTTGCCAAGCATAGTACTAGCACCCTTTGTAGGTGCGTACGATTTGCTCGGCATCGGCTTCCATGGTAGGCCAGTAGAAGCCCTGTTGGAATGCGTTTCCGACTAGGGTTCTGGGCATGGCATGGTAACCATAGACCCCACCATGGATATCGCTCAGCAAATGCTTCCCCTGTTTGAAGGGGATGTAGCACTGCAGGATCTCGGTGTGGCCTCGTTTGTAGAGTTCGCCCTCCACAAGAACAAAGGACTTGGCATGACGTGAGAGACGTCAGACCTCCGTCCTATCTATTGATAGTGTGTCACAGAGGAGGTAGTCGAGGTAGAGTGTTCTCCAGTCGACCAGAGGGTCGGGCTCTATCGCTGGATCCTCTTCGAGCTCCATGACTTCAGAGCCGGATGTAGCTGATGGTTGTTCGGACCCTAGGTTGGGATTGGACGGACCTTTGCTGCCCTGTTTTTGACTCCTTGTAGCGAACTGAGGGCTTGTACTGGTCACTAGCGAAGACGCCTGTTGGCATCGGCTCTTGGCCGGATGTAGATTTCGCAAGTGCGTCAGCTGCCTTGTTGAGACGCCTCTGGATGTGATTGAGTTCAAGGCCATCAAACTTGCCCTCCAACCGGTAGACTTCTTGGCAGTACGTGGCCATCTTAGCATCATGGTAGTTTGACTCCTTCATGACCTGGTCGACGACCAGCTAGGAATCTCCTCGAACATCGATTCATCAAACGCCCAGCTTGATGGCAATGCATAGGCCATTAACAAGCTCCTCATATTCAGCCATATTATTGGAGGAGGGGAAATGGAGATGGACCATGTACCTCATGCGTACCCTGAGGGGTGACATGAAGACCAGACCCACATCGGTGCCCTTCTTCATTAATGATCCGTCGAAGTACATCATCCAGTACTCTTGATCGACGACTACTGGTGGCATTTGGACCTCGTTCCATTCCACGATGAAATTAGCCAACATTTGGGACTTGATGGCTATCCGGGAGGCATACGTAATGCCCTGCCCCATTAGTTCAATCGCCCATTTCACAATTCTTCCCATGGCATCTTAGTTTTGGGTGACCTTGCCGAGGGGGAAGGACGTCAAGACCGTCACTAGATGTGACTCAAAGTAGTGGCATAGCTTCCTCCTAGTGATGAGGATAGCATACAAAAGCTTCTAGATTTGGGGGTAGCGGGTCTTCGAGTCAGATAGGACCTCGCTGACGAAATACATAGGGCACTGTACTTTGGGGGTGTGCCCCCTCTTCTTCCCGCTCCACTACTAGGGCGGCGCTGATCACTTGTGTGGTGGCCACGATGTATAGCAGAAGGTGTTCTCCCTCGATGGGAGGAACCAGGACTGGGGCCTTTGTTAGGAGCTGCTTAACCATGTCAAGTGCTTTCTAGGCCTCAAACGTCCATTCGAAGTGATCAGCCTTCTTCAGAAGTCGATAAAGGGGGAGACCTCATTCACCGAGGCGTGAGATGAAGTGGCTAATGCGGTGAGGCACCCTATAACTCGCTATGCCCCCTTTATATTCTGAATCAAACCCATCCTTGTGATAGCTAAGATCTTCTCTGGGTTGGCCTCAATGCCACGCTCAGAGATGATAAAACCAAGCAACAAGCCCCTTAGGACCCCAAAAACACACTTGTCGGGATTGAGTTTGATGCCATTTGCTTGGAGTTTTGCAAAGGTCTACTCAAGATTGGCTACAAGGTGGTCGGCCTGTTTGGATTTGACCACGATGTCGTCCACGTAGACCTCAACGGTTCACCCAATGAGGTCCCCAAAACACTTGAGCATACAATGCTGGTATGTAGCCCCAGTGTTGTTCAGACCGAACGACATTGTGATGTAGCAGAATGATCTGAAGGGGGTGATGAAAGATGTCACGAGCTGGTCAGATTCTTTCATCACAATTTGATGGTACCCAGAGTACGCATCAAGGAAGTAGAGGGTTTTGCACCCCGAGGTAGAATCAACTATCTGGTCTATGCGCGGCAAAGGAAATATATCCTTTGGGCACGCTTTGTTGAGACCCGTATAGTCAACACACATCCTCCATTTCCCACTCTTTTTTCATAGAAGAATGAGATTGGCCAACCACTCTGGGTGGTGCACCTCCTTGATGAATCCAGCCTCCAAAAGCTTTGTGGTCTCTTCCCCGATGGTCATGCGTTTCCCTTCATTGAAGCGACACAAGCGCTGTTTCACCGGCTTGGAGCCTGAATGGATCTTCAAGGTGTGCTCGGTGACTTCCCTCGGGATGCCAGGCATGTCCAAGGGTTTTTATGCAAAGATATCTTTGTTGGCATGGAGGAAGTCGACAAGCGCGTTTTTCTATTTAGAGGAAAGCGCGATGCCAATGTGCACCACCTTGCCGTTAGGGCTGCTGAGATCTATGAGGACCTCTTTAGAGCCCTCCATAGGCTCGAAAGACCCGGTCGACTTCATGGGGTCGGGCGCTTCTTTGGTGACCTCCTTCTTGATGGTGGCGAGCTCTCCGGAGGCGATGATTGTTGTGGCGTGATCGCAGCACTCGACCTTGCACTCATAGGCACGCTGGAAGGAGGTGCGGACGGTGATAATCCTATCAGGGCCCAGTATTTTTAGCTTGAGGTATGTACAGTTGGGGACAGCCATGAACTTCACGTAGCATGGACGTCCTAGGATGGCGTGGTAGGTTCCAAGGAACCCGATGACCTCGAAGGTGAGGGTTTCCGTCCTATAATTGGATGGATCCCTATAGGTAATGGGTAGATCGATCTGCCCCAAGTGGCATGGCCTACTCTCTAGGCACGATGCTGTGGAAAGGTGCTCTGGTTGGGCAGACGTGCGTCCGGTCGATGCCCATTTCGTCGAGCGTCTTGGCATACATGATGTTGAGGCTGCTGCCTCCATCCATCAATATTTTGGTGAGTCACTTCGTACCAACGATTAGGTCAACCATGAGCGGATATCTCCCCAGATGCAGGATGCTCTCTGAGTGGTCGGTCTGATCGAAGGTTATGTCAGACTTAGACCATCGGAGGAAGGCAGGTGTGGCCAGTTCGGTCATATAGACCTCGCGACATGCGACCTTCTGATGGTGTTTGGAGTCGTAGGCCGTCGATCCTCCTCAAAGATCATGAGGCAACCATCCAGCATTAGAAAGCAATTGTCTTTCTCCTTGGCATCGTCTATGGTGGGGTCAGGGTCCTTTCTGTGCTCCCCTTTGTTGGAGCCTCTAGACAAGAACCGCCGCATAAGGCTACAATCCTTGTACATATGCTTGACTGGGAAGGCATGGTTTGGGCATGGCCCCTCAAGCAGTTTTTTGAAAGGGACAATTGACCACGGGACATGCCAAATGAGCACTGACGGCTGGTGGACACCCCAAATCAGCAAAGTTGCTGCTGGACACTGTGTTTCCACTTTGAATTGCCAGAAGACACCGCGCCCTAGTTTTAGCCAAGAAAAGTGATGATTTGCCCAAATTGCCCTTGGGCCAACTGGTCAGCCCATTCCATCCGCCGCGACGCGGTCCTCGTCAGCGAGCCAGACAGCCTCCCAGACGAACCCACCCTCGCTGCCGCTGGCCGTCGAGCTCACACCGTCGCCCTGCTGCTGCGCCCTTCCTCTATACAACCGCACCATGCCTCCCTATCGGCGCATCGCAGCTCCCACGCCTCTCCTCCCCGGTCGCCGCCGCCGGTGCTAGCCCGTCGCGGCGAGGACGCGGTCGTAGCCGCTAGTGCCTGTGGCTACCGGACCACCTCCAGCCGAGTTGAGTAGCTCTACGGGAGCACGCTGGCCGCTCCCGAACTAGCCGCGCCGTGCACCGCCGTTGAGCTGGCCACGCATGGCGGCGCTCGCAAGCAGCAGCTCCGCTGTGGCCTCGTGGGCGCATGCGAGCAGCCGCTCTGCCACGGCCTCGCCGGCGCGCGTGACCAGCCGGTCCGTCGCGGCCTCGCAGGCACGCATGCGAGTAGCAGCTCCGCCGCGTCCTCGTGGGCGCATGAGTAGCAGCTTCGCCGTGGCCTCGCGGGCAGGCACACGAGCAGCAGCTCCGCCGCGGCCTCGCCGGCACGGGCGAGCAGCCGGTCCGCACGGCCTCATGGGCACGCGTGCGAGCTGCGGCTCTGCCATGGCCTCGCCGGCGTGTGTGAGCAGCAGCTCCGCTGCGGCCTCATGGGCGCGCGTGCGAGCTGCGGCTCCGCCATGGCCTCATGGGCGCAAGTGTGCGCCACCGCGGCCGGGAAGCCTCCTCTGGCCAGGAACAGCGGGCTCCGGCGCCTCCTTTGCCCCCAAATTCATGACGCGTCTGTGCAGAGCTCACCTTGCTGCCGGCGCCCTCTCCTCCGTTTCTCCTTCAACGGCGGGAGGCCGACGGCTGGCACAGAGAAAGAAAGGGGGAGGAAGAAGAATGGGCTGACCAGTTGGGCCAAGGGCAATTTGGGCAAATCATCACCTTTCTTGGCTGAAACCGGGCGCGGTGTCTTCTAGCAATTCAAAGTGGAAACATAGTGTCCAACAGCAACTTTGCGGATTTGGGGTGTCCACCAGCCGTCGGTGCTCATTTGGCATGTCCCGTGGCCAATTGTCCCTTTTTGAAATGGTTCGGAGTGCCCTCCGTGGGCTTCCGACCACCCCTACGGTCAGTGGTGGCCACGAGCGAACCCTCACACCATTGCTTCTTGTTCTTCTTTTTGGTGGGACAATTGAAGGTGCCTTCGCTGGCGTCCTCGTCTTGCCTCGCCTTGCCATCGAGGCGATCAGAGATGGCTCCGACCGCTTCCTCGCCCGAGGCATGGCCGGTGGCGATGTCTAGGAGTTCCTTGGTGGTTCACGGGCCCTTGCATCCCAGCTTATGAACCAGAGACTTGCAGGTAGTCCCAGACAGAAAAGCTCCTATAATGTTGGCGTTAGCAACGCTAGGTAGCTCATTGCATTGCCAGGAGAAGTGCCGGATGTACCCATAGAGGGTTTCACCAGCCTTCTGTTGGTAGTTTTTGAGGTCCCATGGGTTCCCAGGGCGCTCGTATGTGCCCTAGAAGTTCTCCACAAAGATCTCCTTTAGGTCCGCCCAACTCTAGATTCTGTTGGACGGCAGGTGTTCCAACCACGCTCGTGCCGAATCGGCCAAGAACAGTGGAAGGTTGCAGATAATGAAGTCATCATTATCCGCACCACCGGCTTGGTAGGCAAGCCAATAGTCTTTGAGCCATAGTCCAAGGTTTGTTTCCCCAGAGTACTTTGGGATATTGGTTGGTGGTCGGTACCTCAGCGGGAAAGCAGCGTTAAGGATGTGATGGTCGAAGGCCTAAGGCCCCAGCAGGCTAGGGCTTGGGCTTCAGTCCTCACCACTATCGTAGCGTCCACCACATTGAGGGTGATAGCCATGTCTGGCTCCCTATCTCGGGTCATCGTAGGCACATCTGCAGGCACGAGGTTGTTGCGCACGTCACGGTTGTGGCCGAGATGCTAACGCACTAGGACCATGGTGCGCTACCTACTTCCTTATGGTTCTAGGTGGACTGACGCATCCCTATCAGGGCATTCTGAGAGCGTGCACTGGCTGGCGTCGAGCTCGCATCGCTGAGACAATGAGCTCTCGGCCTGCTGCGCCGCTGCACGCTTGAGCAACATGCAAATCTCGTGGTGGGCCTGACGATCCTCGGGCGTCATGGCCTCTGGAAGGCCATGGAGCAAGGCCACTGTGACGGCGATGTTTTGGCTTGCCCAGGCGAAGCAAGAGAGGGCTTCATCATCTACAATGATCCTCTGGTTCATGTCATGGGCCATGGCGCATGCGCGCCCACCATCTCTGCGGCGCTCTATCTCCTGGTCAAGCTCCGTGCATTCCTGCTCGAGATGGAGTCATGCTTCCTCGATCTCTCGGTGTCGAGCTTTCAGCTGCTCCACCAACATGTGTGGCAGGGCCGCTGTCTCCCTCTCGGCCTCGTCGCCAAGGTCGTTTGTTGGAGTAACCTCCCCCTCATGGACGCTTTTGATGTGTCCCTCAGGGATACCTACCATGAAGCATTCATGAGAGGGGTGATGTCTTCCCCTACTAGAGTCAAAGTCAGAGGGCGACCCTAGCTCCTCTGCCAGGATGGCGTGGAAAGATTCCGCGATGTGTTTGATCACCCCCATGAATTCGTTGTTTGCGGGGGATGGGATCATGCGCTGTACCACAAGGTGGCTAACGGTCGCCATGGAGTTGCGGAGACCGAACGGAAGCACTGTCGGGGCGCTCCGTGTGGGGTGTTCTGGAGAGAGGGTGAGGCAGTGTGGGTCCTCCCTAGATGGCTGGGGTCCCAGGGAGATGTCGAGCTGGCGCTCAAGCCTCCCATAATTGAGGCTGATGGAGGGGAGAGGTTGGATGGTGGCGTGAGCCAATGCCAACTCTCCTCTCACTGCGACGATGAAGTCTAGGTCACCGAAGCACACGTGTGCACCCAGGACCTAGCCAATTCCGTGGCTAGCCATCCATGGCCTGATGTTAATGTTGGAACGCGCAAAGGTCCCCTACCTGGCACGCCAACTATAGGTGTTTCGAGTAAACACCAACGAGTAAATTTGTATTATTGCGTGTTTGACTCAGATGGTATGCTAAAAGACATAAGGTTTATACTGGTTTGGGCAGAATGTCTCTACGTCCAGTTTGCGGCTATTGCTCGTGTTATTAGCACTAAAAAGTTCGTAGTAGGGGTTACAAACAGACGAGAGAGGGACGGGTCCTAAGTCTCTGATGGAAAGGTTGAAAGGGCGTTGAGAGCTTGGTTGCTACTCAACTATGTGTGATGCGATGCATGGTGTGTTCTATTAATCCATCCCCTTAGCGGGGTGCCCCGCCTTCCCTTTTATAGACCAAGAGGAAGCAAGGATTACAGATGGGAGAAAGGAGAAAAACCAGAGGCCAAGAAAGTCCTTCTTAGGTGCTGGGTCTTCCTTTTCCTCTGAGCCAGCCCAGCTGACATAGCAGACGATGCTAGGCATAGCTCCATGCTGAGCGTCTGTCTGTTGATGATGCCATGCTCTAGCTTGATCAGCAAGTGGTCACATCCCATCCTACCCCAATGGGCGGCGTGACGGACCGGGGTGTCGATCCGCAACCCTACGAGGAACGGACAACACAGTGACCACACGTCCGTCACTGTAGAGGACGCGAGTCTCCTCTTGGACCATAGTGGTTGTCGTATGGTACCGTCAGGATCCGTGCCCAAGGGCCTAATGGCGGCGCCCACAACACTATAAAACAAATGTCGGCGCCTACAACACTGTTCGGGCTCTGACATGCCCAGAAGGGCCTTAAAGCGCCCGTCTTGTCATATCTTATTGGTACTTTCCTATAGGCGTGCAGGGTAGGGTCCTCGGTATTGTGGTTGACTTAAGTGTCCTGCCTTATCTGCGTGCGTAGTTATGAAGGAGCAGCGCGCTGGCGTTGGGTGAGACAGAGCTTGCCCTCGGACGTCGGGCGAGGCGGAGTCTACCCCCGGATGTCGGGCGAGGCGAAGCTAGCCCTTGGGGGTCGGGCGAGACGGAGCCTACCCACGGACGTCGAGCGAGGCGAAGCTAGCCCCTAGGGGTCGGGCGAGGCAGGGTCTGTCCTCGAACGTCGGGTGAGGCGGAGCCAGCTCCCGGACATCGGGCGAGGCGGAGTCTACCCCCGGACATCGGGCGAGGTGGAGCCAGCCCCTGGACATCGAGCGAGGCGGAGTTTGCCCCCAGACATCAGGTGAGGAGGAGCCAGCCCCTGGACGTCGGGCGAGGCGGAGCTAGCCCCCGGACGTCGGGCGAGACGGAGCCAGCTCTCGGACATCGGGCGAGGCCGAGTCTACCCCCGGACATCGGGCGAGGCAGAGCCAGCCCCCGGACGTCGAGCGAGGTGGAGTCGGCCCTCAGAGGTCAGGCAAGGCGAAGCCAGTCCCCGGACGTCAGGCGAGGTGAAGCCAGCCCTCGGACGTTGGGCGAGGCGAAGTCAGCTTGGGGTGGGGCCCATGGTCCCGGTGGACGGACGAGGGGGTGACCCAGTAAGCTGTGTAGTCGTGCTCTTGATTGTGCGGATAAGTCAGTGTTCGACGGTTGTTAGCTCCTCCTCTTTGGGTACCCTGATATTGGTCCCCGATAATTTCGCACTTTGAATTTGGTACTATAAGAATAGATTTTCAAGACCTCTGGATGTATGAAATGGATTAAGTATTGTAACTCGTTCTCATTATTGGATCCTTGGAGAAAAATGTGGATCTTTCGGGCTCTCCCTTGGGGTGTGCCCGATGGAACTCGCTCGATATAGCTTGCTTTCGGGGTGCTTAGTGTCTGGTGGAAGACGAGCACCTCCGTAAGTGCGTTATTTCAGGCGGTTCTGCCATAGAACATTCCTTTCTAGAATCCCAATGGTTGTCACATTACGGGCAAAGTTGATTTCTAGCTTAGAGCTTTTCATTTCTCCTACACAGATCGTGGTGCAGACATGGTGTCAGGGAGGAAGCAGTTGGAGCGATTCTACCTTCACTGCTGATTTTTGAATTCCTACAATGTTTTTTTATTGCTTCAAATTTTAAGATACATATCTCCTAGACTTCAGCCGCCTGAAATCTTGGAGGCATTTCGGGCATCAAGTTTGGGGAGAGGGTTGTCATTGCCGTTTTCTGGTTGCCGGCAACCTTATAGGAAAGTCGCTGGGTAGCAGGCCAGCCAGGCGGAGGAGGCGGGCGCGGGAGGAGGCGGGCCCGGGCGAAGCGGTGAGATGTCGGTGACGCCGCTAGCTGCGGGCGGAGGAGGATGGTGGTTGGGTCAGATAAGGGCGGGGAGTCGTGGATGGAGGTTGGTTAGCGGTAGGCGGGGGCAAGCATAGGCAGTCGATCTGCTAAAATGAAGCGACACTATTGCTGTAGACGGGAGGAACAACAAAGGGTGATGGCCAACAGAAAACGTCGCCTAAGTTTTGGATGTACTATGATGACAACAAAATGAGTTTTGATTTCTAGACGACTGAAGTCATTAACAGATTAAACATCAATATGTGTTCTGAGCTCTCCGTGGATAATCAACCATGCCTCATTTGAAGGTATGAGCCCTCCTTAAGAAAGTGATTTTAGCTGATACTTATCTGAAAAAATGATTGGTTCCCCTTCACTCGATGCCTGATTTGATTGAACAACATCCGGCTCGAGCAATCAAACCCATATAATATACAACTTTTGTTTGTGCACCATAGCTCAGTTAGCCCATGATGATGTAGCCGACAAACACTTGCGTTCTGTTCGTCTGAGCTTATAAATCAGAATCAGCTCCATTTTTCAATTATAGAATAGTGTTTTTCTCTCACAACAATTAACCAAACAGAGCGTTGGTAATCAAGCTTTGCCAACTGTCTTCTCTTCAGCACTGATATGGTAACAATACAACACACATTAATACTCAAATTATCGCGACATTGTTTTTTCCAATTGCAACACAAAGATATTTACGAACTTTGTTTTTAAATTAAATATTACTTTACTATTTAATTTCATAATATTATTATCGTATCATAGCGTCCTATCGTTCTGAGTACATGAGTTTAGCTGTCCGCAGCGCACGGGCACGAGTACATATTAAAGACGAAACTGCGATCGTCCACACTCCACACCTGCCTTCGGTCTGCCTCGCTCACCTGCCTCCCTAACCCACGAACCCACCGGCTTCCTCAACCGTCCTCAGAAAATAAAACGCGACTCCAGGCGACTCGCCCCTCCGCCGAGCGCCCCAGAGGCCGCCGCCGCCGAGCGCCTCCAACGCTGCCTCCGTTGAGCGCCCCCAACGTCGCCGCCGCTGAGGGCATCAGACGCGGACGCGGACGCGGACGCGGGAAACGGCGCCCTCCTCCTCCTCCTCCTCCTGCAGCGGCGAGCCCACCTCTCCGCCGCCTCCTCATCCTCCTGTGGCGGCGACGGCGGCGGGTACATCGGCGTGAGCCCAGCCCTACTCGACGGCAGCAACCCGGGCGCACCTCTCTCTCTCTCTCAGATCCGCCCTCGCCCGCTTGGCACTCGAGGCTGCCGCCGGACTGTCCCGCCCTGCCCCGACGAGGAGCCGGCGAGGCCCTGCAACGAGTGCTGGTAGGAACCCGCTGGGTGACACCACCTAGCTCGATCTGCTCCACGGCCTTGCAAGAGAGCAGCCGAGAAGGTTAGTTGTCGAACGTCGGCGTTACTTGATGCTACCGCCTACCTCAAGCACCCATGTACGCCACCATCTCAGCTGATGAAAGTTGCCTTGTGCCTTTTGCTGTCAAAGCAAACCTGTGTAAAACACTGAAATAGTAGCTGCAACGCGTGATTCTGTTTATGTCTCTATTCTTAATTCATAAGGAAATTATACGTGTATATTTACAAGTGCAGAGTGTTATAACTTTAGGATCGTCTAGCAGTGATCTAGCGGGTACAACTTTGGGATCGGTAGACAGTGACAGAGAGAAGTAGAGGAAGAGTGGGAGGAGTTTACCAGAGGGTTTGACAGGGGCGGAGGAAGAGGATCCGGCGGCGGAGGAGCTGCCCTCGGCCATCGCGTCGGGGCAGAGGGGAGGTGCGTCGGTCGGTGAAGTAGTAGACGATGGTGCAGTGCAGTGGCGGCGGGCGGAGGTGCTTTCCGTCACTGGCTGCGCCCCTAGGATCGGGTTAGGGTTTGTAGGTGGGTGTGGCGGCTCACGGTGAACCTCGTGCCTTGAGCCGTCGGCCCCCACCTTCTTTTTATAGCGCAGGGTGACAGGGCCCCTCCAGCCATAGTGGGCTGGGCGCCCCCGATCAGGGCGCGTGGGTCAAGGGGCCCGAGTTGGGCCGTTGGGCCCAACTCGGGATTGAGATCATTCTAACATTCTCCCCCTTGATCTCATCTTTAATTTTATCTTTAACTTTACTCTTTCACTTTAACCTTTTCATTTTACTTATTCCATCTCAGATTTGTGCATAGAACATGTTTCATCGTCACAGTCTATTGCCGTTGGATTTCACAGCTACAATACACATCTCTGGTTTGAAATAAATAAATACTTTATCTTTGGGCCCTTATTATTATCCAGGAATCATAGGCTTCTCCTTAAACCCATGCTGGCTACGTGTTCAACGAACACTTTGGATGGTAAGCCTTTTGTAAGCGGATCCGCGAGCATCTTTTCAGTGCTTATGTGCTCAAGATTTATAACACGATCCTGGATTTTCTCTTTCACAACATAGTACTTTATGTCAATGTGTTTGGCAGCACCACTTGACCTATTGTTGTGAGCATACTCTATAGCTGGATTATTATCACAGTATAGAGTCATTGGTCCATTGATGTCATCGACCACTTTTAAACCGGGTATGAATTTCTTTAGCCAATTCACCTGCCCTGATGCCTCATAACATGCCACAAACTCGGCATACATAGTAGAGTTTGTAGTAACTGTTTGTTTTGAGCTTTTCCATGATATAGCTCCTTTTGCGAGAGTGAACACATATCCAGATGTGGACTTTCTGTCATCTCCCGCATAATCAGAATCTGAGTATCCCAAGATCTTTAGGGATTCAGATCTTCTGTATGTTAGCATCAGGTCTTTTGTACCTTGTAAATATCGCAAAACTTTCTTTACCAATTTCCAGTGTTCAACACCTGGATTACTTTGGAATCTGCCAAGCAACCCGGTTACATAAGCCAAGTCAGGGCGTGTGCATACTTGAGCATACTGTAAATGTCCAACAGCTGAAGCATATGGAACACTTTTCATTTGGTTGAGCTCATACTCATTCTTGGGACACTGAAAATCCCCATACTTATCGCCCTTGACTATAGGTGCAGGTGAAGGACTACATTTATGCATCTGGAATTTCTCCAAGACCTTTTCAATGTATGCCTTTTGAGACAGTCCTAATACCCCCTTTCTTCTATCTCGGTGAATTTCTATGCCCAAAACATAGGAAGCTTCACCAAGATCTTTCATCTCAAACTTTGAGGACAAAAATCTTTTTGTCTCCTGTAGTAGACTCATATCATTACTTGCAAGTAAAATATCGTCTATGTACAGGACTAGGAAAATGTATTTCCCATTCTTAAACTTTGTATAAACATAATTGTCCTCGACATTTGCTTTAAACCCAAAATTCTTTACAGTTTTATCAAACTTCAAGTTCCACTGCCTTAAAGCTTGCTTTAACCCATAAATCGATTTCTTTAGGCGACATCCCATCTTTTCTTTGCCTTCCACGACAAAACCTTTCGGTTGTGCCATGTATACATTTTCCTCCAAATCCCCATTTAGGAATGCCGTCTTCACATCCATCTGATGCAACTCTAAATCATAGTGTGCCACCAATGCCATTATTATTCTGAGAGAATCTTTACATGAGACTGGAGAAAAGGTCTCAGTGTAATCAATTCCCTCCCTTTGTGTGAAACCTTTAGCCACAAGTCGCGCTTTAAATCTCTCTATCTTCCCTTGGGAGTCATATTTTATTTTGTAGACCCATTTACAGCCTACTGTTTTGGCTCCTTTGGGAATTTCTTCCAAGTCCCAAACATCGTTGGCACTCATCGATCTCATTTCATCTTCCATGGCTTCAAACCACTTGGATGAATGATCGCTTCTCATGGCTTGTTCAAATGAGGTGGGATCACCCTCCATTTGATACTCTTCAGTGATATTATTTAACTCATATATATCACTGGAGATAGCTGGCCTTCTTTCTCTTTGAGACCTTCTAGGGGCCTCTACATTTGGCACATCTACTATTGGAGGCTGAGATTGCTCCCCCTCATTTGTGGCAACATTTTCAATGGGTTCCTGCTGAACAGGTTCCTCATTTTCCTCTGTTGTTACCACAGGAGGAACAACAACAGGTTCTTGCTCCACAGTGTCTTGCACTATTGGTGCAGGAACAATAGGTAGCTCGAAAAATGGCTCCTGAATCACAGGATTGGGTGCACACACCCGCTTCTCTTCAAGATCAATTTTCCGAGTAGCCATACTCTCCCTCATCATTTCATCCTCTAAAAATATAGCGTGTCTCGTTTCCACAAACTTTGTGAGTCTATCGAGACAGTAGAAACGATAACCTTTTGACCTTTCAGGATAGCCAATAAAATGGCAACTCACTGTTTTGGGATCAAGTTTCCCAATATTTGGGTTAAACACTTTAGTCTCAGCAGGACACCCCCACACACGCAAGTGATCTAGTGAAGGTACCCTTCCTGTCCATAATTCATACGGTGTTTTGGGCACCGATTTACTTGGCACTCTATTGAGAATATGAATGGAGGTTTTTAATGCCTCTATCCATAAACTCAATGGTAAATCAGAGTAACTCATCATACTGCGCACCATATCCATCAGGGTACGGTTACGCCTTTCAGCTACTCCATTTTGCTGAGGTTCACCCGGCATGGAATACTGGGCAACTATACCATTTTCCTGTAAGAACCTTGCGAAAGGTCCAGGAACTTGACCATATGGGGTATGCCGACCATAGTACTCCCCCCACGGTCGGACCGGACTAGCTTAATCTTTAAACTATGCTGATTTTTCACTTCAGCCTTAAATATTTTAAACTTATCCAATGCTTCATCTCTTCCTTTAATTGGATAAATATAGCCAAACCGGGAGTAGTCATCTGTGAATGTAATGAACGAGTCATAGCCATCCACACTCTTTACAGGAAAGGGACCACAAATGTCAGTGTGAATGATCTCTAATATTCCTGTGCTTCGTTTGGCATTCTTTTTAATTTGCTTTACATATTTTCCTTTTATGCAATCGATGCATTGCTCTAATTCAGCGAATTCCAAAGGAGGAAGAATTTCATTCTTTACTAGTCTTTCTATTCTCCCCCTCGAAATATGGCCTAAACGACAGTGCCATAATTTCGCCGTTGCGTTTGTAGTTCGCTTTCTTTTTCTTTTCTCATTTGTAGACGAGGAAACGCTATCATTCACATTACATATGGAATTCACACTTTCACATAGCGATAACATATATAATTCGTCTTGTCGGAAGGCAAGACCAACACAAATATCATTAAACCAAATGACACATTTGCCATGTCCAAAATTACAGGTAAAACCTGAATCATCCAACTTTATTACACTTATCAAATTGCGCTGCAGTGTAGGAACATAAAAAACATCTCTCAAAGTAAGACTATAGCCATTAGGTAAATCTAATGCTACATCTCCAATTGCCTCTACTGCAGCCTGTACGCCATTCGCAACGCTAATGGCCTCTTCTCTTTTTAGCGTAGTTCTCGTCGAAATGAATCCCTGTAAAGAGTTTGCAACATGAATAGTTGCACCAGAGTCAATAAACCATGTTGACTTTGAAAACTTTGCATACAGAGATTCATTTACAAATGAAATAATATTCTCACCCTTTTTCTTCATGAGCTCTCTTAACCAATCAGGGCAGTCAGTCTTCTTGTGCCCCTCCTTTCCACAGTGCCAGCACAAGTTTTCACCTGCCTGTGGCTTGCCCTGTTGCTGAAAGTGTGGTTTCTGTTGCATAGGACCTTTCTTTGCTGGGGAGCCAGGATTGAAGGGCCTTTTGCCCTTCCCTTTGACCAGGTTCGCTTGGCCACCAGGTTGGCCATTGATCCTGAGCTCCTCATCAACACACTGAGCAATGAGCTTGTCTAAGTCCCATTTCTCAGGCTGCATGTTGTAGCTTATGACAAAATTCTCATACTCTCTAGGCAAGGAAGCTAAAACAAAATGGATAAGGAGCTGTGGTTGTATCTCCAGTTCCATTCCTTTCAGCTTATTTGCCAAGTGACTCATTTTCAGGATATGGTCACATATGCTACCTCCTTTGAACTTTTCATTTGTCAATTGCCTGAACAAATGGGTAGCATACACTTTGGAGGAACCAGTGAACTGGTTCTTGATCCTCTCAAAGTAAGCAACAGCAGTGTCACACTTTTCAATTGACCCTGTAAGAGCTGGGTCAATTGTATTCTCAATGACAGCACAACATTTCTTGTTGTCACTGACCCATCGAGTATGCTTTATGTCATAAGCCATCTTTATGGGTCCAAAATCTTTCACCCTTTTGTCCCATGCTTCATCACTTTCACTGGCCTCCCGCACCGGTTCCACAGGCACTGTGGGACACGGTTCAGTGAGCACCCAGTCAACCTCAGCTATAGTGAAAGTGAAGTCAATCTTCCTCTTCCACTCAAGGTAGTTGTCTCCCCTCAGTGGTGGAATCTCTCTCAGGGCAGACATCAGGGAGGAACTACCTGAAATTACAATTCATATGAGGTGAGAACATAATATAAAATTTACTTTGCAATAATTCTAAATCACCGTTGGGCAGAAATAGAATTAATGTAGACAACAACTATTAATCCACATCATAATATTGCTATTAATCAACGTTGGTCAGAATAATAACAACATTATAATCACAGTAAAATTATCCATTTTCAAATATTAAACTCTCCCGTTGGTTCGAATTTAATAATGAAAACGATAACAATTTAAATACGCAGCGGAAACTTTAACTTTTGTATAATCAATTTTCCAGAAACATTTGAGAAATAACTTTACTGTTGTCTGAACAAATTATCGTTGGACAAATTTGTGCAGAAAAAGTATCATCTTTCAATTCAAAATGCATTCAAATATGCATCAAAATGATTCTGGAAAATAGAAAAACCATAACTGTAATTTCCAAAAGGCAAAAAACCATTTCGGCCCACAACGCGGAGCCTCGGCCCACGGCCTCCCGCACGCGCGCGCGCGCTGCTGCCTGCTGGCGGCCCAGCCCAGCTCGGCGGCCCGGCCAGCGCAGCGGCCCCGCTTTTTTTTTTTTTTTTTTTTCGTTCGTTGTTTGCGGCCCAAGACACCGAATTCGGCCCGGCCCAGCCGGCCTTTCCCGCCAGCGCCACATGCCGATCCGGTCCCAGGCCCTAACGTGGGCCTGGGCCGGCTAATCGGCCTGCCGCCTCTGCCCGCCTGGGCCAAAAGTTGGCCCGAGCGTTCTCGGCCGCCCAAAACTCATCCGACGGACGAGCGCCAATTTCGGCCGGATCAAAACCAGCGAGCCGGCGCCCCGGAAACCTAACTCCTCATTTCCATCCTCTCCCTTCTTTCTCAGCCGCAGCCGCCGAGCAGCAGAGCGAGGCGAGCACCCATGGCAGCCGCCTGCGGGTCGCCGCCGCCGGCTCACCGGCGGCCCGGCCGGAGCAGGTGCCGGCGGCTCCCTGTGCTCTCCTTCCTTCTTTCTCAAGCGCCGCGCGCTCTCTCTTCTTCTCTCTCTGCGCGGAGCAGCAGCAGCAGCCGGCCATGGCGGCCCGAGAGATGAAGACCGGCGCCACCGCGTGGCTCATCGCCGGCGCGCGCGTTCGCCCTAGGCGGAGCGCGCTGCCGTCGATCCGCCTCGCGACGGTGCCCAGTAGCAGGCGCATGCGCACACCGCACACAGGCGGCGGCGCTGCCCTTTGACCCGCGCGCCGGCGAACGGCGGCGGTCAGCCGCCGGACCAAGGGAGTGGTGCCGGTGGCGGTGAGCACAGGTAGGCCCAGGTAGGACCTCCCGTCTCCTTTCTTTTCCTTTCCCATTCCCAGATCCGTTAGGGTTAGGGTTCAACTTTCTTGATCCGATTGAAATCGGGTCAACAACTTTGATTTGATTCTTGTATACCCAAACTCGAGATCCACTGACTAGGTAGGCCACTGATACCATTGTTATAACTTTAGGATCGTCTAGCAGTGATCTAGCGGGTACAACTTTGGGATCGGTAGACAGTGACAGAGAGAAGTAGAGGAAGAGTGGGAGGAGTTTACCAGAGGGTTTGACAGGGGCGGAGGAAGAGGATCCGGCGGCGGAGGAGCTGCCCTCGGCCATCGCGTCGGGGCAGAGGGGAGGTGCGTCGGTCGGTGAAGTAGTAGACGATGGTGCAGTGCAGTGGCGGCGGGCGGAGGTGCTTCCCGTCACTGGCTGCGCCCCTAGGATCGGGTTAGGGTTTGTAGGTGGGTGTGGCGGCTCACGGTGAACCTCGTGCCTTGAGCCGCCGGCCCCCACCTTCTTTTTATAGCGCAGGGTGACAGGGGCCCTCCAGCTATAGTGGGCTGGGCGCCCCCGATCAGGGCGCGTGGGTCAAGGGGCCCGAGTTGGGCCGTTGGGCCCAACTCGGGATTGAGATCATTCTAACACAGAGTAATCCAAAGTTTCCAATCAGGCCATTAGCTTTGTTGGTTTAGTTGCTTGGTGGTTTCTGTTGATTTTTGTTGCCTGACCCATTTGGATAACCATTTTGTTTGCCTTGCTGCGGGATGAAACACACATACTGTTTTTTAAAATAATTATTATGTTTTAGATTTTTTTAGTTCGGGATTGGAATGCTGTTGCCAAACTTGCGGCGTTTTTATATGGACGGGAGTGAAATGATTATCTTTTTTTAGCATGATCTTGTAATTTGGCTATCGTCTGCAACAACTGTTATTATTATTTGTTGCCTTCAGATACCTAATTAAGATTTTTCCCTACTTTGTAGTCACAGAGAACCTTCGTTTGTACCATGATTCTTACCTTGGTCAGTGGCTCTGGTGATAAAGTGCTAAGATGGATTAGGAAGGCACATGGGGTTCAGAGTTTTAAGTTTTCAGTTTTAAAAAATGTAATATATGAAGTCTGATTTTTGCAGCACTCATATATTCTCTAATATAAACAGTTTTCAGTTTTACACAATGTAATATATGCAGTTTGAGTTGGATATGCAGTTTGAGTGGAGCATTGGTTGCATTTTTGCAAAGATTTTGACTGGGGAGACCTTTATTCCCTGGAAAAAATGTGGAACACCAATGACTGATCCCTTTGGCACACTGTTGACAGATACTATTTTTGCAGGTATGATATTAGTATTCATGAAAATATTGGCATGTTCATCTACAGATTTGAAATGAGAAAGCAATGAGGTACCTGAGCAGCATGAGGAAACAGTAGTGTATAGCACTAAACCAGGAGCTCTCTGATTATTACAAGCTGCTGGCTGTTCTGGGACTGTACTCATTGAATCCAATCTCTGCACTTGGATGTGATTCAAATGTGTTCGGTAATTACCTCTCACTGCCCCATCTTGGAGTCTGGCTTGCTGAAACTGCAGTGCGAATGGGCCTAATGGCTGTTCTGGTGGATGGATATTGGGGATTGAGGGGTGGCACTTTGGCTGGCCCAATCCATGGGCACACTCAGCACGGAGATTCTATGTTTCAGCAGTTTATGAATGTTGTGCCGGGAGTGCTTGCCATTGATTGAGATGGCCAGGAGCTGGGTGCTACAAGGGGAATTGGAGGATGTATTTGCGGAATTCGTTATCATTGGTGGCCAGTGAAAGTGGAATCTTTGTGGCAGGAAGGCTACCTTATTCAATCTGGTATGCTTTTGGTTCTTACTCTCACCGAGTCGGCATCAAGTTCAGGCCCGGATGATCACCATCGACAACAAGCACATCAAGCTCAAGATTTGGGACATGGTCGGTGCCCTCTTACTCTTTACTTCTGCTACTTTCTTTGGTTCTTACACTGCCGTTTAGATACTTCAGGTTGCCATAGGATCTACCACTACCAATTAAGGAAACATAATTGCTTCCTCAGTTGCTTGCTTGCTTGTTCATGGGACTTTAGCTACTCAAGTCTGGTTGGAATTTATGATGTCCAATTGGTATGGCATAAAGTTGTTTTGGGTATCTGTAGTTCAAGATGAAAACATTGTATCTTGCTGAGCTCTGAAGCTGCGATATGGCGGATATTCTTTTTGTTCTTTATAAGTGTGCCTCACCCCACTGAAATTATCGGATTGTTAACGCGCTAAACTATGGGACCGTTTTGTCGATTTAAGTCATCCTTTGTGCCATGCCATAATGTTAATAATATGGAATACCTACGTAGCCACATGCCTCATTCATCTGACCTGATTGCGCTGTCTTTTAACATTGTACAGGCTGGTAAAGAATAATTAGATCTGTAACTAGATCATGCCACAGAGGCGCTGCTGGTACTCTTTTGGTTTATGATATAATGAATGTCAGAGAAGTAACTTTTCTGAAATCGCATAATTGGATAAACTTTTTGATATAATTTTGAGGGGGAGGTGTTCTTGATGCTAAAAGAGATAAGGAAGATATATTTTTACTTTTTAGTGTCCAAGGATTAGCAGAGAAAGCATTTTTCTAGACACTAGAAATTCTCTGATAGTGAAATGGCATTTGCCCATCAGGAAACTTGTCCTGCTCCCCAAAACATTTTGTTTGCTTGTAATATGTATCTTGTTACTGCCACATGATTATGATCTCATACATCTTTTGTCAAATTTGCAGTCTTGTGGAATCAAAGTCAGATATGTAGTCTCTGGCCAATCTGGAGGTGCTGGTAGCTCATCTTCTCAAGGTGGTGGCTGCTGGCTGCTGCAGCTAATCTGCTAACGCTGTTATGTACAAATGCATATCTGTCGTGTCACATACCAGCTACGTTATCTTCATGTTGCTGAGCAAAAAATAGTTACTGCTCCAGGGTGCTTTGTTCTTTGACGCTCCAATGGATAATGTGCCTGAATGACTAAGAGATTCAGTTTATTTATGTCAGGTGTTCATAGACTATGTAAATCACTACATTATTTACTGTTTTTGGTCATTGAGTACTCACGAATTCTGTCCGTTTGCATGTGTAGATAAGATACCTCGATGAATTGTTTGGTATGATATAATTTTTCTTATTCGAATATGTCATATGTGGGTACTCCATGTTTCGGCAAATATGCGTCTTGCATAGCTAGGGAAGCTGGGAAGGAGGTATCATAGCACTTTTCCCCTGGTGCTAATTAAATCCCATGATCAAATATAATGGTATTCCATGATATCCACGAATCTGTACAGAGCTGTGGGTGTGAAGCAACCTCAATAATTTGTGACTATGCACAAGTTAAAATAATTGTCAGAAAGGAATCACTTGGGGATGCGAATTCACTAGACCTGTATGCATTGTTGCCAAAACTGGAGTTGGACAATATCAACCACTGGTTAGCATTTTAGGTGTCCTGTCTGTTGTTTGACATTTACTTCGATGAGATCTCAAAGATATACTTACATGTAGTTTCTTTTCTATACTCTTTTGCGTAGAAAAAATCGAGGCTCTCCCGTAGCAACGCACGGGCATTCTCACAAAAGGACAGATCAAAAAGCCTATATAGTTTCATTTACCATAAATTCAGATCTATGCTCGCTTCTAGCAAGGCCAATAAACTCAACCATGCAGGGAGACTAGTTTATATAAATTCTGTGCGAGCTTCTATATACCTGTCTATTATATGGCCACCATCTTTTTTTTTTCTCCAAAACTTTCATTGATAGGATTACTTCTATTATCCGTCGTTTCTGGTGGGTACGCAGCCAAGAGGGTGAACAATCCAACCCAATAGCCTTTAGATCCTGGGATGACATTTGTCAACCCAAAGAAAGAGGTGGCCTTGGTATCAGGGATGTCCACACGGTCAACAAGAGCTTACTCATTCCTCGCAAAAAAATAAAAAAATAAAAAAAGGAGCTTACTCATTCACCAAGCATGGAAAATTGTTGCAGCCCAAGACCCTCACCTCAGAGACATTCTAAAGGCCGAGTACTTTCCTAATAACTCGTTCTGGACTGCCCCTTCTTATGGAAAGGTTTATACTTATTGGCTCTGTTCGGCTTATTTTATATCCGGCTTGTTCGGCTTCTTTTTTCAGTCGGAACATTATTTTTCTCTCATAACATTTCAGTCAGAATAATATTTTTCAGCCACTTTCAGCCCAGCTTTAGCGAGCCGAACGGGGCCATTATTTTCTTTTGCGGACGATGAACAGGTGGCGCAACATTCCAGTACCAAGCACATGCGAGGACGAGTGCAATCAGGTTCCAATGGTGGGGAACAATCTTCTACCATAACAACAAAATGCTAGTACATTGATGCCTCAATTCCTTCAGAGCAGCAAATTCAGGTGCCCATGCCAGCTGGCATTGGCATACATGTGCACAACCTACAGGTACCATGCCACTCAGAACTTAATGATCAAAACTCTGGCGCATGAAGCCACCGACCCTCTCCAAGCTGAAGCAATGGCTATGCAACTTGCTAATGTGATACATCATGGTCACTGTGCTTATCTTACCGATTGCCAACTCCTGGTGGACACCTCAACCATTGCAAAAACCAGCCCACTGGAGACTCAGACCTTTGGTTGCTGAAATTTGCTCAAATAAATCAAATCAGGTTGAAAGGGTACATATACATAACGTTTAGAAACTAATACACTAACACGAGATTCAATTAAGCGAGATTCTACAATTTTGCCTCTCCCATTAATAGATTTAGTCCACGCTCAGGAATATATGAGCATCTTCATGTTCCTTACAAAATTTTACTCTTGTACCACTAACCCACCATATATTAATATTAATATTAATTAATACAATCTCAACATATATATTATTCTAAATTCAGAGCAATAGTCCATGCTACAAATTCAATTAGTCCATTAATATTATTCTAAATTCAGAGCAGTACATTTTGTCCATGCTGGACATTATTATTTCTCCTAAGTGTCCAATATCTTGGATACCTACTTTCCATTCACACAATCGCCCTACCAATATCAATACGGCCATCCTACCTCCTCTACCTTTTTGACAGCCCATCTTCATGTTTCCTCTTCCCCATTACTTAGAAAAAGTGAGCCACCAGTTCAGGTACAAGATACTATCATTACAATTAGACGCCCAAACAATTAGACAGCCAACCCATAATCGCAACGACCCAATTGCAAGAGCAGAGCTCTACCAACTGAGCTATACCCCCCAGAGCAAGTGGAGTATGCTCGGGCCAGTCCAAATTGCTAAATTGCTAAATGAAACAAAAACATAAAACAACATCAACAGAGGAACAATAAGAAAAAAAGGCTAATACTTTGAGCAATTTAAACTTTTGAAGTCAAAGCATTCCATATCATCAATAAGGGCTCAAATCAGTCGAAGAGCATTCAAGTTTTGCTTAAGACATAATGAAACTTGACAAGAACCACAACCAAATGGGCATTGCTGTAAGACCTTAACAGTTCACACGATCACAGCAATGGCCATTGACAAAATTTAAGCCATGGTAATAAAGCATCTAGGTATCCCAAAAGAAGACACAGGATTGACCACAAAGTGGCAGGGGCATCATTTCTTCTTGGCAGCAGCCTTGGTCACCTTGGCACCCGTAGGATCCTTCTTCTCCACGCTCTTGATAACTCCAACAGCAACCGTCTGCCTCATGTCACGGACAGCAAAACGACCCAGAGGAGGATACTCAGAGAAAGTCTCAACCACCATGGGCTTGGTGGGAATCATCTTCACCATACCAGCATCACCGTTCTTCAGGAACTTGGGCTCCTTCTCAAGCTCCTTGCCAGACCGCCTGTCGATCTTGGTAATGAGCTCAGCAAACTTGACAGCGATGTGGGAGGTGTGGCAGTCCAGCACTGGGGCATAGCCGTTGCCGATCTGCCCAGGGTGGTTCATGATGATGACCTGGGAGGTGAAGCTGGCAGCCTCCTTGGCAGGGTCATCCTTGGAGTTGGAGGCCACATACCCACGCTTGAGATCCTTCACAGCGACGTTCTTCACGTTGAAGCCAACATTGTCACCAGGAAGGGCCTCCTGAAGAGCCTCATGGTGCATCTCAACAGACTTCACCTCAGTAGTCAGGCCAGTTGGACCGAAGGTGACAACCATACCAGGCTTGATGACACCAGTCTCCACACGACCAACTGGTACAGTTCCAATACCACCAATCTTGTACACATCCTGGAGGGGCAGACGCAGGGGCTTGTCTGAAGGCCTCTTGGGCTCGGTGATCTGGTCAAGAGCCTCAAGCAGGGTTGGGCCCTTGTACCAGTCAAGGTTGGTGGACCTCTCAATCATGTTGTCACCCTCAAAACCAGAGATTGGGACGAAAGCAATCTTGTCAGGGTTGTATCCAACCTTCTTGAGGTAGGACGAGACTTCCTTCACAATCTCATCGTAACGGGCCTTGGAGTACTTGGGAGTGGTCGCATCCATCTGAAAATACAACAGCAACAGAAAATATAATTAACATTAGCTTGATTCTCCAGAGCAAGGGCATGGTATAAGCTTGGAAACAGAACATTATCATTAGCTTAATGGTACAGATGAAATAAAAGGCAAAGCAAAATGAATACAAGCGATTGAATGAGAAATTCATATCAGAGTTATTGAGAGAATCTTTCTGCACCATTAACCAATGAAGATTAACTAATAGACATGAATAACCAATACAGTATACTAGCATCAAATTCTGTATACAGCTCACATAGTCTAATACTGTGTATCAACTAATGAACAGGAGTGAAACAGAAATTCATGATACCTTGTTGCAGCAGCATATCATCTGCTTCACACCAAGGGTGAAAGCAAGGAGAGCATGCTCACGGGTCTGGCCATCCTTGGAGATACCAGCCTCAAAACCACCAGTGGTGGAGTCAATGATAAGGACGGCACAGTCAGCCTGGGAGGTACCAGTGATCATGTTCTTGATGAAGTCACGGTGTCCAGGGGCATCAATGACCGTGCAGTAGTACTTGGTGGTCTCGAACTTCCACAGAGCGATATCAATGGTGATACCTCTCTCACGCTCAGCCTTGAGCTTGTCGAGCACCCACGCGTACTTGAAGGACCGCTTGTTCATTTCAGCGGCCTCCTTCTCGAACCTCTCGATCACACGCTTGTCAATGCCTCCAAGCTTGTAGATCAGGTGGCCGGTGGTGGTTGACTTGCCAGAGTCGACGTGGCCAATAACCACAATGTTGATGTGGGACTTCTCCTTACCCATGGCTGGAGGTGAAGCTTAAACTGTTACACCAGATGAATCAGTTATTAGAAACGTAAACACCAAAGCCACTAACAAAAGAATTTATCAGATGGGATAAAAAACTAGATCAAAAGTTGCAACCGCCATAGTTCTTAAGGCGTAAAGGCGAGGCATGACAATGTGCCACCGCCCAGACGCCTAGGCGCCCGCCTTAGACGCCTAGGCGCCCGCCTTAGACGCCTAGGCGAGCATTTTGCAAGGCGCTTGGGGGTCGCCTGGACGCCTAGGCGACGCCTAGGCGACGCCTTAAGAACTATGGCAACCGCAGCAATTAGCTTAAAAATAACCTGATACACATCAGCAGGGGCGGGGGAGAGGATAAAGCAGCACTAGAAACACTACACAGAGGAAACAATATAATATAATATAAAAAGAACAAAGCAGCCCGAGAAAAAAAAAGAGGAAACTAGTAAGTGTGCGCACAGAATTTTGATTCAGTAAGAGTTCAAAATTGGAATCTCAAACTACTTCGTAAACCAGATCAGAAATTTGCTCATTCGATGAGGTTGCAACTATTACGGCACATGAACTACAAAGACAGATACAGTACAAAAGTATCTGCAAAACAAAGAAACTACAGGAGCTCTAGACCTCAAAAAGTACGATCCGACACTTTATCAAGACAAGGTAACACGACCACGAGCACAATCAATAAGTCACCCAGCAGTATGTAAGTAGTTCATCGGATTAATAAGAAACTATCCTTAACAATCAGATCAGAGAAACATGAAGGCAAAAAACCACAAACCCTAAGGTGAACTACAGATCCGAAATTTGCCCATACGATGAGGGTGCACTATTGATGCAGATGAACTACTAAGAGGATACAGAACAAAAATCTGCAAAACTACAGCAGCTCTGCGCCTCAAAAAAATCGACCTGACATGTGTTGGAGTGGAATGGAATGGAATTTAGTTTAATTCCACTTCAACACATGTGGATTGAGATAAATACATGCGCATCCAAACAAGGCCTTATTAAGACCAGGTAACACGACCACGAGCACAATCAGTAAGTCGTCCAACGACGGTATGTAAGTAATTCATCGAATCCCGTATGAATCAGGTCATCGAAACACGAAAGCAAGCCAAACCCGAAAACCCTAAGGGCCCGTTCGTTTACGTCGATTTCTAGTCGGAACGCTTCCCGGTGATAGCTGACGGGTATAAAATACAGCTGCCTTCCGGTCGGGATCGGTTCCGGCACTCCGTTCCGCTCGAAACGAACGGGCCCTAAGGGAGTGGAGGCGCAGTAGCTATCATTAATCGCAAACAGAGGGACCGAATCACTACAGGCACGGGGAGGCGACAGAGTACAACCTTGATCCAGTCGCTATCGCATCAAGCAGCTAAGGAAAGAGGTCGAGCGAGGGAGGATTTGACGAGAAGAAACGATACCTTAGCAAGAGCTGGACTGGAGGCGCAGAACCGCAAGGTGACGGCTGCCCGGTGGCGGTGGTTATGGATTATGGAGCTGGCCTCTAGGGTTCGGGGCGTTATATAAGGGGGCGTCGACCGTCGGCGTAGGCCGGGCCAGCCAAAGGAATGGACTACCAAATGATGGCCCAAGGCCCATAAACGTAGCCCGAGAGAGGCCCATATATGAATGGCATCATTTGGTTTGGCTTCCAGTGATTCACAACGGTTAGGGGAAGCCCTTTTCACTTCTCGAAACGGACGAGGACCGCACTCGCACTCGCACTCGCACTGGAACTCGCCTGCATTTCGGCGGCCGAAACAGTCGGGCGTCTCGGGGAGGCTGACGGGGACTTGGGAGTTGTGGAAGGCGGCGGAGTGGCATCCCCGTCCGCGCCCAGACTCTGTCTTTCTCCACCCGGTCCACCCTTTTCTCCGCTCCGCTCCGAGGGGCACAACACGCCCCCGCACGCAGAGGCAGAGCAGCTGCTTCGATCTCTGCATCCGTCCTCTCTACTCTCTAGCCAGCGCGGCCGGGGACGGGGAGGCAGCGATGGGCAGCGAGGACGTGCTCGTCGAGATCCACCCCCGCGAGCTCCGCTTCCTCGGTACGTGCCCTTCTTCTCGTTCCCTGACACCTCCTCTTCAGCCCTCAGAATGTACGACAGTCAAGATAATCTTATTACTTGCGATTGCGTGAGGTTTGTGCCAACAAATTTGAGGACCAACCGTGGCATTAGCACTTTCATAACATGATTTGTACTTTCAGTCGGATCCATCTGTTCTCCAGTCAACAAGTGCGCTAGTGCTAATAGGTGGTTTAGTGGTTGGGGTGTCAACAAGTATTAGTTCCTGTGCTGTCCTTCTGCCAATGGCTCTGAAGTTTGGCGTGTGGGAATGTGACATATCTTCTAGCTGTATATGCACATTTGGTGAATTGGTTGCAGCAGTGACATTCTAGATTCTCTGATTGTTTGCTTGCCACTTGTGATGACGCGGAAAAAGAGTGAATAAAACATGGTATGTCACAAGTGCTGAGTGCGTGTTATATGCATAAGGATGCAGAGAGAGGTGTTAGGTGAAACACGGTCAGTTTGTTTCATCTGCCGTTTTGGAGGTTTGAACCAGAATATAGTTTGCATTGTTTGTACCATGCGAATGGGACAATTTTTTAACTTGAATTTTGTTTTGCAGTCTGTACTTTTACTTGTGTAACATGGGAGTTACTGTTTGTTCATGATCCATTTAAGCATGTCCGAACCCAATCCCCATGAGAACACATACAAAATTTAGGGACTTACTGGGCATTAACATTTTGTAACATGGTACCTTTGTTGGACTCACTAGTCTCTCTTTTTTCTATACACAAGAATCTGTATAGTTGCCAGTTAAGAGGATGGATCAATGCTTTCAAGTCGTCTAGTCGAACCTAGTCCCCATGGGACCGACCAGGTGACTAATCGCGATTACTCGTCGACCAGGCCGATTAGTCTAGCAGAGTGGATTGCTTCTCTTTTCTTTGGAACTAGAGAATAGCAGAGGGACAGCAGTACAACACAGCAAGCAACCTAGCAGTCTAGCAGAGAGCCAGAGAGGCTGCGGAGTGAGGGATGGGGGAGGAGGGAAGAAGATGGAGAGGGGAAAGGCACATACCGTCGTCGGAGCAGCTCATCACGAAGACCGCGGCCACTTGACCTGGCAGAGGGCGCCGTTGGCTTCACAGCTCACCAGAGAGGAGAATAGCGTGCGAGGGAGGGGAATAGCTCACGGGAGAGAGGGAATCGCGCGCGGGAAGGGGAGGAATCACGCGCGGGGGGCAGGAAACGCGCGCGTGGGAGAGTGGAGGCGCGCGGGGAAAAATTGCGGCCGCCCTGCGTTTGCCACCGTGCCTGTGTGCCTCCGGTGTTTTGGGGTGCCTATTCTAACCCTAATAGGCCACATATAGGCCCGGTTGAACAGGCCCAAAAAAACAGAGCAACCACACTGGTCGTCCATGGCCTAGTCGGACGACTAATCGTGATTAGTCGTCGACTAATCGGACGACCAGCTTTCTGGTCGAGCTAATCGAGTTGGACCTCCTAATCGAACACCAGGGACCGATTAGGACGAGTAATCGCGATTAATCGGACGACTTGAAAACATTGGGATGGATCCTTTCTTGTGGTTTAGTGCTGGTGGTTGGATGTGATATTGGAATAGGTCGTTCTTTTGCTGCGAGTAATTTTGTATCTTAATGGGCGGGCATGTGCTGCTTGTCACATGTGTTCATTTGATAAGTAGGTTAATCTGATGTAAATCCACCACTTTCTTCTGATTGGGAACAATGATAGCAGAACATGCTGTTAGGTGTGTTGAAAGAGGCTAGTAGGGACTCTACTAGACTGCTGTATTCAATCACACTGTAGTTAATCGTAGGGTAATTGGGACAGAGCAAACTTGTTTATTTTCTCCTTCGTGCCAGATGGTTTGTATTATTCATTGTTATTGATCATGCAAGATAATGAGATATTTTGCGGATTGATTTATGCATTCATGGCTAAGAAATCGATTAACTTTATTTTTAGTGGAATGGTGTTTTTGGTGTTCATATCTGTAGAGAATTCTAAACTCTAGATCTTTGGTTCCTATTAAACCATCCCAAACAATCCTTTATGCTTATGATTCAAGGGTGAGAGCTGGAACCTATTTGGACTTCCTGTCTCACCACTCGCTGAGGTCGACAGGTAGTTAGGACAAGGAGCTAAAGGCTGGTGGTAGTCTTCTATGGGAATACACTTGGATGAGCTTATCTAAAGAAACAAAAAGTTTCGTACGTGTCATGAAGCTGAACAGGAAATGTGGGGGTTCTTATGACCAAAATGAAGCTGTACTGAGCATAGTAAGTCATAAGCTCTAGTTTTCATGACTGTTTACTAATTTTCTGTTAACATGCTATTCTTTCCTTTTTTATGAATACCATGCTATTCTTCAGAGGTTTGTTAATGTTAACTAGGATATTATATAGTTTATCATCATAATTTTCTATTGTTATTGATTCTATCATCTGTAGGTTAGTGAATGTTAACTAGGGTTTTTGTTATAGTCTAATATCGTAATTTCATATTGTTATTTATTCTACCACCTGTAAATGAATATTTATCTGACTTTCACTTGTTATCAGTTGAGGTGAAAAAGCAGAGTTCATGTTGTATCCATCTTGTTAATAAGTCAGATCAATATGTCGCATTCAAGGTTGGTCTCCAATCTTATGTTGTGTATTATGGTTATTTTGTGCGATGGAGTTAAGATTTTTCTCATACTGTTGTTGTAGGGTAATGTTTGATCAATGATCATTGATGCACACTATGCTATCTATTTTTTCTTTGGATGAAACAATTTAAGGCCTAACGTTTTCATACATTCGCATTTATACCAATTTCTGTTCTGGTGACTTGGATATTTGAATATGTAACAGGTTAAAACAACTTCTCCAAAAAAATATTGTGTTCGACCAAATATAGGAGTTATTCTTCCATTGGCATCACGTGATTTTACAGGTAAACGTTGTCTGGCTACTGGTGAAATTGGTGCTTTGGCATACTCAGAATTCATTGCAGTAGTGCAAGCTAGATGGCATCGTTTCCTAGATGCCATGGTGGATTTTGCTTTTCTTCAGAGTGCAATTTACTTCCTTTTTTTTGTCATTTTATTTAATGTTGTTGTTTAAATAAAATGTAGTTACTATGCAAGCGCTAAATAATGCTCCACTTGATTTGCAAACAAAAGACAAGTTTCTTGTGCAGACCACAGTTGTTCCGTTTGGTACAGCTGATGAGGGCATTGTTCCTGCTTTTGTAAGTATATGCAGCAAGTTATGCTTAGCTTATGTGATTTTTCTTTGCATCTGTCTCTATTTTACTTTGACTCAATCTTCATTGTAATTCTCCAAAGAAACTGGTCAATATATTGAGGAGAAGAAGTTGAAAGTTGTCACTGTCAGCATAACAGAGCCTCAAGTAGAGCAGCTCATCAATGGAGTTCCCCATGCCAAGGAAACAGCTGGGGTTCCTGTGACAGAGCAGACACTAGATAATGTGAATGAAGCACCTAATGTGGTGAATGAAGTTTGTAATTCTCTGAAAGCAAGCTTTCCCTCTTTAAGTGGAACTGCTACTTTCAATGAAAATTCCTCACTTGTAAACGAATGACATACTATCCTGCAAGATTTTCTAGTCCCACCCAAACAAGCTTCATTTACTTTGTCGGAATCTGCTTCCAATTTGCAAGAAACCTCTGTTGCCTCTATAGAGACTCAGTTTTCTTCAACAGAAGCAAGTGTAGATCTGAAAGAATCTCCACCACCGGAATATACTCCTGCTCCAAGTGAAGTTCCATCGTTAAGTGATAAAGAATCTACCAATGCTGATAATGTTCATATACCTCAGGTAAGCTTATTGTTCAAGTATTGTTCATGTTCTGCTACATCTGTTTAGCTTATTACCAATCCATTACTATATTTTGTCAGTTTGTCTTGGTGATGAATATTAAATACAGGCACTTGGTTACCAATCAACAGTTCTTAACTTCTGATTTTTTTTAAAAAAAATACAGTTCTTAACTTCTGATGTGTTTAATTCTTTTTTTTTTTCTCGAACACGCAGGAGAACTGCGTATCTTTATATTAAGAAGGAAAAAAAAGGGGGGGCAAGAGCCCTTACAACACACACTCACACTCCTAAGCTCTTAGACAAACACACGCGCCTTTTACTAATATAGAAAACGACTTCACCTCCACAAAAGGATCCTATTGGCTATCTACAGGCTCAAGAGAAGGGAAGGAGCTTCCCTGAGCCTTTGCAAGCTTCCAGAAACGCTGTTCCTCACTTGCGAGCAGCAATGCTCCAGCCAGGCTAGGAGGAGTCCCATCGAAAACACACCGGTTGCGATGGTTCCAAATTGTCCATGCACCAAGGATGATAAGCGAGTTGAGTCCTTTTTTGTGTGAACCATCCATTCTAGACTCTGCTTTGGCCCACCAATCATCGAAGGAGGGTTCATCTTGTGGCGAAAGGGCCTGTAGACCCATTCTTCGCAGCAAAACAAACCAAAATTCGCGTGCAAACACACATGAGACTAGTAGATGATTGAGAGTTTCTTCTTCTTGTTCACAGTGGGGGCAGCGAGCAGGATGTGGGAGACCTCGGCGTGCCAGCCTGTCTGCTGTCCAACATTTGTTGTGTGCTACCAACCACATAAAGAAGCGGCATTTTCCTGGGGCCCAAGTTTTCCAAATACGCTCCCGAGGCCTGAATACAGTGGAGCCAATGAAGAAACCCTCATATGCAGATTTTGCCGAATATTGTCCTGATGTCGATAGACGCCAAATATGAGCATCCTCCACTCCAGGCTGCAGAACCACCTCCGAGAGAATATCCCATAGCGCTAAGAATTCAATGATGATTCCCACAGTATGAGCTCCTTGGATATCCGCAATCCAACCATGGTTAGTAAGGGCTTCCAGGACAGTCCTCCTATTAGCTCTTCTTTTGCTATGTGTTTAATTCTATTTATTACTTTAGCAGGTAACCAAAGATGTTCAAAATTTACAGATGAAACTTAACAATCTTGAAATAAAACTTGAAGAGGTAAGAAATATATAGTGCCAAATATTTGTGTTTGATCGTTTGAATTTTGAATATCTTAAGAGGTTCCTTTTTTCTGAAATACTACATTGTTGCATCATCCTCTTTTGTAGGCTAATACTTTGATTGTAAAATTGAGGGAAGCAAACACAACTACCATCCAAGAGCGGGATAAATTACGGAAAGAGATGGTAAAATTTTATTGTGTTGATAAAGACCATCATAAACCATGTTGACTTTCTTCTGTGCCCATTTTCATGATAACTGAAGCTGTGAAAAGACAAATATAAGCTTTCCATGTTTGAATTTGGCGAAGGGCTGCCATGCTTTTCATCCCTATGCTCATTTGAAGTTATGTGACAGTCAACTGGGGGCAGAATTCTGTCAAATAGATCCACAAGATATGTAGCAAGTCTGCACTAGTCTTCCAGCTTGCCATATCTGACAGCCAACTTAACGTGCTGGGACGTGACGTTGTTCTGTTTGCACCAGATAAAAGCAACTCTTATTCTAATGACTTCTTAACAACCAAACCTGTAGTTTCATTTCTCTCATCTAATAACTTGGAACAGTGGTCCCAATTTACAATCCCAAATAATGGTTACTCTTGGCATGTTAACATCTTGTTCTATGTATTGAATGGTGAAGGGTAGCATCTGACCAGACTAATAGGCTCTCAACTGCAGGGTTGACTGATACACATACATAGTTTTTTTCTTGCATTAGGCTAAATATTTCTTTAATTTTCTAATTTACAATTTTAAACACTTTGCCCCCCAAGTATCCATATTATTGAATTCCAAACTGTGTCCTGTCTAATAAAGAACTAAAAAAGCATCCTTAATTATGTATGCTTTTGGAGTATCGCCGTATCAATGTTCACAACCATGAGTCTGAAATGCATATGTAAATCTCTTTTGTTGTGCTTTATGGTCTCCAGTTACTTATAGGGGTGGATCCATAAAAATGTTAGTAGGGGCTCCTTCCCCTCATCTTCCTACAGCTGCTGGGAGTCCACCCCTGTCCCCTGGTTGCTTCCTGTATATTGTTTGACAACTGAAACAGTACTAACTAGTACTCCCTCCGTCCCAAATTATAAGTCATTCCAAGAATCTTGGAGAGTCAAACCGTCTCAAGTTTGACCAAATTTATATGATAAGATAATAACATTTACGGTGTCAACTAAGTATCATTAGATTCTTTATTAATTATATTTTCATAGTATACCTATTTGATGTCATAAGTCTTTATAATTCTCTCTATAATTTTGGTCAAACTTGAGATGCTTTGACTCTCCATGATTCTTGGATTGGCTTATAATTTGGAATTGAGGGAGTACTTAGTAGCATGCTACAATAGTATCACTTGTAAACTGTTTTCTTTGCAAGTGTACTGTTTCCAGCTTTCATCTCTAACTGATTATAAATGGTTCTCTTAAATAGGTATTCTTGAAAAGGGCGGGCGCTGCGCGGAGTCAGTCTAGCACCGGTTTTCCCCTGCTTTTCGTCATCTACATGGCAGTTGTTGGCATTTCGCTTGGTTACCTTCTGCCCCTATGAGGACGGTGAATTTTAGATGAAGCACCTGGGCCATTGCTGATCTTTCTTGGAGCCGCTGAGTTCCTGAACCTGGGTTACTTTGTCAGAGTGAAACTACTGTCACGTCATGATTGTTGCATTAGTCAGATGGACTTGCATACATCTTAGGACTTAGGGTGATAATTACTGGAGTGTATAGAAATAGAGCAGCGCAATTTTTACTTGGTATAGAGCTATAGAGTGGTTTGTCTGAGCAAGGAGCCGACACGAGGAGATCATTCGAGGCTCCTGGGAAGTTACCAGCGAGTCCTGGATGAGGCTCGCGAGCTGATATATGCTTTGATCAAGGAGAAAGCCCAGTGACCTATCTGCATGAGAAGGAACCTCCTCCCCTTGTTCTTTTCACATTACGAACAGAAACTATGAAGAGTTTTTATGGTCCTCGTCAATTAGGTCATTTAAGATAAGATTTGGTGACGAATGGTTGTTGTTTACTAGTATAAAAATATTCCCTATGATGCTACTATGGCGGTACAGATTGGCATTGTCTAAATATGTACCTCCAAAATGGTCTGGCCTGTTGCCGGCGGACGAAGTTCACGGGTGACTAAATGAAGCCCACCAAACGACGAGTTAGTGGCTGGCAAAACAAATTGCATTCCGGCGGCCGGCGGCCGGCTCGCCGGCGGACGGAGTATCTGAGGGAGAAAACTGGGCGGCACGTCATGCAACGAACGATGCGTTGGCAACCAACAATTTGCCAAGTGCCAACCTCGCGTATCCATGGCTTTCCAAACTTTTACGCGTTTGCCCACTCGTCAGGGTCGTTGACTTTTCCACACATGTGAACGCGAGCGTGCAGTTGCGTTGCATGCGTGCGGGCACGTCGCGGGCGCGGGTCGTGTCCTTGTCCTGGTCTATAAAAGCGGGCGTGCCCCCGCGGCGTCTCTTTGCCTCCGATCCTTCAAGCACGCCCGACGCGACGATTCCTCTCCTCCGTCCGTTCCCTGTCCACCGATCTCTCTCTCGTTCTCTTCCTCCGTCGCGTCAGCGTCGGCGTCGCCAGCGCCGGCCGGCCATGGGTTGCGGTAGCTCCAAGGAGGCCGTGGCCACCGGCACCAGCGCCGGCGGCGACAGCAAGCTCCTCCGGAGGAAGTCCTCCGTCGTCTCCACCGGCGCAAGCCACACCTCCTCCACGTCGTCTTCGTCCTCCGGCAACACCGGCGTTGCCGTCAAGGACGTCGTGAAGGATGATGCGGCGGTAGCCGGCGAGCCCAAGGCGGACGCCGGCGAGGTGGCGTCCACCGACGCCGAGAAGCCTGTCTCTGTCGACTCGAAGGCAGACGCCATAGTGGTGATGTCCCTCGAGAAGCCCGCCGCCGCTGCCGTCGTCGTGGAGGCCGCCAAGAAAGAGGAGGAGGTGGTGGTGGTCCTTATGAAGGATGTCGTCGCTGACGACGTCGCTTCTGCTCCTACTCCTGCCGCCGCCGCCGCCGTCGTCGTGGAGGTCAAGAAAGAGGAGGGGGTGGTGGACAATAAGGACAACGTCGCTTCTGCTCCTAGCCCTGTCGCCGCTGCCATGGCGATCGAAGCCGCGGCGGCCGAGCCAGAACCAGAACCTGAGCAGGACAACAAGGTGGTAGTGGTGGTGGAGGACCTGCTTCCTGAATCCACCATGGCCGCCGAGGCACCTGTGGAGGAGGCCCCCGAGGTTGAGGCGGAGGCCAAGGAGTTAGCACCACTCAAACTCAAAGACGACGGGGAGGAGAAGACGGTTGAGAGCAAAAACCTCGAACAGGAGGAGCACAAGGCCACGTCGCCTGCTCCGACAAATGAGGATGGTTAGTACGATTTATTAAAGACCAGATCGATAAGAATTTTCCTTATGCATGCACCATTTCAATTTCTAATTACAAAGTGGAACTGACCCCGTGTATGTTCGTTACGTATGCGATTAATTTTTGCAGGGGAATCAGCTGGGCAGATGCAGAACACCACGGAACCCGTGGAGGCCAAACCGGCGGTCGACGAGCACAAGGCGGAGGAGGCAGCCGTCGTCCCAGCGCCGCCGTCGGCGGAGGAGAAGACCACCACCACCGACGAACAGAGACCGCTGCCACCGTCGCGAGCGAAGCGCCCGCCAACTAATTAATGGATTAGAAGGAGGCCGCGAAGAGCTAGACGAGACGTGCAACGCGTGCATCGATCATGCATATTGCTGAATTCGGGCGGGTTGTCTATCTTTGTGTATCGATCTCTGATGCATGCATTGATCGATGCTTTTGCTGTACGTGGGGTGGACTCAATATTAATGTGCTCGATCGATCAAAACATTCTCGAGAAGCCGTGTCTATGGCGTACAAACTAACCGTGCATCTGTGTTGTGGAGTACGTGCTTTACATTCTTGCAGGGCGGAGCCAGGAATTGGGGATGGGGGGAGGGGCAGCATAAAAAGCAAGTAAAAGATAACCAAGCTACCATGGGTTTAGGGATCTTATAGACAAGTCACATATAAAATCTCCTAGCTTTATCTTGATCATCGGGTGCAAGTTCCAATATTTGAATTCTTTTACCGGGGTCTACTCTGATTATTAGGATTTTCCACATGATCATTAGTTTCCACCTCCACATTGGGATTTTCAGCTTGAATAGAATTAGCACTTGAACCAACAGGCTTAAAGAAACTATGAATTATACTTTTTCTCTTCATATCACCTAATCAAAATTGACTATTCGAGATACAGATCAAGTGATTAGATTAAATAAACTATAAACAAGTTCCTGGCTTAAAAAGAGGTTGTATTGTACTGTAAAGAAGAAAAGGCACAAATTGACAAAGACAGGGGGGGAAAAAGGTGGAGGCGAAAGGCAGCATGCCTGGCCGTCTGGGCACGGCGTCGGCAGCGTCGACGTCGTGCGAACTCGCGATGACTCGGAGTCTCGCCATCTGCCCATCTCGGTGGCTCAGCCTCTGCTCCCGCTCGTGCTGGCTGCTGGCTCCTGCGTGGAACCTAAACAGATGAGGAGTCGAGGAGTCAGTCAAGGATTGCGGATGGAGTACCGAGCGAGGCATCCTGTAGCCCGGTGGTATTTATTAAAGCAGAGAGAGAGAGATTGATTCGTAAGCGCACAAATATCGCTGTAACTTTTCCTGAGTATTTCAGGGTATCCACATTTTGTAGGGGCGGCTGGTGATCCTTTGTAGAGACGGCTCGGCCAGCCGCCCCTACCATACCGTCTCTATAAATCATGTATTTGTAGGGACAGTTTCTAAACCGTTCCTACAACTGTTGCTTTCATTGATCTCTTATATATATATATATATATATATATATATATATATATATATATATATATATATATATATATATATATATATAGGGAGAGGCTATTCAGTAGCCGGCTACAAAATAAGTTATTCTGTAGCCACCTCCATTTACTATAATTTTATATACTAATTTACCATAATATAAATACATATTTACGATAGTTGGGTTACTATAACACATGGGGATATTTACCATAACGTTATATTAAACCACTTAGTAAGGAGTTACTATAATCTCGTAAAATAACATAGTAATTATCGTAACTCAAAGTGGCTACAGAATAAGTTATTCTGTAGCCAGCTACAGGATAGTAGTTCTCTCTCTCTCTCTATATATATATATATATATATATATATATATATATATATAAGCGAAGGGGTGTGTCCAAAGGACACAACTGACGGAAGAAGTTACATCTCGTCACCAAGAGACATGTCCCTTCGGTGACACAGTTAATGTAAATCTAATCTCTAATCCTATCTCTAACTGTACATCTAATTGGATGAGATCACTGATGAATAGGTGTATGTTGACAGGCACCGTTTCGTAACACTCCCCCTTGATCGAATCTTCTTTGAGATCAATGTAGCTGTATGCTTGAATTCCTCGAAAAACCCTGTAGAAAAAATATGAGGAATATGTATGTATAGATATGCTATAAAAATTTCTTTAAACCTTATAGGAAAATAAAGAGAAAATAGCATATATGAGTGTGATTTAAATAAATCATTATGTCATTGGTATCCCATTAAAAATTGTCGCTAAAACTCTTGTAAAAACCCAGTGAGAAAATTAGAAAAAAATATGACGACATATTATTGGTATTGCCTCTTGGATAACTCACATGAAAAATCTTTTTTGGGGAAAAACCATGGATGAGTTGTGAGGGCAATATGTGTCTTTGATATTTCCCACAAAAACTCTGGTGGGGAAAATTAGAAATATGACACATGCTTATGTTAATATTACCTCATTAAAAACTTTAACAAGAAACCTTATAAGTAAAACTTGTGAAAGAAAAGAGTATAATATGATGCTGGTACAGGTCAATATTTAGGAGATGTCTTCCCCTGATTCTGGCAAATCTCGAAGTCACCGCATACCAATTCCATGTACCAATTTTTGAAACACAGAAGTTGGTAAGGACTTAGTAAATAGGTCAGCGAGATTATCACATGACTTGATTTGCAAGATGTTTATTTCTCCGCTTTCTTGTAATTCATGGGGACAAAATGGTTTAGAAATAATATGCTTAGTGATATTGCTCTTTATGTAACCTATTTGCATCTGTGTAACACAAGTGAAATTATCTTTATAGATAATTGTAGGTGATTCAATTGAACCAATACCACAGACTCTTGTATGTGGTTAATCATTCTGCGAAGCCATACATATTCTTGTGATGCCTCGTATAGAGCAATAATTTTAGAATGATTAGTAGAAGTCGCTGTCAGAGTCTGCTTAGAAGACTTACATGAAATAGTTGTACCTCCATGTAGGAATACAAATCCTGTTTGGGATTTTTCGTTATGAGGATCAGATAAGTAACCTGCATCAGTATAACCAATCATACTGGGATAATGATTTTTCTTGAAGAATAAACCAAGATCCTTTGTGCCATTAAGGTATCTGAGGATACACTTCGCTCCTGTCCAATGACGGCGAGTTGGGTCCACACTATGTCTAGCCAGTAAGTTCACTGCAAATGCGATATCAGACCTGGTGCAATTTGCAAGATATATAAGTGCGCCAATGACACTAAGATATGGGATCTCTGGTCCCAACATCCTTTCCCTAATATCCCGTGGTCTAAATGGATCTTTCCCTATTTCTAAGGAACGAACAACCATCGAAGTTTTATTAGGGTATAATTTATCCATATTGAATTTCTCCAATATTTTCTGGATATAGGCTGATTGATGCACTAAAATCCCTGAAGGACGGTGCTCAAGTTATAAGCCTAGGCAATACTTGGTCATACCCAAATCCTTCATCTCGAATTCCCTCTTTAGATATTTGCGTGCTTCATCTATATCCTTTGGGCTGCCAATGATATTTAAATCATCATCATACGCGGATATAATACAAAATTCCGTTCGAGATTTCTTAATGAAAACACATGGGCAATCATCATTGTTAATGTATCCTTTCTTTAGAAGGAATTCCCTCACTCAGTTGTACCACATTCATCCTGACTACTTCAAGCCATATAATGACTTTTGTAGTTTTACACAATACATGTTGCGATTTGTGTTTGGATTTAGAATTTGGATTCCATCGGGAACCTTCATGTATATGTCCGAATCAAGTGACCCATATAGATATGCTGTCACCACATCCATCAACTGCATAGATAGATAATTTTGAACTACCAATGATATTAAGTATCAGAAAGTAATTCCACTCATTACTGGAGAATAGGTTTTATTGTAATTAATGCTGGATCTCTGCGTGAACCCTTGTGCTACTAGCCTCACTTTATATCTCACCACCTCATTTTTCTCATTCCGTTTTCAGACGAAAACCCATTTAAAGCCCACAGGAAAGACTTTGGAAGGTGTAGGTATTGCAGATGTGAATACCCCTCTTCTAGTAAGCGAAACTATCTCAGCTTGAATTGCTTCTTTCCATTGAGCCTAGTCTGAGCGCTTTTTGCACTCTGCCATGGTCTTGGGATCTGGATCATTGAGAAAGATTTCTGCAATTGCCATGGAGAAGTACATGTCGACAACAGTAGTCTTACGATCGTATGATTCTCCAGAATTTATGTAATTGACGGAAATTTCTTTCACCCCATTATTTGACTCAACATTTCCCAAAACTATAGAGTTAGGGTGTTCTGATATCCCAGGATCAAAATTTGGATGCACCGTTGATCCAGGTTGTGGATTTGGTCCTGATGTTGGATTTTTATCCACTATTGGGTGTCTACCAACTTGAGGTTGGCTTGGATTTACTGATTTGGAGGATTTAGCCCTCGATATCCTCGAATGCTTACTTGTAGCATTATCCTTAGGAGCGGCCGTACTTCTCCCCCTCTTCTTTGGAAGTGAGAGTTGAATGGTTTTTATTGGTACCTCCAATCTTTCGGGCGCATTGCGAGCAGGATAAGAGGATTTAGTGACACCCTTATAATCAGTAAATGCTTCTGGCAGGTTATTTGCAATATATTGCAAGTTTATGATTTTCTGAATTTGTTGTTCAGTCTCTAGAGTACGTGGATCTGAGGGGGAAATGCCTTGGGTATTCTAGATGATTTTCTGGCATTCGTTTTGGTACTTGAAATCTCCCCCTAATGCCGAGAAATGGTCCTCATTAATTATGCAGTCAGCGTATCGGGCCATGAATAAGTCCCCTGTAAGAGGCTCGAGGTAGTTGATAATTGATGGAGATTGATATCCCACATAGATACCAAGTTTCGTATATGGGTCCATAGAAGTACGCTTAGACAGTGAGATCGGTACGTATACAGCGCAACCGAATTTTCATAGATGGGAAATAGTTGGCATATTCCCACGTACTAATTGCAATGGGGAGACTACATGATATGCAGTTGGTCGCAATTGAATTAAGTCAGTAGCGTGTAAGACTGCATGACCCCAACATGAAGTTGGTAGGTTGCAATTTTGTAATAACGGTCTTGCAATGAGTTTAATTCTCTTAATAAGAGATTCTGCTAAACCATTTTGTGTATGGACATATGGGACAGAGTGCTGAACTTGAATTCCCAAAGCCATACAATAATCATTGAAAGCCTTTGAGGAAAATTCAGCAGCATTGTCCATTTGAATTAATTGAATTTCATGTTCAGGATGATGTGCTCTAAGTCTAATAACTTGAGCAATATTTTTTTGCAAATGCATGGTTACGTGTGGACAAAAGACACACATGAGACCATCTAGTAGATGCATCTATTAGAACCATGAAGTACATGAACGGTCCAGATGTTGGTTGTATGGGGCCACAAATATCTTCTTGAATGCGTTCAAGAAATTTTAGTGGCTCATTTTGGATCTTAATAGGCGATGGCCGTACGATCAATTTCCCTGTAGCGCATGAAGTGCACATAAAATCTAAAGATTTTGGGAATTTAGCAGTATTTAACTCATGATCTTTAGAATTGCTGATAATTTTTCGCATCATCCTGAAAGCATCTGGGCCCCTAGTTGGGTTTCGGTGATTAATGACAATACGTGATTACTATAACTAACATGTCTTTTGCAGAGGCAATTATGTTAGGTCATGGTAATAGAGATCGATTGGGCTATCATGGTGGTCATGCCCTTACGATGGAAATCGTTTCGGTTTTCAAAGGATGAACGACAAGGTTAAGGATGGACCAGTTCTAAGTATCGATTAGAGTTGAAGAGACACTTAGAGTAGTTTAGGACTTTGTTTTTCCTTTGGTCGTACTATTAAGGGGGGTATGGACGGGTAGCTTGACCTAGGTGAGCCTAGTGAGTTAGGTGTGGTGCACACTTACTAAATCTAGCACTAGGTAGCTTCTAAGAAGCCCTTAGATCCATTGGAGCAAACTTCATTCACATATGATCGAGAGTTGGAAGTGAATGGAGGGTCAAATACTGACTGGACGCTGGCACAGAGTCCGGTTAGTTCATTTGATCAAGGTGAAATCGTCTGGTGCGATCGGACGCTGAGAGGTGAAGTGACCGGACACTGGACTCAGCGTCCGGTCAACTCCAGTAAGGTTCTAGAGAGGAAAAATCACGACCGGACACGTCCGGTCAGTGTTGACCGGACGCTGTCCAACGTCTGATCACAACTTAAACACTAGAGTTCAGGGAGAACTGACTGGAGCATCCGATCAACATGACCGGAGCGTCCGGTCACCCTGCAGAGGCACATAACGGTTCATTTTTTAGCCATGGTTATAAATACTTCCTCCATTCATGTGTAGGGATACTTTTGCTCATTCCAACAGCTGAGAAACACCTTTAAGAGTGCCAAGAAGAGCAAGGTCCTAGTGAGGTGATTAAGATTTGAGAATCCCAAAGAGAGCCCTCATTAGTGAAAGTAAGAGTCGCAAAGTGTGCATCCACCCTTCTCATTAGGCTTGTTGTGGTCAAGTAAGAGTTTGTGCTTGTTACTCTTGGTGATCGCCATCACCTAGATGGCTTGGTGGTGATTAGGAGTTTGGTGATTATCTGGCGGAGCTTGTGGATGACCCAACTCAAGTTGTGAGCGGTTGTGGGTGATTCACCATGACGGAATGTCAAAGAATCAACCTGTAGAGAGCACTTGATCCTTGAGCGGTTCAAGGGGGAGCTACACCCTTGAGTGGGTGCTCCAACGAGGACTAGTGGAGAGTGGTGACTCTCCGATACCTCGGCAAAACATCGTCGCGTTCCTCCTTCTCTCTTTACTTTGTGCATTTACTTTGAGCAATTTAATTTTTGTCATTTACATTCATAGAATTGCCATGCTAGAGTAGAATTGGAACATAGGTTGCTAAACTTTTGTGCGGTAGATCAATAGAAACACTTTCTAGGCACAAGGGGTTAATTGGGCTAACCGTAGGATTTAATTATTGCAAAGAAATTTCGAATTAGCCCAATTCACCCCCCCTCTTGGGCATCTTGACCTTTCAATTGGTATCGGAGCCTTGTGCTCATGTTTTTAGGCTTTACTGCATAGAGAAAGATGTCTCACGGGGATGGACCTCCTCCTATCTTTGAGGGGGATGATTTTCCATATTAGAAAATCCGCATAGAGGCATATCTAGAAGCTCTAGTTGTTGGAATACTTAGATCCGCCTCACAAAGCTTCCCAAAACCTCAAGATGGTACACAGCTACAAGGCGATGAGGTGAATTACAAAAAATGGAATGCAAAGGCTCGAAACACCATCTTTAGAGGCCTTTATAAAGATGTATTCAACCGGATGAGGAACCACAAAGACGCCCATGCACTATTGTCGGATGTTTGTGCGCTCCATGAGGGAACAAAGAGTGTGCGTGAGGAACGCTATCATCTTGTCATGAAAAAGCTTAACTCTTTTGAGATGCTTCCTAAAGAATATGCTAATGAAATGTACTCATGCTTGAATGTTCTTGCAGAGGAAGTCAATGGGCTTGGACTCACTCAAATGTAACCATTCGATGTTGTAAGAAAGATCTTGAGTGTCCTCCCCATTGACAAATATGGGCATATTGTGACCGTGCTTCATCAAGGTGATCTTTCCACCGCTACACCGACACAAATCTTGGGAAAGATCAATGCTCATGAGATGTACATACACATCACACCACAAGATAGCTCATCCTCCACTAAGAAGAAAGAAAAGGACTTAGCATTGAAAGCTAGCCAAGAGAAGGGCAAAGCACGGCTTGAGTATGAGAGCTCAAGTGATGATGAAGTTGATGATGCAAGCCTTGCTCTCATGGTGAAAAGAACTACTAAGATGCTAAAGAAGCTCAACAAGAGTGACATCAAGTTCGATGGCAAGAAGAAGAAGTTATTCACAAGCTCTAGAAGGAAGCCAATCTCGAAGATGGATTGCTATAATTGTGGAGAACTTGGTCATCTAGCACATCAATGCACAAAGCCCAAGAAAGACAAGTATAAGAACAAGTACAAGGGCAAGAAAGACGACTCAAGCAATGAAGAAGAAGATGAGAAGAAGAAAAACAAGCCATACAAAAAGAGAGATGGCAAGGACTTCCACAAGAAGAAGAAGAGTGGAAAGGCATACATCGTCGGTGATTGGCTCACGGACATTGATTCATCAAGTTGCTCATCTGATGATGATAGTGATAATGAGAAGGTGGCCACCATTGTGATTGACTCCTCATCATCTTCACCAACACCACCGCTATCATCCTCTACACACCTATGCCTTATGGCCAAGGGTGAACGAAAGGTATGAAATGATGACGATAGTAGTAGTGATGATCATGCTAACAATGATGATTGTGATAGTGATAGTGATGATGATGAATTTGAATCACCTTCATATGATGAACTTGTCAAATTGCTAAACAAATATACTAGAATCATTAGAAAGACTAGAGCTAAGAATGACAAGCTAGAAGCTAAGAATGATTCTCTTTTAGCTAAATGTGATGTAGTAAAAAAGGCTAGTGTTGAGCTTAGAGAAGCAAATAATGTTATATCATCTAAGCTCAAGGAGCTCAAATCTTCTAAGAAAGTGTTTAAAGATAAACATGATAAACTTGAGATGATACACAATGAGCTCATCACTAGCCACAATAAGCTAAAAGAAGAATATACTACTCTTAAGATTAATCATGATAATCTTGTCATTGCTCAAGAATTTCTATCCAATGAGCCACATGATGCTACTAACAATGTTGTTAAGATTGATATAGCTACATCATGTGATGATTTGATCATTGAGAGCATTGAGCAAAGTTCTAGTAGCAAGGGCAAGCAAGTGGTTGAGGCCGATGATTATGATGAGTTTGTCAAGCTCAAGAATGACAATGAAAAGCTCAAGGAAGATCTTGAAGAGCTCAAGACCACCAACACCACAGTGCTTGAAACTTGTGATCATGATGGTGACTTGATTCTTGAGAATGAGAAGCTCAAAGAAGAGAATAAGAAGCTCAAGGAAGAGAAAAATAATGATGCTCTCAAGGAAGAAAACAAGAAGCTCAATGTGGGGGGTACGACCCCGGATACCCATGGCAGACTATGTGGGCTGTGCCCCTAGGGGTGGCCCAACTCACAAGAAGAAGCCTTGCGAGGCACGACTCTGCTCGGCACCTTCCGCAAGACATCAGGAAGATATCCTGAAGATACTACGAGATCTGTTAGGATATGTATGATCCCAAGATTCCTGTATTCAGTTATTACTTTCCGGTTATCTCTTAGATCTAACCGACTTGTAACCCTGCCTCCCGGACTATATAAGGCGGGCAGGGACCCCCCTCTAAAATCATGGCATATCATACGATAGCTAATACAAACCAACAAACCACAGGAGTAAGGTATTACATCATACTGATGGCCTGAACCTGTATAACTCGTGTGTCTCTGTTGCCTTCTTGTTCTTGATCTCGTGCTCCTCTACCGATCAATCTACCTTCATGGGATACCCCTTGGAGGACTGCCGACGATAATCTGTCGACAGTTAGCGCGCCAGGTAGGGGCTGTGCATGCTATTTCCTTATCGAACAAGATGGTTTTTTCCGTAGGCTCTTCATTCCTTCCACAGCCTGGCCAGATCTTCATGGTTGGATCCATCTCATGGATCATTAACGCTGACAGAGTCAGAGAGCTCCTCGAGCCAGAGTGGATCGGTTCTGCGCCGACCACCCCTGCACCTGCAACTGCAGATCTGATCTCAGAGGTTATTTCGAGGTCTCTTTCGGCAACAACTCGTCGACCGCTTCCTCGCTACCAGAGGAGGTCGATCAACAACAACGATCTGATCGAGTCCATCGATCGGGTTAGACTAAAGCTCATTGATTGTCTCTCCATCGCTGAATCGGCATTGGACACTCTGTTTCAGTGTCGATCACCCTCCGATCTGGATCTATCGAAGGATGCTCGGGAAACTACAAGGGCTATGGCCCTACCTTTTAGATTCTCCAACACCGCCGCCGCTTACTAGCACGCCCTAAGGGGTAGACTCGCCGACCAGATCACCGTCCAGCTCCCGCTGGTTGTCAACACACTACACCTAGGCCAGAGCCCTAGGGCGCACCTCCAGACTATCCCGGAAGAAACTCCGGGCTTCAAGTCTCAGGGCTCTATGGAGACCCTCGCCGAAACCTTCTTCGATCAATTTCTCCTCCCACCCTTCCGGGGTGGCGCGATCTTCAACGTCAGCATCGATAGCCCTCCTCGGAACAGTGAAACCGAGGAAGAGCGCGCCGCTCGGGAGAACCGAAACGTCAATCATGCGCAGCGGCGAGAGAACAAGGCAGCCATCGCAAGGGCCAAAGCTACTTAGAATAATCGGCTTGACTCTCAAGGAAGGCCACTCCCGCTCTACTGTGACCTCAATGAAGAATTTCTCTGCATCGACGGCCACGACGTCTTCAAGACTCCAAGCGCCAATTTGGCAGTAGCCGCCAACGAGCTCGCTCGTTTCCCTCAAACACCCGAGCTCACCAAGATTGCCGCCATGCTTAAAGCGGCTCTGTCAGGTCAATGAGATCCACGAGGACCAGAGACCTTCGTGCTCTATGAGCACGATTCACCAATCAGCTGCGCCAAGGTTCAACCGCTACCCAAGTCAAAGCCATTTCGCTGACTAGTCATTACCTCTCCAAGGGGTACCCGGGGGGCATCACACCGAACACCATCGCCAACATGACCAGGAGGTCAAACAGGATGCTAGAGTACATCTCAGCAACCTCCGGGATGTGCGGCAGCATATTGAGCACCGTCAGTTTGGTCGCCACAAAGACGAAGTACGCCGCCGCCACAATTACGAAAGGGAGTATGACAACCCGGACTCAGCCCTTGAGCCTATCCCCGACCACAACGCCGCAGATTACAGTGATGACAATCCTGAGGGGCCTCTGGCTTTCACAACGGATCTCTGAACGCTCCGATGGCCCCATGGCTTTAAGATCACCGGGGTCGAGCCCTACGAAGGAAGAACGAACCCAACTCAGTGGCTGCAGGCTTATGCCACTGCCGTCCGTGTCATGGGAGGAGACACCAGTGTTATGGCAAATTACCTCCCCATCATGCTCATGCCACCCACAATGAGCTGGTTCACCAGCCTCGCGCCGGACTCCATCGGCTCGTGGGAAGAGTTGAAGAAAGTCTTCACCGACAACTATATGGCCACGTGTACTCGTCCCGGCATGAAGCATGATCTTAGCCGCATCAACCAGAAGCCATCCGAGCTCCTTCGTAGCTACATCCAGCGTTTCTCCGAGATGAGGAATTCTATCCCCAACATCACGGAAGCTGAAATCATCACCGCCTTTATCCGAGGACTCCACCATCGCGAACTTCGCTCTAAGTTCAACCATAAGCCACCAACCGGCATCGGCGAGATGATAACTACCGCCAACCAGTATGCCGATGCAGAGGAAGCTGAGGTGCACTTCAACAAGGATGCAGGCACTCAGCGACCACCCCACCGATACGACGATCGCCCCGACGATCGACATCACAATGACCGTCGCCCTGATGACCGCAGCTATCATCGTGATAGCAGCCGTGATCAAATAGGAGGACACAGGCTAGGCCAAAATCACCGCTGCCGGCCAGAACACATCTTCACCACCGCTAGCCAACCTCACGCCAAGCGTAACTACGATGAGCGGTACCAAAAGATACTCGACAGCCCGTGCCCTCTTCATAAGAACGCCAAACACAAGATGAAGGACTGCATTGGTCTAGCCAGGGAGTTCCTGGACAAGAGGCTCGATGATGATGCCAACAATGGAACAGGAGGTCGCCGACCATCGGGGAACAACAACAATGCCTTTTAGGACCACGATAAGGTGGTCGCCACCATCTTCGGGGGCCTCGCCTCCAACGAGAGTCGAAGGGAATGGAAGCTTGCTGCTCGCCGAGTGCTTGTCGTCGCTTCAGATGAAACCACCGCCGACCCCAGCTATTGTCCATGGTCCGAGATCCCCATCACCTTCAGTAGGGCTGACCAGTGGGCAGACATACCATATACAGGGCATTTCCCCCTCGTCCTTGACGCAACCATCCATAAGGTGTTGTTTAGAAAAGTCCTTGTTGATGGTGGCAGTGCTTTGAACCTACTCTTCGCCAGAGCCCTAAGGGAGTTGGGCCTCACGATATCAGATCTCACACCCTCAGATTCCTCCTTCTGGGGTGTGCTACCTGGAAGGGCATCCAGGCCACTTGGAGAGATCACCCTACCAGTATAGTTTGGCACAGCAAGCAACTACCGCATCGAGCATATCAACTTCTATGTCGCCGACTTCGACACCGCCTACCACGCCATACTTGGCTGGTCAGCTCTAGCCAAATTCATGGCCATACCACACTACGCGTATCTGGTGTTGAAGATGCCTTTGCCTGCAGGAGTCCTGGCTCTGCAGGCCAACCTTTCCGTCGCCTATGCCTGCGAGATAGAGAGTCTCGCCCTCGCCAAAGCCACCGACCTCTCCATCCAGATGGCTAGCGTGGTCACCGAAGCCAGGATAGTACCCGCCGATGACATGGAGATTCCAGAGCACGAGCTTCCTTGTGCCTCCACCAAGTCTAAGGAAATTAAGGAGGTCGGCCTCGGCCTCAATGATGCTTCCAAGACCATGAAGATTAGGGCTCATCTTGACCCCAAATAGGAAAGTGCGCTCGTCTCCTTCCTACATGCCAACGCCGATGTGTTTGCTTGGAAACCTGTAGACATGCTGAGGGTACCATGGGAGAAGATCGAGCACTCCTTGAATGTCTCGCCGACCGCCAAACCGATCAAATAGAAACTTCGCCGATTTGTGCCAGACAAGAAGGAGGCTATTAGGGTAGAAATAAAATGGCTCTTAGCTGCTGGGTTTATAAAAGAAGTGTATCATCCAGATTGGTTAGCAAACCCTATTCTCGTTCGAAAAAAGAATAAAGAATGTAGAATGTGCGTTGATTATACTGATCTTAACAAACACTGCCCTAAAGACCCCTTCGGCTTGCCTCGGATAGACGAGGTTGTAGACTCTACCGTCGGCTGTGAACTACTCTCTTTCCTTGACTGTTACTCTGGCTATTATCAGATCTCCCTCAAGGAAGAAGACCAGATAAAGACGTCATTCATTACACCTTTCGGAGCATACTGCTACAAAACTATGTCCTTCGGACTCAAGAATGCTGGGGCTACCTATCAAAGGGCCATTCAGATGTGCCTCGACCAGCAAATCGGCCGCAACATCGAAGCATACATCGATGACGTGGTCATCAAAACCAAGACAGCCGACAAGCTTGTCGCCGACCTCGAAGAAACCTTCGCTAATCTGAACAAGTACCGATGGAAGCTGAACCCTTCAAAGTGCATCTTTGGAGTTCCATCCAGTATATTGCTAGGCTACATCGTTAGTGCTCGAGGCATCAAGCCTAATCCTGATAAGGTCTTCGCCATCACCAATATGAAACGGCCAACATGTGTCAAGGATATACAAAAGCTTACAGGTTGCATGGCTGCTTTAAGCCGCTTCATATCATGCCTCGGCGAAAAAGGGTTACCCTTCTTCAAGCTTCTCAAGGCCTCCGAGCACTTTTCCAGCTCGGAGGAAGCAGACTCAGCTTTCGAGCAGCTCAAGTTGTTCTTGACAAAGTCACCGATCATGACAGCGCCAAGGCCAGATGAGACTCTGCTCATATACATCGCCGCCACTTCTCGTGTCATGAGTACAACTATCATCGTTGAACGCGAGGAAGCTGGGCACGCTTATAGGGTGCAACGTCCGGTCTACTTTATCAGCGAAGTACTCAATGAGCCAAAAACTCGTTATCCTTAGGTATAAAAGCTGTTATACGCAATTCTGATTACGTCGCGCAAGCTCCAGCATTACTTCGAATACTACAAGATCACCGTGGTCACTAAGTTTCCCCTGGGGGACATTCTTCGCAACAAAAGAAGTCAATGGCCACATCATTAAGTGGGCTGTTGAGCTCGGCACCTATTCCATTGAATTCAGAAGTAGACCTACCATTAAGTCACAGGCGCTCACTAACTTCATCGCTGAATGGACTGAGATCCAAGAGCCCATCATCGCCGCTTGCCCCGAGCACTAGGTGATGTACTTTGACGGCACCCTTAACATCAACGGTGCCGGTGCGGGCATTCTGTTCATTACGCCGACCAAGGATAAGCTACGTTATGTTCTTTGGATACACTTCCCGGCCTCCAACAACGTCACAGAATACGAAGCATGTCTCCATGGTCTTCGTATAGCCGTCATGCTCGGCGTCAAACGCCTAATGGTGTACGGAGACTCCGCGTTGGTTATCAACCAGCTCAACAAAGACTGGTCCTATTCCAGTGAGAAGATGGACGCATACTGCGTCAAAATCAGGAAGCTTGAAGGGAAGTTCTATGGTATCGAGTACCACCATGTGGTACGAGATCAAAATCAACTAGCCGACCAGCTCTCAAAAACTAGGTTCGTCTCGCACCGCGGTTTCACCGGGGGTCTTCGTGCAAGATCTCCTGGTGCCATCCATTAAAGAAGAAAAGGAAGTTGAGGAGGTTCCCCCTACCGAGCAGTTGGTACTTGCGATGCCTTCGCCGGTCATCGATTGGAGGGAGCAATTCATCAAGTACCTCATCAACTCTGAAGTACCCACCAACAAGACCGACACCGAGCGCCTAATCCACCGAAGTAAGCACTACGTGTTGGTAGATGGTAACTTGATGTGGAAGAGTGCCAAGGAAGGGATATTGCAGAAGTGCGTCCCTCAAGACGAAGGAGTGAAGCTGCTTCACAAAATTCATTTTGGATCTTGTGGCAATCACGCAGCCTCGAGAAACCTGGTTGGCAAAGCTTTCTGAGCTGGCTTCTACTGGCCCATGACCATCTCTGACGTAGAAGACCTCGTCCAGCGCTATGAAGGATGTTAGTTCTTCACCAAGCAAATACACATACCAGCACAGGAGTTGCAGACCATCCCAGCTTCTTAGCCTTTTGCATGCTGGGGACTGGACATGATTGGGCCCTTCAAGCCAGTGCCATGGGGTTTCAGGTATGTATACGTTGCCATTGATAAGTTCTCCAAGTGGATCGAGTACAAACCGCTCGTTTCAGCTATCGCAAAGAAAGCAGTCGACCTCTTTGAAGATATCATACACAGGTTTGGTCTCCCGAACAGCATTATCATTGACCTCGGAACCACGTTTACCGGTCATCATTTTTGGGATTTCGGTGAAGGCCGGTGCATCTCTGTTAAGTATGTTTCTGTTGCTCATCCTAGAGCTAATGGCTAGGTTGAGCGGGCTAATGGTATGATCCTCGACGCCCTCAAAAAGAGGCTATATCAGAAAGAAGAAAAGCATCTGGGTAGATGGCTCAAAGAACTACCGGCTGTGGTCTAGGGACTGCGCACTCAAGCTAGTCACAGTACCGGTGTGTCTCCATATTTTTTGGTCTATGGCTCAGAGGTCATACTACCAGCAGATGTTGCTTTCTGAGCACCCAGGGTGGAAAATTATGTTGAAGAGCAGGCCGTGGCTATTCGGACCGAGGACATTGACCGAGCCAAGGAAGAACGCCTGATCACCTGTGTCCGCACAGCCAAGTATCTAGAAGATTTGCGAAGGTACTATAACCGCAACGTAAAAGGTCATTCATTCGCCGTCGGCGACCTTGTTCTTCGCAGAAAACAAAAGACCGAAGGGTTGCACAAGCTTTCTTCCCCTTGGGAAGGGCCCTACGTCGTCAAAGAGGTCATCCGACTAGGATCTTATCGCTTATGTGACTTAGATGGGATTGATGTTCCAAACTCATGGCACATTGAGCACCTTATACGTTTCTACCCTTGAAACACTCCAGATATGTACTCTCCATTTTATGATGAATAAAGTTTTTGGTCTCCATAATTTGTCTCCATTTTTTCTCCTTTAACTTTCGATCTCCGCGTATGGCCACCGAAGCATTACGATACTCCATAACAATCTCCAAAAACGCCGACCATGTTTTCTCCAAAACACCGAACATGTTTTCTCCAAAACACCGAATACGATTTCTCCAAAACGTCGAATATGATTTCTCTAAAACACCGAACATGTTTTCTCCAAAACGCCGAACACGATTTCTCCAAAACGCCGAACATGTTTTCTCCAAAATGCCGGACTCGATTTCTCCAAATCGCAAAGCATTTTTTCTTTGTTCTCTTTGGAGAAGACCCAGTCTTTGATTTCTCCCTACACGTGCTACGGGCTCCGCGCTCTGCGTTATGGGTGGTTGGCTGCGGTCCTTTGGTCACACCTATTTTTCTGACATGTCTACAGGCTCCGAGCTCGACGTTATGGATTATGGGTCAGCCAAGGCCGAGAGTTCAACATAGAATACATTGCTCGGACACCGCTTGTGTTGCCATTATCTCTGAGTTTGTTTAACTAACAGCCGACCAGAACACATTCAATGTTGTTCTTTATGGAAAAAACTAAGCCACCAATTTTCTCCTACACGTGCACGGGCTCCGCGCTCGACGTTAAGGACTATGGGCTGGCCAAGGCCGTAGGGACCAGCAGCAGACCCACTAGTCAGATGTTACTTGAACTACGCATAACCGCGTCCGGTTTGAAACTCCAAAGATTATTTCGCCAAATTATAAGCACACTACATATATTGTATATACAAGCACCTAATGACAAATATTTGATAAGTATTTGATTCTTGCACTTTCGCGCTTCCTAGCCATACTGTCAAGATATTACAGATGATGTCCACCGAGGAAATCATTATGCTTCGCCACTACCATCATTCTCTCCGAATAGGTATATATCATCGGCCAACTTTTTCACCACATCCTCCACCTCATCTTCAAGCCGCTGGGTCTTCGCTTCGCTTAGTCCTTCGGTGTACCCGCCCCCTATCGCCTCCAGGTCAGTGTCTAGATAGTGTGATCAGACAACATCAAGGGTGTGGGTAGCGGCAGTAACAATGGCGTCGCGGTTGAAGCTTTTAAAGCTTTCCCACACCGTCTTGCATCTTTCGATGATAATATCCGAGTGAGGTGGCCTGCTGTCGGGATGAGGAGCAGTTTCTGGTTCAATGCAGTCGAGCACCGGTCTAATTCCGACCACTACGCCGTTGAAATTGTTCCTCTGGGTACGGGTGTCTTGCTCTAACACATCGAATTGTGCCTTGACCCTCCGACGGTAGTCTGCATGCATTTTGAAGTTACATCAGGGAAGACATTAACCTCAACAGAAAACCCGATCATGGGGTACTCACCGTCCAGCTCCTCAGTCAGTTTGTTCGCTCGCTCTGTCTCCTTCATTTTCTCCTCTCGGAGTTGTTCAAGGGCCTGGCGCAGCTGACTAAGCTCCGCGTCTTGTTCTACAAGTGCATCATTCATCAACGATAGTAATCGTATTCGGCTATGTGCGGCATTTTTGTGGATCGAACGTACCTTTCTTCTCCTCAGAGACTTTTTGCAGTTTTTCCAATTACTCAGAAGCATCTTTCAGTTGTGTTGAGGCAGTGCTCAGCTGCTCGGACTTGCTCTGAAGTTGATCTTTTGCAGTCGCCAGTTGTCCAGACAGGATCCCCTTCTAGTATTCTAGGTCCCGCACGTTGGACTCCGCAAGGTCTCACTCGCGCTGGGCCCTTTGAATATTCTTCTCCGAAAGGTTCATCGCCTCCTTGAGTTTTTTGTTCTCCTCGGCAAGGGGCTCCATCCTCTTAATCAACTGGTAACGGTGCTCGGCAGTTTGAGTCATCCCCTAGAAATTCACAATAACAATGACAAAAGGAAACAAACAATGACAACGAAGAATTTTTGGGATTCAGTATCAACCTTGATTTGTTTTACTACTCCGCCGAGGGTGGATTTTAGCCTCTTCATTTCTCTAGGGGTGTCCTCTTCCTCGACAACTACCACTTCGTCACCTCGCTTGTGAAGGATTCAGACGGATTGGGTTTGAGGCTCATCGCGAACGATCTCCTCGACCTCGTCCTCCTCTTCCACTACAGTAGGGCTCACCATAGGGGGGCTCTATCGTCAGACAGTGGGTCTGAGCATGACATGTGACCCTTCCGGGGGCACTGTTAGCTCCTCGGGCACCACTAGTCTCATCGACCCATACTCTGCCACCTCGCTGGCCACTACAGTTTCATCTCCTAAGGGTCCAGCGCTACCCGACGTTGCTTTGGGTTGAGGGTCCGGCGCTACCCGACGTTGCTTTGGGCATCGTTGCTGAGCTAGCCTCTGCTGATGCCGGTCCCTCATTGTCTCTAGCTCCACTTGCAGCAGTTGTTGTTTGTTTCACCAATCCCTGAGCACTGGGGGACCCTAACATGGGGGTGGCAGGTGCTACCTCCGCCTCGGGATCAGCTTGAGACTGCTTATCAGTCTAGGCAGACGACTTCGGATCCTCCATGTGTTTTGCGCTGCATCCGAACATTTGGTCAATCGCCCAAAAAACAGAGATCAAATAGCAAAACAATAACAGTGCGAGGTTACTTACCGTTTGGTCTACTGGTGTGCTTTTTTGAATCGACGAGGCCTGTTCGAGCCCCCGGGTGCAGCCGTGGGGTCGACCTCCATGTTATCAGGTGGAGGTCTATCCTCTTCTACATTTGGTCTGTGCTCCACCTGTTGTTCTGGTGTTTGCTCCACCTGTACCACTGGGTTTCGCTCCATTTGATGCTTGGGGACTCCCGTCACCTGCTACTCGGGTACTCCCATCGCCTGCTGCTCGGGGACTGCCATCGCCTGCTGCTCAGGGACTTCGTTGCTTCCCCTTGGTTGCTCCTCCATGCGTGTTCTGCGTGAAGTTCTTTGCACGCTGGAGGGAGGGGGAACTGTATTTTCATCGTCATCAGACCACTCCATCACCATGGCCCTCTACGGACGGATGGTCTAGTCGCCACCTAGTGATATACCGCCTGGTCTGCGGGGGGCGGCCGTCGCTGTTTTCCTCTTCTTCTAGGCCGGCTCGTCTACTACTGCCCGTTTTCCTCGAGATTTCTCTGATAATGGGGGGGGGGACGTGCCGTATGATCAACATCCGAATCTCTAGATTCTGATGAGATACCGACGAGACTTTCTTCAAGGTTTTCTGTTGGTCGGGCATCCACCGCTGGCGGCCATTCAGCTCTTGGCACGTCTGAAAAATAGACTGCTCTATCCTGCGAATGGATCTTTGCATAAGTAAGTCAGTTCCCTGCTCGGCAAATCGACATTTGAACAATGATGGGTACGATGATTACCTGAGGAGGCAGGTTGGTATAGTTGATGGCCTTTATTTCTTTCGGCCAGCTAAATGAGGTGCTGGAGGTGAATAGTTCTATGGCGCGACCTATTACTTCTTTCCTTAACAGCCGTTCAGGCCTCTCCCGGGTTCCATCGTCATCGCCCTTGTAGTCAAAAGTAGGATAAGCCCTTTCCTTGCAAGGCTGGACACGGCGTACTATGAAGCTTGCTGCCACAAGTTCACCTCTCAACTCCACACTTTGAATCAGGTCAAGGAGCTCCTTCACTTGCTCCATGTCGACACTTCTTGGTCTCTCCGACCAGCTTCTTTGGTTCTCCGAGATATGGTGCACGTCGCAGCGAACGGTCGGGTGGTTCTGTTTCATGTAAAACCACTTGGCATTCCACCCTTTCAAGGAAGTGTTCAGTGGTACGCTGATATAGTCGCTGGCCATTCCATCCTAGAACTGCAGATATACTCCGCCGACCACCTTGGAGCCACCGCCGTCTTTCTTCTTTAGCCAAAATAAATGTCTAAAGAGGTTGAAGTGCGGAAGAATCTCAAGAAACACATCACAGAAGTGAATAAAGATCGAGATGTGAAGTATAGTGTTGGGGTGGAGATTGCACAGACTGATCGACCAAAATACCAATAGATCTCGCAAGAAAGGATCGACAAGGAACCCCAATCCATGCCAAAAATAATCTTCAAAGACTACAACTTCATCAGTGTTAGGCATTGGAAAGGGCTCACCAATGGCTGGACGCCATCCGCTAGTGACGTGGTCAGGAAGCACGCCCGCCGTCACCATTCTTTCAAGTTCCGCTTCTCCGGTGCGCGACGGCATCCATTCTTCGTCATGGCTGGCTCCGCTTCCCATTTTCTTTGGGCTTGTTTTCTTCAGGTTTGCGGCTCTCCTCTTCGGCGCCATCGCTTAGATCCGAATACGGTCAGGCGTTGGCAGCGTTTGTGGCTTTGAATCTAGAGGTGTGGAATCTGAGATGGAAGATGAAATGGTGGAGTGGCAAAGGGGGGTGGCGGTACTGTTACAACGCACTTTCCCCACCTTTATACCTCAAGGGTTTTTGGGAATGTGTTCCCACAATTTGCGCCGCTGCGATTTCTCCGATGCGCCAAATGGGCCGTTACATGGGCTTCCGCGTAAACCATAGCCCACGGCGCTCATTTATCGCTGTCTTCGGTTGCTCTTCGCCTAAATATCGCTGACTTTTCCACCATTTAATGAGGCTAATTACCTAACACTATCCAGTTGTTACTCCGGTTTTTTCTCCATGGTTGGATTACTCCTATAACTCCGCCTGCAGCTCGGGGACTGGTGGTCTTTTCCGTTGGTTTTAGGTTGTTTTTCTATTTTTGACCCTGGCACCACGTGACTACGTCACCTACTATCAGGCTCGGGGACTAAGTGGGCACACTTCACCTTGCGGTGAATGTGCTATTTTTTATTTTTGGGCCACACCAGGGGACTGGTTGTCGGCTCGGCTGGTTTTCAGTTTTTTCTTTTAGTTTCAGATCCTAGCACCACAATACTACATCATCTGCTACCAGGCTCGGGGACTAAGTGGGCACACTTCACCTCGCAGTGAGTGTGCAGGTTTTTATCTTGAAGAATGCATGACTATAGAGGAAGATTGACTCCTACAATTTTGTTCGGACTCTAAGTGGGCACACTTGGTTCAATGTGGAGAAATTTTCAATTATGTACTTGAGCTCCTTACACCCTTATGGCAAGCCGTACTTGGGTCACGCTGCTCGGCGACAGGTCACGCTGCTCGGTGATAGGTCACACTGCTCGGCGACGGTTCATATTGCTCGGTGATGGTTCACGCTGCTTGGACGTTAAGCATGGTGGTTGGACCATGGGCTTGACTGCTTGACATCATGTGCAACTGCTCGGACAAGCTCAAGGCGACATTGCACAATGGGTACAAGGTGCTCGGGGACTAGCTGTGGGGGGTATGACCCCGGATACCCATGGCAGACTACATGGGCTACGCCCCTAGGGGTGGCCCAGCTCACAAGAAGAAGCCTTACGAGGCATGACTCTGCTCGGCGCCTTCCGCAAGACATCAGGAAGATATCCTGAAGATACTATGAGATCTGTTAGGATATGTATGATCCCAAGATTCCTATATTCAGTTATTACTTTCTGGTTATCTCTTAGATCTAACCGACTTGTAACCCTGCCGCCTGGACTATATAAGGCGGGTAGGGACCCCCTCTAAAATCACGGCATATCATAAGATAGCTAATACAAACCAACAGACCATAGGAGTAAGGTATTACGTCATACTAACGGCCTGAACCTATATAACTCATGTGTCTCTGTTGCCTTCTTGTTCTTGATCTCGCGCTCCTCTACCGATCAATCTACCTTCGTGGGATACCCCTCGGAGAACTGCCAACGATAATCTGTCGACACTCAAGTTAGAGAAAGAGCATCTCAAGATTGGATTGAGCAAGTTCACAAGAGGCAAGCATCTTCAAAGTGAGCTACTAATGAACACCGTCATGAAGATGGATAGAAGTGGCATTGGATATTTGGCAAACCAAGAGAAGAAGGTTCAAGCTCAACAACAACACAAGTCAAAGCCAAAGCCAAAGAGATATTTTGAGTGTGGACAAGAAGGCCACTTTGCCCATGAGTGCCAAACTCCACCACCACAACCCTTGCCCAAGCATGATAGACCTTTTGCCTTCAATGCTCATTACATGCTTAGAAAGGATTCTAATGGAAAGATGAAAGTCATGTTCTTAGGACCTCCAAACAAGGATAGGCCTAAGAAAATTTGGGTTGTAAAGTCACTTGTTGAGAAGGTGAAGGGCCCTCAACAAGTTTGGGTTCCTAAAGCTTGATCTCTTGTGTGTAGGTGAACTACAAGACCGGTGGAAGTCATTAGGTTATTGATAGTGGTTGCACACAACATATAACTAGTGATCCTCGTATGTTCACCTCACTAGATGAAGAAGTAGATGGACAAGAAAGAATCACATTTGGAGATAATTCAAAGGGCAAGGTTAAAGGATTGGGCAAAGTGGCAATATCAAATGATCATTCTATCTCAAATGTGCTATATGTTGCTTCATTGAGCTTCAACTTGCTATCCATTGGACAATTGTGTGATCTTGGCTTCCAATGCTTGTTTACAGATAAGGAAGTTGTTGTATCTAAAAAGGATGATGATCAAGTGATATTCAAAGGATTTAGATACAACAACCTATATCTAGTGGATTTTACCTTCGAAGATGCTAACTTGAAGACATGCCTATTCACCAAAACAACACTTGGGTGCCTATGGCATAGAAGACTTGCTCATGTTGGGATGAGCTCACTCAAGAAGCTAATGAAGAATGATTTGGTGAGAGGGTTGAAGGATGTGAAGTTTGAGAAGGACAAGCTTTGTAGTGCATGTCAAGCCAGCAAGCAAGTTGCAAATACTCATCCAACAAAAGCCTTCATGTCAACCACAAGAGTGCTAGAACTCCTTCACATAGACTTATTTGGACCAACAACATACAAGAGTTTGGGAGGAAATATTTATTGTCTTGTGATTGTTGATGACTATTCAAGATACACATTGGTATTCTTCCTTCATGACAAATTTGAAGTTGCATCTTGCTTCAAGAAGTTTGCCAAGAGAGCACAAAATGAATTTGAAGTGAAGCTCAAGAAGATTATAAGTGACAATGGGAAGGAATTTGACAATACAAACATAGAAGCCTATTGTGATGAAGTTGGGATCAAGCATGAGGTCTCCACAACATATACTCCTCAACAAAATGGTGTAGTTGAGAGAAAGAACCGGATATTGATCACTCTTGCAAGAACAATGCTAGATGAGTACAACACCCCTGAAGCTCTATGGGTGGAAGCTATCAACACCGCATGCTATGCATCAAACCACCTATTCCTTCAAAAGTTTCTTGGCAAGACACATTATGAGTTGCTCAATGGGAAGAAGCCGGACGTCTATTTCTTTAGGGTGTTTTGTTGCAAATGCTACATCTATAAGAAGCAGCAATACCTAGGGAAGTTTCAAAGATGTTGTGATATTGGTTTTCTTGTTGGTTACTCATCAAAGTCCAAAGCATATAGAGTATTTAATCATGCCACCGGCTTGGTTGAAGAAACATATGATGTGGAATTTGATGAATCTAATGGCTCCCAAGGAGCACATGAGAATCTTGATTGTGTAGGTGATGAACCATTGAGGGAGGCTATGAAGAACATTTCGGTTGGAGACATCAAGCCTAAAGATGATGTACAAGTAATTGATCCACCTTCTTCATCAAATGTGCCACAAGATGGTGATAAAGATGGGAGAGTAGAAAATGAAGACACTCATATCTCTCATGATCAAATGGTGGTACAAGCGCAAGATGTTGATGCTCCACATCCCCCTCCTCAAGTGGTCAATAGAAGAAACACACCTCTACTACAAGATCATCCACAAGATCTCATCATAGGGAGTCCATCAAAGGGTGTAATGACTCGCTCACCAAAACTTGCTTCATTTATTGCACATCACTCTTTTGTCTCTTGTTTTGAGCCTACCAAGGTAGAAGAAGCTCTTCAAGATCCAGATTGGATAAATGCCATGCATGAAGAGTTGAACAACTTCACCTGCAATGAAGTTTGGACTCTTGAAGAGCGACCAAAAGGTGCAAGAGTCATTGAAACAAAGTGGGTGTTCCACAACAAGCAAGATGATCAAGGCGTTGTTGTGAGGAACAAGGCAAGACTAGTTGCAAAGGGGTTCTCTCAAGTTGAAGGTTTGGATTTTAGAGAGACCTTTGCACCGGTTGCAAGACTAGAAGCCATTCGTATCCTCCTTGCATATGCATCACATCATAACATGAAACTATATCAAATGGATGTGAAAAGTGCATTTTAAATGGCTTTATTAATGAACTAGTCTATGTTGATCAACCTCCCGGGTTTGAAGACCCTAGATATCCTAATCATGCTTATAGATTGTCCAAGGCATTATTTGGGCTTAAGCAAGCCCCAAGAGCTTGGTATGAGCGCCTTCGGGACTTCCTCATTGAGAAGGGCTTCACCATTGGGAAGGTCGACACCACATTATTCACCAAAAAGCTTGATGGACATATCTTCATTTGTCAAGTGTATGTTGATGATATCATCTTCGGATCATCAAATGAAGATTCTTGCAAAGAGTTTGGTGAATTGATGTTAAAAGAGTTCGAGATGTCAATGATTGGAGAGCTTACATTCTTTTTTGGTTTTCAAGTCAAGAAAATGAGAGAAGGGATTTTCATCTCTCAAGAGAAATATACAAATGATCTTCTCAAGAGATTCAAGATGGATGAATATAAGCCAATCAAGACACCAATGCTAACAAATGATCATCTCGACCTAGATGAGGGAGGTAACATGGTTGATCAAACTATCTACCGCTTCATGATTGGTAGCTTGTTATATTTAACCGCATTGAGGCCCAACATCATGTTTAGTGTGTGTATGTGTGCTAGATTTCAAGCTAATCCTAAGAAAACTCATTTGATTGCCGTTAAAAGAATCCTTAGGTATCTTAAGCACACACCAAGAATTGGCCTTTGGTATTCCAAAGGAGCTATATTTGAATTAGTTGGCTATTCTGATTTGGATTATGCCGGTTGCAAAGTGGATAGAAAAAGCACATCCGAAGGGTGCCATTTGCTTTGTAGATCACTTATGTCTTGGTCCTCCAAGAAACAAAATAGTGTGGCTTTGTCCACCGCCGAAGCGGAATATATTGCCGCAGGTGCTTGTTGTGCATAAATTCTTTATATAAAACAAACTTTGCTAGACTATGGCATAGTTCTAGAAAAAGTACCTCTTTTGTGTGACAATAAAAGTGCGGTTAAACCTGCAAAATAATCTAGTTCAACACTCTCACACCAAGGACATAGATATTCGCCATCACTTTCTTAGAGATCATGTTGCAAAGAATCATATTTGATTAGAAGGTGTAAGGACCGAGGATCAGTTTGCGGATATCTTCACTAAAGCGCTAGATGAGGCGACTTTTTGTCGATTGCGGAATGAGCTCAATGTTCTTGATTTTAGTAACTTCACTAAAAAATGAGCTTGTGTTGTCCCTTGCATTGCATTGTAATATACAACATGTTTACTTTTTATGGTAATGCATATAGGGCTTGTCTAACATGGTTAAGATAGCCATCGAAAAGCGTGTGAAGAAGCTTAACCTTGGATCAAACTTGACAAGCAACTAGATTTTAGTATTGCCTTGCATATGCATGAATGTTGCTTTGTCGTTTATCTTCAATTGCCTCTTATTAAAGTTGGGACTTGATTGGGAACAGGCAGCACAAAGGACTTTGAAGATTTGCTAGAAAAAGAGTGACCGGACGCTGCACCGGACTCTGAACTCCAGCGTCCGGTCAGTTCACAAGAGATGAACTACTGTAGAGGTGAAGTGACTAGACACTGAAATAGTGCTTTCCTAGTGTCTGGTCAGATGGCGATCCAGCGTCTGATCAAGCAAAGAAGACGAAGTCAGGATCGACCGGACTTAGACTGCGTCTGGTTAGTGGTGATCGGACGCGTCCAATCACAATTTTAGGAGTTTTGGACCTCTCTAGAATCGATCGGACGCTGGGTGGTAGCGTCCGATCGCTGCCACCGGAGCGTCCGGTCAGTAGAAAACATACGGGGTCTAGTTTCTTCTCTGTTTCCTTATCTATTCTATCGGGGGACCCATATAACCGCAGCGCCATGCCGTGTTTAATCTAATCCATCATGACGACTTCACTGTACCTGAGCTGCCGCACCGTGTGCCCTAGCTACGCCTCCATAGCTCGCCACCGCCCTACACCTGCTAGCCGCACCGCCGTTCCTACCCACGCCACCTGCTCAAGCACCGTTGGCCATGACACAGCTGCGCCGCCATGCCCCGTTCGCGTGCTGCCGTACACCCCGCGCACCGCACCGCCATAGTGTGCTCACATCGAGCCAGCGCCGCCTCACCAGCACCACCCCCAGTGCCATTGCCATGCCCTCTACTTCCATGCCCCAACGCCATCGTCGCCTCAAGAACCTCGCTGGTGCCCTAGCCACTGCTCACCGAGCATCTTCACCACAGTGCACCACTGACTCACGACACATTGCCTCACTAGAACTCTTCCATCGCAGTGCCGACCTGGTGGTTCCCTGTTTCATTCCTTTTCTTGTTGATTCACTGGTTCGTTAGGTAGCAAGCCCTTGTTTCTAGGTTCATATCTAATTGCTTGCTTCTTAGGGTTTCATATCTCTAGATATATCATAATTATTCATATATCTGATCTACTCCAACGTGCAGTGAGTCGGTGTTTTTGAGGTTACTGTGGCAGTTGTCAGTCAACTTGGGGCCAAGCACACGAGTACGGATTGAGGCCAAGCCTCGGAAGTGACAGTTGACAGTTGATCCTTGTCAGCGGTAGTTGTTCTTTTTAGCTTCATCAGATGGCTTGTGTTAAGAATGTCAGAGGAGGTCCTAGTGATGAGGATCTGAGGCCCCGTCTCCAGCCTATAGATGCAAAAGGCAAGGCGACAAAGAAGCTAGCAATGAGGAAGCGTAAGTACCCTGATGCAGATACAACGAGAGCAGTCGTAGTTGTAGAGGCCGCAGAGCGTGCGGAGAGAGGAGGTGCTTGGTGTGGTGTTGTTATTGTAGATAAGCTTTCTCCATCTACGAGGGCTGCACTTGAGTAGGTTGAGCGCCGTCATGGTGGTCCAGCTAGGACTCTCATGGTTGGAGGACAACGTGTGGCTATTGATTAGAGTCAGTCTCAAGGGGAGCCTCAGCAGTAGCCACAGCCAGTAGAGTAGACTCAGGAGGGAGAGCAGGCTGAGGAGACAGAGTAGGCACCTCAGCTATAGCTTCACCGCTCTGGTCGTACCCATGCTCCAGTCACACCGAGGTTAGAGACACAGTGGAGGGGGTTCACGTCCACCGCCTAGACCATAGGGTCCGCCTCTAGTGACTCACTTGGATTTGAGGGCTGCCATGGCCAAGCAGGTTCAACAGCTTAGATTTGTGGACTTTGAGCAGTGGTTCCCATCGAGGAGGGATGACCGAGCTTTAGAAGGCTTCTACACACCTCTGCAGGAAGATTTTTATATTGCATATCTTAACAGTGGGGCAGTATTCAGATCTCAGAGGGTGTGCAACATTGATACCATTGTAGCAGTAGCTGGAGAGCATATTCGCCCTTACCTATCTTACCTACTAGGGTTGACAGATTTACTTGTACGGATAGGCCTATATGTTCCATCTTGGGTCCGTCAGTTCTATGCTACACTTTGGATTGACCCGTAGCACAAATTCATTCACTTTGCTTTCAGAGGCAGAGATAACAGGTTGATGAGCACTAGGGTTAGAGAGATACTCAGACTTTAGGAGTAGCCTGTTTGGCTATATGAGGTTTGCTATGGACAGACAATGCCTTCCAGACGCCCTCACGACGGTCTTGTGCCCCCTACAGATCTAGACACCTAGTGATCTCACTCCTACAGCTAGAGTGTTGGATGCTATTATGAGGAGGACACTGCTTTTGAGGATGGGGTATCGTGAGGGCTTGACTCGCATACAGTTATGGTTATTGAACTCTCTGATGTAGTAGATAGTGTTTGACATTTGGGATCTCCTTCTATTAGAGATGGAGGATACTATTGTAGACGGGTTCAGGGGTCATAGGCAGCTACCATATGCTCACTAGATTACATTCCTGATCCACAAGGCAGTTACTGTGAGGCCACCAGAGATGCTGGCAGAGTATAGTGGTTCTACTATAGAGTTCCCTACATACAATATGACTCAGATGATCCATCATAGTGCAGTGAGGACACCCAGCCAGCCGAGCCAATGTCTAGAGGTGCCAAAGACTGCAGCTCAGCGGGATGAGACCATCAAGGGCATAGTAGCTATAGAGGAGGAGGAGCTTGATGCTCAGCAGGAGGAGATTGTCACGAGCGACCCCAGTGACAGCTCAGATGATGACTACCAGCCTATTCCTCAGATGCCTCCATGATGACATGACCATGAGGTCGGTAGCTCTAGTTTAGCTCCACCTGCACCACAGACAGACCCTGCTCTACTTGCCATACTTGAGTGGATGAGGTAGGATCAGGCTCGCCAGGCTTAGGAGACAGCTGCCACTTTTGCATAGTTTTAGACTAGGCAGTATGAGTTCTAGTGATAGCAGTAGGTGATCCAGCAGTAGCAGTAGGCTATACAGCAGCAGCAGCAGGCCAAGCATCAGCAGCAGCTACTTGGGTTTATGCAGCATGTTGTGATAGCTATTGGGGCTCCACCGTCACAGCCTTCACCCAGCTTGGTTAGCCTTCCACCACTTCTATGACTTCAGCATTACAACCTAGTAGGCTTTAGAGTTAGGGACGGCCACCAACATAGTTTGCTTCACCTATAGAGCAGGTGTCCCAGTGGTTTGCCTTGCCAATGTTAGCCCCATAGTTCACACCTCTTCAAACGGGCTTCACACTGGCTCAGACTTCCTCGCTGCTAGTGCCAGATACCTCAGTCTCTAGGAGCCTTAGAGCGACTTTCAGTGAGTTGACAGGGCAGCCTACTCCTCCATATTTACATGTCCTAGGTCCTTCTACAGTTGCATCTATTATCGGGACTACAGAGATGCTCCCTTCTTCTGTTGCATCATCAGAGCCGCCTACTTCAGTGATACCTGCACAGTCTATGGCCGCTCCAGTCCCTGATCTGACCCAGACCGCTTCAGCATCGCTTCCAACAATAGAGGGTCAGACTACTTAGAGCTTCAGATTAGATGATGATGGCACATAGTTCCAGCTCGCTCCTCATACCTCAGTGCCCGACTCGTCCGCTGTAGTCCCACCAACTGGCCCTTAGGTTTTGGTGTTTGATGCCAAAGGGGGAGAGGGATCGAGTATGTTAGACTTAGGGGGAGCGACTACCTATCTAGGGGGAGCTTAGTTTATCTATTATATTTGGTTGTTATGTGTGATACACTATTATGCATTCATGTGTGTTTACTTTCATGCATCAAACTATATTTATGTGATAGTAATATCTACGTGATCATGATATTTGACATGTGTGCTCTCTACTTTGAATCTTTTATATGTCATATCACTAGTGTTATGCTCATTTGCTTTGCTTCCACGTTTTACTCCGATGCAAATGGGCTTTATTACTTGTACTCATGATTATTTCATATCTTTTGAGTACATCATGATTGGCTTGGGTCATATAAGCTTGCCTAACTCCTTTGTTCTTATTGTCAAAAGCTTATATGAACCAAGCATGTTAAAAACCTCAACTCTTTCACATACTCGAGGTGGTATTGTCATCAATCACCAAAAAGGGGGAGATTGAAAGCATCTAGACCCCTAGTTGGGTTTCGGTGATTAATGACAATACGTGATTACTATGACTAACATGTGTTTTACAGAGGCAATTAAATTAGGTCATGGTAATGGAGATCGATTGGGCTATCATGGTGGTCATGCCCCTATGATGGAAATCGTTTCGGTTTTCAAAGAATGGACGACAAGGTTAAGGATAGACTAGTTCTAAGTGTCGATTGGAGTTGAAGAGACACTTAGAGTAGTTTAGGACTTTGTTTTTCCTTTGGCCGTACTATTAAGGGGAGTATGGACGGGTAGCTTGACCTAGGTGAGCCTAGTGAGTTAAGTATGGTGCACACTTGCTAAATCTAGCACTAGGTAGCTCCTAAGAAGCCCTTAGATCCATTGGAGCAAACTTCATTCATATATGATCGAGAGTTGGAAGTGAATGGAGGGTCAAATACTGACCGGGCGCTGACTCTGGGGTGACCAAACGCTGGCGTAGAGTCCGGTCAGTTCATTTGATCAAGGTGAAATCATGTGGTGTGACCGAACGCTAAGAGGTGAAGTGACCGGACGCTGAGTCCCAGCGTCCAGTCAACTCTAGCAAGGTTCCAGAGAGGGAAAATCACGACCAGATGCGTTCGATCAGTGTTGAACAGACGTTGTCTAGCGTCCGGTCACAACTTAAACACTGGAGTTCGAAGAGAACTGATCGGAGCATCCGGTGAACATGACTGAAGCGTCCGGTCACCCCGTAGAGGCACATAACGGTTCATTTTTCAGCCATTGTTATAAATACTTCCTCCATTCATGTGTGAGGATACTTTTGCTCATTCCAATAGCTGAGAAACACCTTTGAGAGTGCCAAGAATAGCAAGGTCCTACTGAGGTGATTGAGATTTGAGAATCCCAAAGAGAGCCCTCATTAGTGAAAGCAAGAGTAGCAAAGCGTGCATCCACCCTTCTCATTAGGCTTGTCGTGGTCAAGTGAGAGTTTGTGCTTGTTACTCTTGGTGATCGCCATCACCTAGATAGCTTGGTGGTGATTGGGAGTTTGGTGATCATCCGACGGAGCTTATGGATGACCCAACTCAAGTTGTGAGCGGTTGTGGGTGATTCTCCGCGATAGAGTGTCACAGAATCAACCCGTAGAGAGCACTTGATCCTTGCGCGGATCAAGGGGGAGCTACACCCTTGCACGGGTGCTCCAAGGAGGACTAGTGGGGAGTGGTGACTCTCCGATACCTCGGCAAAATATCGTTGCATTCCTCCTTCTCTCTTTACTTTGTGCATTTACTTTGAGCAATTCAATTCTTGTCATTTACATTCATAGAATTGCCATGCTAGAGTAGAATTGGAACATAGGTTGCTAAACTTTTGTGTGGTAGATCAATAGAAATGCTTTCTAGGCATAAGGGGTTAATTGGGCTAACCATAGGATTTAATTATTGCAAATAAATTTTGAATTAGCCTAATTCACCCCCCTCTTGGGCATCTTGATCCTTTCACATCCCTATACCAGGATGGCCAAGGCGTTCATGCCAAATTTTGAATGCGTCAACATTCTAAAAAATTACCTTGTACACAACATGCGGTACGAGTTTGATGTATGTGTAGTACAATCGTGACGGAAAAAGGGAATTTTCTCAACAATTCGTTTGCCATGTCTGCTATTTTTAGTAACAAGGAGAATTTCCTCATTATTGTCATCATGGGTTTCTATATGGAAACCATTTTGACGAATATCTCTATAACTTAACAAGGTACGCTTTGAATCGGGATACAATAATGCATTCTCAATTATAATTTGGGTACCCATAGGGAGTACAATAGTGGCACGACCAGAGCCAACTATTGTAGCATCGCGCCCGACGATTGTCAAAACATTTCCTTGTCTTTTTGTAAGAGTTTGGAAATATTTTGTTTCTCTAAGTATAGAATTAGTGGTACCACTATCCACTAGGAATAATTCCTCCTCCATCAGATTGACCCCCGTAGAAACTATATATAAATAAAGAATTTGATATAAAACTCTTTGATGATATATAGAATACATACTTTATTTATTGAATATCAAATGTGTACAATACATCAAATGTGTACAATACATTTATTGGGTATTCAAACTAAATAGTGATGACATTATTAAATATTTACAGCACATAGGACATAAACTATTTTAACTATTATAATCACTAGGACATAAAGACATGAGAATCTAAGGGATTGGGAGCCTATTCAAAGTCTCCAAATATGTCGGTGGATGCATATTCCACAATCATATTTCCCGTATCAGCAAGATCCTTTCCTCCTCGTATGTTGTTGTTGCTTGGTTCCATTGGAACTTGTTGTGAACAACCAGCCTCATTCCTGGTGGTGTCAGGTCGAATGTTGAAGTGAGCTTCATACTTCTGTCCTAGTGCAGCACGTCCGTGACCCACAGACTTTAAGTAGAGATCAACAAGATGACTTGGGGTACGACATTTCTTTGTAATATGGTTATAGCAACCAGACTTCTAACACATAGGTTTGTCATTCCTGTGTTTGGGAATGTTCTTACCCTTGTTGAAAACATGAGTTTGGGATTTCTTATTGCGTCTACGTTGTTTTTTACCTTTCTTGGAATTTTCCTGAGGATGGGTCTTAGAAAGTCCACCATCAAATTTGGTTTTATTCTAAGTGTAGGCATGTACTTCAGGCAATGGAGCAGACCCTATGGGGCGCTGCTGATTATTCCAAACCATAAGTTTAGAATGTTTTTTGGCCTCAAGTAAAGTTTGTATAAGCTCAGAATAAACCTGAAAACGCCTTTCACGGTATTGTTGTTGAAGAATCCTTTTAGAGGGAAGCATAGTAGACAGAGTATTTTCTATTTTATTCGCATCTATAGGTTCTTTCTCGTAGAATTGCAACTTTGAGCAAATCCTATGAACAACATGGTTGTAATCACTCACAGTTTTAAAATCCTATAAGCGAAGTTGCGTCCACTCATAGTTGGCCGCAGGCAGGACAAGTGCCTTTTGTTGTTCATAGCGTTGCTTAAGAGAATTCCATAGATTTCATGGATTCTCTTCCAACAAGTATTCAGCCTTAAGGTCAGGATGAATATGGCTCCTAATGAGATATAGGGTCGTGTATACATGTTGATCTTCAAGTGGTGCAACACCCTCTTCGGGTGGTAACACAGCTCGATAAAGTCCATGGGACACAAGACTAACCTTTACATCCACAACCCATGTGGGATAATTGTGGCCATCTAGAGCAAGCAAATCAAACTCTTTGATGGTCATTGATCCTACATGAGGCAAACCATCAAAACATTTTAAGTTATTAAAATGTTGTGGTGTGTTGTAATTATGGGGTGCAAAATAGAGACAAGATAAATCTTGTATTATTAATGTTGTAAAGATCTCATGTGCATAATGAAATAATGGAGGTAGTCACCATAAAAGTATAGACCTCAAATTGGGCATAGTCTATATTAACAGTAGATGCCAAGTAATTATGCAAGTTGTATAAACATGTCTTAAGGTAGTCATCAAGAATGATGTAGACCTTAGTCAATTTGCAAACGAATTGGGTACGCACGTTGAGGATAGTCACTAAGTTGTGGACTTAGTGTAGATCCCACAGTAGCAACTATGGTGCTACCTTATGTATGGCCAATAGGAATGCGAATTAATGGTAGTCATCTTTGTGAAAAGATGTAGACCAAATGTTCTCATTTGTGATGTTGGGTACGCACGTTGAGGATAGTCACTAAGTGTTTACTTAGTGTAGATCCTACAGTAGCAATAGTGGTGCTACCTTGTGTATGGCCAACAAACAAATAGGGAACATGCGCGTTATACAATTGATGAGAAAATATACATAAAATGTCGCATCCATTATTTAAGTGCGTAGTGCTTTAAAGTGAAAAAGCATAAAAGGGGCTTAAATAAAATGATCGATTGGAAAAGTGATTAATGAATAAATAATGATGGTCGTAATAACAAGGATATTATTTATTGGATTTGCCATACATACAGGGACAAATACTTTAAATAATATCATAAATGGATATTTTACAATGATAAAATATCACAAGTACAACTATAGTTAAAGTCAGCGACTAAACATAAGAGTACTTAATTTTACAACACATAATTATAAGAGACTTCGCATGCGCAACCCATAAAAGGGGGTCGGTCGGCAGTTAGGGTTTTAGCCCCTAACTGCACACCGCCGCTGGATGCGGGCCTGGTCGTGGTGTGTGGCCGCTAGCGTGGGGCTGTCGACCACGGGTGCGGGAGAAGTCACGCAGGGCTCACCAGCCGCAGGCATGGGAGGAGACATGCGGGGTCCCTGGCAGCGAGCTCTTGGCTACAACTTTGGACCTAGCCACCAGGGGCAGCTAGTCGCGGGCCACAGGCGCGAGGCCACTGCCAGTGTAGTGCGTGAGCATGCGAGAGTCATCGCTAGACGGGCGTGCAGGCTTCACCGCTGGCCTTGCCTATGGTAGGCATGGGGAAGTTGCATGGGAGCGTAGCCGACGACGGTCGTGTACCGACCGGTTTAGAACGCTCGAGGGCAACGCAGTGGCCGCGATGGGCTTGGCATCTAGCCGGCCGCCGATGGGGCGTGCCAAGGGCTGGAGTTGGCCACTGCCACTACCACAGGGCCACAGCGGGCTCTGCGGCCATGAAGCCTGTGGCCATGCGTGAACCCATGGTGGACGAGACATTGACGGTTACCATTGATGGTTATGGTAAAAAAGAATGCGGTGGCCAGGCCGTGGATGAAGGAAGCCGAATCCACTGCAAAACAAGTATGAACAATACCAATGAATGGCTTACTCTATGATTCTTACTGATTGCAAGGATGATTACACCTTTGTGACTTGTTCTTGATGCAAGGTGTCTCTGATGCAAGCCATCAGGGTGCCGGTGACCATTCTACCAGTGTTGCAGCGAGCGCTGGGTAGGTAGTTGTCGTCGCCGGTGATCTATGCTCGGGCCTTAGCCTCAGTCGTTCTCTTCTCTCGTTCTTGGGAGCAAAGTGCTGATGATGTGTTAAAGCGTGAATGTAAATGAACAAGATTTGGGAACAACTGTTGCTTTCATTGATCTCTTAGACACTACTACAGAAACCATTTTTAGGGGCGTCTCATAACCCTTTGTAGGGGCAGTTTGGCCAACCGCCCCTACCAAACTGCCTCTACAAATCATGCATTTGTAGGGGCGATTCTCAGGCCGCCCCTACAAATAGATTTGTAGGGGCGGCTCATATTACCAGCCGCCCCAACAAATAGTTTTGTAGGGGCAGTTGTAGTACCAGCTGCCCCTACAAATCGATTTGTAGGGGTGGCTGTAGTACTAGCTGCCTCTATAATACCTGTTTGTAGGGGTGGTTCAATCTAGAACCGCCCCTACAATACATTTTCCCACAAAAAAAATCAAATTTACAATTCAAATTCGACCAGAACACTGTTTGTTTCTACGTATTCCATCCAGCGTTTGCGTTGCTGAACGCCCCGCGACCAATGTTCTGAACCGCATTCGCATTGCCGAATGCCTCGCGACCAACGTTCCGAACCGCGTTCGCGTTGCTGAACGCCCCGTGACCAACGTTCTGAACCGCATTCGCGTTGCCGAACGCCCCGCAACCAGCGTTCCGAACCCTTTAGACTACAAGCACAAGAGTATTATATAAACTACAATTACAAGTCCAATTCACAAGAATATATACAATCCATCATTAAATATACAAATTCCATACACATTGTTATCAACGTCCTAGAGCTAGCCTTTTAGTCTCACGAAGGTGTTGGTACAGAGGATTTCTACCTAAGTCAGACTCTCGGTCATGGTAGGCGCCTTTGACGTGTACAATCTGGTCCAATATGAAGTTGCAAAGGTCGCCGACGAGCTCTAAGAGTTGGTCATCCTTGTATGGGTCTCTTTTCATTCCTTTCTCTTCTTTCCACTACAAGAGAACAAGTTTCAATTTAGTATTTCATACCATGTACAAAGTTTTTATACTACGGGTGAAGAGGTTCAAACTTACCCTTAAGGGGTGTCTCTTGTAGGCACCGGTGTTACTCATCATAGAACATATATAGTATCCACAATGTACACTCCTAGGCTTCTGCTTGGGGCACTGTGTGTTTTACATATGAAAATGTTAAGTAATGCTTTTGATAGCCATGTAATGGAGTACTGAAGAAGTAAGTTACACTTACCGCACATAGTGTTTTTATAGCCAGCTTTTCCTTCCTTGCTGGATCATGCCTTCCATGATGATTAGTGACATAGAACCTAAATGCCCTGTTTGAATTATTTTAGCAAATACAACTTGTTAGTATCCAAAAGTAAACGTTACAAGTATGTATACAAATATATAAGCTAATGAGGATTGTCGATATGTATACATCTTGAGAATCGATATGAAGTCTTTGTATGTCACCAGGTCCCTATCTATTGAATCAAAGACCCATGCCATGCTCCTCCCGACATTGACGACTATACAAATCCAGTGGTTACTCGAAGTTGTATGGTAGCCATATAGTAGACTGTTGTTGGAGAGTTTTGAAAGCCAGGGCAATGTATGCCACAACCTTAAGGGACTCTTCCCTTAGTTTCATCGTACGGATGTGCTCTTTCTCCCAAAGAGTCTTTGCAGCAGCTAGCTCTTTGGCATCCAGTTTCCACTATTTAGGGTAATTAAAATTTGTTTGGGCTATAGCTTGAGGGTCTAGATACCCGGCTTTCACATTTGGCATTTGTTTGATAATGTGCACTTGCATTCTACAAATCACAGCGTGGGTTAGTTACAACAAAATTCAAAGATTACATTCATATCATATCGGGAGGATAAGGACTTATAGGCACCACGTGCGAATTAGATTTATCTCCATTTCTCCTAGGTGAAAGCATGTGTGCATGTCATTAAAGTCAAAGACAATTTTCCCGGCTGGGCTTCCAAATGTGCCGGTGGGGAAACATGCTTGTATGAGGTCTATGCTCATTGGGAGAACACACAAGTACCAATCATAGAACCTTCTCATTCCAAGTGGTAGGCGCTGGATGTCTCGGTTTGGTAGGAAGGGCTTGCCTCTTTCATATGTTTTCAGGCAATCCTTTGACCATTTGATGGCATCAACATTTGGATACCGCTTTGCAATTTGGTGGAGTTTGCTAGTGACGGCCTCCTCAGAACCCCGTGATGGGACTTTTTTAACTTGGTTCTCAGGCTTGAACTGGTCTTGGGAATACCACTTGGACACCGATAAGATGTCTTTCATCGAAACATAAACTAGCCTTATGGTGATTGGATGCTTCTTTCGAAGTTCCCATTCAGGCACGTCCTCATCTTCTTGTGCATCACCTTCTTCAAGAGGCACTCATTGTTCATGTATCGGCTGTGCTTATTGAGAAGACTATGGCATCTCATCATGCACTTGCTCAGTATGAGCTGGAGAAGGTTGTGGCATCTCATTAGGCACATGCTCGCTAGGAGGCGGGGAAGAATGTGGCATCTTAGGAATGTGGTGGTCACGAGATGGTGAAAATATCTCCCCGACCTCAACAACTTGCTCCAAATTTGGGAGAGGGGGAGGCGGCGAAGAAGCAGTCAATATAATGTCCCATTTGTGCTAGAGGATGAACTACCCCATAATGTCTCCAAGTAACACCAGCCCCTCACGAGTTGCATAGTCTGTCCTCCACTGCATGAACTCAGGCTTCACGGTATGCACCTCGACCCTAGTGTAGTCCGGCGGTATCTTATTATTGTGGTGTAAGCCATCGGGAGGATGTGCCACACCCGTTGCCACCTCCATCACAGTGTTCTGCCAGCCACTGAGAAACACCAAGGTGCAACTAGTTGGCTCCCGTATGCGATCGATGGGGGTTGTGGCTGCAGTGGAACCTTGGCTGCTAGGAACTTTCGGAGGGCTACCAACTAATGCTAGTTCTCCTAGCGGCATCACTAATATCTATGGCACCATAGACAGTCCTTCCTCCTCCAGCGCCTTCGCAACTAGAGCCTTTACTTGGAGCTCAAGATTAGTCTCCCGGTCTTTGCCATGTTTCTTGTACATGTGCCTGTCCTCTTTGAATCCTTGCTTCTAGGTCATCCTTTTCCCTAGCCCCCTGGTGCGGCCTGTGTGCTCCTTGTTTCCCAAGCCAAGGCTAAGCTCGTCCCTCCCTCTAGAAGGGTTGAATGAGCCCTTCTCCTTGTCTTCATCATATTTCAGTATCCTTGATATTGCCTCTTGGGTCTTCGGCTTATCAAACTTAAGATTACTACTGGATGATTCTGTACTCCTCGCATATATCCAATTCCTTGAGCGTACCTTCAAATTCATCACATCAATATTCCTAGCAGCTGTGGCCTCTTCGTCCATCTTCCTAAACTGCTCTTCCTTAGCATAGTAGCCATTGAGGCCTAGATGATGGTGGTGTTTGTTCCTCTTCGCCAGCTCGGTGTTACGGGCACTGAGCTCCAATGCCTTCGGTGAAGTCTTTTGAGCCACGAGCTCCTCCCATTGACTAGGAGTTATTTTACCGAACTCGTTGAAGGGAGTTAACCCCTTTTGGATATACTTCGTGTTGAGCTCCGACCTCCAACGTCGGAATGACTCTCCCATCATCCTAAAAGCATTTTTTACCAATTCATGCTTACCCGCTAGAAATCTAACATTGAGCTTCAGCTACCTATCCTATAGTGCATTCTTTGTGTTCTCTGGTACCTCTTTCTAGTTAGGGATTGCTGGGTTCAATTTATCTCTTACTAGGGCCCCGATCGCATTATGGAATCGTCCTCTTAATTCCTTCAGCTCAAGGATCTCCCCTGCTGGCCTGACCTCTGTTATCACATAGCATGCCTTATCTAGATATAGATTTCCTTTTCTATCCCCTCGTTTCCTCTTAGGTTTGGTAGTCATGATTGTGTCTTGAGGTTGTGGAGCAGAGGCATCATGATCCGTCTCTATGGCTGTTGCCTCTGCTCTCCTTTCCTCTACTCCGTCTTGTCCAGCGAGATGTTGTGGACGTCGACATCATCTTTTCCGAGTTTCAGGAGGGACCTATATATACGATAGGTCAAAGTGTTAGCAGAGGTAACATAGCCAAAGCTTTAGCAAAATTTACAAGCTAAGGCTTTTTCTCTACCTCCTCGTTCGGGTCAAAATTCTTGTCCAAATTTTCCTCCGTTGGCCTCCTTCTGGCTTCACGTGGGAAAGGATCCTCAGGACTTACATATCCCTCTTCTGAGTCCTCCTCATCATCATCATCAACTTCTTCGCCTTCAGCAGTCTCTCCTACTCTTCCTTCTGCTCCCCCTTCCTCCTCATGACACTACTCCTGAATAAGCATCACTTCTAGATCCTTTTCTATCTTGTTATCGAACTGTTCCTAAGTAAGCTGGTCCTCTAGTACTTTCTCCTCATAGGTTGGCTGCTCATCATGCTCGGGGCATCGAGCTGCACTGTCTGGTGTCCGCGACATTATTTCGCGCTTTGTTCTAATAGATGCAAGAAAGTATGCTTTAGGTACGCGAGAAGGTATAAGAAATAAAAAAGGTCTATAAATCAAAGTAGTCCTATAAAACAACAATATATCAAAAAAACAAGAAGTAGCAGTAGTAGAGGCCTCAGAAACATGTCAATCATCATCTGATCTTGAACTTGGAGCATCAAGGCATCATAACAGAGAAGAGAGAAGGTAATGTAGGGGCGGCTAATGATGCCAAGTTCCTCACAAGTTCTTGATCATCAGCTCATATTCCATAACAAAGGAGAGGAGAGGAGAGGGGAGATTTGGCAAAAAAAAAGCAACAGCTGCTTAACAAACATAGAGAGGAAAATGTGTAAAAAAGCAGCTGCTGCTTCCCAATCATAGAGGATAGGAGTTGACTGCTGCCACATGGTTGGAAAACCCCTATAGATCAAAATCTGGTAACTAAAATGTGGTAAACATAGAGCAGCAACTACTTAGTAGTATAGGGAAGTGAGTAGAGTAGCAGCCAGCAGCTAGGGAAGAGAGTAGAGTAGCAGCCAGCTAGTAGTAGTAGGAGTAGCTAGCAGTAGCAAGTAGAGTAGTAGTAGTTCAGTAGAGTAGAGTTAGAAGACCACAAAAGAGGTAGAGACATAGTACAGAGTCAAAAAATGAGAGAGAAGAGTAAAAAAATCAGTAAGCAGCAGCAGTAGTTAAGTAGAGTCAACAGAGTGAGGTAGAGACATAGCAACAACAGTAGTTAAGTAGAGTCAAAAAATTCAGTAAGTAGTGGGCAAGCAAGCACAGCAAGCAGCCACCACCTCAAGCATTTTAAATTTGCAGAGAGTAGAAAAATGAGAGAAGAGCAGCAGGAACAACACTTAGTAGTACAGAGTAGAGAGAAGAGCAGCAGGAATAGCAAGCAGCTAGTAGGAGTAGGAGTAGCTAGCAGTAGCAAATAGAGTAGTAGTAGTAGTTCAGTAGAGTAGAGTAGTAGTAGTAGTTCAGTAGAGTAGTAGTAGTAGCCAGCAGCTAGCAGTATCAACACACATGCAAGTGAAATCAACTAATAAATAAATAAAACTACACAGGCATCTTTGCACTGTATAAGAGATGGTTGTGTCTTGTTTGATTAATTTCTTTTTTGGTTGCTTTTGTGTTTTCTGTACTAGGAACTTCAGGTAAAAAAAGACAGCAATAGCCTTGCTCAAGAGGGGTTGGCATGGCAGCCCGCTGTGCTGTGTTTGCCAAAACCAGAAATGGTTAATCATATACTCTTGGAGTGTGCTTTTGCCCAATACAGTTGGTGTTGTATAAGCGATGCCTTTGGCTTAGAGGGCTTTTTGCTGTGGAGACAGGAGGCGATCGCTGGCTGCCAAGGAGGCTGGGAATCCCTAAGCGCATATGTTTCTCTTTTTCTTTTGCAGGTTTGGCTTGGGCCATCTGGAAGAATATGAACAAAATGGCTATTAAGAAGAACTTAATTTCCAACTAGACCAGATGCAGTTATTCATGCCACTACCAATTCATGCCCAGAACATGTGAATATCAGTCTTATTGGTGTCTTGAGTGTTGATCAGTCTCAGACAAACAATGAGTTGTTGGAAATGGCCCAAAAGTGGAAAATTGTTGGTATGTTAAAACTTCATCAATCAGCAATGTCCTTGAAAGAACTGACTTTCTTCTTTTTTATGCACACTTTAGTATCTATCTCGACTGATGAACCTAAATGACTGCATAGTGGTCAGCTTAGATATAATAGATTTCTTTTCCAAACATATTCCAGTGAGAACTAACTTTATATGTATTGAGCTGTTTATTCTTTTGCTTTTGATTTATTATGTTAATTGGATTGTAGAGCTGTCGTTCTGATATCATAATCGTTTTGACCTTTGAAAGAATTAGGTGCAGTTGGATATAATCAGTGAATTATCACTTCAAATATTTAATGGGTTCAGAAAAGAAAAGAAAATATGGGATTATAGGAAGCAACTAAAATATCCACTTCTAAAATTGGTAGAATCTGTTGGAATACTTTGATTTCCTACTATTTCAAGGGAGTGATTAAGTTATTTGATATTTACTCGGCACCTCGGTTGCCATGTTCAGTAGATTGTTAGTAGTTATTATTACTATTGCAAATGACCTTTGGATGGTGTTTAAGTTGTTAGTTTTCTTGGCTCTAATAATGAAAGAAACATTCATGTTGATATTACGCAGGAGTTGACTTGATTAGTGGTGTCACATGTGATGGTCCATATGAATGGCCGGACAAGACCGATTCAAAATAGGAGTTCAAGAGGGATCAGTCAAGTGAAACTTTTCATGTCAGTATGGACACTTTCCTACACATCCAAAACAAATATTGTACCTGATATTCACTTCATTTCTTCTATAGGTGGTTGCCTATGACTTTGGCATCAAGCATAATATGTAAACTGACCAATCTTGTTGTTTAGTCAGGTTTGCCTAGCAGCATGGTTATATTTTTCCACATCCTAGGTTTTTTGTCTGTTGTTATTTCTGCCATTTAAAAATTTAGCACACAAGTCGTAATCCGCGATCCTTAGCAGCCAAATAAAATAAATCTTATCGAATAGTCAACCATTTGGCCAAGACATCACGTCATTCATAGGATGCATCAACTAGTAAGCATTAATGTATCATAATCATTTGGCCAAGGCATCACGTCATACATCATTCATACCTCTAATTCGGTAAATTTAATTAGCTGTCAAAAATCATTAATGTATCATAATCATTTTTACTAATCAGTTCAATAGCAGCCATGATGAACTAATTTAGTCGGCTTGATTAGATGCATGAACTAGTGAGCATGCACTAATGACTTCAGCTATTTTATTTGTAATTTAAACTAATTAGACATCAACAGTTCATGATCGAGTTACCTAATTAATTATTCAAACAAAATGATTCTACTGTAACTATATCATTGTGCCAAGTACGTTTGGCTTTCAACACAATGTATGCAGCAACTCAAAGTTGTGAATACTGAGCAGTTCTTGAACTTAGTTTGAGATTAAGTAAAAAGGAAAAATACATGAGCAGTTCTTGAACTTAGTTTGAGACTACGTAAGTGACTTTCTTCCCAACATCCAACGGTCAACCAAATTTTTCCATGATGGCCAAAGTAGTCAATGAAAGTACCCAAAACCATCACGGATGGTCTTCCCTGATGGTAACTGTTAGAGATAAGATAGATAGACTGACCGGGAAAGCCGATGTTTGCTGATCGACGCCGGTGGAGGTGCGCGGACACCGGTGGAGGAGTGCGGATTCTGGTGGAGGTGCGCGGACACCGAAGACCATGGGAAGGAGTGCGGACTCTGGTGGAGGTGCACGGAGGCCAGTGGAGGGGGCGCGGATGCCGGTGGAGGGGGCGCGGGTGCGGGTGGAGGGGGCGCGGACGCCGGTGGAGGTGCACAGACGCCGGTGGAGGAGCGTAGACTCTGGTGGAGGGGGCGCGGGTGCAGGGAGGGGTGCGCGGGTGCGGAGATGGGGCGCATGGGTGCACCACCGGCCGGGTGCACCGTGGCACCTCAAGGTCAGAAACCCTAGCGCCGCCGGCCAGTCGGAAACCCTAGGGCGGGGAGGGGGCGCGCGGGTGCGGAGATGGGGCGCGCGGGTGCGGGGAGGGGGCGTGGGCATCGGGACAAGTCCAGGAGGCGGCGTCGGCGGGGCAGCCTGACGGCCTCAGAGGAAGAAGAGAGTGCCCAACAGACTAACACCCGTGCGCCCTTGTATTTATAGTCAGGATGATTTCTAGGGGTGGTTCCTGATCCAGCCGCCCCTACAAATAAATTTGTAGGGGCGGTTTCTGATCCAACCGCCCCTACACATATTTTCTATCTTTTAATAATTAATTCTGTATTTTTTATATCATAAAAACATAAAGTAATATAAAAACAATTGTGTATATGCACAAATATAATATTTTGTATTATTCTATATATGAAGAAATATATATATATATATAAACAATTGTAGTCAAAATAATATAGAAAACAAAAAAACAAAAATTAAAAATTTGAATTTTAAAACTTCAACTACAATTTTATGACATTAAATGAAATAAAATGACAGCTTCAAACCTAATTTTCAAATACTAAATGATTTCAGCTGTAAAGGTGATGAATATAAAAGTTGTATAACTCATCAAGATCTCCTACTTTCATTTTGGTCATTTCTTCATTTCATAAAGTGTTAAGTGATTTCATAAAGTTTTAGTAGTAATAGAGTGGATGTTCAAATAGAGTCATCTAGATGTTGCAAAGGATAGTCTCACACACATGCATAAATGTAGTCTCACACACATACAAAAATATGTAGTCTTACACACGTACATAAATATATAATCTCACACACATGCAATGTCTTTGGGGAGGTTCTTTTCTACAACACTGATCTTCTTAGGAAAGTCTATGAATAGTGGCATCTCATCGTAGTTAGTGTAAGCTTCAACATCGTCCACGCCATCAACTCTAATAATGTGTTGTTTCCCAGAGGCAACCACGTGCTTTGTCTTCTTCTTCGGGAGGAGGTTACTTTCTAGGTCAGACATATAGAAAACTTGTGCGACACGTGAAGCGAGCACCCAAGGGTCATCTTGGTAGCCTAGATTCTCAAGGTCCAGGACTCTCAATCTGATCTCATTCAGTTAGTGTTGTTTGATTTAGCGACATCAAAATAGGGCCACCGTTATATCCCTTCCATAGTCAAGTTCCCATATCTCTTCAATGATGCCAAAGTATTGGATCTTTTGCCCCAATCCATCGAGAGCCTCTATTCGAACGCCGTTATTTTGATTCACATATTTACTATCCTTTGTGTGGGTATAGTACATATATCCATTGATGTCATAAGCATTCCAAGATGTCACTTGTCTCGATGGCCCTCCGCTAACCTACTGATGGTAATAGAGTCTATGATTTCTCCAGGCGGTATGTTTTGGTCCTTCAACCATGTAGTTAGTCGTTGCTTGTGTTGTTTCATGACCCAATCATTCAAACGACCAATTCTCTCTGCCATAATGATAGTCAAGTGTTCATCAATGTACGGTTGCATCAGTTGTGTACTCTGCAAGACACTATAATGCACCCGACTCACCTCTTTATAATCATGGTCGATAAACACTTTTCTACCACTAGTGCCCTTCCCAGCCAGCCTACCCTTGTGATGAGAATCAGGTTTATCAATTCCTTTATGTACTTTTAGGTACACTTGATAGCACTCGACGACTTCTTTAGTACTGTAACCCTCTATCATGGAGCCCTCTAGGTATGCTCGATTATGTACGTATCGACTTAGAACCGACATGAATCGCTCGTAGGATCACATTTCATGCAAGTAGCAAGGGCCCAGCGCCTGCATCTGATGAACCATGTGAATCATGAGATGTGGCATTATATAAAAAAAGCAGGAGGTAAACACATCTCTAGTTGGTTTTGTGTCTCCACCACAAATTCATGTAGGTCACTCAGCTCTTGCTTGCCAATCGTCTTCTGTGAGATCTTTGAAAAGAAGTAGCACATGCGGGTGATGGCCATTTTCAAGAACTCTGGCTTTATAGCCCTGATTGCAATAGGTAGAAACACTGTCAGCATCACATGACAATCATGAGCCTTGCAGTGTGTTATTGACAAGTCCTTCATCGACACTAACTTCTTCACATTTGCTAAAAACCCAGTCGGGACTTTGACCCCCCTCAGGAAAGTGCATATAGCTCTCTTCTCGTCTGGTGTTAGGTTGAAGCACGTCGCAGGTAGAGTGTATTTTACATTAGCCTTAGGTATCGGGTGAAGCTATGGCATCACATTTAGCTGCACCATGTCTTTCTGTGCTTTTAGACCATCCTTTGACTTGCCTGTGTCCATCAAGGTAGCAATGAGACTCTCAAAGACATTCTTCTGCACGTGCATAGCATCAATGACATGGGGGACCTCCAAGTCTGGCCAATAAGGCAGATACTGAAAGAAGATCGATTGTTTCTTGAAAGGTACGCCTTTGACAGGAGGTGTGCTTCTATCTCTGTTAGTCCCATCTGGATTCTTCTTTCCATAGACGATGCGTATGTTTTTCACCATTCTGTACACGTGTTCTCCGTTATGACGTCTCTCCGGAGGGGGTTCAATCTCCGAGGCGTTGTCATAAAATCTAAAGAATAATTTGCTGCGGTACTTGTGACTTGTCTTTAAGAAGTGTCGGTTCCTTAGGTAAACTATCTTCTTGGATGCATCCAGGTACACCCATGTAGTACCATCCAAGCAAACCAAGCATCCCGTCTTCCCTTTGATCTGTCCAGACAAAGCAAATAGCGCGGGGTAATAATTGGTAGTAACAAATATTATTGCTCTACATATGAAGTCCTCCTTTCAGAACGCATCGTACATCTGCTCCCCATGCCTCCATAGCCTCTCCATTTCTTGCATCAAAGGCTTGAGGAACACGTCTATATCAATGACTGGTTGTTTAGGGCCAGAAATAAGAATAGTGAGGAGAAGGTACTTTCTCTTCTGACACAACCATGTTGGGATGTTGTACATGGTCAAGATCACTAGCCAAGTGTTGTGGTCGCTCATCCTTTCATTGAAGGGATTCATTCCATCGGTGCTTAAGCCAAACCATACATTCCTTGGGTCATTGCTGAATTCTTTGTGCTTCTCATCAAACCTTTGCCACTGACTACAATCAGCCAGGTGTGCAATCTTATCATCATCCACCTTGCGCTCATCATCCCACCATGTCATGAGTGCGGCTTCTTTAGGGTTTAGGAAGATACGTCTCAAGCGGTCGATCACTGGCAAGTACCACATTACCAAGGCAGGAATTCTTCTCTGCTTTGCATCATTGCCTAATGGAGTGTCCTCTGGGGGCTGAGATTCTTGTACCACCTTTTTTGTACACTTCTTATTCCTCTTTTTCCCTATGGAGGCTTCGTCCCCATCGTAAAGGTCATTGTTCTTGTACTGGCTGGCCCCACACCAGGGACATTTATCCAGTGACTTGAATGTTTTGCCACGAAAAAATATTCAGTGGTTGGGGCATGCATGGATTTTTTTAACCCCCATTATCAATGGACTTATGACCTTCTTCGCTTGGTATGTGTTGGCGGGAACTGAGTTTGGTTGTGGTAGCACCCATGACAGGAGATGCAATAGATCATTAAAATTATAGTCTGACCAGCCGTACTTAGCCTTCAGGATGAGCAGCTCAAGCACAAAACGTAGCAATATCCAATGTGTCGGACAACCCTTTTCAACACCATACACAGTCTCCTTCAATGCTTTTATCACCCTTTCCAAATTTTCTAAACCTTTCGGACTATTTAGTAAAATCTCTGGTCCAAGGGCTCGAATCATGTCCTCCAAATTATCTTTATCCCCGACACGTGCTCCACCATTATTATTGGCACCACCTTCATCGTTACCATCCCAACCATCAGCATCACCACCTTGTTCATTGTTAAACTCGAAATCCATTCGTGCATCAAGCTCTGCTGAATATTGGGATAGGGATTCTATGGTTTCGTCGTCGTATTCCTCCTCATCCTCGTCGTTAACAATAACCGTTTCACCATGATGAATCCACACTGTGTAGTCCTCAATAAATCCTCGCATAATCAAATATGATCTGATGATAGTCGCATCTGTTCATGCCATACGGTTCTTGCAATCTTTACAGGGGCAAATAATTGTATCATTATTCTCTTTCAATATCGTTGCATGTTTCTTTGTGGCTTCAATAAATTTATCCACCTCTTTACGAAAACCTGCCTTAAACCTTAACGAACCATACATCCAAGAGTTCCTATACTCCATCTTTTACAACAACAATAAAACAAACAATAAAGGACTACTTATTCAGATATATATAAAAATGAATCAAATTAATAATTACTTGAGAATAATTGTATATACTTCAGATATATATGAATATAAATCTAATATAATTACATGAAGCATACAAACACACCATAGTAGAGGAAAATTAATTAATGGCCCATTTATCTATAAATAATTAAAATACATATTTATTGATTACAATAAACAAATTCAAAGACAACAATTAGCAACAATTATACTTTACCCAATATCTTTCATACAAACCCTAGTCCAATTTTATCAAACATAAATTTACAAAAACAAAATTAATAAAAAAACCAAACCCTAGATCTAGATCTACATGCACATGAAACATGCATAAAACTAACTAATTGTTCACTAAAATCAAGAAACATGGACCAAATAAGGGTATGATCTTGTTCTCCTCCCTAATTTACCCTAGTACATTTAAAACTTGGATCTAATTTGCTTCATAAGTAGTTCAAGCACCATAGAAGAGAGAGAAAAATAAAACTTTAATTACTCACTAACCAACCATTAAAACTTTAAAAAAAAAGTGTGGAATAGCATTTTCTTACCTTCTACAACTTCTCCACCAAAGGATTTGAGACCAAAACCTTCCTCCTTTAGTGGAACAAATTTTGGGAGGTGCCCAAGGCCTCCCCACCTTTCTTTCATGGGTTGAAGTGAGTGACCCGAGGAGAAAGAAGGTGTTGCAGTTGTGCTATATGTGGGTCATTTGTAGGGGCAGCTGATGATTGAGCTGCCCCTACAAATCAGAAGTATTTTATACGGGGGCATTTGTAGGGGCAGCTCAATCACTAGCCGCCCCTACAAATAAAAACATCTGGGCGGCTGGTGAGTGAGCCACCCCTACAAATCAGACCCATTTATAGAGGTGGCTCGTATCACCAGCCGCCCCTACTGTTCCATTTGTAGGGACGGCTAGTGTCTAGGCTCCCGAGCATGCCACTGTAGGGGCGGCTCCATCACCAGCCGGCCCTACAAAAAATTCATCCCATTGCTAAAAATCATTTTTTACGTAGTGAGATATATATACAAGTGAAGGGGTGCCTCCAAAGGACACAACTGATGGGAGAGTTACATCTCATCACCAAGAGACATGCCCCTTCGGTGACACAGTTAATGTAAATCTAATCTCTAATCCTATCTCTAACTACACATCTAATTGGATGAGATCACTGATGAATAGGTGTCTGTTGGCAGGCAATGTTTCGTAACAGATTTATAGGGGCAGCTGGTGTTATCAATCGCCCCTACATATCGATTTGTAGGGGCAACCGTGGTACCAGCCGCCCCTACAAATTGATTTGTAGGGTTGGTTCAATCTAGAACCGCCCCTACAGTACATTTTTTATAAAAAAAATTCAAATTAACAATTTAAATTCGACCACAACACACACACATATATATATATATATAATTCAAATCTGACCACAATCACAAGAGCGTTATATAATTCAAATCGTAGTCTATATGCTTGTATCACCTACCATTATGCAACAAAGGTCTAACATCTCAGATTGCAACTATGTATAGAACTATGCATAAAAATACTTTCTGCTCATCCAAGCAGTGATCGCATCTAGGTGACCACCACCATCATATTTTTCTGCTCTTTATTTACTTTCCTGCACATCTGCACAAGCAAGGCAACAAGGGAAATGATTATTTTCAATACTTGCTAATTGGAAGAGTGAAACAATACTCAAAACCGAACTGAACTGAATCGATCTGCAGCTGCTATATAGTTTCACATATATGAGCTGAAACACATGCATATATTTTTAATGGGCAAGAGCAAACAAGGATCAGTACAGAGATTAACTTAAAATTTGCAAAAGTACTGCTCATATGCTAGTGATCAATTGAGATCAATACAGTACATATATGCATGCACACCGAGACATCACATGAGCTAGCTAAAAAGGCCGGTGAATGAACAAGGACAAGACCTTGCTCATTTGAGTAAATAAGCACTTAAGACAAGGCATGCAATAATTATTTAACTAGTGATCATTGTGTCATGGAAATGACAATGCATACAAATAAGTTCATGCACTGCAGTTCCTCTCACTCGATCTACACTAGGCAAACCTGAAACCAGAGCCAAGCTATGCACCGACGTGCTACAAAATTCAGACAACACAATGACTAATTGCTGAATGGAGCTGCAAAAGAGCAGAGCTTGCATGTACTGAATACCTAGACTACCTGGCTACAATTGTCAGCCTACTATTAGCAACAAGGCAAGGCAAGTGATATATGTGTTTCAGCTCATATAAATGCAACAAGGCAAGTGAACTCATATGAAAGGGGTGCATAACTGCAAGAGTGTCATTGACAGAACAAATTTGAGAGGCACGTTTTGCCAATTCCAATATTTTGACAAATTGATGGCATCTACAGTGAAAAGACACATAAGAATTCCCAGGTAAATCTACTAACCAGTGTCATATAGTAAAATTAGGAGGCAGTATTAACCTACAGCTACAGCTCGTTCCCTGAAAACTAGAAAAAAATCACCGGAGAGATCAATTCACCAGGACACATGGGGGCTGAATAGTACATAATTCATGACTAAAGCACTAAGCTGTGTGGATTTTCCAGTGCTAGTTACAGCTTACAGGCTAAAAGTCAGTCAGATCAAGAAAATCTACCACCAACGAATCCACTAAAAATCATCTATAGCGGGGGAAAAGAGAAGAGTTAGGAAGAGAGACGGACCATTCGGGCTTGTTGCCAAGGTCGACGAGCTTCATCTCGTAGGGGACCTTCTTCTCCTCCAGCGTGAGTAGCACCCTCTGCGAGAACAGGCCCGTGCCTAAGCTGGCCGGAGCGGCCCTTGCGCACTGCTGAAAATGACACGGTTGGTCCCAACGTTGAGCTGGCGTCTCCGGTGGTGCTTGCTGCTCCACCTCCACCGTGGTCGCCACTCCCACCGGCCGCCATCGACAGCAGCACGAGCTTCGCCGTGGGTGGATCTCCACCGGTCACGCCGGGTCACACGCGGGACCACGCCAAAACTGCTACACCAAGCCATGCGGTAGACCCCAAGCTGGCTTGGACTTGACGAGGAACGGAGAGGAGGCCGGCCCTAGGAACAGTACTTGGTCGGAGACGATCGGGGCCGGCCATGGTGACTCGCAGCCTTCGCAAGCCAGCGGCGATAGGAGATGGCCTGATCTACGACCATGAGGGGCGCACGAATGAGGAGCGTCGGATCCTTTGCTGGATCTGTCCCGTGGGGGAGATGAGGAAGACGAGAGTGGAGGGGACGGGAGGCGGCTGCTGAGAGGAGTGGCTGAGGGGTGTCTAGAAGAGGCGTCGGTGTGGGATCGTGCTAGGGTTTGGGTGTTATTTTATAGATCGGAGCATTGATCTCAGCCGTTCATTAGATTGGATGGCTATAAAAGACTGGTCTGACCAGGTTCCTGCTACGATGGGCCAATTTCATATTTTAGGCCCATAACTGCTTATAACGTGCATCATTTGTAGGGGTGGCTGGTGATTGAAAATAAAATTTTGAAAACTTAAATGATTTCAAATAAGAAAGTTATGAACATAAAAGTTGTTGAACACATCACTATCTACAACTTTTATTTTGATCATCTTTTCATTTGATAAAATTTAAACAGTTCAAAATTTGAAATTCAATAAATAGCAACTTCAAACAAGATTTTAAAACCTTAAATGATTTCAAATAAGAAAGTCATGAACATAAAAGTTGTTGAGCACATCACTATCTATAACTTTTATTTTGTTCATCTTTTCATTTGATAAAATTTGAAAAGTTTAAATTTTGAATTTTAATAAATGGCAACTTCAAACAAGATTTTGAAACCTTAAATGATTTCAACTACAAAAGTCATGAACATAAAAGTTGTTGAACTCATCACTATCTACAACTTTTATTTTGGTCACTTCTTAATGTGACAAAGTGTTAGTAAACATTGTTCACAAATTCACGTATCATTCATAGTTTCATGAACTATACGAGAGACATGTTGATTTGTAAATAATGTTTACTATCATTTTGTTAGATAAAGAAATAACCAAAATAAAAGTTGTAGATCTTGATGAGTTATACATCTTTGGTATTCATCACTTTTTCAGCTGAAATCATTTGGTGTTTCAAAATCTTGTTAGAACTTGTTATTTTTTTAAATTTAAAAATTTAAATTGCTCAAAATTTATAAAACGAAAAGAATGACCAAATCAACACAGTAACTTGATAAGGCATGATTTTAGAAAAACTTAGGAAAAAAATCATCACATTTGAAGTTAGTATGGGGGAGAAAGATTAGTTACAAATTTTACCCAGATATTAAAAAGAAAAATCACAACTGTTTATGATGATCAATGACGAACAAGTGTGATCTCTCTTTTTAATTTGTGGTTGAAACTTGTAATTAGTTTTTCTCCCACGTACTAACTCCAAATGTGATGGTTTTTTTCCTAAAATTTTCTAAAATCATTGTCTATCATTTTAGTCTAGTCATCTATCTTTGTCATTAATTTTGGATAATTCAAATTTTGAATTTCAGAAAATAACAACTTCAAACCTGATTTTCAACCACTAAATGATTTCAGCTGTAAAGGTGATGAATATAAAAGTTGTTGAACATATCACTATCTACAACTTTTATTATGATCATCTTTTTATTTGACAAAATTTGAAGAGTTCAAATTTTGAATTTCAATAAATAACAACTTCAAACAATATTTTGAAACCTTAAATGATTTCAACTACAATAGTCATGAACATAAAAGTTGTTGAACTCATCACTATCTATAACTTTTATTTTGGCCACTTCTTTATTTTATAAAGTGTTAGTAAACATTGTTCACAAATTCACATATCACTCATATTTTCATAAACTATATGAGAGACAGGTTGATTTGTGAACAATGTTTACTATCACTTTGTCAGATGTAGAAATAACCAAAATAAAAGTTATAGATCTTGATGAGTTATACATCTTTGGTATTCATCACTTTTTCAGCTGAAATCATTTGGTGTTTTAAAATCTCGTTAGAACTTATCATTTTTTTAAAATTTGAAAATGTGAATTGTTCAAACTTTGTTAAACGAAAAGAATGACCAAATCAACACAATAACTTGATATGGCATGATTTTAGAAAATTTTATGAAAAAATCATCACATTTGGAGTTAGTATGAGGGAGAAAGACTAATTATAAATTTTACCCAGAGATTAAAAAGAAAAATCACAACTGTTCATGATAATTAATGATGAACAAGTGTGATTTCTAGGGGCGGCCGGTCATTTGGTGTGGTTTGAGCAATGGCCACACCCTGCATGTTTTGGTCTGCCCCACTGACAGGCTGCGTATCTCTGTGGATGTTGATGGTGAAAGAACCGTGAATCTCGATGTCAAAAGTTGGTATACTGTTTGCTGATGTCAAGTTGATGATCGACACCTTGGAGGGTTTACCTGCAAGCACACAAATACTCATGCACACTCAACCTGGTGGTGCTAAAGCAGCACTCAAAGACACTGAAACACTGGAGAATCAAGGCATCAGGAACAATGGCACCATAAAGCTATATCAGAACCTATATGTAACCAATGGGATGCAAATATCTGTCAAGATCCCATCAGTTAGAAAGACTATCAAGCTCGGTGTGAAAAGATCCCACAGTGTTGCTGATGTCTTGCACGGACACAGATACTCAGCGCTGAAGTTGGTGGTCATTTTAAAGATACAAAAAAATACTCCAGAGTCAGCATGTCCGACGTTCTCACATTACATATGGATCGAACTGTCCAATAATTTATAGGGGCGGCTGATGATTGAGCCGTCCACACAGATAGCAATACCAGGGGTGGCTGGTGAGTGAGCTGCCCCTATAAATCAACCTATTTGTAGGGGGCGACTCGTATCATCAGTCACCTCTACTATGCTATTTGTAGAGGCGACTGGTCTCATGGGTTCCGAGCATGTCCACTGTAGGGGCGGCTCTATCACCAGTCGCCCCTACAAAAAAAATTGTCTCGTTGCTACAAACGTTTTTTTGTAATAGTGATCATATTTATCCTCAGGGAAGCAATGGTTAAAGAACTTTGTTGTGAGAGAAAAATACTATTCGTTAGCTGAAAAAATACTGCTTATAAGCCAAGCAAATTGGACGCTTAACATCCTGCCCCATATGTCATAGGCTCATTTTCGTGCCCAACCTTGCCATAAGTTTGGCTTCAATTTTGATCGCCATACTTTCTTTGATAGCCATAGTTTGCCGAAGGTTAGATGCGGTAAGTTTTGGTCACCAACCAAATAGTACTCTTCTATATTATGCTTTGGTCAATCGAATATTGCACGTTCCTGGCGTTTGTTGCAAGCATGCGGGCTAGGCGCAATCTGCCATCAAAACGACGGACAAAATACTGTAGTACAGTAGTAAGTATATATGCACCAGCTCGGGTTAGGAATAGTCCGTGTTTGGAAAGGAAGGTTCATGGTCTAAAATCCCTAGGACCCATTAATTTACTACACTAGTTCAAACTCGCTAAAATTTCCTAGAGCATTCATCCTCTTCCAACAATATAATGCAGCTCGGGAGCGATCCTAAACAATACGTACTTCCTAATAATGCACAAGTGAGCCCAACCAGTTTTCCAAACCGATCCTCTTTTCCTGATCATGGAAAAAGGAACCCCTCTGATCTGATGAACTGATCCCAAACTGCCTCGGATCAGAAAGCTGGATCACAACACAAGTCAAGGAGAAGCTGCCTGTTCCGGGTCGTTTGTCCTGTTTGTCAACTCAAGCGAAACAAGAAGGTTCATGGGCATTTGCCTCACAATTCTTCTCCATTATTAAAAAAACGGAGACGATCATCCAGGGGCATTCGTCCTGTCAGACGTAGCTCTCAGTCTTGCCTCCCTCTTGCAATGTCAGCGGACTAACCTCTAAAAAATAAAAATTCTCCACTCGGTGTGTGGTGTTCCCCTCAGCTGCTCTAGGCCTCGCTAACTGCACCGCACCTCCGGCCGACCCCGCCGCCGCAATCTCTCTTCCCTCCTCCCTCCCTAGCATGAAGCGCCTGCTCCGACGTCTTTTCCGCGTGGCTGGCCCTTCCCACGCTGCTCCTTCCCGCGAGGCACCGGCCCCTTCCCTCGCTGCTCCACGCGCCCGCGCCGCACCACCATCCAGTGCCGCACCCCCATCCACCTTGCCCGTCGCGGAAGGGGAGGCCTGCGCCTGCGCCTCCATCCACCCCACGCCGTCGGCAGAAAGGGAAGGCTTGCACCACTGTAGTTCCCCACTAGGTACGCCATCGCCGCCAGTAATGCTGTGTTTTTCAAGTGGTTTTAGGCGTTTTCAGACATGTTGCAAACCTATGTTTCAGGTGTTTCAATTGTTTTATATGTATGTTTAAAGTGTTTCATACGAATGTTGCAAAAGTAGATCAGGGTGCTACACATGTTGTGGCTATACACGTATGTTTCAAGTGTATGTTCCAAATATTTCATTTGTTCCAGATGATTGTTGCAAGTGTTTTATCCAAATGTTGCAAAAGTAGATTTGGATGTTACATATACATGCATGTTGTAAGCATATGTTTCAAGAGTATTCATGTGTTTCATACATATGTTTGCAAGTGTTTCATCTAATGTTGCATATGTTTGTAATGATTTTTAAATGTTTTTTAGGTGTTTTCGCAAGTGTTTCAGATGCTTGTTTCAAGTGTTTCATCTATATTTTCTCTTTGCATGTGGCAACTGTTGCATCTGGATATTTTAAAAGTAGATCGGAGTATTGCACATAGGATGCATGTGGAAGTGGACGACATCTGGGGTGACATGGTGATGAGGACATGACCTCCATACATATGACCATGCTTGGAAAACCATATGGAGACCAAGGAGATCAGCGAGGGTGTCCTAAGCATGAAGGAGGCCCGAAGCTCATCCGGTTCGAGTCACCGAGGTGGAGGCCCAAATCAAGTTCGAGTCCATCTCGGTCTCCAGGACCAGTCTGCCTTAAACTGGTCACCCAGGACGCATCCGGACTCCGTTTTCAATGATCCACATATGGATGGAAAGCTAATTGGATAAGGAAGCCAACCCAATTGGTCTCACATCAAAAACCCTTCGGAATCAACGGGAATCGTCGAAACAAGTCAGTGTCCAGAATCTGTCAGTGTGCTGCGACACCCTCTTTTGGTCTGTTGAACCGTGTATCGTGTTTGGGCCTATTAGGGGGCGCGTCCAGGAGGGTGACGCCCAAGACTCTATAAATACCAGCCGTTGCTCTCCTTAGGGTTTAAGTTTTGTTTAGTTCTTGATTTCCTTGTGAAACAGACGTCGTTTTGCTACAACTGTCGCCGCCAAGGCCGCTTGCTGTGAATCAGGGCCCCAGTTCTTGATCTTGTTCGCCTGTGGCGATTAGTCCTTTCGAATAAAGACTTGAACTTTTTCTCATTATCATAAGCCTCATATTTATTTACAATTTCAGATTACGTTTATCTCGTTCTTGCTTGTGTTCTCGATTTGCTTGTAGAAAAGCCTTCTCGGCGAGGTCAATCGTGTTCGCGTGGTTGATAACCAACAGAGCAGTAGTGTAACGGTTGTGGGGGTCCGAATCAGTCTTGGTTCGAAGCCTAGATCATGAACATCGAGTCTCCACCAATCGACGCTATCATACCTTTCAGAAGATCGGGCCTAGTCTACATCAAGATAAGTATCCCAAGTACTTGTCTTAGTTGCTGGCCTACTCACATTCCAAGTACCAGATGTATCAAGTGATGTGAACAGCAAGAATATGATTAGGAACAAGGTAGAAATCAGCGCACGCAAACATAGCTCAAATGGCGCTCTCTATGTGCTCCTCTAAATGTTATTCCACTTTTGCTCCTCTCTTTTTTCACTATTTTTGGGCTGCCGTTGTTTTTTTTTGGATTCTTTGACTTTTTCTTTTTATTTTTTTGATATTTTTTCTTCACTTAGGAGCACAAAAGAAGTAACCACAGAAAATATGAGCTTAAACAAGTGAAAGACGTGGCCCGTGGAATTTCCAGAAGACGTGCTCGAAATCGACAAAGACTTTGTGACCACGAGAAGATGATCTTGTGACCACTTTTTGATCAAAATAAAAATCTTTGACCCTGAGGAAACAGGGGATGGACGGATCCAAAATTTTTTCCTGATCGATTTTGATATATGGAACGTTGAAATCCGAGTTCGTATGCGAAAACTAGACCAGTTTTATGAACGCACTCCGAATTAGAGGACAAAACGGAAATGATGCGCGCAAAATTGGTCACGATAGCAATGATTTGATGAAAACAGTGAAGACAAGTGTAACAAATAAGATGGCGTGGACTAGGGTTTGATGAATACAAAGGAAACTCAACAAGACTTGGAGATCTTCACGGATTATGATGAAAAACAAAGGGGAAAACACAAACTAGACTAAAAAACGATCTAAAACCAGCAACAAGAACTTGACCTAGGGCACAAACTCAACAACGCGAAACAGAGACGAAATTGCACGGCACAATGAGGCTATAGGACAGGAAATATGTGATGATGTATATATTTTGTTTTTTGCTTTTTGTGGACTATAGGTAATGCAAAAACAGTGACAATCTAAAAGGAAAAACAAAGTTATACCTAACAGGCAACAAGGTCTCTGATACCATTTGATGTAGACTAGACCAGATCTTCCGAAAGGTATGATAGCGTCGATTGGTGAAGACTCGACGTTCACGATCTAAGCTTCGAACTAAGACTGATTCGAATCCCCGCAACCGTTACACCACTGCTCCGTTGGTTATCAACCACGCGAATGCGATTGACCTCGCCGAGAAGGCTTTCCTGCAAACGAATCGAGAACACAAGCAAGAACAAGATAAACGCAATATGAAATTGCAAATAAATATGATGCTTATGATAATGAGAAAGAGTTCAAGTCTTTATTCAAAAGGACTAATCGCCACAGGCGAACAAGATCAATAACTGGGGTCCTGGTTCACAGCAAGCAGCCTTGGCGACGACAGTTGCAGCAAAACGACGTCTGTTTCACAAGAAAATCAAGAACTAAACAAAACTCAAACCCTAAGGAGAGCGACGGCTGGTATTTATAGAGTCTTGGGCGTCACCTCCCGGGACGCGCCCCCTAATGGGCCCAAACATGATACACGGTCCAACGGACCAAAAGAGGGTGTCGCAGCACCCTGACAGATTCTGGACGCTGACTTGTTTTGACGATTCCAGTTGATTCCGAAGGGTTTTTGACGTGAGACCAATTAGGTTGGCTTCCTTATCTAATTAGCTTTCCATCCATATGTGGATCATCGAAAACGGAGTCCAGATGCGTTCTGGGTGACCAGTTTAAGACAGACTGGTCCTGGAGGCCAAGATTGACTCGAACTTGATTTGGGCCTCCACCTTGGTGACTCGAACCTGATGAGCTTCGGGCCTCCTTCATGCTTAGGACACCCTCGCTGATCTCCTTGGTCTTCATATGGTTCTCCAAGCATGGTCATATGTATGGAGGTCATGTCCTCATCACATGAGCCCACTATTGGTGGGCTCGCTCGCTCTCTATGCGGGCAGGGTCCAAACGCTAGCACCCTGATCGGACGTCCGGGCGCTAGCAAGTCAAAAAAAATTTACCTCACAATTGTATGCCAAAAAACCAGGAAGAAGAAAAAAGAGAACGTGTCACGTCCCGAGAGATGGGACCGGGAGACCTCCATGTAGCTGGCACACAACATGTGTCACCGACTCATGTGCCACCACTGATTGGGCTATGGCCCTGTTCGCTTGTCTCAAGCCATACTTCTTCGACGAAGAAATAATATTTTTCTTTCGCAACGAATCAACTAACCGTACTTTTTAGATTGTCTTGTGAGCGAAGCGAACGTGGCCCAGAAAATGTCATCTTAACTACGTTACCTGCGTAGTACAGTACATGAGGCAGCGTCGACATCAGTCTGTGGGCTAGCCATCACCACTGAGGTGAGGGGTGTCATCAGGGGCGGATCCAGGGCCCGGGCTGTAGCCCGGGGCGAGTCCATGTAGCCCCTGTAACATATGTGGTGTTTAGCCTAAAAACTATGATCTTAATTAGATAAAAGAAGGCCTAGGAAGCAAGATCAGACTGTTTTGAACGTGAATCAACAGCTCAGCCCGGAGCGCAGCCCCCGTTCTGAATCCGCCCCTGGGTGTCATCACCTTTCAGAGATTCATTCATTCATTCGGTCGGTGTGCTAGACCGGATTGACAGATAACTGAATTGTGGTTAGTTACACCAGCAGTACGTCCTAGGCTGAGCTGAGCCTATTTCTGTAGTTTTCATTTCGTCGCCATCGCCGTCGGCATCGACCGGAACCTCCCAACATTCCATCCTGACGAAAGAAAAGGCCTCGCCTACTTGCCAAATATATCATACTAGTATGTTGCGCGCGCCTTTGCGCGCGTCGCAAGTTAGGCGGAAGTGTATCCATCGAGCTGATATGTACATATGTTATATAGAGAAGCTGGAACGTTAGTTTGAATGACAACGTCAAGAATATTCAGTTAATATTGTGCTAAACTGTTATACAACCGAGAAAGGTATCTAAATGGGAAAAGAAAGTTTCTACTTTTGCCGATGGTAAACACACGAGAACAGTTTTGCTGGATTGCTTCGCGGATGTCTTCTGAAAATATATTGCAACTTTGCTTCCTTTCATCTTCAATATAAATGCGTATGCTAGCTGCATTTCCCTTCAACGTAACATTATGACCTGCAGGGTACAGGATAGAAAGAGGAGAAAAGACAATTAGGTACACACATAAGGCACACATAAGCAACTCGTTTTATTTTGCACCACGCGAGGAATACACAATTCTCACAAGGTGGCTAAACAAAATAAGCAATGGACTTTACTCAAGAAAGAATTGATTTGTTGCTGGTACGGCGTAAGAAAATGATAGGCCATATTATGTAGCAGATGCAACATCATCATCTAATTTGGCAGCCCTAGCTGGTACCGAAAGCACTGCATAGGCAATCCATGTATAGAGGACTAATCTATATAACCTACAATCTACTACAAGAAATCGTGCCAGCTAAAAGTAGCAAGCTTAAATTATCCGTAGCTTAAATTATCTCAACTAACCATGATTGGCCATGATTAATCGTGACTAATCGTATTGCATAGCTGATAGCTGTGGCACCGAGCAGCTGGATTAGTCACGACCAATCGCGCTCGCGCTTAGTCGGCCGACCTGATAACATTGTAAAGATCATAAAGGATTATATAAAGGTTGGCAGCGAAAGCATGCTGAACATCATAGTGTAGAGATACATAATGTAGATAACCGATTGGCTTTGGTTATATCTCTAAATTGTAGAAAAAGTAATGAGGAAACTCTAACATAACCAATGAACTTATTCACACGGGGACAATAGCAATGTAATAATAAGTATTGAATGTGATAAACATACCTCCAGAATGACCTCCACATTGTCATTGTTATCTAAGCTTGAAGTTGCGCTCCATGCTTTTGTCGATATAGAATGTTTGATCGATGGCATATTAGATAAGACACGAGATGGCAAATTAGAGCCTACCGCAGAATTGCCGACAATTTTTTGTTTAACAACACTGCGATGCATTTCTCAAAGGTGATTGTCTGCAATTCCTCAATTTTCACAAACAGATAAATATGCAGCACAGCTGGTTGGAGGTCTAAATTAGAAACATGGTAAGGCCAGTGGGGCACTTAACTATGTAAGGTCCAGTTGGATTACTAAAAGATCATCTCCATTTTAGGACATCTCAATTGAAACCCCAGCAGTCTAGGTCAAGCTCAGGTTCCTTAAAATGAGTGCCCGGCACTGTACTTTCCATAGAATGTTTACATGGAAAACGTTCTTAGATAAGATGGTGCCAAGGTAGAAGGGCCCCAGGAAAATAACGAACCTAAGATTAAAAAATAACAACTTTGCCACCTGAAACCAGGTATCCTCATTCCAACAAAAATGTAAAATGCAGTAACTGCAGTTCAATTTATAGCATGCTATATAAACCATTGACATGGATTAGCATAGTACCTACACTCGCCATTTCACAAATGCAAAGGGACCCAGGAGTCAGGTCCTAAACAAAGGCAGGAATGCCATCTTTAGTAACTTAAATGACAAAAAAAGGTGAAAACATTTGACGAAGTTTTAGGCCAATGTGGAGCATATGCTAAATGTTCAATGCCAAAGCTGACAACCTTGATCTGAAGAAAGACCTCTAGATTTTCCAATGAGCTTCTTGCTGTGCCAAGTTTGAAGAGCAATGAAATCATGCAAGGGAAACATGGAACCGACAGCCCATTTTCTGCTGCAAAAGTGCACGCATGTAAATGGGGAAAATACAGCCATCACACTAAGCAACCGCTAGATTGACGAAGGGGGCAAGCAGAAACTATAGTGCCGAAATTGTCATGAGGCAACCCCATGTTAGAGGCCAGATAAATATGAAGATGGCTCTAATAGGCCAGATAAATATGTGTGGCCATCTCATGTCTTAATTTGCTGAAACAGAAAATGGTACTAATGGGCTAGATAACTATCTGTGCATCTATGTTTGTAGCAGGTGTGAAACTAACAAGCAGGACATGAGATACATAAATCATAGAGGCAGCAAGTGGACAGTAGTAGATTTTGTAAAGCATGGTAATGACATTAAAGTGAACCTGGATATCAGAAATTAAGAAATGGGATAATGTAGTTCACATTTTTCTTTAAAAGAAAGTATATTCACGCAAGTAGCAATAGGTAGACTAAAACAATTACGAACGCAGTAATATTTAAATTATAACATGGTGACAACAAACACATTGGCATCAGTGTCCCACCTGGAGACAGCAACAGATGAAATCAAATTTAATCAAATTGGGCTTTGTACCATAAAAATCACTGACCATGAGAAAAATGAAATTAGATAAATCCTACACAATCCCCTTCAAAAAAATCCTACACAAAAAAACATTTCCATGGACACCAAGTAAACCAATCCAGAATATAAGGATCCACGCATTGAGTTGTAGTGCATCACATATATATCCAGTTTAATTTTTTGAGAGAAAAATATACAGACACAAAAACTCAGCAGACACCAGCATATGTAGCACCAATCCTCAACATGGATATTCAGTGAATAAATTTCGTTAGGAACTGGTAAGTAAGGATGAGAAAAGTAACTTATATAGGACCAACATAGAAACGGGAGTACCTAAGAGACGGTGCTGAGGTTGCTGAATACCGGGAGAAAGGAACTTTCCATGGTTATGTAAATCTTGGAAGGACCAAGCAAGGAAACCAATACATCAAGCACTATAAAACATTACTATGGATGGAGCTACATGCTGTAAGTCAGAAGCAAACATAATGGAGGTGGAGTAAAACAAATGGGTATTGGATTAACCAACATAGGTTTCTTGGATTAAAAGAAAAGATTTACAAACCCATACATTTTTTTCCTGAACTGTAAAAACATAATATAGTACATAACTCTTGATCAGGTAAAAATCACAGCTATGAATTAGCACGCCAAAAAAAATAATTGTTGTTTAGTACTGAGGTTTCCTTTAGACAGTTAGAGCGCACAGTATAATAGAACTTATGAACATGAAATTTATCTCGTTTCAATTTAACATATAGGTGTATTTCTCAAAGGTAATTCCAAAGCATCAAATTTCACAAATTGGCTAACATGCAGTACCAATGTTTGGTAGTCTAAATAAATCATGGTCGTGCTATTGTAGAGTTAAACACCCGTGCATTTGGATTCATACTATAGATAGATATCCTGATTAAGTAACATATGAGTTGGAAACCCTTAAAATAACTGGCACTTCATGTTCCCTGCCATGGAAGGCAGTACCTGCTTCCATTTTTTACAGGAAACTGGTCTGACATTAGTAACTCTACTCAATACAGAAGTAACTTTGAAATGGTAAAACCTCAGTACCAAGCTATCAACTATCAAGCTCACTGAAAAATAGGTTTGCTTTTCGAAATCCCAACTACAGCACTAATCATCTCTTATCATCCATGTTCACATATGTTGTCGTGCTCGCCTTTCTTTGTCATTAGAGAACTGTCAAATTGAACCTAAAAGCTGTACCTTCCTAGGCAGGACAAATTGAAAAATGGATTGAATCAAGTATCAAGCTCACTGAAAAATAGGTTTGCTTTTCGAAATCCCAACTACAACACTAAACATCTCTTATCCTTCCATACTGCACGACAAAAATTTTGCTGGATATGAATATATACGGGAAATCTTGATAAAGGGAAACAAAACAATAACAGCAGCGTCCTAAAAATTAGGGTTTGGGAATCGGTGACCAGTGGAGCCCCCATCGGCTAGGGTTTCTTACCGCGTGGCTGCTGCCGTTCGCTGCGGCGAGCTTCAGCGCCGCCGCCGAAGAGGCAGCTAGGGTTTCTTACCGGTGGGAGAAGGCAGCGTTGGGGGAAGCCGCGCCGACGGCCACCGGCGTGGCTGGGTCGCGGCACTCCGTGGCGACGGCCACCATTGGGGCCCATGCGCGGTGCTGCGGCCACAGGCCGGGGAGCCGTCGTCCCGGCAGCGCGCCGTGCGGCCATCCGGCGTCGCTGGGGCTGGCTGGCACGCCACCACGTTGGGAGAGAGGGAGAGGGCGGGGGAGAGGGAGGAGGGAAGAGGGAGGAGGGTGGCCTCCGTTGGCCCGAGGACCGGTGGCCGTCGCCGTCGCCGTCGGGGCGCCGTGGGCCTGGTCGCCGCTGCCTCGGGAGAGAGAACGCGGGAGAGAGGACGGGAGAGATGCCGTTTTTTTGGTTGAAAGGAGAAGCGGAAGCCGATGTATATATTTGTTTATCTAGATTCTGAAGAGAAGCGGGAGAAGCAGAGGAGAAGCAGTAGAAGCCAACGAGAAGCATGTGAAGCTGATCCAAGAAGAATCCGTTTCAACAAATCTGGGCCACACGATCGCGGATCGGACGGTTGGAAACATTCAGGGTGACGTGGACGGTGGTTCCTTCGGGAAACCACCGCGGGCTTGTATAGGTAAAATACACTCCTGTGCTGTGCTGTGCTGTGTATCCGAAACGAGCCGAGCACGGCAGTTGATCTGATCTGCCTAACAGTCTCCAACGCCACCGGTGTTATGTTAGTGCCGCCGGTGGGTGCGTGCGATTGGTAGCCGTGCTGAGCATCCATCCTGGGACTGGGAGGATGGAGGTGAGGTGAGGTGGGGAACAACCAAGGGGGGATGATGGCATCACCATCACTGATAGGAGGGAGACGCGATAGCGATGCCCCTACCACTGCCTACCCTGCTGCCATGCCTTCAAAGCCAAGGATCATAACGTAGGAGCACTATACTATATACCAGCCAGTACCAAGAAGCAAGCCCCCTTTGCTCTTCTTTCCATCCATCCATCCATCGGCCATCGCCCACAGCCAATCAGCCATCCATCGGCATGGGCAAGATGTGCTGCAGCAACGAGGCGGAGGAGGCCGGGTTCAACCTCCTGGGGCTGCTGGTCGCCGCCGTCATCGCCCTCGTCTTCATCCTCCTCTGCACGCCGCCCAGGAGGCGCTGCGTCGCCGTCTACCCGTGCTGCTGACTGCTCCTCACTGCTCACGCCTCGTTCTCCCACTGCCCACTGCCAGGGAGGATCGCAGGTGCTTCTGAATCCAACCAACAGGTTTCAGTGCCGCCGTGCAGGGGAGGTTCAGGTTCTTGGGGAGCAGAGCAGGCCAGGCATTGGTTCCTCATCTTTTGATCCACCAATAATTTCTATTCAACTGTAATATCCATCCTACTGCAAGTCATGTAATCCGTACATTTTGGCGAATCAGGCTTCATCTCTGCCCTGAATTCGTAGCTTTTGGTAGCCTGAAAGAAGGTATAACACACACACACACACAGATACACACACACACACTCTCTCTTACGACCTCCATTCCACTTCTCTGATTCTTTGTGTTTTCATCTGATCAGATTAGAGTTGTTTAGGAGAATATACATCTGATCAGAAAGAAGTGGACCGGATCGTTGTCACTTCATGCTGTTATTAGAATGCAATTAGGCAAGGTGGTTCTTCTGCGACCTTCTTTCGTTGTTAGGTACGGTGGATCTTCACTATCTTCAGTGAATCTGGATGTACTAGTGGCATCCACGAGGGAAGCACTACAGAAACAAGGTTACAAAAATATCAAAATACCACAGCGGTTTAACTCAAAGATCCTCCACTTTTTGGCAGATAATATTATTTTCTTATGAAAGGATCTTCTCAGAACTTTAACAAAAACCACTATTTGTCTAATTTAATTATTTTGTGCTTACCGTTCCATAAGAGGAGGGATTCCTGATGCTTTTCTGCAATTAAATCCATGGTTCTCTTTCTTTTCTCCCAAGACTCTTAATTGCTCCGTGAAGAATCTACGAATCTCATTCTGCAGTAACAGTGAGATCTATTTTCTCTAAACCAATGTAAAATCTTTTTTCTCGATCACGCAAAAGATTTGCTCGTCTTTATATTAATGTAGAGAAAAAGTTTAATACAACACGTTTTAGCGATACCCTAAGGGGTCGGAAGAATTGTACATAGACGCTCAGACCCACCCTAGTATACTGAAATCAATGGTGTTACATTGGGAACTGATCAACCCGAAAAGAGACACCGGCTAGGAGGCCTATGCCCGCGCAAGCCGAGCAGCAGCAGCGCTGCTTGCGCACACCCACTGTCGTCGTCCGGCGGGAACAGCTCACGAAGCGCCTCCATGTGACTGGGGTCACCACCATAGATTTCTCTGTATGCCTTTGTGGCCGATGTGGACGGAGTCGACATCTCTCTGGTTAGTCCCAGGCATTTCAAGACAAGGTGCTCGCCTCGCTTGGCCTATCGGGATGTGGGATAGGCTCTGTGCCGCTATCCGCCTGCTCCTCTTAGGGAGCGCGGGCGGTGGACGTCTATCGAGGGCCAAATCATCTCCGAACAGCTCTAGGAGTGGCGGCTGTCCTCGCTTTCGTGACTCGCTCGATGAATCTCTTGAGGCTGACTGTTGGCGGAGTCTGTCTGAACCAATGTAAAATCTTAAAAGCTGGATGGATCTAAGCTACGCAAAATCGAAGGATCCATGCATTTTGATTGTATCCACGAGAGCTATACAATGGCGAAGTCCATTTTGTCAATAGAGCTCATCTTCGGACAGTTTGCTTTAGGGAATGTGGATGGTCCAGTTTTCCTAGACTGCCCAATATCTGCCAATTTTGGTCCTCTACACTTGGTATCATAATTTGTTTCTGATCAGATGTTCCATTTTTTTTAAAAAAATCAGTTATTTGTGCTCCATCGCCACACCAATCCTATGTTGCTACGAGGTGCCATAATTCTGTAACTGCATGTACCCACTGTGACATATAAGTAATATATACCCATATTGTACTTCCTCCGTTCCTTTTTACATATCACATTAGAATTATCTATCTTTGACCAACCATTTAAAAAATTCTTATAATTTCACAACAAAATGAATTATATATTATGAAAATATTTCTTATAGTGAATCTAAAAACATAAATCGTATGACATGAACCTATATATATTTTTTGAAATTAATGGTCAAAAATACAAATAGTGGATTTCAAACAATGCTAATACGACATGTAATAAAAGACGGAGGAGGATATTCTTTTTTTTGCGAGACCCATATACAGGGAGACGCTCACATATACGAGCGTAGACTCACCCCTATAAACACACATACGCACCCTATGCCTATGAGCATCTCCAAAAAAAACTGAGTTGGACCGACAAATCTCGAGATTGACAAAGTCACCATATCTATTGCTACAGAAAATGATGTATCATTAGTGCATAAGACAGTAGGAAGTAATGATGGAAAATAAAATATGGAAAACATTCAACAGAGGTTATCACAGAAACGGTGAAAATGTGTAGCATTAATTACACATGACAAGCCTTTATTATTTATTTATAAAAGACTATGATGCAACACAAGTTTAAATGGATCCATACTTCGATCCATCCCCACGGTTGCATTTACAACAAAGAAGAGGCCCGAGGGCATCAGATGACAAAGGTTATACATATTTACAATGGGCAAAACAAGCCAAGTACTTATGGTGTGTACTTTTTTGTACTTTAGATCACTTATCTACGTTCACCAAACTGATCCGGAGACGAAATACCTCGTGAACAGCTCCACGGTTAAGAATGGCAAGAATCTCTGCTCCCTCAGCCATGGTGAGCTCACCTACTGAGATTTTGCGGGACTCATATTCGTCAGGCAACCGGAAACCATAGAACCACCTACCAAGCTTGAGCAAGTTCACACAAACTATCCTTTCTGATACACTGGTGAGCTTGGAGTGCTTTACTGACTTCAGTTGGCTGAAAAAAAAAGATAGTGTGTGTCAAAACTACAATTTATGAGTAGCCAAAAGCTTGCTTAGACCATTCTAGTCAAAACATCTGATATCAGTCAAAGCACAAGAGAAACCTTCAGACGATTTGATAACTCATGCTTCCAAAGCTTTAAATGTTTATACTATCTTAATGTTCACTTTGGGTATTTCCATACTTTGATTTTTGGTAGATGATACAGAGGACATCAGGCATATGTGCATGACAAAATAGAGTGGCATGCCTATAAGCAGTGACTACAAATTACACATTATGGTATTAAAAAGACTGATTCAAAACAAAATAAAATAGAGGTTGCCAGAATATGGAGTTACAAGTAAAGCATGAAGAACAGTTACTTTAGCAATTTAGAAATGAAGCAGTCTTGAGTTCTTTCGACACGAAGCATGTTCAGCCATAATAGAATCATCAGCAATACATAACTCACCAGCACATGCAAAGATGCGATCGAGTAGTGCAGTCCAATTAGGTTTATTATCGCACTATGATTCCTTGAAAACAAGAAAAACTGGACATCGAGAAATCCTATATCAGGTATCAAGGCCAAATCAGCAATAGCTTTCAGATAGTATTCGGATTCAAGTGACCCATTATTTAAGCTGCTTCCCACAAATTCAACCACATTAGATATTGCAACAGCCATTCTTCTGTGTTGGCTGATGTAGAGAGCTTTCCATCCCTGCAGCATAATTAGCAGAAAGGTTGAAAGCTTGATCAGCCATTCGTTCAGTATCATGGGAGCATGTATATGTGGAAAAAAAAATACAAAGGGAAATGGTACATCAGATATTCAACTTTGGGGTCAACTCGTCTTTTTAACTTGTATATCTCACTCTCTAAAAAGAACAAAGTAGTACTTCAAAAATGCAAAAAATGTCCCCTAAAGATAATCATAGATTTGCAGTAGGCAGGCAGGTTCAGTTCTGGTCCAATAACTTTGGTTCTGCTAGCGAAAGGGTTCAGAGCCTAGTGGTTGTGACTCCTGAGTAGCACCTCCAGCACCTGGGTTCAACTCATGTGGGATTTCAGTGCTGGATAAAAAACCTCCCTCGCTGACAACCCATAAAATGGTGTGCACTGTCATGGTTTGGGGGTTTCTCAGTCAGCTGAAGACTGGGTTTCTTCTTCCAAACAATACCAGTGGGGGCGGTCTTTCCCTCGCCAGGCTGAGTAACTTGGTTCTGCTAGTCTGTTATATACTAGCAGATGGAACCAGTCAGTGCTCTACTTCTTCCTTTCTAAGAGACCTCATAGAAACTGAAGGAGAGGAAACATGGAGGGCTAGAAAAAGTTAAGCTTTAAAGGAGAGTACAAAAGGTGTTCACCGAAGAGTTGAGCTTTAAAATGGACTATATCTGAATTATTGTATATTTATGGTCAAATAGAGAATTGATTATTCATGGAATCAGTTAAATAGGTAATTTTTTTGAACCAAATATCAAGACTTAACATTGGAATGATTGTGTCTTTAATGGCACGAGTCCGAGTGTCTTATGGTGCTCACTCCGTTGGAGCAAAAGCGTTAAGGAGTTGTTGGTCAGGTCGTTTGCTAGGGTATAATCCCCCTGTTCGCTTGAGCTTATTTTGAACTACTTTTCAGGCATGGAACAATATTTTTCCTCTCACAACATTTCAGCATAAGCATGCCAAATTTCAGCATCAGTGAACAGGGTGAATACCCCTGGCATTGGTAGATTGATGGTCGCCTAATTGTTCAGAAGGACCTTTTCGTTTCTAGTTTTTCTTTGTTTGTACTGTAGCAGTGCAAGTGCTAGTTTCGGGTGTGTGTTTTGGAGGACTTAGTCCCTCAGACCCCCCCCCCCCCCCCCCCCGCCACCCCACCCACTCTCTTCTCTGTACGCAACTCTCTTACGTTTTCGAGAAAAAAAGACTTCACATTAACTAGCTGAACCAATTTGGTGATTCCACCAGATACAAATGAATAAGGTTTCATATAATAAAATGAAGAAGGGGGTATACATGACAAAAGAGATGGTAACATTTATAATCAGCACATCATGAACAATGAGGTCCGAGGGAACATGGCACTGGGTTAAGCAAAGAATAAAACACGATGATAGCAGGACATGCGTGTTATTTTTCCATATAACGATTCTAGATTTCACATTTTGGGCAATCCACTAGCACAGTCCAAAGGTTAGATTACTTGACGATCATCCATAGTCCATTCTGCTCAGATCATTGGGTGAGCATCATCTTTTCAGTAAAAAAAAAAATCAATAAGTACCTGTATAGCAATGAACAATAGTTTTCTGATGCTACAAGAAAGAAAACGTATTAACATTGACCTCAGGTCAAGGTTATGCAAAATTTCCTCCGTACCAGTTACCAATTATGGCATAATAACAGCCTAAGGCAGGATGATACATTAACACTAGAAATCCGGAGATATATGCCTAGAAGATCGAATTTCGGTCAAATTGAACTAGGATAACCACAAGATCAGAGTATGGCTACCGCAAGCACTTAACTTTACCCCTCTTTGCGTACCTGCACACGGGACGACGACGCCAACGCCTCCGCCACGGCAGCTGGCCAGCGGCAGCGGAAGAGGCGCTCCCAGATGCAGTCGGCGTCGCAGGCTCTGAGCCAGGAGCGCGAGCAGCCGCCGAGCGCGCACACGTCGGCCTCCTGCCCGCGGTTGGAGCCAGCGGAGTCAACGAGAGAACCCTGTAGTATCTTCCGTGGAGCGAGTGAGAGGGAGGGCACCGACCTGGAGATGGGCGGCGACGGCTAGGGCGATGTCCTCGGGAGGTCGTCCCACCTCCCCGCCGGTGAGAGTTCCATTTCGCGCGATTCCCCTTTTGCGGCTGCTACTGTACTATACCAGCGCGAGGCTTTAACTGTGGAGCTGCTAAAACCGCAATTTTCAAGCTTAATTAAAGTAGGTAACTTGAGCTTGTCTCTCACTTTCCTTCACCTGACAAATATGCCGTTCCACGGCTAGGATACTCCACGGCCACGTGATTCACGTACGGGCTGAAAGTGAAAGTTCTTTCCATTTCACACGGCCATTGGAGCCCAAAAAGGCCCACTACGGGGATATGTACAGTACAGTATAGCTTACTATTTATTTTTATTTTGGAAAAACTTCAGCTTTTTTAAAGAAGTATATCAACCCACATTTATCACAAACACAAGCACCCAGGATTTAAACTAGTTATAGGTTCGAAATTAAAATCCAAGACATTAACTAAAAGATCATCTAGATATGAAGATCTGCATGGCTCTCATCCGAACACTATAATAGAACACTATATAATAGGACAAATATAAAAAAAAATACAACGCATAGGATCACCAGAGCACCTGATGAAGAGGAGAATGGTCACCACATCATACGGTGGGGTTGGATGGGTTCAAGTGATGGAAAAACAAGGCCATTGGATTATAGAATAAAGAATAAAAAGTGCAACAAAGATGTTGGAGCCACCCAATGAAGGAGGAGGGTACTTTCTAGATCATTTGGTGATGCAGGATTTGGTATTGGATTAGTTGGCAACCAGTTAGTAATGGCTAGTCACACCCCACATGATCATCATCCAATGGTTCATTGGTTTTGGGCTATAAATACCTTCATATTTTCTAGTGTACCTTCGTCTTGGCTACATATTGCAAATCTCTTTTGTGGGTGGGTAAATAAAGACACTAGAGAAACATATAGATATATACTTCTTGATACATAGTTCTTTTTCAGCCGATTTAATTCACCTCCTTCCTCCCTCTTGGGTCACATTGAGCCCCCCCTATTTCCTTTCACATATGGCCTTATTTCCATCATCGTTCATTTTGTGCGAAAGTCCACTGTAGTTGATGCATACAGTTAAATTAACAATATACAATAAAACTAATGAAACAAAGAATAACTAGCGGTATCTTACTTTCACAATAACTAGTTCATGCAATAAATCCGAAGTTATTTTGACCCGCATTTGGAATACTAGAAAAACCCTTTCCACATAGTACTAGACACCACTGCACGCTTAGAAAAAAATTCTCTTTTAGGATATCTTGTTTGTCATAACTTTTCTAGATCCATTAAAGGAGTTTCTTTTCCATGGTTGGCAACAACAATCGTGTGGGATAAATTTTATCATGTCATAAATCTCTTCTGGTTGGGTTATCTTTAATAGTTTGGGACAACCTTCATGGCACTGATAGACTATTTGTCTTGATTTTATGTATAAGTAATTGTGTGAGCCATCAATTTAGAGGTGCAAAGAGGAATGCTTTGGAAACAATTATCTTTGGAATCTTGTCCATCACGTATTAGATTAGTATCATGCACAGTTTCCACACAACACCATTAATTGATTAAATGCTTTGCCTGGTGTGCATGGATCAATACATTTCCCACCAAGCCTCAATCCATTGCAAAGAAAGCCCCATTACCCATCCCCGCCATTGCCTTATGGAACCCAACAACCATCGCATTCCCCATATATATCCTCTAACCTCCTGCCCTGCCACCACCATAAATGCGAACATTATTCCTCCTTCACACCAAAATGGACTTCAAAAGGTACTGTTCTAGTCCCTCTCCCTTATCCGAATAGAGTAAGAGTTTTTGTCAGAGTAGTAGGAGGTGGAGGGGATATGGAATTGCTGGAGGGCAACTTCAACATATTTCATGTAGAGGAGGAAGAAGACGAGACCTTGCACATCGCATTGTATGGGCTACTACTATAGAGCAAAGTGTTGGTCTACTTTAAGGAGGAGGAGGAGGAGGAGGGCGATAAGGATGACACCAGTAGTGTTGGCATGCACTGGCACTAGGGTGGTGCAAGAGAGGCTGGCGACATGAGCATGTAGTCCACAAGTGCTAGCCAAATGGAGGACGATGAAGATGATAGATGACTTGGAGGGTACACAACTATCCTTGTGTTTGCACTGGTTGACTAGAACTAGTGTGCATAGAAGGAACCAATAGTGGATAACAATGTATCATGAATGAATTGTGGACTACAATGTTTAGTGTATGTATTGTAAATTTGAATGCAATTTGAAAATAATGAATTTAAATCCGTAACAGGTTGGTTGCAAGTTGCAACAACCAGTTGTGTGATGCTCTCTTGGTAACACTCCCAATTGTTGAGGAAAACTAGTAGTGACGCTCCAAAGTACCACTATCAGTTGGTGTCAACAGACGAGAGTGAAACTAATAAAGATGTGTTTTAGTCCTGATATTTTTAAACACATATCACTCGCAGTTGGCATTTGACACATGGCTACCAGTTTTAAAACCACTATCACGAGTTTGGAACCGATTGTATTGAGAGAGGTTCTCTTCTCTACTAGTCTATAGTATGTATAGTTGTCATCGTTGTGACCTTTTTCTTCAAGTATCTAGACTTATGGTTTCATTGTGAAAACTTTTTATTTGTAACAGTATGTTAGTACATATGAAACTAACATAAATGCTGTGTAAATATATAATGTCGACGACCAAATATAATAATCAGTTAGTTGTCGTTATGCCGAAGAGTCTACTTACTGTGCAGCCATTCCAGCAATGTATAATAAGCATGTATAATTTTGCAGAAATAAAGCATTCAAACATGCAAACATGAAGCTAAACTCGGAAAACACCAACCAAGGGGTCGCACGCAAGCCACCAGCTTTGGATGCTAATAACTAGTCCATTTTTAATTTAATACATGCAATAAAATTGACAATGACAACAACCAGTAGACAGGACAGGAGTAGAAATAAAATAAGCATATGTATAGCACAACTAGTTCAAACAATCAAGTTTCAGCTGATGATCAAACCAAAGGAGATGAAACGAAACGAAATTAACTAGAGAATCATGCATGAGTCCATGACAAAGCTAAGGATCTGCGGTACGGCGCGCGGAGAATGCAAATCCATGGGTTGGCGGTGGCGGCTGGCGCATAATCATTCGTTCACTGATCGTCGCCTGGCGCCGGCTGCCACAACGAAACTGAGAACATAGGGGCCCAGCACGAGTGGACGAAGAAGCACCCCTTCACAGCGGTTACCCGATACAGCGGCTTTTGCCTGTCGCCGTCGGACAGCCGGTTTGCCAGCCTCATCGTCTCCTTGAATCCGTCCATTGTCACCGGCGCGGGCTGGAACCCGGCCGCCACCATCCGTGGCACCCAGCGCAGCATCTTCTCGTGGCGCTCCCGCCGCGCCGCGCCGTCACGGGCGACGATGTCCACGATCTCCTCCCGGAGATGCAGCCGCTCCACGACCGCGCGGTCCAGCGACTCGCGCGGCACGCGGGACACCTCCAGGTCGTTGAACAGGACCGCGTAGTGGTCGAAGGCGCTGTTGACGCGGTCCCAGAGCCCGCCCCGCCCCTCGCCGTCGTTGTTGTGATCGGCCTCCTGCTCCGTCAGCTCCAGCAGCTTCGGGGACAGGTCGCGGAGCACGTGGAGGAGCGCGTCCGCCCTAGTCATCGTCTCGTGCTCCCGATCGGCGTGCCTGACGATGGTCGCGTCGGCGATCAGGCGGTGGAGCTGCAGCGTCGACGAGAGCACCAGGGCCGGTCCGCGCTGTTGATTATAATCCTTGTGTGCTAGATTAGCTTACCATATTTTCCAGTAGCTATTTAGGCGCATGATCACTGATTGTGATTGTGTTTAAAGATCTTGATTAGTTTCCTTGTAATAGCTTATTTAAGCATGGTAATACAATCAGAAACATTGCCACTTTGCAACAACAAAGATCATCGTGTGTCCACTGTGTTCGTGTGTGTTCATCGTCTTCTCCCTCTTGCTGTTTCGGGATTATGACATTTGGTACCAGAGCCAGATCCTGACGTCGCCATGTCGCAGTCACCATCCAAGAAGCTGCTGACTGGTGATGCCTCCGGCGAGAAGAAGGTCCAGCCGTCGAACTCGCCGCCACATCGCCGTGGCCGCTCTCACAGTCGCCGCCTGCGCAGCCGGGACGCCGGGTCGCGCGTCGTCGAGCGCATCATTGAGCGACCATCAGCGAACATCGTGTGGCTGATGTTGACCCGGACCAATTATCCGGAATGGGCCCTGGTCATGGAGGTAAACTTCTAGACCCTCAGAGTCTGGGATGTTGTCCACCATGGCATCGCCGAGGACCCCGACGAAGATGAGTACCACGACGACCGACAAGCGATGGCCGGACTCTTGCGCTCGGTACCCTCCGAGCTTTGGAGCACCCTCGTCGTCAAGCGCATGGTGAAAGAGGCGTGGGACGCGGTCTAGAACTTGCGGATCAGCGACGAACGCGTGCGCAACGCCAGCGTGCAGCAGCTTTGCCGGGAATTCGGTAACCTCTCCATCAAGGAAGGGGAGAGCGTCAACGAGTTCGGCATCCGCATCACCGCGCTCGCCACCAACCTCCGCTCCCTCGGCGACAACATCACTAACGCTGAGGTAGTGAAGAAATTGCTACAGGTGGTCCCTGAAAGGCTGAACCAAGCCGCTGTCTCCCTCGAGATGTTTCTTGACCTGAACAAGGTCACCATCGAGGAGGTGGTCGGACGGCTGTGCGTGTTCAGGAGCGCGCCAAGCCCAAGGAGGTCATGGACGCCATGGGGCGCCTGATGCTCTGCGAGGAGGACTGGGAGGCCCGCCGTAAAGCGCGCCGTGAGCAGGAGAACTCTAGTGGCAGCGGTGGCCCCAGCAGCCGCGGGAAGCGCCGAGGGCGCGGACGCAGTCGCGGCGGCGGATCCTCGACGCGTGACGGCCGTGATGGCCAGAATGCAGGCGCCGGGAACACCGGTGGCGGGAGGCCACCACCTGGTACCCTCTGCAACAACTGTGGCAAGCTCGGCCATTGGGCCAAGGATTGCCACGGGAAGAAGAAGGGCACGGCACATGTCGCGCAGGCTGAGGAGCATGAGCACGCGCTGATGTACATCGCCGCGGACACCGAGGTAATCACGCCGTCCGTATCATGCTACCACCCCAGGTCGCCGCCGCCCGTCATTGAGCCACAGGCGCGTGTCCACCTTGTCGAACCGAAGGTGCTCCTCCACCTCAGTGAGGAAGAGAAGGAGGCCGTGGTGTCTCGCCGCTGGGTACTGGACACCGGGGCCACGAACCACATGATAGGCACACGCACTGTCTTCGCCGAGCTGAACACCGACGTCACCGGCACTGTCAAGTTTGGGGACGGATCGGTGGTCGACATCCAGGGCAAGGGTACCGTCCTCTTCGCCTGCAGATCGGGTGAACATTGTCGCTTTGACGGGGTATACTACATCCCACGCCTCACCACGAACATCGTCAGCCTGGGGCAGATGGACGAGGACGGCTACAAGGTCGACATCGAGTCCGGCATACTGCGCCTCTTCGACCTGGAGCAGAAACTGCTGGCGAAGGTGCACCGATCACCGAGCCGGCTCTACTTCCTCGACATGAACATCGCCGCTCCAGTGTGCCTCACCGCGCGTGTCGGTATGGTCACCTCAACTTCTAGGCTCTACTTCCAGGCGCTGCGCAAGCTCGGGCGTGCGGACATGGTGCGAGGACTACCGGGGATCGACCACATAGATCAAGTCTACGAGGACTACGTCCTGGCAAAGCAGAAGAGGATGTCGTTCCCCAAGGCCGCCAAGTACCGGGCTCAGGAGGAGCTTGAACTGGTCCATGGAGATCTTTGCGGCTCGATCTCGCCATCAACACCGTCCGGGAACGCCTACTTCTTGCTGCTTGTCGATGACATGAGCCGCTATATGTGGCTCACTCTTTTGCGCTCAAAGGTGGATGCACCAGCAACGATCATGACGTTTCAAGCACGCGTTGAGCGCGAAACCGGCAAGAAATTGAAGGTGCTCCACACCGACAGCGGTGGTGAGTTCACCTCAGTTGAGTTCGGTGAGTACTGTGCAGGAGAGGGCGTCCAGCGTCACCACTCGGCCCCATACGCGCCACAGCAGAACGGCGTGGTGGAACGTCGAAACCAAATGGTCGTGGCGATGGCGAGAAGCATCCTACGCGCGCGGGGCATGCCGAGCCACTTCTGGGGCGAGGCGGTGCACACCGCCGTGTTCCTCCTCAACCAGGCGCCCACCAGCACGCTCGACGGGATGACCCCATACCAGGCGTGGTATGGGAAGAAGCCGTCCGTGCACTTCTTCAAAGTGTTTGGGTGCGTCGCCTACATCAAGCGCCTGCGCCCGCATCTCAGCAAGCTCGACGACCACAGGTAGAAGGTTGTCTTCATCGGGTACCAGGACGGGTCAAAGGCGTACCATTTCTTCGACCCTGTCACCGAGCGCGTTCATGTCTCCCACGATGCCACCTTCGATGAGGGCGCACGCTGGGACTGGGAAGTCGCCTCGGTCGCCATCAATGAGCACCCCTTCACCATCGCGGACGATTATGAGCTGCGGCGCCAACATGCCGAGGCGACGGCCCAAGAGCCGACGTCTCCTAAGCAGTGCTCGCCGGCTTCCTCACCACCGACCGCGTCGTGCTCGTCGTCGTCACCTAGCGCACCGAGCTCACCGCGCACATGCGTCGCTGGTCTCGACACCATTGATGGCTGGGACGCAGGTAGAGTTCGCGACACCACTCACTGCTGACCCAAACCTTGATGCTGATGATGATGAGGAGGGGGAGCACCGGTACCGGATGCTGGACAACATCCTTGGCACGAATGCAGCACCTAGACTGGCACACCACGACGTCGTGGAGGCTGAGCTGCACGCAGTGAGCCACGCCGTGAGCGTGGAGGAACCTAGGTCGCTGAAAGAAGCTGACAGCGACCCCAACTGGGTTGCTGCGATGGAGGAGGAGATGAAGTCGATCCGCGACAATGAAACATGGTCGCTGGTAGAACTTCCGCGCGGACATCGAGCCATTGGGTTGAAATGGGTGTACAAAGTGAAGCGCGATGAGAACAGGAGCATCGTCAAGTACAAAGCCCGCCTTGTCGCCAAGGGCTATGTGCAACGTCCCGGCATCGATTTTGAAGAGGTGTTCGCTCCCGTCGCTCGACTGGAGTCAGTGCACCTGCTCCTCGCCATTGCAGCGCACTACGGCTGGGGCGTCCATCACATGGACGTCAAGTCGTCATTCTTGAATGGAGAGCTCCAGGAGGAAGTCTACGTCCAGCAACGTCCTGGCTTCGTCGACGACAAGCACAAGCACAAGGTGCTTTGACTTCACAAGGCACTCTATGGCCTCCATTAGGCTCCACACGCATGGAACCAGAAGCTGGATGCCGAGCTACTATCGCTTGGGTTCACGCGCTGTGTCGATGAACATAGGATGTACACCCGTGGCAAAGGTGAAGGGCGCCTGATCGTGGGCGTATACGTCGACGATCTTATCATCACTGGAGGTAACACAGATGTCGTGGGGAGGTTCAAGAAGCAGATGCTGAGCACCTTCCGCATGAGTGATCTTGGGCTCCTCTCCTACTACCTTGGCCTCGAGGTCACCCAAGGAGCTCATGGGATCACGCTGCGCCAAAGTGCCTACGCCACCAAGATCCTCGAGAAGGCTGGGCTGGCAGGTTGTAATGCGAGCGCCACGCCCATGGAGATGAAGCTGAAGCTTCTGAAGGAAGGCTCAACGCCAAGTGTGGACGCCACCGAGTATCGCAGCCTCATTGGCAGCTTGAGGTATTTGTGCAATTCCAGGCCAGACCTGGCGTAAATGGTGGGCTACCTCATCCGGTTCAAGGAGGCGCCGTGGCAAGAGCATCTGGCAGCTGTGAAGCGCGTCCTTCGCTACGTGGCAGGCATGGTGCACGGGGTGTGCACTACCATCCGGGAGGAAAGAAGGGAGCAGTGCCTCGGCTATTGGGCTACTCCGACAGTGACCTAGCAGGCGACGTTAACGATCGGAAAAGCACAAGCGGTCTCATCTTCTTCCTTTCTGGTGGGCCGATTGCATGGTAGCCGGCGAAACAAAAGGTGGTTGCGCTGTCGTCCTGCGAGGTGGAATACATCACGGCTGCTGGAGCTGCGTGCGAGGCAGTTTGGCTAGCACGGTTGCTGGCTAAGCTCGTCAGAGGAGCCGTCCTCGCACCCAATCTCAAGGTGGACAATAAGTCCGCCATCGCCTTGATGAGAAATCCTATGCATCATGACCGGAGTAAGCATATTGATGTGAAGTTCCACTTCATCCGAGAATGCTACGACAGGAAGCTGATCGACGTCGAGTTCGTTGGTACTAAACTGCAGCTGGGCGACATCTCACTAAAGCGCTCGGGCGCGTTCGGTTTCAAGAGCTTCGAGGAAAGATTGGCATGCTTGATGTAAATAGTAAGCACAACAAGGCTTAGGAGGAGATTGTTGATTGTAATCCTTGTGTGCTAGATTAGCTTACCATATTTTCCAGTAGCTATTTAGGCGCATGATCACTGATTGTGATTGTGTTTAAAGATTTTGATTAGTTTCCTTGTAATAGCTTATTTAAGCATGGTAATACAATCAGAAACGTTGCCACTTTGCAGCAACAAAGATCATCGTGTGTCCACTGTGTTCGTGTGTGTTCATCGTCTTCTCCCTCTCGCTGGTTCGAGATTCTGACACGCGCTGCATTCCGAGGGACGCGATGACGGTAGCCGAGAAGTTGTCGATGTGGGCTTGCACCGGGTTGAGCGCCATGGGGACGTGCAGGCGCGTGGCCTCCGCGGTGAGCAGCTCGGTGGCGCTGGTCAGGAAGAAGGCGTGGTCACTGACGATGGTCAGGCGCAGCGACGATGGCGCGCCCAGCCAGGAGGCGGAGCAGCTCGATCCACTGCCTTGGGTTGGTGCCGCCGAGGTCGACGACGTGCACGTCCTGCTCGCCCTCCACCGCCTTGACGATGGCGTGGTTGGCGGCCAAGCTGGTGGCGCGGAGGAGCGGGCTCAGCGAGTGGAACCACTGGCGCGCCACGCCGGCGTACGCCGGCGGCGGAGGCATACGAAGCTGCTCCTGGACCGACCAGGACAGGCCCTGCAGCGGTGCTAGCGCGCACCGTGCGAGCGCCTCGGTGAAGGCGGATGTCAGGCGCTGGATGGGGTCTAAGGATGGCAACAGGGACGTACCCGTCGGGTATCGTCGGAACGTTGTCTTCCCCGCTACGGAGAATTCATCTTGTCCCTGTCCCCGTTAACTGTCTCGGGTATAGATTCTTGCCCATCTCCGTACCCGTCGGGCATCGGTCGGGTAACAGATACCCGACGGGTACTGCATACCCGATAAACAAAGACACTTGTGGTCGCAGCTTTGCAATCAGAGACGTTTCTTCTTCACCCTGGTATAAGTGTCGGAGTCTCGGAGATGCCGAGGAGAAGGAGCGAGGTTGCGAGGAGGACGAGCAAAGGTGACAGAGAGACCGAACTGAGGAAGCGAGGGGCACGAGCGCTCGTAAGGCAGGCGTGCTTGTGTTGCTGGCGGAGATGGTGAGGAAAAATTAAACTAGGGTTCCTAAAACACACATACTATATATATGATTGTTCAGATTTGGGCCAAAATACCTATGTTGAGCTTCTTTGGGCCTAATACTCGCATGACAGCTCAAATAGTCGGGTTCCCCAACAGGTAACGGGGACGGGTAAACATGGAACGTTCCAGTACCCGCTATACCCGTCGGGGATGAATTCTTGCCTATTTAGATGCCCGCAGTTAAATATATAATCCCATCTCTGTTCTCTAATAGATCAAATACCCGTTAGGTATCTGGTATCGGGCCCGTTGCCATCTTTAACGGGGTCGCCGTCGAGGGATAAGACGGACGACAGGGCTACCAGAGCACTGTTCGCCGCCTCGGTGTTCCCTGCCTCCATCGCCCTGACGCACTGCTACATGACGCATTTGACGAGGAGGATGAGGCTCTTGTCAAGTTGCTGGGACTGGGATCCGGGATGGATCGCCACCTCACTGACTGTCCTCCGGATTAGCCAGCCGCCATCAGAGGAACAGCATCCACTGCCATTGGCGCAGAGATGTCATCATTCAGCACAGCCCCTTGCCCTTGTTATCCAGATTTCCCGAAGCCATGATGACTACAAAATGAAACAAACAAATCATGAGAAATTAAAGTAAACAAATGAGATGTACACTACATGACTTAATGAGAGAATGCGACTGCAAATGAGCTTCAGTAAAAGCAATAAATCGCAGGTGTTGTGAATTTGTGATCCCGTAGAAAGAATTCAGATTTATCATGATCCAAGTTCACAACAGCAAATAGGGAAAACAACAGGAAGCCTTTAGTCTCCCCAAAAGCCCTAGATATACATACAGTGGAGAAAAGCGTGAGCTAGAGACTGCTAAACACATAATTTCTGTATTTTTCTTAAGCGTGAGCTAGAGAATGGACCTTATTACAGACAACTATACCTACTGGATTTCATGTCATGTGTCTACAACCAAGCAAAATGAAATTGTACACAGTATTCGAGAAATAGCGCAGTATAGCTAGAGAATTGTTATGGCTATTAATGGGTTTAGAAAAGAACGAACAAGCGACAGAACCAGCTTTATCATCCTATGAAGGAAGAACATAAACTCAGAAAGATCGCATTTCGAGTACACAATAGATAATAAAACATACGAGAAATTAAACGACCAGACTGCTTATTAAGATCTATACACTATCATGAAATGGAATGGAAGAGCATGCATACAAGTATATAGACAATAGATCTTGGTCGTCTCGCTATACCTTTGGATCCTCAAGCACTCCGATCCCTGATCTTCTACAAAAATATACCAGATTAAAAATCCAAGACGTATAGATTGCTTCTTTTTCCCTCTCCTGTGGGAGATGAACAAAATAATCAGAGATGAACAATGGAAACAGATGGAGAGATCTGTGCTATATATGCTAGCGATGGCTGCCATATACAAACTAATCGTGAAGAACAAATTAATTGAAGTAATCAAAAGCAAGATCTTGTCACTACGCCAGATTTGCACACCACTACTACCGGCATCATCATTGCCGAATTTGTGAGAACCGACAGTGATGTACCTTCACTGTCGGTTATGAGCTTAAAAATGAAAAAATGATTGGGTCTGAGCTAAAACCAGCAGTAAAGGAATACATCACTGGCTTGAACCGGCAGTGTTTTGACGGCCACTCATCACTACCGGTTTAAGCCAAGAGCCGACAGTGATTAGGCTCTATCACTGTCGGTTCTAGCTAAGAACCGACGGTGATATGCCTACAACACAAAAAGGCTGCAGCCGTCCTCTCCTTCCTCCTCTCTTCCATCCCGAGAACTAAGGCGCGCGTTTGGACCCTTCCCTCCATTGTTGCGGCTGCTCTTCACCATGAAACTAGTGCTTGTATTTTGAAGAATGACTTGATCTTTTTGCTTTAAGGTTAGTAACAAACATCCACTCCTTTGATTTTATTGCTTAAATAGCTTCGGTTTGATGGCTACATTGCTTGATTCTCATTCTAGTTCTTTCTCTATTCTAGAGAGCACTTTTCTAATAAAATATTTGTGTAAGGCTTAAATTATGGTGAATCCATCATCCAAACGGTTGGTGTCTATGAACACATTTAAATTCCTAGCTAATTATTCCATGGTGGTCAAGATCATCATTGTTAGTATGTGATGCTATAATTAGTTCTTAGAAGCAGAGTAGAATAGATGTTCTTCATTATTGCGCAATAATTATTTTTTACTACGATTTTCAATTTACAGGGCCGGGGCTACCAATTTCAATTTTCTAATAATTAGTGTACAATAATGCTTTCCAAAAATGATACTTTCGAGCTACAATTGTTGTTCACGAAGCTCGATTTCTTATTAATTATTTGTAATTACTATCTCAGTATTTTTTGTGTAGAGATGGATCGAGAGTGGATGCATCTGTCCCGAACGGACAAGCGGTACATACATGGCGTCGGCCAGTTTATCACCGATGCCAAAGCCCATGCTGAGAATGTGAACCCTATCTTCTGCCCATGCAAAGATTGCAAGAATCATAGGAACTTTCGTCAAATTGAGTCTATACGATCGCACTTAATTACCAAGGGTTCATGCCAAACTATATGATATGGACTATGCATGGTGAGATTGGTGTGAATGTTCTGTAGGAAAACGATGATGATGTGGACGTGCCTGACGTAGCCATCCACGATGCTGACGAGAAACCCGATGTCAATACGGAACCTATGGCCACAGTTAATAATGTGTTTAGGAACATGCTAGCTGACGACACCGAGGATAATGATGGCATTTCTCAGCTGCTATGTAATATAGAGACTGGATGTCTTAGTGAAAGACAGCTGAGAAAGCTAGAGAAAATGAGATAAGATGGCAAAACACCATTATATAGGAATTGTCCAATGAGCAAACTGGAAGCCGGCATCATGTTGTTAGAGTTCAAATCGACAAACGGATTGAGCGATAAAGGCTTCGATCAGTTGTTAGGTATAATAAGGAAAATGCTTCTAGAAAAAATGAGTTGCCAGAAAAGACATACTTGGCCAAGCAAATGATCTGCCCCATTAGCCTCGAGGTTGAAAAAATCCACGCGTGTTCCAATGATTGCATATTGTACCATGGTAAAAAATACAAAGACTTGGATAAGTGCCCCAAGTGTGAAGCTCTATGGTACAAGGAAGGGCCGTCAGATGACGGTACCAAGACCAGAGGAGGTCCCGTAAAGGTCGTTTGATATTTTCCTATAGCTCCCCGGGTGCATAGGCTGTTTGCATGTGCAAAGTCAGCCAAGCTGTTGCGCTGGCATGGCGAAGAGCGTAAGAAAGATACAATGATGATGCACCCCGCCGATGGGCATGACTGGAGGACTATCAATACTATGTTCTATAAGGACATCGGTGGAGAGGTAAGGCACCTTTGGTTTGCTTTGAGCACAGATGGGATGAATCCTTTCGACCAGGTTAGAAGCAATTATAGCACCTGGCCAGTGACACTCTGTATATACAACCTTCCACCTTGGGTTCGTTGTCCGGAGAGAAGACAAAAGGCTATACTGGATGTGTCGAGTGCTTGAACGACACCGATACGGTAAATCTACCAAATAACTCAAAGATCGTTTATATGGGACACCGTAGGTTCCTACCTAAGGATCACCCTTACTGCAGGAACAGAAAAGATTTCAATGGTACTATTGAGAAATGCTTAGCTCCAAAATATCGAGACGGGCCTACGATACTTCGAGAACTCAATAAACTAAAGGTTGTCCTTGGGATGGGGGATAATGCAGTAGCAGTGCCTAATGGGAGTGTTTGGAAGAAACTACCTTACTGGCTATTTCTGAGTGTACGCCACTGTCTTGATCCCATGCACATCACTAAAAATGTGTGCGCTAACACTCTTGACACCTTGATGGACACCAAGGGGACATCGAATGATTCACTAGCCACACGCCTAGACATGCAACATTTGGGAATTAGGAAGGAGCTGCATCGTGTGGAGCTAGAGAATGGCCAGTTCGAACTTTCGGTTACGTCATAGACATTAAAGAAGGAAGAAAAGCGTGCACTTATTTCTTTCTTCAATAAACTCAAAGTCCCGATGAGCTACTGTGCGAACCCGAAGAGGCTAATGAACATGAGAGAACTCAAGTTCAACTATGGCCCTATGAAGGCCCATGACTGTCATGTCATTATGACTCAGCTGCTCTCTGTTGACCTGCATGGTATCCTCCCTCCAAAGTTCTACGCCCCAATCATAAAGCTTTGCTCGTTCTTCAACGCGATCTCAAAAAAGGTCATTGATATGTCCATGCTAGAGCAGCTGTAGAGGGACATAGCCAAAACTCTCGTTAGGCTTGAGATGCATTTCCTGCCGACTTACTTTGATATCTCATTGCATCTGCTTATTCATCTTGTTGACCAAATTAGAGTCCTTGGCCCAATATACCTGTATCAGATGTTCCCTTTTGAAAGATTGATGAAAGTTTTCAGGAGGTATGTTAGGAGCAGATTCAGGCCAGAAGGGGGCATGGTTGAAGGATGGTCAACGGAGGAGGCCATTGAGTTCTGCACATATTATCTGGATATCAAAAGGGTCAGAGTTCCAGAATCTTGTCACGAGGGAAGCCTACGTGGTAAAGGAATAATTGGGGAGAAATATGTTACAGTAGATGACCCTATTTTTTTAGACAGGCACAGTTCGCTATTCTCCAGCAAGCCGAGGGTGTGATGCTAGACATTGACGAGCACAGGCAATCGCTGCAAACTCTGTATCCGAGCAGGTCACAGGCTTGGCTGGATAAAAATCATAAGGAGGAATTTGTCAACTGGTTGCGACGTCGCTTGCTTGGAATAAAGTTGGGTAATCAACTGGATACCTTAGCCAAGGGACCTTCAAGTACATATCTTAAGTACTAAGGGTATGAGATCAATGGATTCACATTTTACACAAAAAAGCAAGATGGAAAGAGCACATACCAAAATTGTGGTGTTCGTTTTGATGCTCACGATGAAAACGACAACGTGCAGGCGACATACTTTGGTTTCATAGAGGCGATATGGGAGCTAGCCTATGGTCCATTGAAGGCAGCTCTTTTTCACTGCTAGTGGGTCCGGCTCAAGGAAATCAACACTGACAGCGAAGGGTTCACTAGCGTTGATCTCACTAAGACCACATACAAAGATGACCCCTTTGTCCTTGCAAGAGATGTTATGCAAGGGACAACAAGACAAAAGAAAGGCTAAAAGTAGTCCTAGAAGGGAAAAGGAAGATTGTCGGTGTCGATGGAGTGACGGACGAAGAAGACTATAGGGGCTATCAGAAAATGCCTCCATTCGGGGCGAACGTACCCCTACCTATCCTTCAAGCGGGTGATGAACCTGCTTACGTATGGCTTGATCACAATGAGGCCCTCATTGTTGATGCACCTAAAGATAGTTAGATTATTATTAACTATGTAATCATTATGCACATAACCATGAAGGATGTTTGGTCCTGATGAAACTCTCATCTCCTCGTTAATACTCTGCCAACTCAGCAAATATGCCGACGTTATTTAAAACTACCATTGAGACCAGCTAAATATAAATATAAATATATATGTCTAGACTTCCAATAGAAGGATATTGGGGCGGCCATTCTCTTCTGAGCTACTAGTAGTAGTGAGGGATCCATAGCTCCTCGGCGCCTCTAGTCCCCAACCAGTTTGTAGTCCCTGCTCGCAATACTCGAAGGAGCCCAGCCCATAGTCGACATTGAGCAAAGGTGTAGTAGCTCCATTCCTCCACCAACCTTCATTGATCATTGATGTATGTGCTCCTGGAGATGTGAATGGGAATGCCTGTGGCTTGTGTGTTGACTATTGAGTGATCCATTTACTTGATGCGTGTACTGTTCCAGTCTCCAGATTAGGTCGAGATGAAGAGGAACGCTAAGAAGGCCACAGAGAAAGAAGGTGCACAGAAAAAATTTATTTAATAATTTATAAAATTGAAACAAAAAATTTAGTCGCCTAGGACTCGAACACGGGTCTCGGGGGCTAAGTTGCGGAGTCTTAACCATTGAGGCAGTCAGAGGAATTCAAAAGGAATGGAAAAGTTATACTACTTAACCCCTAATTGGTACAACCCCATCACTGCCGGTTCGAGGAATGGCTCGGCAGTGATGGTTACTCATCACTGTCGGTTTATTATTAGAACCAGTAGTGATGAATAATTTCCCAAAGTCATTTAATAATTTATAAAATTGAAACAAAAAATTTGGGCCTCCTAGGACTCGAACACAGGTCTCGGGGGCTAAGGTACGGGGTCTTAACCGTTGAGCTAGTCAGAGGCATTCGAAAGAAATGGAAAAGTTATCCTACTTAACCCCTTACTGCTACACCCACATCACTGTCGGTTTGAGAATTCAACCGGCAGTGATATTTCCTCATCACTGTCGGTTTAGAATTACAACTGGCAGTGATGAGCAATTTTCCAAAGTCATTTAATAATTTATAAAATTGAAACAAAAAATGTACCATTCACTATCGGTTTTAAACTAAAACCGACAGTGATGTGTAGATGCTCGTCATATGCCAACAGTGCTCCCACTGACCACAATAGTTAGAACACTGCTCCCACCTACCCCGACAACTTTAGTTCAGAAATAAAAATGTACCACGACTGCTAGCCCCTATAAAATGGCCCTCAGCTAGGAGCTAGCCTCTCCATGCATATTGGTTTCAAACAGGCCTTATCAGTCATGATACAATGTTTTCCTCTCACAACAAACCACAAATATCGTTATGCGTCATAGTCCACCAAAATGGTGCACACAAGAGGTACTAGAAGAATGCTACTGAAGATAGAGCAACGCCAAAGATTAGAGATGCCACGAGGTTCATAGAGCCATCCGCTGTGGTGCACATCTGGAAAAAGGCCATGTACAGACAAGGCGGATTCATTGATGCCACCTTGTTATCTTCAACCGGTATAGCTCGTAGACCACCTCGGTGCTGCTGTTTGCCCCTAGTTGGTGCTAGAAGAATGCTACTGAGGTGGTTACATTATAATGTGTTGATACACATTGATTGTAACATTGACCTGTACGCAAATAGGTCTTTGTTATCGTATATGGAATTTTAGTGTTAGGTCTTTGTTATCATATATGTAATTTATTTCTAATATTTTTGTTATTTTTTGATGTATTTCATTACTATCTAAATAAATATATCGTTGTTGTTAAAACTTGAAAGCATCTAGGCCCCTAGTTGGGTTTCGGGTTGGGTTTTGGTGATTAATGACAATACGTGATTACTGTGACTAACGTGTGTTTTGCAGAGGCAAATTAAGTTAGGTCACGGTAATGGAGATCAATTGGGCTATCATGATGGTCATGCCCCTACGATGGAAATCATTTCGGTTTTCAAAGGATCGACGACAAGGTTAAGAATGGACTAGTTCTAAGTGTTGATTGGAGTTGGAGTGACACTTAGAGTAGTTTATGACTTTGTTTTCCTTTGGCCGTACTATTAAGGGGGGTACAGATGGGTAGCTTGACCTAGGTGAGTCTAGTGGGTTTGGTGTGGTGCACACTTGCTTAAACTAGCGCTAGGTAGCTCCAAAATAGCCCTTAGATCTAATGGAGCAAACTTCATTCACATATGATTGAGAGTTGGAAGTGAATGGAGGGTCAAATACTGACCGGACGCTGGCTTCGGTGTGACCGGATGCTAGATCAGAGTCTGGTCAGTTCATTTGATCAAGGTGAAGTCGTCTGGAAGTGACCGGACGCTGAGAAGTGAAGTGACCGAACGATGAGGTCCAGCGTCCGGTCGACATCAGTAAGGTTCTAGTGAGGGTAAATTGTGACCGGACGCGTCCGGTCAGTGCTGACCGGATGTTGGCCAGCGTTTGGTCACACTATAAACACTGGGTTTCAGGGTGAACTGACTGGGGCATCCGGTCAACATGACCGGAGCATCTAGTCACCCTGCAGAGGCACATAACGGTTCGTTTTGAGCCCATGTTATAAATACCACCTCCATTCATGTGTGGGGGTACTTTTGCTCATTCCAACAGCTGAGAACCACCTTAGAGAGTGCAAAGAAGAGCAAGGTCCTAGTGAGGTGATTGAGATTTGAGAATCCCAAAGAGAGCCCTCATTAGTGAAGCAAGAGTAGCAAAGTGTGCATCCACCCTTCTCATTAGGCTTGTCATGGTCAAGTGAGAGTTCGTGCTTATTACTCTTGGTGATCGCCATCACCTAGACGGCTTGGTGGTGATTGGGAGTTTGGTGATCATTCGGCAGAGCTTGTGGGTGACCCAACTCAAGTTGTGAGCGGTTATGGGTGATTCACCATGATGGAGTATCAAAGAATCAACCCGTAGAGAGCACTTGATCCTTGCGCGGATCAAGGGGGAGCTACACCCTTGCGCGGGTGCTCCAACGAGGACTAGTGGAGAGTGGCGACTCTCCAATACCTTGGCAAAACATCGCCGCGTTCCTTCTCTTCTCTTTACTTTAAGCATTTACTTTGAGCAATTCAATACTTGTCTTTTACATTCCTAGAATTGTCATGCTAGAGTAGGATTGGAACTTAGGGTGCTAAACTTTTGTGCGTTAGATCAATAGAAACACTTTCTAGGCACAAGGGGTTAATTGGGATAACCATAGGATTTGATTATTGCAAAGAAATTTGTAATTAGCCTAATTCACCCCCCTCTTGGGCATCTTGATCCTTTCAAAACTTTCCCATTGTTCTATCTAAATAAAATATAATAGGGAGAAAGACATGCTCACCCAAGCACTCAGAACCAAGGAGCACCCTGGTCGCACTAGAGGAACCGGTGTTGTTCCTTGGAAACTAGCATTCTCCTAAGAATCTAACACTTACCAGAGCTGCTTGAGGGGTAGAGTGGACCAGGAGGAAGAGTATTTGAGGCAACTAAAAGAGATGGAAGAAAGAATGGACGCTTGGATTGAGGCGATTGTTGAAGCATGAGTCCAACAAATTTTGCTGTCCAAGGGGTCAGGAGTACCACAAAACCCTACTTCTCCTGCCTTTAGCCCACAGTTTAGGGGTCGTAGCAGCTGCGGATCGACCCCACTCAATGAAGAAGTTGCAAATATGCCTCATCTGGTGGATGGCATCACTGAACCCGTCAATGTCAAGTTGTACATCCGTCAGGAATGGACAAAGGACAAGGTGGCGCTCGGCTAGGCCTAGCCTATGGGAGACAGGACCATTAATGGCCGCCCAATTCCATAGGGGTACGCTCGTGTCACCATTGACAGAATACTTGATAAGAAGTATAATAAGATATACATTGAGTACCTCGTAGCAGAAGATAGGCCGAAACTTGGTTATAACAAGGGCTCTCAAGTGGCTTGGTGCAAGCGTTTCATTAAGCTTGACCACCAATTATCCTCTGATGATGAGGACGATTGCGAGTCTTCGCCCACCCACGATGATCACTCACCATCTCCCAATAGAGATCACTCCCCTCCTCATCCCTTGCCATCACCCCCAAGAAGACAGAGGTCTCCTTCTATTCCTCCTTGTCTGACTCCATCTTTATTAGCCCCGAGAAAAGAGAAGACTCCTCCTCCTCCTCCTCCATCTTCATCAGCCCTAGGAAAATAGAATTCTCATCATCCTCCTCCTCCTCCACCTCAGTCCAAAACAAGATCAAAGGCATCCTCGTAGTTGCAGAAAAGGTCCTTGGATTCGATCGCTAATGCTCCCAAAGTGGACCAACAAAAAATAAAAAGGCCATTAAGTGGCAGCGTTACAAACTTGATGGAAGGAAAATTTACAGCACATATCTCGAAGGAAGATTGTATTAGTTTCTTCAATCTCTATGCCTCATTGCCTCCGTTTTTGTTGAAGTCCGAATTCGAAAGGCAAACAAAGAATCAGTACGCTACAACAAGAGCCGATGAAATACACAATGAAGATGTAAGGAAGATACAGAAGTTCATCGAAGACAACCCTGAATTAACCATGGAAGAGGCTGCGACCATCTATTATGATGTACAAGGGACGACAACGCCAGCAATGAAGTATAAAAGGGGCAATCTTTTGGTTCCCGATCACGAGTATACAAATTTGACAACATATATACGTCAGTTGCATGAATATTACATGGCTCAAACAATAGAGATGGAGGACTTTGGTTTTGAGGTTATTATCCGTTCGCCACATGTTTTTAATTATCCCGAAGAAGAGAAATTCGATGTCGAGTGGGAGTGCTTGTTTCAGCTATACTAGAAATGCTCTCTCAATACACAAATGTTGACACTATGGACTATATAAGTACCCTACACGCACGATATTACAATTAACTACTCTCTCGGGACACAAATTGTTAACTTTTGAGCACTTCCCATGATTTTATGTAGGTGTATAGCAAAATTTTGCATTCTAAAAAGCAAATGGGACAACATAGGCTTCTTGGACCCCTTGTGAGTCAATAAGAAGACATGTCTAGGCCTCCATGGATGTGACATCAAAGACCTAAAACAAAGATTGATTGCTGTTTTCGACGAATTCAAGATAAAGAACAAAACCCACATACTTCTAGCCTACAACTACGAATATGTGTTCTCAACTTTTAATTTTATGCTTCTTTTTTGTTAATATTATTCGATAATTAGGGTTCTGTGATTGCAGCCACCATTTTGTCTTCATTTGTGTTAATCTTGCCAAAAATCTGATCGAGGTGTGGGACTCGAAGAAAAAACTATTTCATCATCTAGATGCACTGGTGGTAGTGCTGAATTAGTAAGCGATCCTAATAACATATTATTTTCTAATCACACATACCGCATTCTAACATTTCTCCTTTTAATGTTGCTCAGTGTCCAAAGAAGACATATCGGTGGGACACAGGTCCCATTCAAGGTTATCGAAATGGAGGGGAAGTACCTAAAACAGCCGGCGGGAAACAATGAATGCAGATTTTATGTAATGTGGGCAATACTTCGCTACATCGGCGGGAAATTGGAAGAAGCCAATAAGTTGGTGTGTATAATTCCCATTTCATTTATGTCTATTAATCATTCAACAAAATGATTTACTAATTCCTCTTTGGATATCATCTTTTTTGAACGACAGTGTAAGAAATATAACCACGAAAGGCTGTTAGACATGGAGATCGTCGCGCTGCAATCGGAGCTGGCAAAATTCATCTTAGCCGAGGTATTGGAAAAAGATGGAGTATTTTCCATTGCACAATCCGTGAAGTTCAAGGACTAGTATGGCCCAGAGCGGCTCGCCAGATTATTGTAAGAAAGTCCGAGAAGCGTTGCACAATTTGTGAAGTCCGAGAATATTTCTTTTTTATTTTGAGGGATCGAGATCTTGATAAGAACATTTGAACTGTAACCGTAACATTTGTAATGTTTAATATTGATGGATCTATCGTCTAAGTGGCGTATATAAAGCGAAAACCGATTCCACGAAAAAATATAAATTAAAATAAATTATAAAACATCATTGTCGGTTAGTAGAAAACCGACAGTGTTGTCGTAAACATCACTGCCGGTTAGCAACAAACCGGCAGTGATGGCACTGTTGACTAGAGCCACAAACCGACAGCATTGGCTTAGACATCACCACCGGTTCTTGTCACAAACCGGCAGTGATTCGTACGATAACACTGCCGGTTCAAACACAAACCGATAGTGTTGGTGAAAATGAACTATACCGGGTGGTCTTATGAACCGGCAGTGTTGGCGGAACTGAACTCTACCGGTTGTGTAAAGAACCGGTAGTGAAGTTGAAGAACACTGCCGGTTTGTAGGAACCGACATTGATAACTTACCCTCATCACTGCCGGTATGGTTGTGCCGGTTCAAAATCTGACAGTGATGGGGTATTTTAAACCGGCAGTGAAGTGTAATTCTGACATAGTGTGTGCAGCCTATGAACGACGACATAGGTTCTTGCTCACAACCAAGAGACATGATCTCTCTTCTCTAGCTATCTATATCTAAATGAAGAAGCTAAGGCTAGTTAGGAATATATCTCTATATGTCTTCTATTCATATCTCTATATATCTTCTATTCAATGATTCAATTTGAATAGATTATTCAGAGATGAAAAAACACGTTCCTCCTCTGAAAGTCAGAAATGAAAAGATGTTGCTTATCTCATAGAGATGCATGGGGGGCTCTGCTGGGAGGGTTTTGCTGTCTGAGCTCTTAGGATTAGAATGTGTGATGGGGGCGCGGGGGTGGTAGTGTTTATATACATGGCCCATGGGCTCTAGGTCTGCACTGGAGAGGGATAGATATAAACACTATGTAAAAAACAATTTTTAGCAACAGTTCGATTTTTTTGTAGGGGCGGTTGGTGATGGAGCCGCCCCTATAGTGGCGTGCTCGGGTGCCTAGACACCAGCCGCCCCTACAAATGGAACAGCAGGGGCAGCTGGTGTTACGAGCCGCCCCTACAAATGGGGTCTGATTTATAGGGGCGGCTCAATCACCAGTCACCCCTGGAAATTCTATTTGTAGGGGCGGCTGGTGATCGAGCCGCCCCTACAAATGACCCCGTATTTATAGCTCCGATTTGTAGGGGTGGCTCAATCACCAGCCGCCCCTACAAATGCCCCCCATATAAAACAGATGCAACACATTCTTCCTCCTCGGGTCACTCACTCCAACCTATGAAAAAAAGGTGGGGAGGCCTTGGGCACCTCCCAAAAATTGCTCTACTAAGGGGGGAAGGTTTTGGTCTCAAATCCTTTGGTGGAGAGGTAGAAGGTAAGAAAATGCTATTCCATACTTTTTTTGAAGTTTTAATGGTTGGTTAGTGAGTAATTAGACATTTGTTTTTCTCTCTCTTCTATGGCGCTTGAGCTACTTATGAAGCAAATTAGACCCAAGTTTTAAATGTACTAGGGTAAATTAGGGAGGTGAACAAGATCATACCCTTATTTGGTCCATGTTTCTTGATTTTAGTGAACAATTAGTTAGTTTTATGGATGTTTCATGTGCATGTGCATGTGGATCTAGATCTAGGGTTTGGTTTTTTTATTAATTTCATTTTTGTAAATTTATGTTTGATGAAATTGGACTAGGGTTTGTATGAAAGATATTGGGTAAAGTATAATTGTTGCTAATTGTTGTCTTTGAAATTGTTTATTATAATCAATAAATATGTATTTTAATTATTTATGGATAAATGGGCCATTAATTAATTTTCCTTTACCATGGTGTGTTTGTATGCTTCATGTAATTATATTAGATTTATATTCATATATATCTAAAGTATATGCAATTATTCTCAAGTAATTATTAATTTGTTTCATTTTTATATATATTTGAATAAGTAGTCCTTTAATGTTTGTTTTGTTGTTGTTGTAAAAGATGGAGTACAGGAACTCTTGGATGTATGGTTCGTTAAGGTTCAAGGCAGGTTTCCGTGAAGAGGTGGATAAATTTATTGAAGCCGCAAAGAAGCATGCAACGATATTGAAAGAGAATAAGGATACAATTATTTGCCTATGTAAAGATTGCAAGAACTGTATGGCATGGACAGATGTGACTATCATCATATCACATTTGATTATGTGAGGATTTGTTGAGGACTACATAGTGTGGATTCATCATGGTGAAACGGTTATTGTTAACGACGAGGATGAGGAGGAATACGACGACGAAACCATAGAATCCTTGTCCCAATATTCAGCAGAGCTTGATGCACGAATGGATTTCGAGTTTGGCAATGAACAAGGAGGTGATGCTGGTGGTTGGGATGGTAATGACGAAGGTGGTGCCAATAATGATGGTGGAGCATGTGTTGGGGATGAAGATGATTTGGAGGACATGATTTGAGCCCTTAGACCAGAGATTTTACTAAATAGCCCGAAAGGTTTAGAAAATTTGGAAAGGGTGACAAAAGCATCGAAGGAGACTGTGTATGGTGTTGAAAAGGGTTGTCCGACACATTGGATATTGCTACGTTTTGTGCTTGAGCTGCTCATCCTGAAGGCTAAGTATGGTTGGTCAGACTATAGTTTTAATGATCTATTGCATCTCCTGTCATGGGTGCTACCACAACCAAACTCAGTTCCCACCAACACATACCAAGCAAAGAAGGTCATAAGTCCATTGACAATGGGGGTTGAAAAAAATCCATGCATGCTCCAACCACTGTATACTTTTTTGTGGCGAAACGTTCAAGTCACTGGATAAATGTCCCCGGTGTGGGGCCAGCCGGTACAAGAACAATGGCCTTTACGGTGGGGACGAAGCCTCCATGGGGAAAAAGAGGAATAAGAAGGGTACAAAAAAGGTGGTACAAGAATCTCAGCCCCCAGAGGACACTCCATTAGGCAACGATGCAAAGCAGAGAAGAATTCCTGCCTTGGTAACGTGGTACCTGCTAATGACTGACCACTTTAGACGTATCTTCCTAAACCCTAAAGAAGCCACACTCATGACATGGTGGGATAATGAGTGCAAGGTGGATGATGATAAGATTGCACACCCGACTGATTATAGTCAGTGGCAAAGGTTTGATGAGAAGCATAAAGAATTCAGCGATGACCCAAGGAATGTATGGTTTGGCTTGAGCACCGATGGAATGAATCCCTTCAATGAGAGGATGAGCAACCACAGCACATGGCCAGTGATCTTAACCATGTACAACATCCCAACATGGTTGTGTTAGAAGAGAAAGTACCTTCTCCTCACTATTCTTATTTCTGGCCCTAAACAACTAGGCATTGATATAGATGTGTTCCTCGAGCCTTTGATGCAAGAAATGGAGATGCTATGGAGGCATGGGGAGCAGATGTATGATGCGTTCCAAAAGGAGGACTTCATATGTAGAGCAATAATATTTGTTACTACCAATGATTACCCCGTGCTATTTGCTTTGTCTGGACAGATCAAAGGGAAGATGAGATGCTTGGTTTGCTTGGATGGTACTACATGGGTGTACCTAGATGCATCCAAGAAGATAGTTTACCTAAGGAACTGATGCTTCTTAAAGACAAGTCACAAGTACCATAGCAAATTGTTCTTTAGATTTTATGACAACGCTCTAGAGATTGAACCCCCTCTGGAGAGACGTCATAATAGAGAACACGTGTACAGAATGGTGAAAAACATACGCGTCGTCTATGGAAAGAAGAATCTAGATGGGATGAATAGAGATAGAAGCACACCTCCTGTCGAAGGAGTACCTTTCAAGAAACAATCGATCTTCTTTCAGTATTTGCCTTATTGGACAGACTTGGAGGTCCCCCATGCCATTGATGCTATGCACATGTAGAAGAATGTCTTTGAGAGTCTCATTGCTACCTTGATGGACATAGGCAAGTCAAAGGAAGGTCTAAAAGCATGGAAAGACATGGTGTAGCTAAACATGATGCCACAGCTTCACCCGGTACCTGAGGCTAATGGAAAATACACTCTGCTCGCGGCGTGCTTCAACCTAACACCCGACGAGAAGAGAGCTATATGCACTTTCCTGAGGGGGATCAAAGTCCCGACTGGGTTTTCAGCAAATGTGAAGAAGCTAGTGTCGATGAAGGACTTGTCAATAACACACTGTAAGGCTCATGATTGCCATGTGATGCTGATAGTGTTTCTACCTATTGCAATCAGGGCTATAAAGCTAGAGTTCTTGAAAATGGCCATCACCCGTATGTGCTACTTCTTTTCAAAGATCTCACAGAAGACGATTGGCAAGCAAGAGCTGAGTGACCTACATGAATTTGTGGTGGAGACACAAAATCAACTGGAGATGTGTTTACCTCCTGCTTTTTTGATATAATGCCACATCTCATGATTCACATGGTTCATCAGATACAGGCGCTGGGCCCTTGCTACTTGCATGAAATGTGGTCCTACGGGCAGTTCATGTTGGTTCTAAGTCGATATGTGCATAATCGAGCATACCTAGAGGACTCTATGATAGAGGGTTACAGTACTGAAGAAGTCATCGAGTGCTGTCAAGAGTACCTAAAAGTATAGAAAGGGATTGGTAAACCTGATTCTCGTCACAAGGGTAGGCTGCCTAGGAACGGCACCAGTGGTAGAAAAGTGTTCATCGACCATGATTACAAAGAGGTGAGTTGGGCGCATTACAGTGTCTTGCAAAGTACACAACTGATGCAACCGTACATTGATGAACACTTGTCTATCATTATGGTGGAGAGAAATAGCCGTTTGGATGATTGGGTCATGAAACAACACAAGCAACGACTAACTACATGGTTGAAGGACCAAAACATACTGCTTGGAGAAACCATAGACTATTACCATCAGTAGGTTAGCGGAGGGGCCATCGAGACAAGTGACATCTTGGAATGCTTATGACATCAATGGGTATACGTACTATACCCACGCAAAGGATAGTAAATATGTGAACCAAAACAATGGCATTCGAATAGAGGCTATCGATGGATTGGGGCGAAAGATCCTATACTTTGGCATCATTGAAGAGATATGGGAACTTGACTATGGAAGGGATATAACAGTGGCCCTGTTTCGATGTCGCTGGATCAAACAACATCAACTGAATGAGATCGGATTGAGAGTCCTGGACCTCGAGAATCTAGGCTACCAAGATGACCCTTGGGTGCTCGCTTCACGTGTCGCACAAGTTTTCTATATGTCTGACCCACAAAGTAACCTCCCCCTGAAGAAGAAGACAAAGCACATGGTTGCCTCCGAAAAACAACACATTATTGGAGTTGATGGCGTGGACGATGTTGAAGCTTACAATAACTACAATGAGATGCCGCTATTCACAGACTTTCCTAAAAAGATCAGTGTTGTGGAAAAGAACCTCCCCAAAGACATAATGCCATGGGAACAAAAAGGTGTCAAGGGGGAAGTCGTTACAGCGGGCTAGCTAGTTGTTGAACGTGTAGTGTTTGTGTAAGTGTGTGTTTGTAATACTTTATTTATGCATGCGTGTGAGACTATATATTTATGTATGTGTTTAAGACTATATATTTTTGTATGTGTGTGAGACTACATTTTATGCATGTGTGTGAGACTACCCTTTGCAATATTCAGATGACTCTATTTGAACATCCACTCTATTACTACTAAAACTTTATGAAATCACTTAACACTTTATGAAATGAAGAAATGACCAAAATAAAAGTAGGAGATCTTGATGAGTTATACAACTTTTATATTCATCACCTTTACAGCTGAAATCATTTAGTGTTTGAAAATCAGGTTTGAAGTTGTCATTTTCTAAAATTTAAAATTTGAATTGTTCAAAATTAGTGACAAAGATAGATGACTAGACTAAAATGATAGAGCATGATTTTAGAAAATTTTAGGGAAAAAACCATCATATTTGGAGTTAGTATGAGGGAGAAAAACTATTTACAAGTTTCAGCCACAGATTAAAAAAGAAATCACACTTGTTCATCATTGATCATCATGAACAGTTGTGATTTTTCTTTTTAATCTCTGGTTAAAATTTATAACTAGTCTTTCTCCCTCATACTAACTCCAAATGATTTTTTTCCTAAAATTTTCTAAAATCTTGCCCTATCAAGTTAGTGTGTTGATTTGGTCATTCTTTTCATTTGACAAAGTTTGAGCACTTCAAATTTTTAAATTTAAAAAAATGATAAGTTCGAATGAGATTTTCAACCAATAAATGATTTCAGTTAAAAAAGTGATGAATACCAAAGTTGTATAACTCATCAAGATCTACAACTTTTATTTTGATCATTTCTTCATCGGACAAAGTGATAGTAAACTTTGTTCACAAATCAACATGTTTCTCGTATAGTTCATGAAACTATGAGTCATATGTGAATTTATGAACAATGTTTACTAATACTTTGTCACATGAAGAAGTGGCCAAAATAAAAGTTGTAGATAGTGAGGATTTCAACAACTTTTATGTTCACGACTTTTATTGTTGAAATCATTTAAGGTTTCAAAATCTTGTTTGAAGTTGCCATTTAGTGAAATTCAAAATTTCAACTGTTCAAATTGGTCAAATGAAAATATGATCAAAATAAAAGTTGTACATATTGATGAGTTCTACAACTTTGATATTCATGAGCTTTTCATCTGAAATCATTTACTGTTTCAGGTTTACAAGCCTATGCAACACCGAACAACAATATTTTAGGTTTACAAGTCGATGCTACTACTACTCCTCCTCCTACTCCTACCACTACTCGTACTAGTACTCCTCCTGCTCCTACTACTACTCCTTCTCTGTTTTTTGCTTATATACTACTAGTGTGTAGTGGCTATTGCTACTACTACTACTCCTACTCCTACCACTACTCCTACTAGTACTCCTCCTGCTCCTACTACTACTCCTCTATTTTTTTGCTTATATACTGCTGGTGTGTAGTGGCTGTTGCTGCTGCTACTACTCCTCCTCCTCCTCCTCCTACCACTCCTCCTCCTCCTACTCCTCCTCCTACTCCTCCTCTTACTACTCCTACTACTCCTCTTACTACTCCTATTACTCCTCCCTGTACTTGCTACTCCTACTGCTGCTCTTCTTTCAGTGATGCTCCTACTACTACTCCTACTCCTACCACTACTCCTACTAGTACTCCTCCTGCTCCTACTACTACTCCTTCTCTATTTTTTGCTTATATACTGCTGGTGTGTAGTGGCTGTTGCTACTACTACTACTACTCCTACTCCTACCACTACTCCTACTAGTACTCCTCCTGCTCATACTACTACTCCTTCTCTGTTTTTTTTGCTTATATACTGCTGGTGTATAGTGGCTGTTGTTGCTGCTACTACTACTACTCCTCCTCCTCCTATCACTCCTCCTCCTACTACTCCTACTACTACTCCTCCTCCTACTACTCTTCCTCTTACTACTACTACTCCTATTACTCCTCCCTGTACTTGTTCCTCCTACTGCTGCTCTTCTTTCAGTGATGCTCCTACTACTCCTCCTAAGTGGCTGTTGCTCTTACTCTACTACTACCACTCTATTGCTACACTTACTCTACTCAACTACTTTCTACTTACTACTCCTAAGTGGCTACTTCTAGCTACTAACTACTTTCTACTTACTACTCCTAAGTGGCTGTTGCTTTCAGTGATCCTTGCTTTGTTATGTCCATCCAAATATTTTAATGGTTAGCATAGAGTTAAGTTAATACACTAAACTTGTTGTGTAGAGGTTCAGCTTATGAAACTATTAAGTGATCACCTACAAATTTAATCTAGTAAAGGCTTTTCTTTCTGGTTTGTTGATCTTGCCTAGGCTGACTATGTTTTTTTGTGAAGCTAGAACATGCTTGCTTATATTATTGCTTTGTTGCTGGCTATTATTTTAGTATTTCCTTTCTTTCTCAAGTGTTGTGGCTATTATTAAGTGCAAGTGGCAAGACAACGACTACTACTATACTAAACTACTACTACTACTACTACTCTACTCTACTCTACTCTATTATCTGCAGGGGTCTTCCAACCATGTGGCAGCAGTCAGCTATTTTTTGGGAAGCAGCAGCTGCTTTTTTTACACCTTTTCCTCTCTATGTTTGTTAAGCAGCTGTTGCTTTTTTGCCAAATCTCCCCTCTCCTCTCCTCTCCTTTATTTTGCCGATGATGAAATTGTCCAAGTCCATACATTATATGGAATATGAGCTGACGATCAAGAACTTGTGAGGAACTTGGCATCATTAGCAGCCGCCCCTACATTACCTTCTCCTCTCTTCTCTGTTATGATGTCTTGATGCTCCAAGTTCAAGATCAGATGATGATTGACATGTTTCTGATGTCTCTACCACTGCTACTACTCTTTTTTATATATATAATCTGTCATTATAGCACCTACTACTACCACTCTACTGCTAAGTGGCTGCTGCTCTTACTCTACTACTACCACTCTACTGCTACACTTACTCTACTCTACTACTTTCTACTCACTACTACTACTTGCTACTCCTAAGTGGTTGCTGCTCTTACTCTACTACTACCACTCCTCTGTTTTTTGCATATATATTGCTAGTGTGTAGTGGCTGTTGCTACTACTGCTACTACTCCTACTCCTACCACTACTCCTACTAGTACTCCTCCTGCTCCTACTACTATTCCTTCCCTATTTTTTTGCTTATATACTAGTGGTGTGTAGTGGCTGTTGTTGCTGCTACTACTACTCCTCCTCCTCCTCCTACCACTCCTCCTCCTCCTCCTACTCCTCCTACTACTCCTACTACTCCTCTTACTACTCCTATTACTCCTCCCTATACTTTCTACTCCTACTGCTGCTCTTCTTTCAGTGATGCTCCTACTACTACTCCTACTAGTACTCCTCCTACTCCTACTACTACTCCTTCTCTATTTTTTTGCTTATATACTGCTGGTGTGTAGTGGCTGTTGCTACTACTACTACTCCTACTCCTACCACTACTCCTACTAGTACTCCTCCTGCTCCTACTACTACTCCTTCTCTGTTTTTTGCTTATATACTGCTAGTGTGTAGTGGCTGTTGCTGTTGCTGCTACTACTACTACTACTCCTACCACTCCTCCTACTACTACTCCTACTCCTCTTACTACTCCTACTACTCCTCTTACTACTCCTATTACTCCTCCCTATACTTGTTACTCCTACTGCTGCTCTTCTTTCAGTGATGCTCCTACTACTACTCCTAAGTGGTTGCTACTCTTACTCTACTACTACCACTCTACTGCTACACTTACTCTACTCAACTACTTTCTACTTACTACTCCTAAGTGGCTACTTCTAGCTACTAACTATTGGCTGCTGTTGCTTTTTTTTTGCCAAATCTCCCAGGACTCGCCCAGGACTTATTGTCCTGTCTTTTGCCATCAGCTGCTGCACTTTGTTTGCTAAGCAGCTGTTGGTTTTTTTGCCAAATCTCCCCTCTCCTCTCTCCTTTGTTTTGTCAATGATGAAATTGTCCAAGTCCATACATTATATGGAATATGAGCTGATGATCAAGAACTTGTGAGGAACTTGGCATCATTAGTAGCCGCCCCTACATTACCTTCTCCTCTCTTCTCTGTTATGATGCCTTGATGCTCCAAGTTCAAGATCAGATGATGATTGATATGTTTCTGAGGCCTCTACCACTGCTACTACTCTCTTTTTTTATATATTATTGTTTTATAGGACTACTTTGGTTTATAGCCCTTTTTTTATTTCTTATACCTTCTCGCGTACCTAAAGCACACTTTCTTGCATCTATTAGAACAAAGCGTGAAATAATGTCACAGACACCAGACAGTGCAGCCCGATGCCCCGAGCATGATGAGCACCCAACCAATGAGGAGCAAGCACTAGAGGACTAGCTAACTCAGGAGTAGTTCGATAACGAGTTAGAAAAGGATCTAGAAGTGATGCTTACTCAGGAGCAGTGTGACAAGGAGGAAGGGGGAGCAGAAAGAAGAGCAGGAGAGTCTGCTGAAGGCGAAGAAGAAGAGGATGACTCAGAAGAGGGATATGAAAGTCCTGAGGATCCTTTCCCACGTGAAGCCAGAAGGAGGCCAACGGAGGAAGATTTGGACAAGGATTTTTGACCCGAACGAGGAGGTAGGGAAAAAGCCTTAGCTTGTAAATTTTGCTAAAGCTTTGGCTGTGTTACCTCTGCTAACACTTTGACATGTTGTATATATAGGTCCCTCCTGAAACTCGGAAAAGACGACATCGACGTCTGCGACATCTCGCTGGACAAGATGGATTAGAGGAAAGGAGAGCGGAGGCAACAGCCATTGAGATGGATCACGACGCCTCTACTCCACAAACTCAAGACACAACCATGACTACCAAGCCTAAGAGGAAACGAGGAGATAGAAAAGGAAATCTATATCCAGATAAGGTATGCTATGTGATAACGGAGGTCGGGTCAGCACGGGAGATCCTTGAGCCGAAGGAATTAAGAGGAAAATTCCGTAATACGATCGGGGCCCTAGTAAGAGATAAATTGAACCCAGCAATCCCTAACTGGAAAGAGGTACCAGAGAACACAAAGAATGCACTATGGGATAGGCAGCTGAAGGTTAATTTTAGATTTTCAGAGGGTAAGCACGAATTGGTAAAAAAATGCTATCAGGATGATGGGAGAGTCATTCCAACGTTGGAGGTCAGAGCTCAACATGAAGTATATCCAAAAGGGGTTAACTCCCTTCAACGAGTTCAACAAAATAACTCCTAGTCAATGGGAGGAGCTCATGGCTCAGAAGACTTCACTAGAGGCATTGGAGCTCAGTGCCCGTAACACTGAGCTGGCGAAGAGGAACAAACACCACCATCATCTAGGCCCTGGTGGCTACTATGCCAAGGAAGAATAGTTTAGGAAGATGGACGAAGAGGCCACAGCTGCTGGGAATATTGATGTGACAAATTTGAAGGTACGCTCAAGGAACTGGATATATGCGAGGAGTACATAATCATCCGGTAGTAATCTTAAGTTTGATAAGCCAGAGACCCAAGAGGCGGTATCAACGATACTGAAATATGCTGAAGACAAGGAGAAGGGCTCATTCAATCCTTCCAGAGAGAGGGACGAGCTTAGCCTTGGCTTGGGAAACAAGGAGCACATAGGCCGCACTAGGGGGCTAGGGAAAAGGACAACCTGGAAGCAAGGATTCGAAGAGGACAGGCACATGTACAATAAACATGGCTAAGACCAGGAGACTAGTCTTGAGCTCCAAGTGAAGGCTCTAGTTGCAAAGCCGCTGGAGGAGCAAGGACTGTCTATAGAGCCACGGATATTAGAGACGCCACCGGGAGAACTGGCATTAGTTGACAGCCCTCTGAAAGTTCCTAGCAGCCAAGGTTCCACTGCAGCCACAACCCCAGTCGATCACATACGGGAACCAACTAGTTGCACCTTGGTGTTTCTCAGTGGCCAGCAGAACACTGTGATGGAGGTGGCAATGGGTGTGGCACATCCTCCCGGTGGCTTACACCACAATAATAAGATACCTCCGGACTACACTAGGGTCGAGGTGCATAAAGTGAAGCCTGAGTTCATGCAGTCGAGGATAGACTACGCAACTCCCGAGGGGCTGGTGTTACTCGGAGACGTTATGGGGCAGTTCATCCTCTGGCACAAACAGGACATTATATTTACTGCTTCTTCGCCGCCTCCCCCTCTCCCAAATTTGGAGCGAGTTGTTGAGGTCGGGGAGATATTTTCACCGTCTCATGACCCCCACATTCCTGAGATGCCACATTCTTCCCCGCCTCCTAGCGAGCATGTGCCTGATGAGATGCCACAACCTTCTCCAGCTCATACCAAGCAAGTGCATCATGAGATACCACAGTCTTCTCAACAAGCACAGCCGATACATGAACAAATGAGTGCCTCCTGAAGAAGCTGCAGCACAAGAAGATGAGGACGTGCCTAAATGGGAACTTCGAAAGAAGCATCCAATCACCATAAGGCCAGTTTATGTTCTGATCAAAGATGTCTCGTCGGTGTCCAAGTGGTATTCCCATGACCAGTTCAAGCCTAAGAACCAAGTTAAAAAAGTCCCATCACGGGGTTCTAAGGAGGCCGTCACTAGCAAACTCCACCAAATTACAAAGCAGTATCCAAATGTTGATGCCATCAAATGGTCAAAGGATTGCCTGAAAACATATGAAAGAGGCAAGCCCTTCCTACCAAACCAGGACATCCAGCGCCTACCACTTGGAATGAGAAGGTTCCATGATTGGTACTTGCGTGTTCTCCCAACGAGCATAAATATCATACAAGCATGCTTTCCCACCGGCACATTTGGAAGCCCAGCTAGGAAAATTGCCTTTGACTTCAACGACATGCAAACATGCTTTCACCTAGGAGAAATGGAGATGAATCTAATTCGCACGTGGTGCCTGTAAGTCCTTGTCCTCTCGATATGATATGAATGTAATCTTTGAATTTTGTTGTAACTAACCCACGCCGTGATTTGTAGAATGCAAGTGCACATTGTCAAACAAATGCCAAGTGTAAAAGTCGGGTATGTGGACCCTCAAGCTATAGTCCAAACAAATTTCAATTACCCTAAACGGTGGACACTTGATGCCAAAGAGCTAGTTGCTGCAAAGACTCTTCGGGAGAAAGAGCACATCCGTACGGCAAAACTAAGGGAAGAGTCCCTTAAGGTTATGGCATACATTGCCCTGGCTTTCAAAAATCTCCAACAAAACTCTACTATATGGCTACCATACAACTTCGAGTAAGCTCAACTCTATACTTAAAGCTTTGTTCGATATATTTTATTCGATGCAAAAGAGCTTATCTAGTTCTATGATTAAATCCATGCAGCAACCACTAGATTTGTATAGCCATCGATGTCGGGGGGAGCATGGCATGGGTCTTTGATTCATTAGATAAGGACCCGGCGACATACAAAGACTTCATATCGATTCTCAAGATGTATACATATCGACAATCCTCATTAGCTCATATGTTTGTATACATACTTGTAACGTTCACTTTTGGATACTAACAAGTTGTATTTGCTAAAATAATTCGAACAGGGCATTTAGGTTCTATGTCACTAATCATCATAGAAGGCATGATCCAGCAAGGAAGGAAAAGCTGGCTATAAAAACACTATGTGCGGTAAATGCAACTTACTTCTTCAGTACTCTATTACATGGCTGTCAAAAGCATTACTTAACATTTTCATATGCAAGACACACAGTGCCCTAAGCAGAAGCATGGGAGTGTACATTGTGGATACTATATATGTTCTATAATGAGTAACATCGGTGCCTACAGGAGACACTCCTTAAGGGTAAGTTTGAACCTCTTCACCTGTATTATAAAAACTTCATAAATGGTATGAAATACTAAACCAAAACTTGTTCTCTTGTAGTGGAGAGAAGAGAAAGGAATGAAAAGAGACCCATACAAGGATGACCAACTCTTAGAGCTCGTCGGTGACCTTTGCAACTTCATATTGGACCAAATTGTACACATCAGAGGCGCCTACCATGATCGAGAGTCTGAGTTAGGTACAAATCCTCAGTACCAACACCTTCGTGAGACTGAAAGACTAGCTCTAGGACGTTGATAACAATGTGTATGGAGTTTATATATTTAATGATGGATTATATATATTCTTGTGAATTGGACTTGTAATTGTAGTTTATAGAATACTCTTGTGCTTGTAGTCGCGGTCGTGGGGCGTTCGACAACGCGAACGCTGGTCACGGGGCGTTCGGCAACGCGAACGCGGTTCGGAACGCTGGTCGCGGGGCGTTCGGCAATGCGAACGCGGTTCGAAATGTTCGTCGTGGGGCGTTCGGCAACGCGACGCGGTTCGGAACGTTGGTCGTGGCATGTTCGGCAAAGCGATTTTGAATTGTAAATTTGATTTTTTTTGCGGGAAAATGTACTTAGGGGCGGTTCTAGATTGAACCGCCCCTACAAATACCTGTTTGTAGGGGCGGCTGGTAATACAAGCCGCCCTTACAAATCTATTTGTAGGGGCGGCTGGTAATACGAGCCGCCCCTACAAATCAATTTGTAGGGGCGGCTGAAAACACCAGTCGCCCCTACAAATCGATTTGTAGGGGCGGCCTGGGAACCGCCCCTACAAATGCATGATTTGTAGAGACCCTTGTGTAGGGACGGCTGAGCAAACCGCCCCTATAAATGGTCTACAACTGCCCCTAAAAACCCTTTTTGACGTAGTGAAAGTCACACCAAAATTTCTAGTGCTAAAACTGGCAGCATGTAATTGGTTTAGATATGCTGGCAGCCTGGCAGGAGCATCAGATTTGCCTGTATTAATTTCTGCAGATGGCGGTTTTCGGAAAAAAAAATCTGCAGATGGCCCACGGACCGTTGATATGAGGAATTTTATTTTACGCCCATTCATACTACCATTTCTTTTCTTGCTATCTTGACCCTAAAAACTAAGCCTAGTTTGGTAGAGCTCCCAGAGTAGCTTTGAGGCTGAATCTAGGATAAGTTCTGTCAAGTAGTTTTTTTACTGAAAAGTGAGTCTTTATTAGTTTTATAAAGTGATTCTTTGAAATAGGGATGGACGAAAAGCTTGTAGCTCGCTTTACTCGGCTCATTAGTGGCTCGGCTCGGCTCGTTTATATTTTTCAACAAGCTGAGCCATCATTTCAGCTCGTATAGTTAATGAGCTAGCTCACGAGCCTAACGAGCTAGAGATATTAGCCTTAAACTTATATTAATTTTTTTATGACAATGCCTTACACTCTACAATTGATTGATTGTTCAACCTAGACCCTGTAAACTTAGGATTTCTATGACTCTATCACTTTATTTTAAATGGATGTATGGATAAACAATAATAGATTATTATGGAAGCATTATGTATAGTATGAATGTGTGATGTAGTACTATAGTATCATATTATTATACTTGTATATATATTAGCACATATTAATTTTTATACCTTAGATTTAAGGCTTATGGACGGGTTGCTATTGTATTATTGCTATTACCAAGATCTAAATAAATATATATATATTATATTTTGTGTACTTTTTATATCTAGCTCGCGAGCCAAATGGGCCAGCTCGAGATCGTAAATGAGCCGAGCCGGGCCAAGCTGGCTCGTTATCTTAACGAGCCAAGCCGAGCCGAGCCGGCTCGTTACCCAGCCCTACTCTGAAATGAAGTAGGGGACTGAGAGCTGAAAAAAATATTTTCTCTAGATTCACTTCATGCACAAAGTCACTGTACACATAGTTTATCTTAGAGAATCAATTTCAGTTAGAGAATCACTTCTCACAGAGAATCAGCTTCACAGAGAATCTAAAGCAGGAAGAGCTTTACCAAACCGGCCCTTAGTTGACCGTGGTTTTTAGAGCATGTCTTTTTGTGTGGTTGATGCCGTCAACTAGATTGGATTCAAGCCTAATAAAAAGGTTTGTCCTTAGTTTTCTTTCGGCTATAACTGATCATCTATATATACATGTGTACTTTATTTGGTGTGCACTTGTGCTGTATGTGTTGTTGCAGGAGTGCTACTGTGACCAAAGTGAGGTATTGTACACTGTTGTGTATTTAGACCTCCTAGCATACAAATATTAGTTGAAAGGCGTTGGCTCAAGACCAGAGGGATGCTTTTAGTAATGCTGTTTAGTTGTCCATAAATGGGTATATGCACCTATGCAAAATACATGTGCAATGATTGTATGTCGATTCACTTCTACAAAAAAAAACTTTTAGAGGTGTTTGTTTTCATAGATGAATGCCACTTGACCGCCCCTAGAAATACTATTTGAGGGACACAGCTAACGGACCACCTGTGATCAAAATCGTTTTCTAGGGGGAAGTTGGTGTTGCCAAGCGCTCGTGGCAGAAACAAAATTATACCAAAATTGTAGAAGCGAACGAGGTTTTGAACTTTACAACAGAATCTTTTTTTATCTGAGATCATTTAGGGGCCCAACGAATATAAGTTCTTGGGTTTTAAATTAAAAGTTTTGAATTTTTTCAAGTGACATCGAACGGAGATATGTCCATACCAAAGTTGTAGGACTTGATGTGATCTAAAACTTTATAGTTGATTTTTAGATTGTATATGCCCTAAATATTCAATAAAAAAATTCATAGAAGTTATTACAAATGAATAGCATCTGATACTTTATCACAAGTAACTGTGTGACATTATGGTTAATAGGGCTCATGCAAGACAAGAGGTCATGGGTTTGAACCTTTGAGAACGCACCATGTGTATTTTGCATGAAAAAACACATGACATATATGTGACACTTTATGAGGTTTAGATATGTGACACTTTATGAGGTTTAGATAGACCCAAGACTACATATGTTAGCACTGTGCCTAATTGTTTAATATTTTTGGCAAAAGCAATATTTTTGACTCTCTTGTCAATTATGTTTGGCTAGATTTCCTTTCAACAACACTATTCCCTAGCGTAGATACCAGATAGATACTAGAGAAAGATTTTGATCTTCAGTGGGGTTTTCAATTTCCATATTCACTTGTTGATATTAGGTATGTCTGCATGCAGTAATGCTAAGTAATGTGATTTATCGGAGAACTCTCCACTTAGGTTTAAATTTCAATGAAACATATGTGGCCTGCTCTTGTCTTAATTCTATACTAGTGATGTATGGTAACAGTTGGTTTCATGTTGCTAACTTGGGACCTATGAGATCCCTACACCAAGAGAGGTTAATTTGGTGGGGAGCAATTGAGCACTTGTGCAATGGTGGCATGTTTAGGTCTTGTAGCACTATGGTGGCATGGATATTGATAAGTGGAATCCACTAATTTTCACTCTAATTAGGCCAAAGACTTCGACCCTAGATATTTGTCGTTGTGGTTTAACTTTTGCCAAGTGCCATCAGTTGTGTGGAGTTTACCAAGCCATTTACTGAGTACAACAATGTTCTTGATATTTGGATCATGAATGCATAAACCTCCTTGGTCTTTGTGAAGTGTAATCAACCATGACTCTTCTTCTTCTTCCCTTTTTCCCCTTCCCTCATGGTTCAGCCTCCCTTGGCCACCCCTCTCTATCCTATACGCTTCCTCTCTTACATACTCTCTCTCTCCTCAATGGCCCCTCTTAGTTGCTTGAATGGAACGGGCATGTGGAGAGATGATCAACAAGGGGTGATAGATTCACTTTTCCCCTCTGCTTCCTGGCTGTTAGTCCCACGAGAAAACCCTAGGTGAGTATCCCTACCCTTTTCCCCTCCTCATCCAAGGTTTTTGAAAAGTTTATATTTGGATAATCGAAGATCTAAGTCGTTATTAAGTCAGATCAAGCGCAGCACACAAATCTGGATTTTCAGACTGAGCAGTATAGATAGGTCATGCCTTTTGGCTTTGTTAGAGGTCGAGTTTGCGAAACCCTTGATTACCAAAGTCATAGATATTTCCTTTATCCTTCTGCTCATGAAATTTCATGATTTTAGGCTCTGTAGTTTAGGAGTTATGTTTTTTAGTGTGGCTTTTGCTGTTTTTTTAGTCTCTGTAGTTTAGGAGTTATGAAAAAAAATTTGTATGGATAGACAGAAATCATATATGGTCTACAAAGACCATAAATTATTATCAATAATATATATATATATCTATACGAGTTTTTCCATGTATTTTATATTAATGCTTCCCGATAGGACGCTTGTAGGGTGCCCGAAAGGGCGCTTCCTTTTCTAGTATGATGAACGTCTCCCTAGCCACCTCCTTCGTTGGCGTCATGGGCTTCAACTTGCTGGTGAACATGAAGGACCGAAAACGGCGACCAGGGGGGATTGAATGGGAGACATAAAATTTCTCGTGAAACTTTTGGCCGCTGTCCCAAAATCACTGCCAAACACATGAGTCAAACACCGTGATGTCCATGATCCAAATGATTGAGTGGATGTTCCCTAAGAACACAACGATACACCACAAACAACCATACAGATCAAGACACAGTTGCTGATCGAAAGGACAGAAAATGAGATACCCCACTCCTATAGAGAAGAAACAAGTTCCCGAATCTAAAAGACCTAAGCCAACTGGTGACGAGAGTACCTAGATAGGTTCCTTGAATCGGTGGAAGACCAATGCACAAAGCAAAACTCAAATCGGAGCTCAAACACGCAAACGGTACATGAATTAGGTACCCGAAATTCGAGTCAGAAATTCAAGCAGCTTGGATAGAAAATTCACCTAGAAAATCAAGTAGCAACACAGCACCAAAAATCACTTGTACATGAATGAGACTAGCTAAAAGAGCAAGCAACAATTAGGCTCTGTAGCTTGAAGGTGACAATTCAAGAATTTGGAAAACCAAATCAGGAACATGCAAAGCACTTGCTGCAGGTCAAGAAGGAGTAGCCTGCCTGTGCTTGTTCAGCAAACAGAAAGTGCACGCACTGCAGAAGAATCAACCAGAGGCGCACGATGTTGGAGCACTCCTGTTGAAAGCCCTAGTTTGGTTTTGGATAATTGATGAAACCTAGTGTACTAACCCTTGTCATCTAGTGTTGTGATTGAGATAGGGTTGTACACACCAAGTGGTGGAGCTAGATAATGGTCATGGTGATGGTGGTGACTAAAAGAGAAGATCAAGTGCTCCAACTTGGAAAGAAGAAAGAGAAAAACAAAAACCAAGTGTTGATCAAGGCAAATGTATCAAATAGGTTTTTGTTTTGGCACTCAAGACACTATAGAGGATATGAGTGTGTTTAGGATCAATAGCCATACTATAAAGGATCAATAGCCACTAGGTGTCATGATTCTTGCATATGCATTTAGGGACCTAGTGTGCTAAAAATTAACCCTTGAAAAATATTTTAAAAATTGCTAACACACGGGCACATAAGTGGTACACTTTGTGGTTAGTAACTTGGAAGCAAGGGTATAGTGTTTGAGGAGATAGAAAAAGAAAAGGAGACATCGGTCTAGGACCGGACCCTGGTGAAAGCCCTAGTTTGGTTTTGGATAATTGATGAAACCTAGGACTAACCTTTGATCTAAGTGTATGAATTAGATAAGGTGGTTCAATCCAAGTGGTGAAGCAAGTGAGAGGTCCATGGTGATGAAGGTGGACATGAAATAAAAATGATCAAGCTTCAACTTGAAAAAGAAGAAAGAGAAAAACAAAAACCATGAAAATCAAGGCAAAGGTATAAGATATGTTTTTGTTTTGCACTCAAGACACCATAGAGGGTGTGCGTGACTTAGGATCGATAGCTGTACTATAAAGAAGAGAGATCTTTGGCTAAATGGTTTATCGAGTGCCACTAGGTGACATGATTCTTGCATATGCATTTAGGAACCTAGTGTGCTAACTTTGACCCTTGTAAAAATGCTTTAAAAAATGCTAACACACGTGCACACAAATTCTACACTTTGTGGTTAGCAAGTTAAAAGCAAGGGCTAAGTGGTTGTGAACTTAGAAAAAGAAAAGGAGGAGATATTCCATGACCGAACGCTGGCTTTGGGGTGACCGGACTCATCCTGGCACGTCCGGTCAATTATAGAGAAGTGGGGCGCTACGGCCGAGAAGGGCGAGGAGCGACCGGACGCTGCCATCGGCGCGTCAGGTCACTTCTTTAGGCAAGCGGACATAGGCAGTGCCGGCCCTAAGGGAGGGGCATGGGGTGCGACGGCCGAGGGCCCAGGCAAGGGAGGGGCCTAAGCCTAGGTATACAATCCCCCAAACCCTATAGTCCAGAATCCATTAGCAAACGTTGGCCTTTCTCTTCTTTGCAGCTTCCCCATGTGGCCACGCGAGTAGCCGAGAAACCGTGACGTACGTCCGCGAGACCGCAACTCGGAGAGGAAGAGTCATGCCGCAATGGAGACACGGACACGGTGGTGGGCCGACGGCGGCTAGGCTCCACTGCTCCAGGCTCATCAACAATGACTTCTTGCGGTTTTGTGATCCTGATCAGTCGATCAGTTCATTAGAGTCCAGACCCTAGGTATTTTTTTCCTTGTTCACTTTTAATCCAAATTAATTATTTTTATTGAATTTCAGCCAATTAGTTCATTAGAGTCTAGGCCCTAGGTAGTTTTTCCTTGTTTGTTTTAATCTAAATTAATTATTTGTATTGTATTTCAGACTTCTAGTACTCTGATGTGGTGTAGAATTTTGGAATGTTACCTAAGAAACAATTGTCGTGGCTATACATAAGTTGTTTTGCTTCTAGCAGTGTTGTGCCTGTACATATCAATGGATTTGTTTTTGTTTTGCAAGTACAATTAGCATCTATATATATATTTTAAGATCAGATTGTATACATGATCTAGAGGGGCCGTAGCGACGAGTTTGCCAGAGGACCCTCGAAATCCTAGGACCGGCACTGGACGCAGGGGTCAGCGTGTGGCCGGACACATAGTGGCCGCATCAAGTCATGGCTGACGTACGCTGATGTCGATAGGGTTCTCACATGCAGAGACGCGGGGAGCTGACCGGACTCCTTGGCACATCCGGTCACTCGTGACCTGACACGTCTGGTCGACGAAAAACATCTCTGGACTCTTACTAGAATCGAACGGACATGACGTGGCTCTGCATCAGGTGCGTTGGAACAGTGTGTCCAGGCGGTTGTTTGACTGTGCGTTGAATGTTAAGTGACCATTGGCATCCAATCACTGAGGTTTAAACAGGGGCACATGGCGGCCATCGGAGCGACCGAACGATGGCCGTCCGGATGCTGGGCTGTGTCCGATTAGTGCGTCCGGTCAACCTGAGAGTGCCCAACGACTCTTTGAGTCTTGGGGCTTTATAAATAGAAAGGTACCGGCTTAGGGCTCAGGCTCTTAGCACTTTGACATACTTAACACCTTTATGAGCCTAAGCAAATACCTTCCACTCATCTCCATCATTGAATTCATCATTATAGTTGGATTGAGAGTGATTCCTAGTGCATTTGCGTGAGTGATTGCATCTAGTGGCACTTGGGATTCGTTGTGGCTGCGTATTTCTTGTTTTTCTTGGTGGTTGCCGCCACCTAGATGGCTTGGAGCAGCGGAGGAGCTTCGACACGTGTTGGTGATTGTTCGTGGCCGACTCTGGTGATTGTGAGGGGTCTTGCACCTTCCCCGACAAAGTGCCATAAGGTAGCTCTATTAAATTGCTCGTGTCATTGAGTTACCTCACTTGTGGGTAGGTTCTTGCGGCGCCGCTTGTGGTGGGCTAGGTGTGTGATATCTATTAGCCGTCAAACCACCAAGTGTTGGTTGACACAATGGGTACTAGCGTGTCGGCAAGCACGTGAACCTCAGGAGAAAAATTGGTTGTCTCTTGCCCTTTGGTATTCTCCCAGTGATTGAACTGGTATTCATCTTGTGATTGGTTCATTCCTCAACGTGGCTATATAATCACCATACTCACTCTTTTACATTCCTTGCAAACTAGTTGTCAAGCTCTTTAGTGTAATCAGTTTTGAGAGCTTGTCTTGCTTGCTAGTTTACTATCACCTAGTGGAGCTCTTTAGTGTAGACTTGTTGAGAGCTCTTAGTGAGTAGTGACATAGCCATTGTTTGTGCCTAGTGATCATAGCAACTATAATTGTTGAATAGGCAATTTACAACCATCGTAGAGCTAGAGCAAAATTGCATTTCACCATTTAGTGTACTAACCTGTTACTCTAGTGTATTTGTAGAAATTTTTATTGGCTATTCACCCCCTCTAGCCATTTGGGACTTTTCACCTTACTCTGCCAGGACCAGACCCTAGTAGGCCGAGTCTGGTCAGTGCTGCGCCAAGGCCGAGAGGGCCAGGTGATGACTGGACCTAGTGTTTTTGGAGGACCGGACCCGATGCTCAGAGTCCAGTTGTGAAGTGCTCCAGCGGCGTGGATGCATGGTAGTCTGGTGATGACCGGACCCAGGTGTAGAGTTCGGTTATGATGACCGAACCCTGTCCAAAGCACCTAGGAGCTCTCTGTTTGTTTTTGGACGCTGGTGAGTCCGGTCATGTTGACTTGGCGACATGCGTGGTGAACAGTAAGAGGACTGGACCATGGCCGAGTTTGGTTATCATGATCGGACCAAGTCCGGTCATGTTTCTATGCTCTAGAAGCTCTCTAGAGTTGACTGGACTCGGGGAACGCGTAATGACCGGACCCAGGTGTCAGAGTCCGGTCATAACTTTGACTGAGCGTTGACTATTTTTGACCGTTGAGATCTGACGAGTGGTGTTCAACACGGGGACACGTGGAAGGCCAGGAGGGACTAGACCTAGGCGACCGGACTCTACTCAGAGTTTGGCCAGTGAGTTCCGGTGGGCTCTACAAGGGCCCAACAGCTCCTTGAGCCAAGGAGGCTCTATAAATAGTTCATGGCTAGATTAGGTCTCACTCTCTTAGCACTTTGACCTACTTTACATCCTTATGAGCTTAAGAAAACACCTCTCACTCATCTCCATCATTGATTCATCATCATAGTGAGATTGGGAGTGATTCATAGTGCATTTGTTCGAGTGATTGCATCTAGTGGCACATGGGGATCATTATGGCTGTGGATTTCTTATCAGTCTTGGTGTTTGCCGACACCTAGATGGCTTGGAGCAGTGGAGTGTAACACCCTCAGTGTTACGTCCCTAAACAAACTACTAAATCATGTCATGAGCATCATGTTTATGTGATAATGTATGTGATGGAATGTGTAGATAACATTTTTGTAACTTCATATGATCAATAAAAATGTTAAATGATAAGCTATTCCATAACTCATATGTATCAATTAGGGTTTAAAATTAATTTTTATTGAACAAAAATGCTATAGAAACATATATATGGTGCTAAATAAAGTTTGGAATATGAACTTTGTAGATGACAATGAAATACTCACCTGTGGAAAAATAACAGTGCTAGCCAACATTTCTAACAGCCTAGAAATGCAATTTGGAATCAAGTTTAGCTCAAAAATTTGGAATATTTTTAAGTATGTTGATAGCTAGACAATGCAATGTTAGGTGATTTATTTTGTGAAATCAAGTTAGGAGGTGGTGTCGTGTGTTAGCTCGGGTTGGTAGCCTCATATCCCCTCTGGAGCCTGGTGAAGACAGGTTTAGGTCCCAGAGCAACCGTTTAGTTTTTATAGGCGCTTTAAAATTTGTGCAAGATGTGATTTTAGGCCAGTTCACCGGGTGAGCACGGTCACCACGTCTCAGGGGTGCAATGTCACCACGCCTGCTCCCTCTACGAGCGCACGCATGCTGCCACGCTAAAAGCTCTAGTTTGGTTTTGGTGAATTAATGAAACCCTTAGTGCTAACCTAGTTTATCAAAGTGATTATGAGATAGGTAGCACATTCCAAGTTGTGAAGAAAATGAGGATCATGACATGATGATGGTGATTCCATGGTGATGATCAAGTGCTTGGACTTGACAAGAAGAAAGAGAAAAACAAAAGGCTCAAGGCAAAGGTATAAATGGTACGAGCCATTTTGTTTCGGTGATCAAGACACTTAGCGAGTGTGATCACATTTAGGATCGATAGCCGTACTATTAAGAGATGTGTAACTCGTATCGAAATGCGGTTATCAAAAGTGCCACTAGATACTCTAACTCATTGCATATGCATTTAGGATCTAGTGGAGTGCTAACACCCTTGACAACATTTGTGAAAATATGCTAACACATGTGCACAAGGTGATACAATTGGTGGTTGGCACATTTGAGCGAGGTTAGAAACTTCACCGGGGAGTGTTCACCCGTAGAGTGCGATAGTCCGACGGCCATGGTCCCATACAGAAAATACAAGGAATCACAAAGTGACCGACGCTGGTGGTGCAGGGACCAGACGCTGGGGTCCTGCATCCGGTAAGTGGCACAGTGAAGTTGGTCCCTCGGTCTCTTGACCGAATGTGGCGTGAATTGACCAGATGCTTAGGGCTGAGTCTGGTCAGTATGATGTATGATGACGATGTGGCGAACAGGGGAGACGTTGAGTGACCAGATGCTGGGGGAGTCCGTCGGGCATGAACGGACACGTCCGGTCGTGATTTTTTGCTTCTGATGCTTACTGGAAATGACCGGATGTTGAGTTCCTATGTTCAGTCCCTTAGAAGCGCGTGTCCAGTGACAACTTAAATGTACTAATGACCATTGAAATCAGGCAATCAAAGTTTGAAGCAAGGGACACGTGGCCCACATCGCGCGACCAGACGCTGGGGTCCAGCGTCCGGTCGATCTAACCTGCGCATCCGGTCGCCCCGATTTTCAGTGGTCTAAGGATCCAACGGCTCTATTTCATGAGGGCTTCTATTTAAGCCCCATGGTCGGTTCAAGCAAAAAACACTTGGCCATTTGCATTGACATAGCAACCTTGTGAGCTTAGACAAAGCCCTCCCACTCATCTCCATCATTGATTCATCATCTTTGTGAGATTGGGAGAGAATCCAAGTGCATTGCTTGAGTGATTGCATCTAAAGGCACTTGGTATTCGTGTTTCACTATGGGATTCACTTGTTACTCTTGGTGGTTGCCACCACCTTGATGGCTTGGGGCAGCGAGGATCATTGAGTAGAGGTTGGTGATTGTCTTCGGCTTCGATTGTGGTGATTGTGAGGGGTCTTGTGCCTTCCCTGGTGGAGCACCAAAAGGTAACTCTAGTGGATTGCTCATGTCATTGAGTTACCTCACTTGTGGGTAGGTTCTTGATGGTGTCCAATTGTGTGGGCGAGGTTCGTGCAACACCTCTTAGCCGCCGAACCACCAAGTGTTGGTCGACACAACGGGGACTAGCGTGCCGGCAAGCACGTGAACCTCGGGAGAAAAATTGGATGTCTCTTGCCCTTTGGTATTCTCCCTAGTGATTGATTTAGTATTCATCTTGTGATTGGTTCACTCCTCTACATGGCGGTATAATCACCCTACTCACTTATTTATATTCTTGCAAACTAGTTGTAGCAAGCTCTTTAGTGTAACTAGAATTGAGAGCTTGCTTTGTTGTTTTAAGTTCATCTAGTGGAGCTCTTTAGTGTAGCAAGTGTGAGAGCTCTTAGTGAGTAGTGACATAGCAAATTGTGTGTCTAGAGATCATAGCAACTAGAATTGTTGGATAGGTGGCTTGCAACCCTTGTAGAGCTAGAGCAAGTTTGCATTTCGCTATTTGTTATACTAATCAAATTGCTCTAGTTGATTTGTAGATTTTTAAATAGGCTATTCACCCCCCTCTAGCCATATTAGGACCTTTCAAGTGGTATAGGAGCCAGTGGTCACCATTTGATTGAAGGCTTAACAACCTCGGTGTCAAATTATGGCTCAAGTTGTGTTCAACCATGTGGGGGGCAAACCACCGTTCTTTGATGGCACATGCTATGATTATTGGAAGAGAAAGATGAGGATGTATCTTGGTTCAATCAATGATCAAGTATGGGATGTGACCGAAAATGACTATGCTATCATTGATCCCGACAATCTCACCAACCAAGACAAGACCAACAAGCAATGCAATACAATGGCTCTCAACACCATATACAATGCCATTGATTCCAAGGTGTTTGAGCAAATCAAGGATTGTGAAAGAGCTAATGAGGTGTGGAGGAGATTGGAGGAAACATATGAGGGCACACCGGCGGTGAAGAGTGCCAAGTTGTACATCCTCAAGGATAAGTTGACAAGCTTCAAGATGAAGGATGATGAGAGCATTCCGGAGATGTTCCATCGGTTGCAAGTAATTGTCAATGACTTGAAGGCTTTGGGAGAGAAGATCAAGGATGATGATGTCTCTCATCGGTTCTTGATGTGCCTACCTCCAAGATTTGAGATGTTGAGATTGCTTATCATAAGAGGAGGATTGAAGGAGATTACCCCTAACCAAGTACTAGGTGATGTCATGACACAAGAGACATACCAGTGTGGAAAGGGAGGGGTTGACAAGGATGACAAGAAGGAAGAGAAGACAAGAAGAAGAAGAAGAGTGTAGCATTCAAGGCTAGCTCATCATCCAAGAACAAGGGCAAGTCCAAGAAAGAATCAAGTGATGATGATGATCTTAGTGATATTGATGATGAAGCCATGGCTCTCTTTGTGCGCAAGATGGGCAAATTCATGAAGAAGAAGGGCTATGGTGCAAGAAAGAGAAGAGATCACACCAAAAGCAAAGAATATGTGAGAAGATGCTACAATTGCAAGAGCCCCGATCATGTTGTAGCGGATTGTCCCTACAATAGTGACAATGATGAGGATGAAGAAGAAGAAGCACAAGAAGGACAAGAAAGAAAAGAAGGAGAAGAAGGAGAAGAGATGACCTTCCAAAAGAAGAAGAAGGGTGGAGGCTATGTGGTCACTTGGGATAGTGATGGCTCTTTCGGATAGTGATGACTCTAGTGATGATGGCAAGAAATCTATCAAGAAAGCACTAGCAAGCATCGCCATCAACAACAAGCCCTCCATCTTCGACACTCCATCGACATGCCTCATGGCAAAGCCTACCAAGGTAAAATATGATGTGAGTGATGATGATGAATGTGAAAGTGATGCTTGTAGGAGTGATGATGATGATGAGGAGTACTCCAAGGAGGAGCTCTATGGACATGTGTGAGCAAGTGCACACTTGCTTTGAGATGAAGAGAAAGGAGTGCAAAGAATTGAACAAGAAAGTCAAATTTCTTGAGCAATCCTTTGATGAGCTCAATGCCACTCATGAGAGGCTAATGGAAGCCCATGAGAAGCTTGGCAAAGCTCACTCTAAGCTTGAAAAGGCTCACTCCTCTCTCATTCGAGCAAGTCAAAATAGAGGAAGCCAAGAAGGAGCAAGTGATTATGTCTTGTGATGTGGGACTAACATGTGATATTATTGATGAATCTTTTTATAAGCCCATTGTAGTTGCTCCCACTAACACTTCTTGTAGCACTACTACTTCTACTTCACCTTTGAGTGATGGTCTCACTTGTGATGCCTCACTAATGGTGGAAAATGAGACCCTCAAGAAGGAGGTGAATGAGCTCACTCGTGCCTTAGGCAATGCCTATGGTGGAGATGCCCGCTTGCTAAAGTGCTTGGGTAGCCAAAGATTTTCTCTCAACAAAGAGGGATTAGGCTATACCCCCAAGAAAGGCAAGGCGCCTTTGTCACTCCCAAAGTTAGCTTTGTGAAGGGCAATGGTCGGTTTTGCAATAGATGCAAGCAAGTTGGGCATATAGAGCAATATTGCAAGACTAACAAGAACAAGCTACCTAATGTATCCTCAATTAAATTTGATTCTTGTTACATGCTTGTTAAGGGTGCCAATGGTGTGAAGGCTAAGTTCATTGGTACACCAATTGTGGGCCCAAAGAAGAAGGCCATTTGGGTACCAAAGACCTTGGTAACTAACCTTCAAGGACCCAAGCAAGTTTGGGTACCTAAAAAGAATTGATCTTCTTTTGTAGGTCAATTATAAAGCCAGAGGAAGGCATTGGGTGCTTGATAGTGGGTGCACACAACACATGACCGGTGATCCAAGAATGTTCAATTCAATCAATGAAAATAAGAGCAATGGGATTGATAGTATCACATTTGGTGACAATGGCAAAGGCAAGGTCAAAGGGCTTGGTAAGATTGCAATATCCAATGACTTGAGCATTTCCAATGTGCTACTAGTAGAGAGCTTGAACTTCAACCTATTGTCGGTAGCTCAATTGTGTGATCTTGGTTTCAAGTGCATATTTGGTGTGGATGATGTAGAGATCATAAGTGTAGATGGCTCTAACTTGATATTCAAAGGATTTAGATATGAGAATCTATACTTGGTTGATTTCAATGCTAGAGAAGCTCAATTGTCAACATGTTTGATCACTAAGTCTAGCATGGGTTGGTTATGGCATAGAAGGCTTGGTCATGTTGGAATGAAACAATTGAACAAGTTGATCAAGCATGACTTAGTTAGAGGCTTGAAAGATGTCACATTTGAGAAGGATAAGCTATGTAGTGCATGTCAAGCCAGAAAGCAAGTTGGTAACACACATCCTAAGAAGAGCATGATGAGCACATCTAAGGCATTTGAGTTGATGCACATGGACTTGTTTGGACCAACCACATACACTAGCATTGGTGGAAACAAATATGGATTTGTGATTGTGGATGATTTCACTAGATACACATGGGTGTTCTTTCTTGTTGACAAGAGTGATGTGTTTGCAACATTCAAATCATTTGTCAAGGGCATTCACAATGAGTTTGAAACAACCATCAAGAAAGTTAGAAGTGACAATGGTAGTGAATTCAAGAACACTAGAATTGATGAGTTGTGTGATGAATTTGGAATTAGACATCAATTCTCGGCCAAGTACACTCCACAATCAAATGGCCTAGTTGAAAGAAAGAATAGAACTTTGATTGACATGGCAAGATCAATGTTGAGTGAGTACAATGTGAGTCATTCATTTTGGGCCGAAAGCAATCAACATGGCTTGCTATTATAGCAACCGACTCTATTGTCACCCCATGATGGAGAAGACACCTTATGAGCTATTGAATGGAAGAAAGCCCAACATAGCATACTTTTCGGGTTTTTGGTTGTAAATGCTACATATTGAAGAAAGGCACTAGATTGAGCAAGTTTGAAAAGAAATGTGATGAAGGTTTCTTGCTTGGTTACTCCACTACTAGCAAGGCATATAGAGTTTGGAATTTGGCTAGTGGTACTCTTGAGGAGGTTCATGATGTGGAATTTGATGAAACAAATGGTTCCCAAGAGGAAGATGAGAATCTAGATGATGTAAGAGGCACTCAATTGGTCAATGCAATGAAGAACATGGACATTGGTGATATAAGGCCTAGAGAGGTGATTGATGTTGAAGATGACAAGAATCAAGTGCTCTCTAACTCAAATGTGCAAGCTAGTGGTTCTCATGATCAAGTTCAAGCAAGTACTAGTGATGACAAAGTGCAAGATCAACAACAAGTGGCTAGTTCATCATCTCAACCAAGTGATCAATCAAATGCAAGCAATCAAGTGCAAGTGCTTCAACCAACCAATGTTGCAAGAGATCATCCATTGGACACTATCATTGGTGATATTTCAAGAGGTGTGCAAACTAGATCAAGATTGGCTTTCATTTTGTGAGCATTTCTCATTTGTGTCATCCATTGAACCTAAGAAGATAGATGAAGCTTTGAAGGATGTTGATTGGGTCAATGCTATGCATGAAGAGCTAAACAACTTCACAAGAAACCAAGTATGGGAGTTAGTTGAGAGGCCTAAGGATCATAATGTGATTGGAACCAAGTGGGTCTTTCGGAACAAGCAAGATCAAGATGGGATAGTAATAAGGAACAAAGCAAGATTAGTGGCTCAAGGTTACACTCAAGTTGAAGGTCTTGACTTTGGAGAAACATATGCCCCGGTTGCAAGATTGGAAGCAATTAGGATCTTGTTAGCCTATGCTTGTGCCCACAACATCAAGTTGTACCAAATGGATGTGAAGAGTGCATTTCTCAATGGGTACATCAATGAGCTTGTGTATGTTGAGCAACCTCCTAGGTTTTGAAGATGAAAAGAAACCCAACCATGTTTACAAGTTGAGAAAGGCTTTGTATGGATTGAAACAAGCACCTAGAGCATGGTATGAGAGATTGAGGGATTTCCTACTCTCTAAGGGATTCAAGATGGGAAAGGTTGACACCACTCTCTTCACCAAGAAGCTTGGAAATGACTTGTTTGTAATGCAAATCTATGTTGATGATATCATATTTGGGTCAACAAATCAAGATTTTTGTGAAGAGTTTGGCAAGATGATGGCAAGTGAGTTTGAGATGTCCATGATTGGAGAGCTTAGTTACTTCCTTGGTCTTCAAATCAAGCAAATGAAGAATGGCACATTTGTGAGTCAAGGCAAGTATATCAAGGACATGCTCAAGAAGTTTGGAATGGATGATGCTAAAGCTATTAGTACACCAATGGGGACAAGTGGAAGCTTGGATAGTGATGCTAGTGGCAACATGGTGGATCAAAAGATGTATCGGTCTATGATTGGAAGCCTACTCTATGTGACCGCATCAAGGCCGGATGTGATGTTTAGTGTATGTATGTGTGCTAGATTTCAAGCCTCACCAAGAGAAAGTCATTTGAAGGCAACAAAGAGAATATTGAGGTACTTGAAGCATACACAAAATGTTGGATTGTGGTATCCCAAAGGAGCAAGATTTGAGTTGATTGGATATTCGGACTCCGATTATGCGGGATGCAAAGTTGAGAGAAAGAGCACATCGGGCACATGTCAACTATTGGGAAGATCACTTGTGTCTTGGTCATCAAAGAAGCAAAATAGTGTAGCACTTTCAACCGCCGAAGCAGGAGTACATTTCGGCCGGTAGTTGTTGTGCTCAATTACTTTGGATGAAGGCTACTTTGAATGACTTTGGAATCAAATTCAAGCAAGTGCCATTGCTATGTGACAATGAGAGTGCAGTAAAGCTCACCAACAACCGGTTCAACATTCAAGAACAAAGCACATTGATGTCCGCCATCATTTCATAAGAGATCACCAACAAAAAGGGGACATTTGCATTGAGAGTGTGGGCACCGAAGATCAACTTGCCGATATCTTCACCAAGCCACTTGATGAGAAGAGGTTTTGCAAGCTAAGGAATGAATTGAACATACTTGACTTCTCCAATATGTGTTGATGCACCCCCATTATATGACATGCCTCTCCTTCGAGCAAAGCAAGGTAAAGTTGATTGACATGTCATCCATCCATTGCTAAGGACTTGTTTAGTGCATCTAGTCATTCCTATCATGTCCTAGGCTCATTCATGAAAATCAAATGAATTTGATGCTTGTATGGTACCACTATTGCTTGTATGTTTGAAATGATCTAGTGGTAGCATATGACATGTTTGTGGGCTTGTAAACCTAGTGTTTGATCTAGAAAATAAGCTATAAGTGTTTAACTCAACATGGTACAAGATAACCCTTATTTGGAGGTGTGAAGAAGCTTGTCCTTGGATCAAACCGAGTTAAATATCTTTTGCAAGTGATCTAGATTGAACCAAATTAGGAAAATGATCCTCATTTCACATGGTTTCACCCCAACCTATCTATAATTTGAGCTCACCTTTTGTGCTAATTGTTGACAAAGGGGGAGAGAAATTCACAAAGATAGTAAGATAGGAGGAGCAAACAAATGAAAACAAATGAAATGACATTGTAAGGGGATCAATAAAAAATGCACACAAGTAGGGGGAGCAAGCTCATAAACTTGTATGTTGCATTTGAATGTGCATTTCATATATTTGCTTGCATGGCACAAGTTTTAAATTTCAATATCCATGCTTGTGTGGTGTATGCTAGTTATATGCTTGAATGGTGAAATGAAAAACTAGCATGCATAGGCTAAAGTAACTAGACTTATGTTCATCTTATGGAAACTAGACCCTTGCTTGTAATGTTGATCTCATGGGGTATTCTAGTTTTTGTGTATGTCTAGTTACTAATGGTGCTAAGGATGGTATATTGGTGCACTCCGATTGGTATCACGCTTCAAAGGTCCATCTCTTATACCTTAGCATCATTTGGTAGACATTGTCTCCTATATTTCCTATCTAAGCATATGTGCAAGCTACAATCCAAACTCTTAGCACATATGTAGGGGGAGCAATTGCTACCATTTGGGATTCATGAAACTTGTCCATATCCTTTTACACATGGTAAATATGCTTGGGCAAGCAACATGGATTCAATTAAATCTTCAATTCATATCTTTGTGTAAGGGTTGTCATCAATTACCAAAAAGGGGGAGATTGAAAGCTCTAGTTTGGTTTTGGTTAATTGATGAAACCCTAAGTGCTAACCTAGTTTATCAAAGTGATTATGAGATAGGTAGCACTATTCCAAGTGGTGAAGCAAATGAAGATCATGACATGATGATGGTGATTCCATGGTGATGATCAAGTGCTTGGACTTGAAAAGAAGAAAGAGAAAAACAAAAGGCTCAAGGCAAAGGTATAAATTGTAGGAGCCATTTTGTTTCGGTGATCAAGACACTTAGCGAGTGTGATCACATTTAGGATCGATAGCCGTACTATTAAGAGGGGTGAAACTCGTATCGAAATGCGGTTATCAAAGTGCCACTAGATGCTCTAACTCATTGCATATGCATTTAGGATCTAGTGGAGTGCTAACACCCTTGAAACATTTGTGAAAATATGCTAACACATGTGCACAAGGTGATACACTTGGTGGTTGGCACATTTGAGCAAGGGTTAGAAACTTCACCGGGAGTGTCTGCTCATAGGGTGTGGATAGTCCGACGGTGCCACCGGCGCTCTATACAGAAAAGATAGGGGTTCATAAAGTGACCGGACGCTGGTAGCGCTGGGACCAGATGCTAGGATCATGCGTCCGGTCAGTGGCCCAGTGTAGTTCGCCCTTGGTCTCTTGACCGAATGTTGGCGCTAGAATTGACCGGACGCTCAGGGCCTAAGTCCGGTCAGTATGACGTATGATGACATATGTGGCACATAGGGGAGACGTTGAGTGACCGGGCGCTACGTGAGTCCGGTCGTTATTTTTCGCTTCTTGATGCTTAGTGGAAACGATCGGATGCTGAGGTCTTACGTCCAGTCACTTCGATGCAGCGCGTCCGGTCACAACTTAAATGTACTAATGACCATTGAGATCAGGTGATCAATGTTTGAAGCAGGGACACGTGGCCCACATTACGCGACCGGACGCTAGGGTCCAGCGTCCGGTCGATCTAACCTACGCGTTCGATCGCCCCGATTTTCAGTGGACTGAGGATCCAACGGCTCTATTTCATGGGGGCTTCTATTTAAGCCCCATGGACGGTTCAAGCAAAAGCACTTGGCCATATGCATTGATATAGCAACCTTGTGAGCTTAGCCAAGGCCCTCCCACTCATCTCCATCATTGATTCATCATCTTTGTGAGATTGGGAGAGAATCCAAGTGCATTGCTTGAGTGATTGCATCTAGAGACACTTGGTATTCGTGTTTTGCTATGGGATTCACTTGTTACTCTTGGTGGTTGCCGCCACCTAGATGGCTTGGAGCAGCAAGTATCGTTGAGCGGGATGTTGGTGATTGTCTCCGGCTCCGATCGTGGTGATTGTGAGGGGTCTTGTGCCTTCCCCGGCAGAGCGCCAAAAGGTAGCTCTAGTGGATTGCTCATGTCATTGAGTTACCTCACTTGTGGGTAGGTTCTTGCAGTGTCCAATTGTGTGGGCGAGGTTCATGAAACACCTCTTAGCTGCCAAACCACCAAGTGTTGGTCGACACAACGGGACTAGCGTGCTCGGCAAGCACATGAACCTTAGGGAGAAAAATTGGTTGTCTCTTGCCCTTTGGTATTCTCCCAGTGATTGATTTAGTATTCATCTTGTGATTGGTTCACTCCTCTACACGGCGGTATAATCACCCTACTCACTCATTTATATTCTTGCAAACTAGTTATAGCAAGCTCTTTAGTGTACTAGAATTGAGAGCTTGCTTTGTAGTTTAAGTTCATCTAGTGGAGCTCTTTAGTGTAGCAAGTGTGAGAGCTCTTAGTGAGTAGTGACATAGCAAATTGTGTGCTAGTGATCATAGCAACTAGAATTGTTGGATAGGTGGCTTGCAACCCTTGTAGAGCTAGAGCAAGTTTGCATTTCGCTATTTGTTATACTAATCAAATTGCTCTAGTTGATTTGTAGATTTTTAAATAGGCTATTCACCCCCCCTCTAGCCATATTAGGACCTTTCACATGTGTGTTCAGCTACGACTACCCTGACCGTTGATATGAGGAATTTTATTTTACGCCCATTCATACTACCATTTCTTTTCTTGCTATCTTGACCCTAAAAACTAAGCCTAGTTTGGTAGAGCTCCCAGAGTAGCTTTGAGGCTGAATCTAGGATAAGTTCTGTCAAGTAGTTTTTTTACTGAAAAGTGAGTCTTTATTAGTTTTATAAAGTGATTCTTTGAAATAGGGATGGACGAAAAGCTTGTAGCTCGCTTTACTCGGCTCATTAGTGGCTCGGCTCGGCTCGTTTATATTTTTCAACAAGCTGAGCCATCATTTCAGCTCGTATAGTTAATGAGCTAGCTCACGAGCCTAACGAGCTAGAGATATTAGCCTTAAACTTATATTAATTTTTTTATGACAATGCCTTACACTCTACAATTGATTGATTGTTCAACCTAGACCCTGTAAACTTAGGATTTCTATGACTCTATCACTTTATTTTAAATGGATGTATGGATAAACAATAATAGATTATTATGGAAGCATTATGTATAGTATGAATGTGTGATGTAGTACTATAGTATCATATTATTATACTTGTATATATATTAGCACATATTAATTTTTATACCTTAGATTTAAGGCTTATGGACGGGTTGCTATTGTATTATTGCTATTACCAAGATCTAAATAAATATATATATATTATATTTTGTGTACTTTTTATATCTAGCTCGCGAGCCAAATGGGCCAGCTCGAGATCGTAAATGAGCCGAGCCGGGCCAAGCTGGCTCGTTATCTTAACGAGCCAAGCCGAGCCGAGCCGGCTCGTTACCCAGCCCTACTCTGAAATGAAGTAGGGGACTGAGAGCTGAAAAAAATATTTTCTCTAGATTCACTTCATGCACAAAGTCACTGTACACATAGTTTATCTTAGAGAATCAATTTCAGTTAGAGAATCACTTCTCACAGAGAATCAGCTTCACAGAGAATCTAAAGCAGGAAGAGCTTTACCAAACCGGCCCTTAGTTGACCGTGGTTTTTAGAGCATGTCTTTTTGTGTGGTTGATGCCGTCAACTAGATTGGATTCAAGCCTAATAAAAAGGTTTGTCCTTAGTTTTCTTTCGGCTATAACTGATCATCTATATATACATGTGTACTTTATTTGGTGTGCACTTGTGCTGTATGTGTTGTTGCAGGAGTGCTACTGTGACCAAAGTGAGGTATTGTACACTGTTGTGTATTTAGACCTCCTAGCATACAAATATTAGTTGAAAGGCGTTGGCTCAAGACCAGAGGGATGCTTTTAGTAATGCTGTTTAGTTGTCCATAAATGGGTATATGCACCTATGCAAAATACATGTGCAATGATTGTATGTCGATTCACTTCTACAAAAAAAAACTTTTAGAGGTGTTTGTTTTCATAGATGAATGCCACTTGACCGCCCCTAGAAATACTATTTGAGGGACACAGCTAACGGACCACCTGTGATCAAAATCGTTTTCTAGGGGGAAGTTGGTGTTGCCAAGCGCTCGTGGCAGAAACAAAATTATACCAAAATTGTAGAAGCGAACGAGGTTTTGAACTTTACAACAGAATCTTTTTTTATCTGAGATCATTTAGGGGCCCAACGAATATAAGTTCTTGGGTTTTAAATTAAAAGTTTTGAATTTTTTCAAGTGACATCGAACGGAGATATGTCCATACCAAAGTTGTAGGACTTGATGTGATCTAAAACTTTATAGTTGATTTTTAGATTGTATATGCCCTAAATATTCAATAAAAAAATTCATAGAAGTTATTACAAATGAATAGCATCTGATACTTTATCACAAGTAACTGTGTGACATTATGGTTAATAGGGCTCATGCAAGACAAGAGGTCATGGGTTTGAACCTTTGAGAACGCACCATGTGTATTTTGCATGAAAAAACACATGACATATATGTGACACTTTATGAGGTTTAGATATGTGACACTTTATGAGGTTTAGATAGACCCAAGACTACATATGTTAGCACTGTGCCTAATTGTTTAATATTTTTGGCAAAAGCAATATTTTTGACTCTCTTGTCAATTATGTTTGGCTAGATTTCCTTTCAACAACACTATTCCCTAGCGTAGATACCAGATAGATACTAGAGAAAGATTTTGATCTTCAGTGGGGTTTTCAATTTCCATATTCACTTGTTGATATTAGGTATGTCTGCATGCAGTAATGCTAAGTAATGTGATTTATCGGAGAACTCTCCACTTAGGTTTAAATTTCAATGAAACATATGTGGCCTGCTCTTGTCTTAATTCTATACTAGTGATGTATGGTAACAGTTGGTTTCATGTTGCTAACTTGGGACCTATGAGATCCCTACACCAAGAGAGGTTAATTTGGTGGGGAGCAATTGAGCACTTGTGCAATGGTGGCATGTTTAGGTCTTGTAGCACTATGGTGGCATGGATATTGATAAGTGGAATCCACTAATTTTCACTCTAATTAGGCCAAAGACTTCGACCCTAGATATTTGTCGTTGTGGTTTAACTTTTGCCAAGTGCCATCAGTTGTGTGGAGTTTACCAAGCCATTTACTGAGTACAACAATGTTCTTGATATTTGGATCATGAATGCATAAACCTCCTTGGTCTTTGTGAAGTGTAATCAACCATGACTCTTCTTCTTCTTCCCTTTTTCCCCTTCCCTCATGGTTCAGCCTCCCTTGGCCACCCCTCTCTATCCTATACGCTTCCTCTCTTACATACTCTCTCTCTCCTCAATGGCCCCTCTTAGTTGCTTGAATGGAACGGGCATGTGGAGAGATGATCAACAAGGGGTGATAGATTCACTTTTCCCCTCTGCTTCCTGGCTGTTAGTCCCACGAGAAAACCCTAGGTGAGTATCCCTACCCTTTTCCCCTCCTCATCCAAGGTTTTTGAAAAGTTTATATTTGGATAATCGAAGATCTAAGTCGTTATTAAGTCAGATCAAGCGCAGCACACAAATCTGGATTTTCAGACTGAGCAGTATAGATAGGTCATGCCTTTTGGCTTTGTTAGAGGTCGAGTTTGCGAAACCCTTGATTACCAAAGTCATAGATATTTCCTTTATCCTTCTGCTCATGAAATTTCATGATTTTAGGCTCTGTAGTTTAGGAGTTATGTTTTTTAGTGTGGCTTTTGCTGTTTTTTTAGTCTCTGTAGTTTAGGAGTTATGAAAAAAAATTTGTATGGATAGACAGAAATCATATATGGTCTACAAAGACCATAAATTATTATCAATAATATATATATATATCTATACGAGTTTTTCCATGTATTTTATATTAATGCTTCCCGATAGGACGCTTGTAGGGTGCCCGAAAGGGCGCTTCCTTTTCTAGTATGATGAACGTCTCCCTAGCCACCTCCTTCGTTGGCGTCATGGGCTTCAACTTGCTGGTGAACATGAAGGACCGAAAACGGCGACCAGGGGGGATTGAATGGGAGACATAAAATTTCTCGTGAAACTTTTGGCCGCTGTCCCAAAATCACTGCCAAACACATGAGTCAAACACCGTGATGTCCATGATCCAAATGATTGAGTGGATGTTCCCTAAGAACACAACGATACACCACAAACAACCATACAGATCAAGACACAGTTGCTGATCGAAAGGACAGAAAATGAGATACCCCACTCCTATAGAGAAGAAACAAGTTCCCGAATCTAAAAGACCTAAGCCAACTGGTGACGAGAGTACCTAGATAGGTTCCTTGAATCGGTGGAAGACCAATGCACAAAGCAAAACTCAAATCGGAGCTCAAACACGCAAACGGTACATGAATTAGGTACCCGAAATTCGAGTCAGAAATTCAAGCAGCTTGGATAGAAAATTCACCTAGAAAATCAAGTAGCAACACAGCACCAAAAATCACTTGTACATGAATGAGACTAGCTAAAAGAGCAAGCAACAATTAGGCTCTGTAGCTTGAAGGTGACAATTCAAGAATTTGGAAAACCAAATCAGGAACATGCAAAGCACTTGCTGCAGGTCAAGAAGGAGTAGCCTGCCTGTGCTTGTTCAGCAAACAGAAAGTGCACGCACTGCAGAAGAATCAACCAGAGGCGCACGATGTTGGAGCACTCCTGTTGAAAGCCCTAGTTTGGTTTTGGATAATTGATGAAACCTAGTGTACTAACCCTTGTCATCTAGTGTTGTGATTGAGATAGGGTTGTACACACCAAGTGGTGGAGCTAGATAATGGTCATGGTGATGGTGGTGACTAAAAGAGAAGATCAAGTGCTCCAACTTGGAAAGAAGAAAGAGAAAAACAAAAACCAAGTGTTGATCAAGGCAAATGTATCAAATAGGTTTTTGTTTTGGCACTCAAGACACTATAGAGGATATGAGTGTGTTTAGGATCAATAGCCATACTATAAAGGATCAATAGCCACTAGGTGTCATGATTCTTGCATATGCATTTAGGGACCTAGTGTGCTAAAAATTAACCCTTGAAAAATATTTTAAAAATTGCTAACACACGGGCACATAAGTGGTACACTTTGTGGTTAGTAACTTGGAAGCAAGGGTATAGTGTTTGAGGAGATAGAAAAAGAAAAGGAGACATCGGTCTAGGACCGGACCCTGGTGAAAGCCCTAGTTTGGTTTTGGATAATTGATGAAACCTAGGACTAACCTTTGATCTAAGTGTATGAATTAGATAAGGTGGTTCAATCCAAGTGGTGAAGCAAGTGAGAGGTCCATGGTGATGAAGGTGGACATGAAATAAAAATGATCAAGCTTCAACTTGAAAAAGAAGAAAGAGAAAAACAAAAACCATGAAAATCAAGGCAAAGGTATAAGATATGTTTTTGTTTTGCACTCAAGACACCATAGAGGGTGTGCGTGACTTAGGATCGATAGCTGTACTATAAAGAAGAGAGATCTTTGGCTAAATGGTTTATCGAGTGCCACTAGGTGACATGATTCTTGCATATGCATTTAGGAACCTAGTGTGCTAACTTTGACCCTTGTAAAAATGCTTTAAAAAATGCTAACACACGTGCACACAAATTCTACACTTTGTGGTTAGCAAGTTAAAAGCAAGGGCTAAGTGGTTGTGAACTTAGAAAAAGAAAAGGAGGAGATATTCCATGACCGAACGCTGGCTTTGGGGTGACCGGACTCATCCTGGCACGTCCGGTCAATTATAGAGAAGTGGGGCGCTACGGCCGAGAAGGGCGAGGAGCGACCGGACGCTGCCATCGGCGCGTCAGGTCACTTCTTTAGGCAAGCGGACATAGGCAGTGCCGGCCCTAAGGGAGGGGCATGGGGTGCGACGGCCGAGGGCCCAGGCAAGGGAGGGGCCTAAGCCTAGGTATACAATCCCCCAAACCCTATAGTCCAGAATCCATTAGCAAACGTTGGCCTTTCTCTTCTTTGCAGCTTCCCCATGTGGCCACGCGAGTAGCCGAGAAACCGTGACGTACGTCCGCGAGACCGCAACTCGGAGAGGAAGAGTCATGCCGCAATGGAGACACGGACACGGTGGTGGGCCGACGGCGGCTAGGCTCCACTGCTCCAGGCTCATCAACAATGACTTCTTGCGGTTTTGTGATCCTGATCAGTCGATCAGTTCATTAGAGTCCAGACCCTAGGTATTTTTTTCCTTGTTCACTTTTAATCCAAATTAATTATTTTTATTGAATTTCAGCCAATTAGTTCATTAGAGTCTAGGCCCTAGGTAGTTTTTCCTTGTTTGTTTTTAATCTAAATTAATTATTTGTATTGTATTTCAGACTTCTAGTACTCTGATGTGGTGTAGAATTTTGGAATGTTACCTAAGAAACAATTGTCGTGGCTATACATAAGTTGTTTTGCTTCTAGCAGTGTTGTGCCTGTACATATCAATGGATTTGTTTTTGTTTTGCAAGTACAATTAGCATCTATATATATATTTTAAGATCAGATTGTATACATGATCTAGAGGGGCCGTAGCGACGAGTTTGCCAGAGGACCCTCGAAATCCTAGGACCGGCACTGGACGCAGGGGTCAGCGTGTGGCCGGACACATAGTGGCCGCATCAAGTCATGGCTGACGTACGCTGATGTCGATAGGGTTCTCACATGCAGAGACGCGGGGAGCTGACCGGACTCCTTGGCACATCCGGTCACTCGTGACCTGACACGTCTGGTCGACGAAAAACATCTCTGGACTCTTACTAGAATCGAACGGACATGACGTGGCTCTGCATCAGGTGCGTTGGAACAGTGTGTCCAGGCGGTTGTTTGACTGTGCGTTGAATGTTAAGTGACCATTGGCATCCAATCACTGAGGTTTAAACAGGGGCACATGGCGGCCATCGGAGCGACCGAACGATGGCCGTCCGGATGCTGGGCTGTGTCCGATTAGTGCGTCCGGTCAACCTGAGAGTGCCCAACGACTCTTTGAGTCTTGGGGCTTTATAAATAGAAAGGTACCGGCTTAGGGCTCAGGCTCTTAGCACTTTGACATACTTAACACCTTTATGAGCCTAAGCAAATACCTTCCACTCATCTCCATCATTGATTCATCATTATAGTTGGATTGAGAGTGATTCCTAGTGCATTTGCGTGAGTGATTGCATCTAGTGGCACTTGGGATTCGTTGTGGCTGCGTATTTCTTGTTTTTCTTGGTGGTTGCCGCCACCTAGATGGCTTGGAGCAGCGGAGGAGCTTCGACACGTGTTGGTGATTGTTCGTGGCCGACTCTGGTGATTGTGAGGGGTCTTGCACCTTCCCCGACAAAGTGCCATAAGGTAGCTCTATTAAATTGCTCGTGTCATTGAGTTACCTCACTTGTGGGTAGGTTCTTGCGGCGCCGCTTGTGGTGGGCTAGGTGTGTGATATCTATTAGCCGTCAAACCACCAAGTGTTGGTTGACACAATGGGTACTAGCGTGTCGGCAAGCACGTGAACCTCAGGAGAAAAATTGGTTGTCTCTTGCCCTTTGGTATTCTCCCAGTGATTGAACTGGTATTCATCTTGTGATTGGTTCATTCCTCAACGTGGCTATATAATCACCATACTCACTCTTTTACATTCCTTGCAAACTAGTTGTCAAGCTCTTTAGTGTAATCAGTTTTGAGAGCTTGTCTTGCTTGCTAGTTTACTATCACCTAGTGGAGCTCTTTAGTGTAGACTTGTTGAGAGCTCTTAGTGAGTAGTGACATAGCCATTGTTTGTGCCTAGTGATCATAGCAACTATAATTGTTGAATAGGCAATTTACAACCATCGTAGAGCTAGAGCAAAATTGCATTTCACCATTTAGTGTACTAACCTGTTACTCTAGTGTATTTGTAGAAATTTTTATTGGCTATTCACCCCCTCTAGCCATTTGGGACTTTTCACCTTACTCTGCCAGGACCAGACCCTAGTAGGCCGAGTCTGGTCAGTGCTGCGCCAAGGCCGAGAGGGCCAGGTGATGACTGGACCTAGTGTTTTTGGAGGACCGGACCCGATGCTCAGAGTCCAGTTGTGAAGTGCTCCAGCGGCGTGGATGCATGGTAGTCTGGTGATGACCGGACCCAGGTGTAGAGTTCGGTTATGATGACCGAACCCTGTCCAAAGCACCTAGGAGCTCTCTGTTTGTTTTTGGACGCTGGTGAGTCCGGTCATGTTGACTTGGCGACATGCGTGGTGAACAGTAAGAGGACTGGACCATGGCCGAGTTTGGTTATCATGATCGGACCAAGTCCGGTCATGTTTCTATGCTCTAGAAGCTCTCTAGAGTTGACTGGACTCGGGGAACGCGTAATGACCGGACCCAGGTGTCAGAGTCCGGTCATAACTTTGACTGAGCGTTGACTATTTTTGACCGTTGAGATCTGACGAGTGGTGTTCAACACGGGGACACGTGGAAGGCCAGGAGGGACTAGACCTAGGCGACCGGACTCTACTCAGAGTTTGGCCAGTGAGTCCGGTGGGCTCTACAAGGGCCCAACAGCTCCTTGAGCCAAGGAGGCTCTATAAATAGTTCATGGCTAGATTAGGTCTCACTCTCTTAGCACTTTGACCTACTTTACATCCTTATGAGCTTAAGAAAACACCTCTCACTCATCTCCATCATTGATTCATCATCATAGTGAGATTGGGAGTGATTCATAGTGCATTTGTTCGAGTGATTGCATCTAGTGGCACATGGGGATCATTATGGCTGTGGATTTCTTATCAGTCTTGGTGTTTGCCGACACCTAGATGGCTTGGAGCAGTGGAGTGTAACACCCTCGGTGTTACGCCCTAAACAAACTACTAAATCATGTCATGAGCATCATGTTTATGTGATAATGTATGTGATGGAATGTGTAGATAACATTTTTGTAACTTCATATGATCAATAAAAATGTTAAATGATAAGCTATTCCATAACTCATATGTATCAATTAGGGTTTAAAATTAATTTTTATTGAACAAAAATGCTATAAAACATATATATGGTGCTAAATAAAGTTTGGAATATGAACTTTGTAGATGACAATGAAATACTCACCGTGGAAAAATAACAGTGCTAGCCAACATTTCTAACAGCCTAGAAATGCAATTTGGAATCAAGTTTAGCTCAAAAATTTGGAATATTTTTAAGTATGTTGATAGCTAGACAATGCAATGTTTGGTGATTTATTTTGTGAAATCAAGTTAGGAGGTGGTGTCGTGTTTTAGCTCGGGTTGGTAGCCTCATATCCCCTCTGGAGCCTGGTGAAGACGGTTTAGGTCCCAGAGCAACCGTTTAGTTTTTATAGGCGCTTTAAAATTTGTGCAAGATGTGATTTTAGGCCAGTTCACCGGGTGAGCACGGTCACCACGTCTCAGGGGTGCAATGTCACCACGCCTGCTCCCTCTACGAGCGCACGCATGCTGCCACGCTAAAAGCTCTAGTTTGGTTTTGGTGAATTAATGAAACCCTTAGTGCTAACCTAGTTTATCAAAGTGATTATGAGATAGGTAGCACATTCCAAGTTGTGAAGAAAATGAGGATCATGACATGATGATGGTGATTCCATGGTGATGATCAAGTGCTTGGACTTGACAAGAAGAAAGAGAAAAACAAAAGGCTCAAGGCAAAGGTATAAATGGTACGAGCCATTTTGTTTCGGTGATCAAGACACTTAGCGAGTGTGATCACATTTAGGATCGATAGCCGTACTATTAAGAGATGTGTAACTCGTATCGAAATGCGGTTATCAAAAGTGCCACTAGATACTTTAACTCATTGCATATGCATTTAGGATCTAGTGGAGTGCTAACACCCTTGACAACATTTGTGAAAATATGCTAATACATGTGCACAAGGTGATACACATGGTGGTTGGCACATTTGAGAAATGGTTAGAAACTTCACCGACAGAGTGTCTACCCATAGAGTGTGGATAGTCCGATGGTGCCCTATATAGAAAAGATAGGGGTTCATAGAGTGACCGGACGCTAGTGGCGTAGGGACCGGATGCTGGGGTCCTGCATCCGGTCAGTGGCGTAGTGTAGTCCGCCCTTAGTCTCTTGACCGGACGCTCAGGGCCTGAGTCCAGTTAGTATGACATATGATGACATATGTGGCACACAAGGGAGATGTTGAGTGACTGGACGTTGGGTGAGTCCGGTCGGGCATGACCGGACACATCCGGTCATGATTTTTTGCTTCTGGACGCTTACTAGAAACGACCAGACGCTGAGGTCCGACATCCGATCACTTTGAAGCAGCGCATCTGGTCACAACTTAAATGTACTAATGACCATTGAAATCAGGCAATCAAAGTTTGAAGCAAGGACACGTGGCCCACATCGCGCGACCAGACGCTGGGGTCCAGCGTCCGGTCGATCTAACCTGCGCATCCGGTCGCCCCGATTTTCAGTGGTCTAAGGATCCAACGGCTCTATTTCATGAGGGCTTCTATTTAAGCCCCATGGTCGGTTCAAGCAAAAAACACTTGGCCATTTGCATTGACATAGCAACCTTGTGAGCTTAGACAAAGCCCTCCCACTCATCTCCATCATTGATTCATCATCTTTGTGAGATTGGGAGAGAATCCAAGTGCATTGCTTGAGTGATTGCATCTAAAGGCACTTGGTATTCGTGTTTCACTATGGGATTCACTTGTTACTCTTGGTGGTTGCCACCACCTTGATGGCTTGGGGCAGCGAGGATCATTGAGTAGAGGTTGGTGATTGTCTTCGGCTTCGATTGTGGTGATTGTGAGGGGTCTTGTGCCTTCCCTGGTGGAGCACCAAAAGGTAACTCTAGTGGATTGCTCATATCATTGAGTTACCTCACTTGTGGGTAGGTTCTTATAGTGTCCAATTGTGTGGGCGAGGTTCGTGCAACACCTCTTAGCCGCCGAACCACCAAGTGTTGGTCGACACAACGGGGACTAGCGTGCCGGCAAGCACGTGAACCTCGGGAGAAAAATTGGATGTCTCTTGCCCTTTGGTATTCTCCTAGTGATTGATTTAGTATTCATCTTGTGATTAGTTCACTCCTCTACATGGCGGTATAATCACCCTACTTACTTATTTATATTCTTGCAAACTAGTTGTAGCAAGCTCTTTAGTGTAACTAGAATTGAGAGCTTGCTTTGTTGTTTTAAGTTCATCTAATGGAGCTCTTTAGTGTAGCAAGTGTGAGAGCTCTTAGTGTGTAGTGACATAGTAAATTGTGTGTCTAGAGATCATAGCAGCTAGAATTGTTAGATAGGTGGCTTGCAACCCTTGTAGAGCTAGAGCAAGTTTGCATTTCGCTATTTGTTATACTAATCAAATTGCTCTAGTTGATTTGTAGATTTTAAAATAGGCTATTCACCCCCCTCTAGCCATATTAGAACCTTTCAAGTGGTATCGGAGCCGTGGTCACCATTTAATTGAAGGCTTAACAACCTCGGTGTCAAATTATGGCTCAAGTTGTGTTCAACCATGTGGGGGGCAAACCACCGTTCTTTGATGGCACATGCTATGATTATTAGAAGAGAAATATGATGATGTATCTTGGTTCAATCAATGATCAAGTATGGGATGTGACCGAAAATGACTATGCTATCAATGATCCCAATAATCTCACTAACCAAGACAAGACCAACAAGCAATGCAATACAATGGCTCTCAACACCATATACAGTGCCATTGATTCCAAGGTGTTTGAGCAAATCAAGGATTGTAAAAGAGCTAATGAGGTGTGGAGAAGATTGGAGAAAACATATGAGGGCACACTGGCAATGAAGAGTGCCAAGTTGTACATCCTCAAGGATAAGTTGACAAGCTTCAAGATGAAGGATGATGAGAGCATTCTGGAGATGTTCCATCAGTTGCAAGTAATTGTCAATGACTTGAAGTCTTTGGGATAAAAGATCAAGGATGATGATGTCTCTCATCGGTTCTTGATGTGCCTACCTCCAAGATTTGAGATGTTGAGATTGCTTATCATAAGAGGATGATTGAAGGAGATTACCCCTAACCAAGTACTAGGTGATGTCATGACATAAGAGACATACCAAGTGTAAAGGGAAGGGGTTGACAAGGATGACAAGAAGGAAGAAGAAGACAAGAAGAAGAAGAGTGTAGCATTCAAGGCTAGCTCATCATCCAAGAAGAAGGGCAAGTCCAAGGAAGAATCAAGTGATGATGATAATCTTAGTGACATTGATGATGAGGCAATGGCTCTATTTGTGTGCAAGATGGGCAAATTCATGAAAAAGAAGAGCTATGGTGCAAGAAAGAGAAGAGATCATACCAAAAGCAAAGAATATGTGAGAAGATGCTATAATTGCAAGAGCCCCAATCACGTTGTAGCGGATTGTTCCTACAATAGTGACAATGATGAGGATGAGAAGAAGAAGCACAAGAAGGACAAGAAAGAAAAGAAGGAAAAGAAGGAGAAGAGGATTACCTTTCAAAAGAAGAAGAAGGGTGGAGGCTATGTGGTCACTTAGGATAGTGATGGCTCTTCGGATAGTGACGACTCTAGTGATGATGGCAAGAAATCTATAAAGAAAGCACTAGCAAGCATCGCCATCAACAACAAGCCCTCCATCTTCGACACTCCATTAGCATGCCTCATGGCAAAGCCTACCAAGGTAAAATATGATGTGAGTGATGATGATCAATGTGAAAGTGATGCTTGTAGGAGTGATGATGATGATGAGTACTCCAAGGAGGAGCTTATGGACATGTTTGAGCAAGTGCATACTTGCTTTGAGATGAAGAGAAAGGAGTGCAAGGAATTGAACAAGAAAGTCAAATTTCTTGAGCAATCCCTTGATGAGCTCAATGCCACTCATGAGAGGCTAATAGAAGCCCATGAGAAGCTTGGCAAAGCTCACTCTAAGCTTAAAAAGGCTCACTCCTCTCTCATTGAGCAAGTCAAGAAGGAGGAAGCCAAGAAGGAGCAAGTGATTATGTCTTGTGATGTGGGACTAACATGTGATATTATTGATGAATCTATTTGTAAGCTCATTGTAGTTGCTCCCACTAACCCTTCTTGTAGCACTTCAACTTCAACTTCACCTTTGAGTGATGGTCTCACTTGTGATGCCTCACTAATGGTGGAAAATGAGACCCTTAAGAAGGAGGTGAATGAGCTCACTCGTGCCTTAGGCAATGCCTATGGTGGAGATGCCCGCTTGCTAAAGTTCTTGGGTAGCAAAAGATTTTCTCTCAACAAAGGTAAGACGGCCTTTGTCACTCCCAAAGTTAGCTTTGTGAAGGGCAATGGTCGGTTTTGCAATAGATGCAAGCAAGTTGGGCATGTAGAGCAATATTGCAAGATTAACAAGAACAAGCTACCTAATGTATCCTCAATTAAATTTGATTCTTGTTATATGCTTGTTAAGGGTGCTAATGGTGTGAAGGCTAAGTTCATTGGTACACCAATTATGGGCCAAAGAAGAAGGCCATTTGGGTACCAAAGACCTTGGTAACTAACCTTTAAGGACCCAAGCAAGTTTGGGTACCTAAAAATAATTGATTTTCTTTTGTATGTAAATTATAAGGTCGGAGGAAGGCATTGGGTGCTTGATAGTGGGTGCACACAACACATGACCGATGATCTAAGGATGTTCAATTCAATTAATGAAAATAAGAGCAATGGGATTGATAGTATCATATTTGGTGATAATGGGAAAGGCAAGGTCAAAGGTCTTGGTAAGATTGCAATATCCAATGACTTGAGCATTTCCAATATGCTACTAGTAGAAAGCTTGAACTTTAACCTATTATCGGTAGCTCAATTGTGTGATCTTGGTTTCAAGTGTGTATTTGGTGTGGATGATGTAGAGATCATAAGTGTAGATGGCTCTAATTTGATATTCAAAGGATTTATATATGAAAATCTATACTTAGTTGATTTCAATGCTAGAGAAGCTCAATTGTCATCATGTTTGATCACTAAGTCTAGCATGGGTTGGTTATGGCATAGAAGGTTTGGTCATGTTGGAATGAAACAATTGAATAAGTTGATCAAGCATGACTTAGTTAGAGGCTTGAAAGATGTCACATTTGAAAAGGATAAGCTATGTAGTGCATGTCAAGCCGAAAAGCAAGTTGGTAACACACATCCTAAGAAGAGCATGATGAGCACATCTAAGGCATTTGAGTTGATGCACATGGACTTGTTTGGACCAACCACATACACTAGCATTGGTGGAAACAATTATAGATTTGTGATTGTGGATGATTTCACTAGATACACATGGGTGTTCTATCTTGTTGACAAGAGTGATGTGTTTGCAACATTCAAATCATTTGTCAAGGGCATTCATAATGAGTTTGAAACAACCATCAAGAAAGTTAGAAGTGACAATGGTAGTGAATTCAAGAACACTAGAATTGATGAGTTGTGTGATGAATTTGGAATTAGACATCAATTCTCAGCCAAGTACACTCCATAATCAAATGGCCTAGTTAAAAGAAAGAATAGAACTTTGATTGACATGGCAAGATCAATATTGAGTGAGTACAATGTGAGTCATTCATTTTGGGCCAAAGCAATCAACATGACTTGCTATTATAGCAACCGACTCTATTGTCACCCCATGATGGATAAGACACCTTATGAGCTATTGAATGGAAGAAAGCCCAACATAGCATACTTTCGGGTTTTTGGTTGTAAATGCTACATATTGAAGAAAGGCACTAGATTGAGCAAGTTTGAAAAGAAATGTGATGAAGGTTTCTTGCTTGGTTACTCCACTACTAGCAAGGCATATAGAGTTTGGAATTTGGCTAGTGGTACTCTTGAGGAGGTTCATGATGTGGAATTTGATGAAACAAATGGTTCCCAAGAGGAAGATGAGAATCTAGATGATGTAAGAGGCACTCAATTAGTCAATGCAATGAAGAACATAGACATTGGTGATATAAGGCCTAGAGAGGTGGTTGATATTGAAGATGACAAGAATCAAGTGCTCTCTAACTCAAATGTGCAAGCTAGTGGTTCTCATGATCAAGTTCAAGTAAGAACTAGTGATGATAGAGTGCAAGATCAACAACAAGTGGCTAGTTCATCATCTCAACCATGTGATCAATCAAATGCAAGAAATCAAGTGCAAGTGTTTCAACCAACCAATGTTGCAAGAGATCATCCATTGGACACTATCATTGGTGATATTTCAAGATGTGTGCGAACTAGATCAAGATTGGCTTCATTTTGTGAGCATTTCTTATTTGTGTCATCCATTGAACCTAAGAAGATAGATGAAGCTTTGAAGGATGTTGATTGGGTGAATGCTATGCATGAAGAGCTAAACAACTTCACAAGAAACCAAGTTTGGGAGTTAGTTGAGAGGCCTAAGGATCATAATGTGATTGGAACCAAGTGGGTCTTTCGGAACAAGCAAGATCAAGATGGTATAGTAATAAGGAACAAAGCAAGATTAGTGGCTCAAGGTTACACTCAAGTTGAAGGTCTTGACTTTGAAGAAACATATGCCCCGGTTGCAAGATTGGAAGCAATTAGGATCTTGTTAGCCTATGCTTGTGCCCACAACATCAAGTTGTACCAAATGGATGTGAAGAGTGAATTTCTCAATGGGTACATCAATGAGCTTATGTCTGTTGAGCAACCTCCTGGTTTTGAAGATGAAAAGAAACCCAACCATGTTTACAAGTTGAGAAAGGCTTTGTATGGATTGAAACAAGCATCTAGAGCCTGGTATGAGAGATTGAGGGATTTCCTACTCTCTAAGGGATTCAAAATGGAAAAGGTTGACACCACTCTCTTCACCAAGAAGCTTGGAAATGACTTGTTTGTAATGCAAATCTATGTTGATGATATCATATTTGGGTCAACAAATCAAGATTTTTGTGAAGAGTTTGACAAGATGATGGCAAGTGAGTTTGAGATGTCCATGGTTGGAGAGCTTAGTTACTTCCTTGGTCTTCAAATCAAGCAAATAAAGAATGGCACATTTGTGAGTTAAGGCAAGTATATCAAGGACATGCTCAAGAAGTTTAGAATGGATGATGCTAAAGCTATTAGTACACCAATGGGGACAAGTGGAAGCTTGGATAGTGATGCTAGTGGCAACATGGTGGATCAAAAGATGTATCGGTCTATGATTGGAAGCCTACTCTATGTGACCGCATCAAGGCTAGATGTGATGTTTTATGTATGTATGTGTGCTAGATTTCAAGCCTCACCAAGAGGAAGTCATTTGAAGCCAACAAAGAGAATATTGAGGTACTTGAAGCATACACAAAATGTTGGATTATGGTATCCCAAAGGAGCAAGATTTGAGTTGATTGGATATTCGGACTCCGATTATACGGGATGCAAAGTTGAGAGAAAGAGCACATCGGGCACATGTCAACTATTGGGAAGATCACTTGTGTCTTGGTCATTAAAGAAGCAAAATAGTATAGCACTTTCAACTGCCGGAGCAGAGTACATTTCGACCGGTAGTTGTTGTGCTCAATTACTTTAGATGAAGGCTACTTTGAATGACTTTGGAATCAAATTCAAGCAAGTGCCATTGCTATATGACAATGAGAGTGCCGTAAAGCTCACCAACAACCCAGTTCAACATTCAAGAACAAAGCACATTGATGTCCGCCATCATTTCATAAGAGATCACCAACAAAAAGGGGACATTTGCATTGAGAGTATGGGCACCGAAGATCAACTTATCGATATCTTCACCAAGCCACTTGATGAGAAGAGGTTTTGCAAACTAAGGAATGAATTGAACATACTTGACTTCTCCAATATGTGTTGATACACCCCCCCATTATATGACATGCCTCTCTTTCAAGCAAAGCAAGGTAAAAGTTGATTGACATGTCATCCATCCATTACTAAGGACTTGTTTAGTGCATCTAGTAATTCCTATCATGTCCTAGGCTCATTCATGAAAATCAAATGAATTTGATGCTTGTATGGTATCACTATTGCTTGTATGTTTGAAATGATCTAGTGGTAGCATATAACATGTTGGTGGGCTTGTAAACCTAGTGTTTGATCTAGAAAATAAGCTATAAGTATTTAACTCAACATGGTATAAGATAACCCTTATTTGGAGGTGTGAAGAAGCTTGTCCTTGGATCAAACCGAGTTAAATATCTTTTGCAAGTGATCTAGATTGAACTAAATTGGGAAAATGATCCTCATTTCACATGGTTTCACCCCAACCTATCTATAATTTGAGCTCGCCTTTTGTGCTAATTGTTGACAAAGGGGGAGAGAAATTCACAAAGATAGTAAGATAGGAGGAGCAAACAAATGAAATTTCACAAAGATAGTAAGATAGGAGGAGCAAACAAATGAAATGACATTGTAAGGGGATCAATCAAAAATGCACACAAGTAGAGGGAGCAAGCTCATAAACTTGTATGTTGTATTTGAATGTGCATTTCATATATTTGCTTGCAAGGCACAAGTTTTAAATTTCAATATCCATGCTTGTATGGTGTATGCTAGTTATATGCTTGAATGGTGAAATGAAAAACTAGCATGCATAGGCTAAAGTAACTAGACTTATGTTCATTTTATGGAAACTAGACCCTTGCTTGTAATGTTGATCTCATGGGGTATTCTAGTTTTTATGTATGTCCAGTTACTAATGGTGCTAAGGATGGTATATTGGTGCACTCTGATTGGTATCACGCTTCAAAGGTCCATCTCTTATACCTTAGCATCATTTGGTAGACATTGTCTCCCATATTTCCTATCTAAGCATATGTACAAGCTTCAATCCAAACTCTTAGCACATATATAGGGGGAGCTATTGCTACCATATGGGACTCATCAAACTTGTTCATATCCTTTTACACAAGGTAAATATGCTTGGGCAAGCAATGTGGATTCAATAAAATTTCAATTCATATCTTTGTGTAAGGGTTGTCATCAATTACCAAAAAGGGGGAGATTGAAAGCTCTACTTTGGTTTTGGTGAATTGATGAAACCTTTAGTGCAAACCTAGTTTATCAAAGTGATTATGAGATAGGTAGCACATTTCAAGTTGTGAAGAAAATGAAGATCATGACATGATGATGGTGATTCCATGGTGATGATCAAGTGCTTGGACTTGAAAAGAAGAAAGAGAAAACAAAAGGCTCAAGGCAAAGGCATAAATGGTACGAGCTATTTTGTTTTGGTGATCAAGACACTTAGCGAGTGTGGTCACATTTAGGATTGATAGTCATACTATTAAGAGGGGTGTAACTCATATTGAAATGTGGTTATCAAAAGTGCCAATAGATGCTCTAACTCATTGCATATGCATTTAGGATCTAGTGGAGTGCTAACGCCCTTGAAAACATTTGTGAAAATATGCTAACACATGTGCACAAGGTGATACACTTGGTGGTTGGCACATTTGAGCAAGGGTTAGAAACTTCATCGGTGGAGTGTCTGCTCATAGGGTGTGGATAGTCCGACGGTGCCACCGGCGCTCTATACAGAAAAGATAGGGGTTCATAAAGTGACCGGACGCTGGTAGCGCTGGGACCAGATGCTAGGATCATGCGTCCGGTCAGTGGCCCAGTGTAGTTCGCCCTTGGTCTCTTGACCGAATGTTGGCGCTAGAATTGACCGGACGCTCAGGGCCTAAGTCCGGTCAGTATGACGTATGATGACATATGTGGCACATAGGGGAGACGTTGAGTGACCGGGCGCTACGTGAGTCCGGTCGTTATTTTTCGCTTCTTGATGCTTAGTGGAAACGATCGGATGCTGAGGTCTTACGTCCAGTCACTTCGATGCAGCGCGTCCGGTCACAACTTAAATGTACTAATGACCATTGAGATCAGGTGATCAATGTTTGAAGCAGGGACACGTGGCCCACATTACGCGACCGGACGCTAGGGTCCAGCGTCCGGTCGATCTAACCTACGCGTTCGATCGCCCCGATTTTCAGTGGACTGAGGATCCAACGGCTCTATTTCATGGGGGCTTCTATTTAAGCCCCATGGACGGTTCAAGCAAAAGCACTTGGCCATATGCATTGATATAGCAACCTTGTGAGCTTAGCCAAGGCCCTCCCACTCATCTCCATCATTGATTCATCATCTTTGTGAGATTGGGAGAGAATCCAAGTGCATTGCTTGAGTGATTGCATCTAGAGACACTTGGTATTCGTGTTTTGCTATGGGATTCACTTGTTACTCTTGGTGGTTGCCGCCACCTAGATGGCTTGGAGCAGCAAGTATCGTTGAGCGGATGTTGGTGATTGTCTCCGGCTCCGATCGTGGTGATTGTGAGGGGTCTTGTGCCTTCCCCGGCAGAGCGCCAAAAGGTAGCTCTAGTGGATTGCTCATGTCATTGAGTTACCTCACTTGTGGGTAGGTTCTTGCAGTGTCCAATTGTGTGGGCGAGGTTCATGAAACACCTCTTAGCTGCCAAACCACCAAGTGTTGGTCGACACAATGGGGACTAGCGTGCCGGCAAGCACGTGAACCTCGAGAGAAAAATTGGATGTCTCTTGCCCTTTGGTATTCCCCCAGTGATTGATTTAGTATTCATCTTGTGATTGGTTCACTCCTCTACATGGAGGTATAATCACCCTACTCACTTATTTATATTCTTGCAAACTAGTGGTAGCAAGCTCTTTAGTGTAACTAGAATTGAGAGCTTGCTTTGTTGTTTTAAGTTCATCTAATGGAGCTCTTTATTGTAGCAAGTGTGAGAGCTCTTAGTGAGTAGTGACATAGCAAATTATATGTCTAGAGATCACAGCAACTAGAATTGTTGGACAGGTGGCTTGCAACCCTTGTAGAGCTAGAGCAAGTTTGCATTTCGCTATTTGTTATACTAATCAAATTACTCTAGTTGATTTGTAGATTTTTAAATAAGCTATTCACCCCCCCTCTAGCCATATTAGGACCTTTCACATGTGTGTTCAGCTACGACTACCCTAGCCTGGCCACCACTGGCTCTGCCGCGTGGAGCCGCTGCTGCTGCTCGCGCAGCTGGGGGATGCTGTAGCCTGCCTTGCCGTGTTCCCGCACCACCAATCCACCCCGCGCCACGACACAGCTACTGCCAGTGTCGTCTCCTCGTCGTCATGTCTGCACCTCCATCTGCACCACTATGCCACTGCCGGCCCAGTTAGATGCCACAACTGCCGTGCACACGTGGTTGAGCCCGTCGTCGCCTTGTCATTTATGGCACTACAGCCACGTGGGCCATGCCAGTCATGGACGCACGTGCTTGTCAGTTGTGTCTACATGCACATCATACCTAGATCACACTGACCACGCCCTGTCAGGGCAAGACTAAGACGAGCCCACTTGCTGCCTCATCCTTCTCTCTCTCCCTCTATTGCTGCTGTCGAGCCGCGCCATCCAATTGGTCATCGAGTGATCACTTCCATTTAATTCAGCACATCTATGGCTTCACCATCAAGTTCTTTCGCTGCCTGACCCCACCCAACCATGAAGAAGGCACTGCCAAGCTCCAATTTAGTGCCTTTCTCACTGCCATGCCAATAAGGCCGCGTTCGACCATGGACAAGGGCAGACCTCCTACCTCCCTCCCGAGCCAATTCACCTACACCACTAGCTTCGCCTTGCCTCCCTCTCCACCTTGCGCATGCTAGTGGAACCACTACCGCCTCCCTATCACCGCTGACATGACCGCGCCACCACGGTGCATGGCTGCATGGCATGGCCGCACATGGCCACACCTCCTCTGCCATCCTCCACCCCAACCGTCACCTTGGCTAGGTCCACAGTAGTCTACTGATGCTCCCTCACTAGCCAGTTAGGTTCTTAGGTGCTCGAGTTTGCTAGGGCATCCGCACTGGCCGTACATCGCTACAGCTCGCTCTAGTGCATCCCACCGCCTTGCGTTGCTGCTTGGTGTAGGCGGTTGGACCGTAGTCGAAGGTCGGCCCGACCTACGGGCCAGCGCGAGCCTCTAGTGGCCGGCGCGGTCATGCTGTGTCACCGTCTGCCGTGCCGCCGTGCACTAAGCTACTGGGGGTACGCGCGGGTGAATTAGTTAAAGGATGGGGGGTTAAGTGAGAAGGTCTAAGAGAGGGGAAAATAGTGTTAGCACCTAGTTGTGATTTGGGAGAAGTTTGAGGCCTCTTTTGCAAAAGCGCCAACGCGTGCGAGACTCCCCCACCGTGGGCCGCCTCATGAGCAGGCCGGCCTAGCGTGGGCCACGCTAGCGGGCTGCTATGTGCGCGCTGGCTCGCATGGGCCGCGTCAGTGGGCCACGCGTGTGGGCCGTGCGGGAGATTCGCTTTTCGTTTTCCTAAGGAATTAGAAATAGTTTTCTAATTTAATTTTTGAGCTGATCTTTGGTAATTAATATAAAATCATATAGGTTTCCAAAAATTGTGAAACAAATTTTGTTAGGTTCCTAAAATTGTGCTCTATCTGTTGATGTATTTAGTTTAATTTATATGTGTTGACATTAGGAGCTATTAAATCATTTGAGAATGCTTAATAATATTAAGTTAATTATTGTTGGATTTTTTGTGGTGAATTGATGATAGTTTTGATCCTAAAATTTATACTATAGTTTCATTGTATTAGTATGCGCTCACTATAATTTTTTTAGCTTTAGAATAAACTAAGCATTAGGGTAGTTAAATGCTCTTCATTTCAATATACATTAAATTATTAGTAGAAATAAAGATATATCCTTAATTTGTAAAGCTAGGTGTTTGTTAGTTGAACCAACACTTTGCTTGATGAAAATGATAGCTAGCTTAGTATCTTAGTCATTAAAGCTATCTTAGTATCTTAGTATGCGTTTAAGAGTTGTTGTTGCCTAAATGCTAAGTGTTGCATCATCATCGCATGCATGTAGAGAACGAGTTGGCGGAGATCATGACCACCAGCGATCATGAGATCGAGGAGATCATCGAGGAGTATGAGAAGGAGATTCTCATGTAGGAGGAGGTCTCGTAGCAACCACTAACTGACTCAGCTGACACCGCGCTTGCCCAAGATAAGCCCCGGTGCATAACCTCTATTTTATAATTCATCGTATAAATATGTGTTGTGCATTTACGTTATAGGAATTTTATGGAAACCATATGCATAGATATACCTGTCCTAAGAGTCTTACTAGTGTAGGTAGGAGTAGATGCTATGCTTAGGTCATCGGTAGTGTGATTAACCTACCGATGCTCACAATAGGTGATTAGTATTACTCTCATAATAAAATGATGAAAGGAAAAATGGATCCAGGGCGGGGATATGGTATGGGTATTGGAGGGTGTAACAGGTTGTGTCCCACGGCCAACGAGGCTTGGCTTGGTTACACTGTTTTCCCTGTTCATGTCGATTAAGGACCGTATGTTGCTGTGGATGGTAGTCAGGTCACAGACTTATTATCTTGAGCACACACTTACTTATGGGAGTAGGAAGGCTCATTATGCTCTTGTCATGGGTTTCAGCTCTTTTTGGACTGACTGATTAGAGATAGGGAAAGGTGGAGGTCTCAGCACCATGTTGAGACCGGGTCTCAAGTGTGGGGGCTTGGAGTCCATGTCATAGAACTGACCAATTTATAAGAGCACAAGTACAAAAACAATTACTGAAATGATCAAATTCTCGAACTTGAGCCCATATAAACCCGGTAGTCAACTGAAATCTCGAAGGATTTCAAACCATCTTGCATACAACCAAGATCACAGTAATTCAACATAACATATCATACGTTACAATATTTCGCAAATGTTTGCAAATAGATTACATTATCACATAGTCATCGTTATTACAAAACAAGTCTTGTAAAATACGCGGAAGCAAATAGTTTAACTTACACACCCGAGTTCAAATACAAATACTGGTTCACTGATCACAACCTGCAAAAGCATTTAGATAAGAGGAACAGAGATCATGCCCATGATCTAGTCTTCATCACCCACCGGGTGGAGACAATACTTACAGAATCCCTGATATAGAAGGTCATCTACAACAAGAGGGAATAAACCCTGAGTACGGGAATGTACTCAGCTAGACTTACCCGTCGGAAACCAAAAAAAATGATACCAAAGATTATGCAAAGCTTAATTTAGTGGATCTAGTTGACACTTTCTTTTTGCGGAAAAGCATAAGTAATAATGATCAACTCTTAACCTGAACTAGCAGTGACTTTTAGCCATTAACCTGTCATCTATATTAGCACCTGTACTAAGCAACCATTTGATTAAGATGCAAACATTAATAACCATAGCAGGTATAAATCATGGCAACATTATCATCATCATCCGTTTAACCATATCGTTAAATTAATTGAATCTACGTTGCCGCTGCTCAGTCAAGTTCTCACTATCCGGGAGAGACGACGATTTGAATCGATTCCTATCCAGCTGGAGGGTTATTCCTAACACAAACCCTGCTTCCCCCGTCAGGGTCGTAAACAAGTCACCGTTGGTACAATTCAGAAGTCACGAGTCCGAACAGTATCGCAAAATCAGAGAACCACTCTGCCATGAGTGCTCGGTGACTTAACCCGCCCTTGGGCTTACGCTAATGGTTCCCTGCACATCCTTACTTCCATCCAGATTGCGGACCCCTGCTCACATCCCCGGCCTGAACAGAGCTACTAGGCTTCGCGGTCAGAACGACTTATCCAGCCAGCTAAGTGTTAGGCTACGTTCAACATGACATAAGGACGTACAGCATATCGGTCCTTAAACGACTCAGACGGAGTCACTACGTCCAAACCTACACAAGATTCCGCTCGGTCTTAATTCATTATTAACATGGTTCTTTTCCACGATAGCAAATATAGCCAACCGTGATCCACCTCATCCTAAAGCTCGCAGGTGATAGGAAATCACCTAACTTCTACTGCACTAAGCATGGCTAAGCATTTAACCCGTTTCTGAACTTAAATAGGATTCCAGTACGATATCTAGACAAGGAGGGATTTATAATGCAACAATTGGTTCCAACCAATTCCTATACTTAATGCATCATCAACGAATAAAAGATACTCAATGTATTTGTAAAAACATGGGAGGCTTAATATGCTCCGGGGCTTGCCTTTTAGGAAAGAGGAAGGACGGTGGTCAGGGCACTCGGGCAACTCCTCCGCGGCGGCTGCTTCGTCGGCTTCCTGCACCTCGGGCTCCTCCTCCAGATTGGCTCCCTCGAACTCCAGCAACGTCACTCCCTCCGGCACACCTATTGCATGTATGCGCATGATAAATATCATGGATGCACATGAACGAAGTTAGGGATGCTCGGGGAATGCACATGTTCACTGTAGTCCGCATATTCCAACTTAAGCCCTATTTAAATTACATTAACTTACCAAGTTTATACAACCTAATGTATAATTGCTCGTCTTCAGTTAAGGACCTAGCGCCTGCACATAAGCATGTTCTCAAGTTAGGCTAGCTCCTAAACAATCAACGAGAACATTGAAACATGCATACACTCAAGGACTTGTATTTCAGCAAAGTAGAGACTATATAGCAGTACAGTAATTTAACAATAACTAAAGATCTACAATTCCAAATGGCATGCAACAAGACAATTTGGAAAGCTTATGAAATTGTCTACAATTCATTTTTAGACCTCAAAGCATGATTCCAACCTTTACCAGGTTGAATTCTTTAATCAACAGAACTCTGTCCTCACAAGACAGAGAGTAGGCAAAACTGGAACCTAACTTTAAACAGCTATAGTTCCTAAACTACTAGGCCAAATGCCATCAAATTTTGACAGGAGCTAGATACATAATTTATCTACAACTTTTGTGTTCACCACATTCACATCCAACCAAATTATCATGGGGAACTTTATAAAGTCCCCAGATCTATCCAGAGGGACATAATGCCAACAAAATAATTATTAACTTATGATGTAAACACATAATTGGATAAAACTAACTCTACTCACTTATTACACATATCACAAGAACACCAGAAAGTAGGGTGTTCCTCACCACAACATTTCTTTTAATATCTTTCATAATTTATTTAATTAATTAGAGGAAATGGTAAACATATATGAAAACTATACCATTAAATCTACAAACATTAAGGTAGATACTACATGCTCTAAGTAGACCCCCATAAAAATTTCACACCATTTGAGCAAGTATCACAGCCTATACAAAAATGATAAGACATAATGGCTTAAAATGACATAATTAGGAAACCTTAGTGAAAAGTGTCAAGCAACAGATTTCATATTTTTCCTAGCATCTTTAAGGTACTAAGATGCTACCCACAAAGTTTCATGGTCGTAGTATTCCTAGATAATTTACAAAAATTTACACAAGTATCAGTCAATGATAAAAGGAAAATCTATAACTCAAAATCCATACATGCAATGACTCTCAAATTTTTACCAGAGCTTCTACTAATCAATAATAGCTTACCCACAAAATTTCATAATTTTTGGATCACAGAAACTCAAGATATAATTTAAACAAGTTTGCATGCATTTAAAAACACATTTAAGTTCCTATTTAATTCATCCAAAATTTCTATTTCATGTGCTCATGTCATATTTTTCTTAAATACTAGACTTCACTGTGATTCTACCAAAATTTGAATCACACCATTTGGATCTACACATTTGGAGTTACATAATTCACAAAACAGCATCCAAATAGGAATTAAATGAACTGGCTTTTGAATCTGTAGTCACTGACGCGTGGGACCCGTGTGTCAGACGACCCCACTTGTTAGCGACACAGAACAGGGGAGACGGCATGCGACGGCGCTGCGGTGGTCTAGCTCACCGACGGCGAGGACTTCGGCGACACCGAGGACACCTACGTGATCTACGTGATGAGGTGAGTCGATTGGTGCTACCGGCAAGACCTACGGTTCATCGGAGGTGGCTCGTCGCCGGTGAAGGCGGCACGGCAGAGCTCCAGCGCGAGGCGCCGACGACGGTGAGCCCATGCTGCCTCATCCGAGCTTGGTATGAGCTCCACGAGGTCACTACGGTGCTATCTAAGCAGAGAGAGGAGGATGAGGAGGTCTCGGTGGTGGTTGGTCGCGGCGAGCTCCGCTCCGGCGAGGCATGACCATGGAGACGGCGGTGGAAAAACGGCCAATGGCCCTCACCTAAGGCACGGATGGCTCAGCTAGGCGGTCGATGACGTAGAGGAGGACACGGCGGAGCTGTGGTCGAGCTGGGGTTCACGTTTTTGCGGCGGCGATGGAGCTAGGTGACGACAGAGCTGCTCGGCAATGGCGGAGCTAGCGGTGCTCTATTGTTGTGCACGGTGGAGGCAAAGGAAAACGAAAATGGACTGGCGAGCTGGTCGGGTAGGCACGTGGGGGTTCAAGCAATGGCCAGCAGTGCTAGGATGGCCACGGCACGTGGCCTGCACGGTCAGGCGGCCGGCAATGGGTGGCGCCACGCGGCGGTTGTTTTCTGAAACCGGTCAACACTGTAGCGAGTCTGAAAATTCGATTCAGTGATCAATGAGCTGACTGACAGGCACTTTTCAACGCTACATAGTTCCTAAACCATGAAGAATTAGTGGAAGCAATGTACATGAAAGTTGTAGAGCTATGATAGGACTACAACAATGCTTCAGAAATCACTAGCTAAAACTCAACGGATCACGAGTTATATCAAGCCAAAGTCAGCTTGATCAAACTGACATTGCAATTTAGACTTAGAAATTTTTCTAAGTTTTGAATCAGCCCTCAACACTGACTTGTGGGACCTTTTTGAGCATGTTGTGCACATTTTCATGACTTGGCTTCTAAACAAAGTTTGTTCCTTATAAAATTTGCTACAACTTTGCTTTAGGTTGCTCAGACATGCAAACACTCTAAGCTACACTTTTTAAACAGTCAAACAAAAGGGTTCAGGAGTCAAAACAAGTCAAACCACTATTTGAAATCATAATTAGGCCACATGAGCAATATGAACAATGTTCCAAATGGAATTCTAGGTGTCACTATCGATGTTTTACCATCGGCAACCCGTCACAGGGTACTCGGGACGGTGATTTGTTCGGAGGGGTATCGACGTTTGCAGGAACTCGATGGTAAACGTAGGGAGACAACGATTTATACTGGTTCGGCGCGCCGGAAAGTCACGGCGCCCTACGTCCAGTCTGGTGTGGATAGTATATTGTGCCCTGCGCTATTTGTTGTGTTGCAAGGTATGTTGTGGTTGCGAGTTTTGTCAGTTAAGTGTAGGTGCTGATCTAGGGACCCCTGCCCTCCTTTATATAGTCCAGGAGAGGCGGGAGTCCTAGTCGGTTACAAAGTAGAGATCCTAGTAGGATTACGTGTAACTAGTCCTAGTAGGATTACATGTAAGGAATCCTAGTTAGACTAGGTCTTCTTCTCTCTTCTCCGTGGGAAACCCCATGGGTCCCGCATCGACAAGCCCCCGAGCATCTCATGGATGAGCTTCGGAAGCCTTCTTGTTCTTCTTGGTCTTCGTTGAGTTGTTGTAAATCTGTTCCAGGTTCTTCTGAAGTGAAACCTTGAGATGGTCTTCTTTGATTCTTCTTCTGACTAATGTGCACTTTTGCTGAAAAAAGTGCACTCAGTGAGTGCAGCCCCCGAGCCTCTTGCTTGTTGGGACAAGAAGCCAGAGGGTCCCTTTAGTCTTCTTGGTTGCTACGAGTTCTTTTTCGGTGGGTGCAATTTTTCGTAAAAATTGCACTCACTGAGTGTAGCCCCCGAGCCTCTTGCTTTTGCTTGCAAAAGTTGGAGGGTCTAGATTCTTGTCTTCAAAAATTTTTGGGGTTATGTATCGGATGAAGGGTCTTGATGTGTTGTCTTTGTTGTAGTCTTGAGTACTTGTATTCTTGGTCTTTCATCCTTGAATTCGAGCTCCGGGCGTAGTTGAAGCGAATGTCGAGCCCTCGAGCTTAGTGTTTGACTAAGCCGTGATGCTCTTCCGAGTTGTTTTATTCATCCAGGTCGTTTCTAGACTTCTTTGGTTCTTGATGTACCTCTTCCAGGTTGTTTGCACTTCGTCCAGGTTCTTTCTGAACTTGTATGTACCTTATCCGGGTTGTTTTCTGATCAATCCGGGTTCTTTCTGAATTTGTCTTGGTATTTGCAGTACCTCTTCGGGGTTGTTTTCTGATCGATCCGGGTTCTTTCTGAATTTGTCTTGGTATTTGCAGCACCTCTTTGGGGTTGTTTTCTGATCGATCCGGGTTCTTTCTGAATTTGTCTTGGTATTTGCAGCACCTCTTCGGGGTTATTTTCTGATCGATCCGGGTTCTTTCTGAATTTGTCTTGGTACTTGTAGCACCTCTTCGGGGTTGTTTTCTGATCGATCTGGGTTCTTTTTAAGCGCTTGTCTTGGTTCTTGCCGCACCTTGTCGGGGTTCTTTTTTGATCAAACCAGGTTGTTTCTGGACTAGCTCTCAGGAGCGTGTTTTTCCTGATCTCATGGTACAGATGTAGCTCCCCTGCATGTTAAACATAAAAATATGTTGTAAATGACATTCCGGATATGAAGTCGGGAGCATGTCCCATATTTGAATAATTAATCAGGGGCGGGCCCCGGCATCATAAAATGCATATAAACTTTTTTCGCATCTTGCTCTTGCTAGGCCATGCAAATTCCTTAGGTAGTGTCCTGTTATGTTTAAGCACTTGAATCTCGCGTATGGTTCAGAGGTTCTTTGACGTGACCATCCGTATGAGTAGACAAGCTTCACGGATTAAGGCATGTTCTACCTGAGGACTTTAGCGACCGTTAAGAGAAGACTTAGAGCACTATGTTTGCTCGCATGATGATTGTAGAGCACTATGTTTGCTCACATGATGATTTTTTGTGTCTTCCCTTGCTAGGTCGGTTAATTTCCTGGGTAGTAGCATGTTATGTTTAAGCACTTGAATCTCGCGTATGGTTCAGAGGTCCATTGACGTGACCACCCATATGGTTCAGAGGTTCTTTGATGTGACCATCCGTATGGTTCAGAGGTTCATTGACGTGACCATCCATTCAAGAAAACAAGCTTCATGAATTAAAGCTTACTATCCGAGGAAATTAACAACCGTTAAGGGAAGATGATATGGCCACAGAGGCATACGAATAATATCTAGAATGTAAAAAATTAAAGCGTCACTTAGCTTGGTTCATGGCAGAGTTGTTGACCACCATAGTCGGGTAGTTGATTGGTGTGCCATTCAGCCTAGTAGCTGGTCACCGTAGTCGGATATCATATCTGAGTTGTTTGCGGAGGTCGTGTGTTCCTTTCGCTTAAATTGTTTCTGAGTACTCGGACTCCTCGGCCGAGTAGTCGGTCTTGGCTTGCTTGCTATCTGGCTTGGATGACTTGTTCTAGGGAAAGCTCTGACTTGCATGTTGCTTGATCACTTGTAGTCTTCAGTGGCAGTGCTTGTTGACCGGCTGCTGGAGTTGGGATCCTGTGCGGATGTTATCGTCCATGTCGACGAGAGTTGTAGCGAGTTGTCGACGAAAACCGCAGTGAGTTGTCGACGGGGCCGACAAGAATCGTGACAAATCTTGATCTTAAGGTCCACCGAGCTCTCGAACGCAAAGCACCAAGAGCCCCTACCTGGCATGCCAGCTGTTGATGTTTTACCACCGGCAACCCGTCATGGGGTACCCGGGATGGTGATTTGTTCGGAGGGGTATCGGCGTTTGCAGGAACTCGATGGTAAACGCAGGGAGACAACAATTTATACTGGTTTGGCACGCCGGAAAGTCATGGCGCCCTACGTCCAGTCTGGTGTGGATAGTATATTGCGCCCTGTGCTATTTGTTGTGTTGTGAGGTATGTTGTGGTTGCGAGTTCTATCGGTTAAGTGTAGGATTACGTGTAACTAGTCCTAGTAGGATTACATGTAGGGAATCCTAGTTGGACTAGGTCTTCTTCTCTCTTCTCCATGGGAAACCCCATGGGTCCCGCATCGACAGTCACTAAGTTGTTTAAGAGAATTATTAACCACACCACACATTGGTCACACAAGAATCAAGCATTGTATGTACTGAAACAATGAAAAACCAATGAAATGTTACATTTGTTTCATAGTCATGTTTCATGATCTTGTTGCATAGTACTAACTAACCATGTTTCACTAAAGTGAGTTGCACATGTTGCACTTGGGTGTTGCACACTATTCATTTCATAAAGACAACACACATGAAATATAACGATACGTTGCAATGTTTCAAAAACATGTTTTAGGTAATACAAGCTCATGAATGGATGCATGATGCTCATGTTCATGAAATGCAAGTGCAAATGTGGAAGCCAAACACTTGGGGTGTTATAGTCCAAGTTTGGACGGGGACCTGGACCCCGTGATAGGAGTGGAATGGGTTGGTCTTGTTTGTGCCTGGGCTACAAATGGGGTGTGTTTTAGGGTACCTAGCTGGGATACATTGGTTCATGAATCACTGTTTCTATGAGACAATACGACTTAGCTATGGTCTAGCACCGTAGTAAGAACTGGAAGATGAAAGATGGTGAAATGGTTCTGATTACTTAACCCTTGCTTGAAAGTAGAACATGTGCTTACCTAGAATGGTTAGTTAATGAAGTAATCATGACTGCTAATAAAAGTAGACTATAAGGATGAACTATTAGTAATGCTTTCCATAAACAAAAAGAAAATAGCAAACCCATATTGCCTATCATATCCTTGAGAGTCAGGAAACTATTTATCACTAGTCGAGTAAGTCTTGCGAGTACATTGTGTACTGAGGGTTTATTTTACCCCTGTTGTAGGTGCAGCTTGAGGAGTAGCTCTTGTGTGGAGGATTCTTCTGGTGGGCATAGATGGATCCTTGTATTGTTTCCACTAGATGTTTATTTTCATTTCGTTGTTTAATTATTGCACTCTGAACTCCGGTATTGTAATAAATAATTTCCAAGAACTCTTGTTGTATGAAATGGACTAAGTATTGTAAGCTCATACTCATTATTGGATTCTAGATGTAAAACATGGATTGTTTCAAGTTCTCCCTTGGGGTGTGCTCGATGGAACCGTCCAATGTAGTCCACTTTTGAGGTGCTTAGTGTCTAGTGGAAGATGAGCGCCTCTAAAAGCATGTTATTTCGGGCGGTTCTGCCACATAGAGGTGTCTTGTACCTTCCCCGGTAGAGAGCTGAAAGGTAACTCTAGTAAATTGCTAGTGTCATTGAGTTACCTCACTTGTGGGTAGATTCTTGTGGCACCCAAGTGTTGGGCTAGGTTTATGAAACACCTATTAGCCGCTGAACCACCAAGTGTTGGTCGACACAACAGGGACTAGCGTGCCGGCAAGCATGTGAACCTCAGGAGAAAAATTTGGTGTCAGATTGTGATTGGATTTCTCCCAGTGATTGACTTGGTATTAATATTGTGATTGGTTCATCTCTCTTGCCACGTCGGTATAATCTTCCTACACACTCTCTTGTATTTACATTCTAGTGTAGCTAAGCCCTTTGGTGTAATTAGTTTTGAGAGCTAGCTTGTTTGTTGAGTAGTGTGGTTTGTGAGGCTCTTTCGTATAGTCTTTGAGAGCCCACTAACTTAGCTTGGAGTGACTTAGCCTTTGCTTGACATAGAGATCATAGATAACTAGAATTGTTGGAATAGGTGGCTTGCAACCCTTGTAGAGCTAGAGTAAAATTGCATTTTGCCATTTAGGTTTCTAACCCTTTGCTCTAGTGTATTTGTAGAGATTTTTAAGGCTTATTCACCCCCTAGCCATTTAGGACCTTTCACCTGTGATACTGAACCAATCCCCTAGCACCACCACACGATGAGCAACAAATCTCCAAAGCAAGAATGGTGTGAAGCTATGTATGAACGAAGAACGGGCGTACTAAGTCTCTGGACGAGCGAGCAGTCATGAGCCCCACAACGAGTGCCACTCAGGTGAGCACGCACAGCGCCAAAGCGCTTGGCATTGGTAGCACTGCCATTGGGCACGACTAGGACTACCCTGTGCTCGACCTCCACACGAGCGATGAACAGAGAAGCTACCCAAGAAATCTGACCCAAACTCTAGGAAAATCATATCGTAGCCAAGAACAAAAAGGGGAAAAACCAAGAACACATTGAGACAAAAATCACAGGCACAATTGAAGAAACCCGAAGGACATAGGGAGGATTCTGGCCTCCTTTCCCACTCCAAAAATCTCAGAATACACAACCATGAATTTTAGTTGTGGACCTCTCTCAAGAATACTAAGGGGAGGAAAAACCTAGGTAAAAATGAAAAACAAAAATGAGAGAGGTGAAGGGGTTGGGGGCATCCCCTCTCATATTTAGAGGTTATTCCACATACCCCTTTGCCCCTATATATTTTGAGAGGAACCACTTGATCCGAGGGTGTTTTGGTCCAACTCTTTTTTTGTCGATCAGACGACCACGCTTCCTTCATAGATTTGCTTTGCCTTGACACAACCTCAATGACTTCACCACGTACCACTCCCGTTCCTCCTTGAAACCTCTACCCGAATTTTGAGGACAAACCCGTGAAACCATGCACCTGGTGGTTTTAAGGCTCAACCCACCAAACCGCTCGTGAGTAGTCTACTCCATACGCGTCCCCTGCAACTCGACACGTGTCACCCCCATCCTAGACCACCTGACCACCAAGTCTTCTAGAGCCTCCAATCGACTTGCTCGACCGCCGTCTTGACTCGGTCAACATGGTCACTCCTCCATGTACACTTGCGCTTGTCGATGTCCCCAAGTGTCACGGTCAAAACCAACAACCTTAGTTTGAGCTCAAGTTGTTAACGGTCACTAACACCCATTTTGACCATCAACATGTCACCAAAAAGCATGGTAAAGTGAGGTAAATCATCATCACATGTGAAGAATTATGTTTAAATTTCACCTAGTTCCACTTGTGCTTGTAGAATTATTTGTATGCAGGAAATATACCAAAGTTTGGCCAAAAAGGTGACAAATATGGACATATGGAGCAAGTGGACGTGGCTGGTGGCCTTGGGCCCATAGGCCAGCACTGGCTAGCCTCACATGGGCCTCGCCCGATGCCACCTTGGCACCTGCCATGTCACCGATTCGTGGGAGTTGCTCCTAAGCCAATCACAAGCTTCCATTCAAGGCGGTTTGATCAACGGACAAGATTTGTTCATGGTGGATTCATGGGCCCATAGTCATACACTTGCGTGCCTCTAACCGACTTACCAACTGACCTACCGTCTGAGTTTCACCATGCGCTATCTTCACAACTGCCTTGGAGGAGCAACCAACACCCTTGGATGCTAAGGCGGTGCATCCAAGGGCCGGTCGACGCCCTACTACCGTCGCTCAATGCCCAAAGGGTGTCCACCGACCTTGCCACTACCTACAAGTACCCCCCATGCCTCTATATATATTATAAATAGAGGGTGTGGAGCTCGATGGAGATGGCCCCATTCATTTCCAAGCTCTCCAAGCTTCTCTTAGCTTTCTAGCTTAGCTTTAGCTATAGAGTAGTAGTCTAGTAGTGGAGTAGAGCAAGAGCGGAACTTCTTGGAGTCTGGAAGAGTCTTCTAGGTTTGGTGTAGCTCCTTTGTAATTCTTTTATTTCTGTATTACTTTATTTAGTATTTATTTTAGTACTTTATTCTAGTATTGCTTGTTTTACTTTAAGTACTTAGTCATTAGTGTTCATCATTAGTGAGCTTAGGTGCTTGTTGTTTGGCATTAGTATCATAGGTTATCTTATCATTAGTAGTATTTTGTTAGTTCTAGTTCCACCGTCTGGTTAGAGTGCTTTGATCTCATTTCAATGAAGCTCGAATCAAAGTAGTAAGCCTATAGATTAAGCGTGGTGCTTAGGCTATAGATTACTTGTGGATATGGCTAGGCCTCCAGATAGATTGTGGTAGGTGGCAAGTGGTGACATTCTTGTCCATCCTCTGTATTCCACCACAATAGGTCTAGGTATTAAATCATAGGGCTCATGGCAGACCTTGTCTATTTAACTCTCCTAGTTGGTAGGCGGGCTGTGCCCCAAAGTACTATTGCATTTCTCCTAGCTATTTGTTTACCCTTAGTTACTAGAAATATATATCATTCGCTCTCCCACCTAGCTATCTCTGATTAGCTTGTATTTAGTAGTTAGTATAGGTAGTTCATACTCATCCTTCACTATTGTTCACCTACCTAGGATTAACTCAAGCCTTCCTCTAGCAAATCGTAGTCCACTTATAAATTCTAGCCTTCCACCTTCCTATGGGAAAAATATAAATTCGACACTCGGTACTCACCGAGCGAAGTGCTACACGATAGTTCTATGTGCTTGCTGAATCCTCCAATAGTCATTAAGAAATATCAACAAGCATTTTTGGCGCTATTGCTGAGGAAGGCAACTGGCATCAAATTTATAAGGCTGAATTTGTTAGCTAGGTTCTTGTTAGTTATCCTAGTTAGTTTATCCTTTTTTCCTCATATCCTATCACTACCCTACACGATCATGGGCGATAAGTCCATTCGTGATTTTTCTGCACCCTCGGATGCTAATGTAGCCATCGGACCCAATGTTATCAATGGGGACACTAACTTTGAGCTTAAGCCAGCGTTAATTACGATGGTTCAATCTAGTCCATTCTGTGGGAAAGCCCATGAGGATGCAAATGCTCACCTCCAACATTTCTTGGAGATTTGTAGCACATTCACCATTAAGGGAGTGAGCCAAGAGGCTATATGTCTTTGTCTTTTCCCCTTCTCTTTGTTAGGAAAGGCTAAGCAATGGTTTTATTCTAACCGCAATGCTATAGATACATGGGACAAGTGTTCCAATGCTTTCCTAGTTAAGTTTTTCCCCATGGGGAAGACTAATGCTCTTCGCAATAAAATCTCTAGTTTTCAATAACTAGTAGATGAATCGATTCCCGAGGCTTGGGAACGAATGCAAGAGTATGTCTCTGCATGCCCACACCATGGCATGGAAGACTGGCTTTTGATCCAGAACTTCTACCATGGATTAGTGTTGTTAGATAGGAGCCATTTAGATGCTACTGCTGGTGATGCATTCTTTTCACTAAGTGTTGCAGATGCAAAGACACTAATCGAGAAGATGGTCTCCAACCAAGGATGGAGCGACAATCGACTCCAACCCCATAAACATGGTATGCATTCAATTAAAGAAATTGATGTGCTTGCAGCTAAGATAGATCTACTCACGGAGCGAGTGGAACATTATGAGAAGGTGAGTGCCTAAGAGTCACTCAAAGCCATGGATTCCCACATGACTTGTGAAGTCTGTGGAGATGTTGGACATTTGGGCAATTCCTGCCCCAAAAACCAAGAGGACCTCAACTTCGTCAACAAAGATAACGGGTTTCGTCTACAACATCAAGGCTAGAATCAGTGCTCCAACAATCAGGGGGGTAACAATTATTACTCTTCTTCTCATTTGAATAATCAAGGTAATAGTAGCTATGCTTTCCAGAAAGATCTTGTTTATGGTCAAAGTAGAATGACTAATAGTATAAATAAAAAGTTGCATGCTCATGACAAGATGTTGGAAAATATAAATGCTAAATTGGATGAGTTTTCTTCTGTCTTAAAGAATCCACTTAGTTTCAATAAGATGATAGAAACCCAATTAGCTTAAATTGCAGCTGCTATCCCATCCTATGAAAAAGCTAGAATTCCTGGCAAACCTGAGGGAATTAGGAGACAACCAACCTTGTCACGGCATGGTATGACTTCTCTGAGAATGGTTGGGGATTTCCTATTAAGAAAGGTGATCCTGGGAACCCAATCATTACTTGCTCCATAGGTCCCCATACTTTTCATAATGCCATTTGTGATCTAGGCTCTAGTATTAGCATCATGTGTAAGGAAACTTATGATATATTGTTTTATACTCCCCTCGCATCAACCTCGGTTTACTTACAGCTAGTCGATCAATCCACCGGTTATCTCAAGGGAGTAGCCACTAATTTATTAATTAAAGTTAGGAGTGCTTATATTCCTATAGATTTTCTAATCTTAGACATGGGCAACGCCGAGGATACACCTTTAATCCTTGGTCGTCCTTTCCTTAACACTGCAAATGCTTGCATATATGTGGCTTCTGGGCAAATCCAATTCCACTTTGCTGGAAGAAAAGAAATATTTGCTTTTGCCTCTAGACAGCCCCTCTTTGATGAGAAACAGGAAAAGAAGAAGCATCCGAAGAGAATCAAGATGAAGAAACCAAAGTCGATTGAAGAACCAGAGAAACCTATCAAGAAGAAGAAGAATAGAAAGACATGGTGTAAAAAGAAGGATCCGTCCTCAAACTCGTCATCCCCTTATCCTGATCCTGACAAGGCCTCTGAGGTGGAACAAGAGGAAACACCTCCGCCCAAGGACGAATGACCTTGAGCCCAACAAAAAGGTAAGTTTACTATTCCTTGCATTTATTTACCGCATTTCATTAGTTGCATCTCATTTAGATTTCCAATAAAGTTGCTTTACATTGCATGATAGGTTAGTTGCATTTAGCTCCTTTATGTTAATAAATAAAGTTTATAGTAACTAATGCCTGATAGGATAGATATGCATTTAAAGCAACACATATGAAAAAATATTTAGTAATAATGAATAAAATTTAGTAGCATCCCTGCTGAATAAGTTATCTAGTAGTTATAGGTTTAGCTAGTTATTTATGCATTCTAGTAGTATTAGTTAGTCAATAAAGAAAGAATCAAAAGAACCACTAGAAGACATTCCAACCTATGCAAAAGGCAAGCTTGGGGAAGACATCTCTCCCGCTCAGGTATGAAAATCTTAAACCCTCTCTTTGCATTCATGTTTGCTTTATATTTTAATATTCATGATCATAGAATGTAGAGAGGAGTGCCTTTAAATTATTTTGAGAGAAACTCTGCTCTAATAAAATGATGATAAATTATTTAGAGATGATGGATAGTTGTTTTGTGATACTTTGCAAAATCTTGAGATACAACCTTGAACTTCTTAAGTTTTGATCATGATAAACTTAGAGTTCATCTTAAGTTGAATGCTTTCGTGGGTTGCAAATGCTAGAACCAAGAATAGGCTTTTGTGAGATATGTTGTATGCCATGATTAGAGTAAATCTTTGAACCTATCTGAGAAATAGAAAAGACAACCTGGAGTTTTGTTTTGCAAAATGCTAAACTATCTTGCTAGAAGTTCCTCAATGGTGATAAATTCCTACCAGAGCCAAATAAATATCATTCATACATGATAAAGTGACAATAAAAGTTGCTTGTTTGTTTTGAGCTTTTCCAAGCCTTGTTGATTTGAGTAGAGAAACTTTTCATGCTTTTTGATCAAGATCACGTACACCCACATATTTATGTTATTCCTACACTAGGGATATGCATCCATATATGCATTCCATTCATTATTGCTCTATGAGAATTAAAGTTACCTCTCTATGCTATCTTACATCAAAAGAGAGCATGGGCTACAGAAAAAAAAATGAGAGAGAATAAAAGAGCAAAAAGCTCTAGTGTTCAAAAAAAGAGATAGAGAAAAAAAAAGTAGCCATGCCCTCTCAAAAAGAAGCAAGAGAAGGAAAACTTCTCAAAGGAGTATCACTTCCACCAAATATACCCCACACATGCACCTATTGATCAATTTGTATGATTTGTTGCTCCTTGTGATCCAAGTGTTTGGCTTAGCGGTAGATTCAATTCAAGTAAGCTATGCTTTTATCCCTACATTGAGCTCCACATAAGCTTTAGGATAGAAATTAAGGCTAAAATTCATGGCCTTGGTAGGATTTCAAATACCATTGAGTGACTTGAGTGTACCATCTAAGGAACTTAGGCAAGTTTTCTTTTCAAATCATGTGAAAACCTCCAGGAAGTTTGAGCTAAACCAAAGTAGGCAAAAATATCTAACTAGCTACACATTCTTGCAACTTCTTGTATCAAGGTGAAAGCTATAAGTCCCACATTGCTAAGACTGATGGTGAAATTTCTAAGTGCTAATGTTCAACTCAAGAGATAGTATTTGTTTGTATAAAAGTCTTTGTAGGGCGGTACATAGTAGCAACTCCTGATCCAACAACCTATTCCATGCTAAATCCGCATCTTTGTTGAGGATAGCAAAGGGGTAGCTTGGGGGAGCATGTTGACGGTCACTAACACCCGTTTTGACCATCAACATTTCACACAAAAGCATGGTAAAGTGAAGTAAATCATCATCACTTATGAAGAATTATGTTTAAATTTCACCTAGTTCTACTTGTGCTTGTAGAATTATTTGTATGTAGGAAATATCCCAAAGTTTGGCCAAAAAGGTGACAAATATGGACATATGGAGCAAGTGGACGTGGCAGGTGGCCCTAGGCCCATAGGCCAGCACCAGCCGGCCCCACATGGGTGCCGCCCAGTCCACCTTGGCACCTGCCACATCACCGGTCCATGGGAGCTGCTCCTAAGCCAATCACAAGCTTCCATTCAAGGCGGACTGATCAACGGACAACATTTGTTCACAGTGGATTCATGGGCCCATTGTCATACACTTGGGAGCCTCCAACTGACTTACCAACCAACCAACCATCCGAGTTTGACCACATGATGTCTTCACAACCGTCTTAGAGGAGCAACCAGCACCCTTGGATGCTAAGGCAGTGCATCAGAGGGCTGGCCGGCGCCCTACTACCATCGCCCAATGCCTTAGGGTGGCCACTAACCTTGCCACTGCCTTCAAGTACCCCCTATGCCTCTCTACACTATAAATAGAGGGTGTGGAGGTCGGTGGAGAAGGGCCCCATTCATTTCCATGCTCTCCAAGCTTCTCTTAGCTTTCTAGCTTAGCTATAGCTATAGAGTAGTAGTCTAGTAGTAGAGTAGAGCAAGAGTGGAGTAAGCCTGTAGATTGATCTCATTTCATCGAAGCTCGGATCGAAGTAGTAAGCATGTAGATTAAGCGTGGTGCTTAGGCTATAGATTACCTATGGATATGGTTAGGCCTCCTGATAGATTGTGGTAGGTGACAAGTGGTGACATTCTTGTCCATCCTCTGTATTCCACCACGATAGGTCTAGTTATTAAATCGTAGGGTTCATGGCAGACCTTGTCTATTTAACTCTCCTAGTTGGTAGGCGGGCTGTGCCCTGAAGTACTATCGCATTTCTCCTAGCTATTTGTTTACCCTTAGTTACTAGAAAGATATATCGCTCGCTCTCCCACCTAGCTATCTCTGGTTAGCTTGTATTTAGTAGTTAGTATAGGTAGTTCACACTCATCCTTCACTATCATTCACCTACCTAGGATTAACTCAAGCCTTCTTATAGCAAATCCTAGTCCACTTATAAATTCTAGCCTTCCGCCTTCCTGTGGGAAAAATATAAATTTGACACATGGTACTCACTGAGCGAAGTGCTACACGATAGTTCTGTGCGCTTGCGGAATCCTCCAATTGTCATTAAGAAATATCAACACAAGCCAAACCTCATCAACATGGGGCAAGTTACCCCATTCAGCAAAAAGGCATACGAAGATGCTAGTGCTAACCTTCAAAATTTTCTAGAGATCAACAACACAATTGTCATTAAGGACGTTGCTCAAGTCATCGTACTACTCCGCCTATTTCCATTCTCATTAGTGGGAAGGGCGAAGCAGTGGTTTTACACCAACAAAGATAATATCAACACATGGGCAAGATGTTCGAAGGCCTTTCTAGCAAAGTTTTTCCCTATAGGGAAGACCAATGCCTTAAGAGGAAAAAATTCCAACTTCCAACAGCAGAAAGGAGAAACCATTCTAGAGGCATGGGAATGTTTTCAAGAATACATTTTAGATTGTCCTCATCATGGAATGGAAGATTGGTTGCTCATGCAAGGCTTCTACCATGGATTAATTTAGAAAGCTCGTGAACAACTTGATGCAACTGCTAGAGGACTATTTATGTCACTCACCATTGGAAAAGCTGAAACTCTTATGGAAAAGATAGACTCTAATCAAGGTTGGTCTCAAGGCAACATTCAAATATGCAATAAGAGCGAAGAATTACCAGAAGAGGTATGTGCACTTTCAACCGAGATGGACGTATTGATGAATTGGCTTGAACAACAAGCCAATTACAAGAAAGATCATCAAGCTATTCCAGATGCTTACAATTTCCAAAACACATGTGGAGAATATTTGGGGATTGATTTCCCCGAGTATGAAGTGGATGCGAACATTGTCATCAATAGTCCCGGTCCACAACAACAAAGACAAGGATAGAGACAGCAACAACAACGGTCAAATTACCAAGGTAAGTACCCAAGTAATTACTATAATTCTTCTAGTCCTAACCAACCATCCTTGAGATATTTGATCTTAGAATAGGCTAAGATTAATGAGAATATTTCTAAGAAGCTTGCTTCTAATGATAAGGTCCTAGAAAACATAAACATTAAAATGAAAAGTTTTTCTTCTACTATAAAAGACCAACTTAGCTATAATAAAAAGATAGAATCACAATTAGCTCAGCTAGACGCTGCTCTGCCTTTTTGCCACTAACCTTGAAAAGGCTAACGCCATAACCACAAGAGGTGGCAAGTCTACATGTGATCCGCCATATCTAACAAGGATAGGTAAGACACCAGCAGCAGTACAAGAAGAGAAGAAGGATGATGAAGTCAAATAAGTTGAGCGACCAGAATAGGAAATGATGTAAGATTTTCATGACACCAACCTCTTACCGTTTCCACATAGAAATTGAAAAGCCAAAGTGGATGAGTAGTTTGGTAAGTTTGTAGAGGTAATTCAAAAGTTATATATCAATATTCCTCTGCTAGATGCCATATAGGTACCTTCCTATGCGAAGTACCTCAGAGACATTATGAACAACAAGAGACCACTGCCCACCACTAAGGTAATCAAGTTAACGGAGGAGTATAGTGCGGCCATCCTGAACACATCACCTGTGAAGAAGAAGGATCCAGGATGCCCGACTATTGACTATTCGATTGAAAACAAGAATTTTGAAAATGCACTATGCGATCTTGGCGCCAGCGTAAGTGTCATGCCCAAGAAGGTTTTCGACAAGCTCAACTATTCAACACCCATGCCAACATCAATGTGTCTACAACTAGCCGACCAATTGATCTACTACCCTGCAGGAATTGCCAAAAATATTCTAGTAAAAATAAGAAACTTCTTTGTTCCGGTAGATTTTGTAGTACTTGACATTAAGGATGACAAGAAGACACCCCCCATACTTGGGAGACCCTTCCTAAGCACTACAAATGCACACATTGATGTCAGAGATGGAGAAATCCGATTTCACATCAATGGGAAGAAAGAGCGATACACCTTCAAGCCAAGACTGGAAGAATGCTCTAAATTGGAGTGGCAAGAGAAGTAGGTGCAACCATCAAGGTCTCCATCTCTGAGACCGACGGATGGACCCAAAGAATGAAGGACTTCTTCGGTCAAGTCCAGTTCGGCGGACTCAAAATCCAGAACCCTTGCCGGGAGGTAAATCGGTAGTTATCCATGTTTACTTTTTACATTGCTTCTTACTTTGGCATATTTATTTTTCAATAATTGCATTAGAAAAATAAAATAAGAATTCTCATCATGGCATTATAAATTTCAAAGCCCCATGTAAATAATTTTTATGAAGCATAAAAACTCATAAGGATATCTACCATGGAGGCGTAAAAAATTAAAAATACCATCCATTCATCCTCCTATATTTCATAGTATCATAAAATATTTTTGCATTGCATATATATACATGTGTATATGGTAGAAATATAGGAAACCAGAACCCACAGGAGACACCTGGGACCCACTCAACCACCACCAAGCACCTTGCACTATTCAGGTCGTATCTCCACTGAAAGAGCGCTGACGGCCATCGAATTTTGCATAAGCACGAAGCAATGCACCATCTGGTGGGGGATGAGGCCAAGTGGGCCCCATGTGGGGCCGATCGGCCCCACCACTAGGCCGGTCGGCCTGCTGCTGCACCTCCTATAAATGGTCATCCTTCTTGGCTTCTCTCGGCCTCAAACACAACTACAAACAAGCCTCTGAATTCAAAAATTCAAATTCCAAGTTCATAGTTTGGAAATCCACTTAGTAGAAGTGCTGCTGAGATTAGAAAAAGTGAGAAAGATTGAGGGTAGAAATTCTGTCAAAATTCTGATTAGAAAATTCATTAGGCAATCAAGAATGACAAACCCTTGAACGGCTAACTTTTGGATGGCTAACCACTAATATTTTATTTCCTAATCCGTTACATGAGTTTTGTTGTCTGTTGACTTTGTGCAGGATATTGAACAAGTTCAAGGACAAGCTCATGCGCTCAGGGTCATGCCATTCTATGAGAAGCTCTTCTTCCAGGGCGAACGCCGACATGCAAATCAACATACCACCCCCTGCAGTCAGAGAACCGCCTCAGTCGACATCAGTTGAAAGGAACATCTTGTTGGAGGAGAAGCACCTCAAGTTGTGGAACAAGCGAGAGAAGGATGTCTTCAAGGAGTTGAAGACCAGAAGGTTCATACACACATCTGCATATGATCCTGCTCTTCTCCAGGCCACAAGTATGGACGTTGAATTTGATTTCATTTTTAGAACTATTGGTTGGGAAAGCCTTTGGAATATTAATGAGCAAGGGTCTAAACTCTTAACATCGGAATTTCTATGCACTTTGCAACTCACTGACACTAAAGTTAAATTTAGACTATTTGTAAAAGAATTTATATTCCCTAGAAGCAGATTAGTTTGCTTCTAGGATTTAATTCACAGTGCGTAGTTAATGTAGACTCTGCTCTGCAATGAAATTCTGGAGAGAAATTTCAAGAAAACCTCAGGGCGATGTACCGTCCTCGTACTAATGATATCCATCACCCTAGACTACAGTTTATGCATAAGTGGATAGGTTTTTCTTTATTTCCTAGACCTGACTTTCGCACTGTGAGGGTTGATGATCTTAAGTTAATTTATGCTATGGTGAAGAGAAAGAAAGTCTCACCCGTTAAATTCATGATGAACTAATGGAAGGACGTTTTTTATCTCATGGGTGATGTTGAGTGTACCTCTTTGGTCACTCGCATTGCTTGAAATTTGGGTTTGTTGAGTAATGCTTCAATTTCTACATTGACATGAACCGCTGGTACCTTGATTATGATTACTTTTGCCATGCCCATATGTTGAAAAGAGGAAACATGGACAGCTCGTCATGATGTATCTCGGGTATACAAATGAGATTTCGTTACCTAACTGGGATCTTAGTTTGTATACTATGAATTCTTTCACTTTTGACCTATAGGTTAAGGAGGCAGCACCTCGTAGAAGTGCTTTTGAGAGGTTGACTCATAATTTGTAGCCTCGATATCGTGGCAATGACCCTATTCCAGAAGGACCGGCGTACACCGGATATACGGGCTAGGAGCAACCGGGGTCTTCTCGGATGTACCAGTCTAAGCAAGCTGGTTGGCATCAACCATCCCTACATCACTCTGAAGGCTCTTGGCAACAAGGTGCAAGCGAGCAATGGCACCACAGAAACATCGGCAACTACCAGCAGCAACACTATGAAGAAGTTTCTAGTGGCCACCAGGGATGACATATGTCTTTCTCTACCCATGGCTACCCTGATCAGTAGATGGATCATTCTCGCCTCGACACCTAGCTAACCACCATTGAAGAAACATAACAAGACATACACAACACCTTGCATCAGCATATTCAATGGCAGGCAGAAACAGGAGGCGCCATCACCAACATCCAGCAAAACCAGCAGCAATAGAACAAGAACTGGAACTACTTGTTCTAGAATCTCAACATCGACTCGCCGTACTAAATGTCTGCAGCAACACCTAGCTTGGGGGAGGGCATCCCCTATTTATCTAAGGTAAGTTTTTTTCTAGTACTTCATTTTTTTCTTTATTTTCGAGTTTGTTTTTATATTTGCTATATATAATTATTAAAAATGCATAATTAGAAACAAGATAAAAATTTGTCTATAGATATATATTAGTAAGGTATGATCTAAAAAATGAAAAATAAATAAAAAGAGTGTATAAAGTTTGCTTTAAAATTTGATCTTTAAGAGCTAAATAAAAAAAGAACTTTGAAGATGATCTTTCATAATGGAAATGATGAATAGTTGCTCTGTTATAATTCCTTCCAAGTACTTAGTTTTCAGTCTTGAATTCTCCTAACTTTTTGATAAAATTTATTTGATTTAAGAATTTGCTCTGAACTTGAAATTTGTGGGTAGCATATGCTTGATCTAAGTCTAGGTAATTGACGGGTATGATATGAGAAGGTCTAAGCTACTATTTATCTTGTTCCAAGTGACACTAAAATTCTAGAGATTTATCTTTTGAAAAGCATAAAAAATGCTAAATGACGAGTTCCTGTATAACAAAGCTTGAATTCCTACCAGACCCAAACATACTATTTTAGGCTAGGAAAACTTCCACTCACATATGCTATTTGTTTTACATTGAGTTTAGTGAAGCTTTGTTGACTCTTATGAGAGGTTTGTCATGCTCTTAAAATCAAGATCACGTACACACCACCCACATATGCACTACTCCTACACTCCATTTAGATCCACCAAAAAATGTTCACTCCTACACTAGAAGTAAACACAAAAAATATGTTTGATAGATTTTCCATCCACCAAATAAATGCTCCAAGTTCTTGTTGCTGTCTCTCAAAAGTTTTATTGCAGAGAAGAGCCATGGGCTATGCAAAAGTTATTCATAAAAAAAGAAAGAAGAGAAGAGAAGAAAGTATTAAAAATGGATAAGTGTCTGAGATATCTAAGACAATGGATACTTCCGCCTGAAAAAAAGAGAAATGAATAAGATAGCCCATGTTTCCTTGCAAATGTTTCCAAGTTCCAAAAGAGAGATAAGTTTTCAAGGAGCATAATAGAATTAGGGTAGCCACCATATATATATCCATCATATTCCAGACACATGCACATCTTGATTTGATTGTATGACTTAACTCGCTTTAGATCTGAGGTTTGACTTTACAATATATGCATAGCAAGTATGCTCTTTCATGCTTTTTCCACTCCTACGAGCTCCACATAAGCTTTACTTGTAGGAAGAGAAAGGCATAACATCATTATTGCCTTGGTGAGGATCCACAAATACCAGATATATTGAGAGACTTGAGAGTATCATATAATGGAATCTCTGAGTTTTATTTTGAAAATTTATAAAAACTCTAGAATAATGGTTGAGCAAAGAACTTGAGACATAGTGCTTGACTTGATTGTTCTGTCTTTCAATTGCTCAAGACCCAAGTGAACGCTGAGAAGCACCATGGTTGAAGGTAATATGGGTAAGTTTGAAAGTCAGATTAGTTTATTCCAATCTAGAGAAGAATTCTTGTTTGAACGCATATGTACTTTTGAGGAGTGAAAACATTGATGCAACTCCTGATCCATTGCTGAGTTTAGCATTGCTCAGGGACAAGCAAAGGTTAAGCATGGGGGAGTTTGTTGACGGTAGTTATCATCCATCACAAACCGCCAACATAACTTGTATAAATGCATGAAAATGATCACCAACATAGGTTTAGGGGTTTAAACTGACAAATTCCACGAGTTTTAATGAATCTGTGTTTTCAGCAGGGTTTATTTAGAAAACTATCAAGGTGGACCCAATTGTCAGATTTAATCACGCTTATCCATGATGAAAACAAGTCTAGAAGAATCCAAAAGGCACCAGAAGACATCCCATTGAAGAAGACCATGAGGGGATGATAGGTGCACGCTGGCCAGCCTAGGGGGCCCACCAGTCAACCTCATCTTCCTTCATCAGTTCTCCACCGTCTTAGGGTTTGCATCTCCATTGTTCTTTTAAGTCGGTTTGATCCGAGGGTCTAGAACTGGCGCTACCCCCTATATATATCAGCCCCTATCACCCCAAGGAATAACCCTAATCATTAAGTCAAGAAGGATAAAAAATAGGGTTTCTAGAGAATAGAATAGATCTCCAATTCTTCAAGTTCTAATATAGGCCAGCTAGCAAGATTCAAGTAGAGTTGCGCTATTGCTCAGGATTCTGAATTCACCGTCTAGAGGCTGGTAAACCATTGTATCCCTCTATATTTTGACTTTGTGCTATTTCAATATTATGTTTCTACTTATTTTGTTCCTAGTTTGCTGTAGTAGTGTTGACGGTCACTAACACCAATTATAAACCATCAAAATAACCTACATTTGTACTTAATTCCATCATCAAACATATATATAGGGGTTTAAACTAATAAATTCCATGAGTTTTGATGAATCTATGTTTTTAGCAGGGTTTATCCATAAAACCATCAAGGGGGACCTATTCATCAAAGAAAATTACAAAATTTGGCCACATAAACAGCGTGAAAAGATTCTAGGAGGCTCTCCACCGAAGCAGACCTTGAGGGGCTGCCATGTGGGGCCAGCCGACCCCTCCTATAGGTCGGCTAGCCTATGGGTCCCACCAGTCAGCCTCCGCTTTGAAAGTTGGTTTCCCACCGCCATTGAGATCCAATCTTCGCCATTTATTTAAGTCGGTTTGATCCGAGGGCTCAGGATTGATGCTTCAGCCTATATATATTAGCCCCTACCCCCTCCCTCAGCAGATCTGGAAACCCTAATTCATATCTCTGGGATTAGAGCCAGCTATCAAGATAAGATTTGTCCTCCATAGGATCAAGTCTTATAAATAGAAATAGTGAGATGGAGAGTGAGGGAAGAGTTTAGAGGAGGTGTTGGCCTATCAGTGCTCTCTCTACGGCTTGTACCTTGGTGAATCCAAGTTCTATCTGAGCTTGCCTCTGAGATTTCTTTGGTAATCAACTTCTAATTCAAGTAAGCTTCTTGTTTATATTATTCATCAGGTTCACAACTTGTTTGAGTGCTTTATTCTTTATCTAGGAAGAGTAAAGTAGTAATTCTAGTATAAGCGTGGTGCTTAGACTCTAGTTACTTGTGGATGCATCCTGCATTTTGGATCATTGGTAGCTCACGAGGGTGACTCTTATAACCTCGTTGAATCCTTTGTAGTCCACCTCCCGTTTATAGGGCAAGTAGGACGTGGTTACTATGGGAAGCATCCTCTGCTGGTGTCTTTCCTTAAGTAATATCCCCAGTTGAATAGTAGAAGACATAGCTTACCCAAGCCAGAACTAGAGAACTTTAGTTTTCCTCTCTATGCTCCTATTTATCTTAACCTTGTTGCTACCCCTAGTTAAGTTAGATCGTAGTTAGTCTCACATATTTTTCTATGGATGCGATACTTGGAATACCTCTGGGTGAAAGCTACAGCAGTATCCATACGCTTGCAGATTTATCTATGTGCGTTAAATATGCCAACAAGCTTTCTAACGCCGTTGCCGGGGAAACGGTTGCTGAATTAACTACGAGTCTAGCTTAATCTCTTATCTTTTATCTTCTTTCTTTTATTATTTTCCTTTTTATCATGGATTCCACTCCTATCTACCTATATGTTGCACCTACGAGCATGCTCCTAGAGCCACCAAAATCTATAGAGCCTATCCTTACACCTGGTTATGAGCTATGCCCATATTTTATAAAACTGATTTGGGATCAATCCTTCTCGAGGGAAGGCAACGAAAACCCATACTCACGCCTACAAGAGTTTGAATAGATCTGTGCATGCTTGCGTATCGCTGACATGTCTGACAAAACCTTAAGATGGAAGTTGTTTCCATTCTCTTTGATGGGAAGAGCTAAACAATGGTACAATCAAACTATAGGAAGTATGTAAGGAGATTGGGAAATACTATGTTCTAAATTTTGTTTATGTTTCTTTCCCATCTCTAAAGTGGTTAGCCTTTGAAAAGATGTTCTAAATTTTAGACAACTAGAAAAGGAATCTCTTGGCACATCATGGGATTGTTTTAATGACCTCATCATCACTGGGCCGAACCTTGCTATTCTAGACCCAATGCTCCTTCAATATTTTTACATGGGTCTTAGCAAGGATTCCATGTAATCCCTTGATGCAGCCTCTAGAGGAGCTTTCCTCCATATGTCTGCTAGTAAAGCAAGGTCTATGCTTGATAAGATTAGTGGAAAAACTCCCAGCACTAGCAATCATAATAAACTCCTCGAAGAAGAGAAGAAATCATCTCCCGAACAAGAAGAGAAAGTTTTGATAGTCGAATCACAACCACTTCAATACCAAGGTTTAGCTATAAATCCCGAACCATCTATACCCCAAAATCCAAATCCTCCAAAGGAAAAGGAAATTCAACATTTTGAAATTTCTTGTGAGGATGATTTTTTTGATGATTTTGGAAAAAGCTTAAACTATCGGTTTCACAAGAGACCTTTGAGTGAATATAATTCAAATCCTTTCAAGAAGGGATCTCTTAAAAAGCGTCCTTATTCCCATATAGAACATTGGGAAGAATTCAATGATGGCATGTCTAATGAACCCATAGAAGGAGAGCCAAGTCATTTAGAAGCAATTCCTATCTTCTCCCCTTATATGCCCACATTAGATGTCTCATTCAAACCCATCTTTAACATCGATGATTCCTCTTATGCTCTTTCTCCTGAAACTCATGATGATCCTAGAAATCCACCAAGATACCCAAAGTATAGGAGTCATGAAGGCCACAAGGATGACCAAGAAGAGCAACAACAATGGCTAGAATGTATTAAGAACTTATATATCGTTGCTAAAGAATGGATGTATAAGGATGAAGCCTTATAGGTAGAATCCAAACTTGGCTTAGATCCAAATGGTGAGCTTAAATCAATCTCTTTAATAAACAAGACTCATCCAAGTTTGGAGGAGGCCTTAGACAAGATCAACCTGAGAGCCACCAACCCATGAGAAATCTTAGACAATAAAATGTCTAATGAATGTCATAGCATGGAATGATGGAGACAATGTTTTCGCCTATAGACATTCATGAAGAAACACCCCTGAAGCTTGAAAAGGAAGATGACATCGATGAGCATGGAAGTTATTTCATGAACACCTCATCAAATCCATGCTCACATGAGAAATCTCCTAAATCAATCGGTGTTTCCAACATTGCCACACACGAGATCTTCAACCCCCTCATACTTTCTATTCATAAAGACTTTGAAAGGGTGGTTGTAGATGCATATGTTTATCATAAATATTGCAAATCTCATTGGCATGAATCTTGAGATAGGCACCCAAAGGTTGGTGTTGGAGGGGATACCACTTCACCAATTAGAAACACGATTCGAATGTTTCCCAAGGACAAGCTTCTATCCTAAAATAAGCACTTTCGGGATCTAATATGAGTTTTCACCTTTTGCTGTGATACCCTTGTGAAATGAGCATAGAAACATAATTGTGAAAATATTCCTTCAGGTATTATTGACACTAACCATTCTAGGTTTGAAGCAAAAAGGATGAACGATGATGACTCAAGGTATGTCCAACCAATCATCATGCAACATTGAATCACATCCATCCAAACTTGATTTTGCCTTGCAAAATTCAAGTCTGGGGATGAACTTCTCTGAAAAATCTTATGCCATGTTGCTAATTTATCTTGGTTGTCTCTACCTTTAAGCCATGCTCAATTTGCTAAATAACAATCATTCTCTTTCATCTCTATTTGAATAAATCTCTATAATGCTTTCGTGCTACCTTTGTTTACTATAGTATGCTTAAGGTTTGGAGTATGATCTTACATCTTCTAAATTAGGCATGGTACTTAGTTTAAACTATTTTCCTGAATTAAATTAGACACGATGTATAGTTTGATTCTTGAACCAAAAGGTGTGCTGATTTTACTTCTAAAGGCTTTTAAATTAAGCGTGGTGCTTATGTTAAAATGCCTTCCTAAATCAAATTAGATGTGGTGTCTAGGTTGATTTTTGAGCCAATAGTATGCTTTAGTAGGCACTAGATATTTTGTGGACTAACCCCTAAAGGAAACTCTCACATCAATATTGGTAAGTCACAAGATGAATTCAAATCGGATATGAAGCCAGGCACATAATGAACTCCAATAATATTGTGCAAAGAAGACACAGCTCATTCATGATGGATGGAAGAACTGGATGAATGAATATGAGCTATGCATGTTCATGGTTTGGTATGAATCTACAAACCCAACCACCACTACAGCTATGGAACAAATAGGAAGAAGACGAGTGCATAAAATAAAGGGTGAGGTGAAAGGGCCAACGAAGTGGCAAGATCAAAGAAGCAAAAAGATGACATGACAAAAGGATGAGAAAGAAAAGGTGTGATCTAGGAAACAAGAAGCTCATGAATACACTTAAGATGCGAGAGCAGCCGAGTAAGGAAAACTTCAAGCAAAAGGGAAGGACCATTACGAGTCATCTACCCTTCATCATATGGTGTCTTCATGCTTTAATGACAAAGATAACATCCTAAGGTAATTGGTCATTATTTAAAAAGCTTTTCTTGATTCTGGTAGGCACACAAATAAGAAACAAACATGTTTGGGTTACAACTCCATTACTTGATTCAACCTGATTAACTCAACATGTTAATCTTGTTCCTAGCACCACTTTCTTGATCTCATAGTCTTAACCAAATGAGTTAAAAAGTGCACATTGTATCTCTAGAAGATGATAGTCATAATCATATAAAGATTGATACATTATGTAGAAAAAGACAATCCTTCAGTAGGTTAAGCAATTTAACCCTTTTGGCCAAATGTACTTAAATGCTATATTCATGCTCAATCTTCTGATCTTACCACCCATGTTACAATTAAACAAAGTGCATAACATCAACTTCATCTTGTCCCATGTGTCTAAGGTTAGAGAAGAACAAATAAAGCTTTTGGTTCTGTTGGTGTTTTCCCACCAATAGAGCCTATGCACTTGATCTCTACCTTGTCTTATGAGCAGGACACACTTCAAACAAAGTGTAAGGGAAAGACAGTCGACTCTGTAATTTCTACAAGTGTTCTAAACCTATCAAACTAAAATCCAAACTCAAAACCAAAACAGGTTTGACTGAAGAAAGTGACATCACCATTGAGGCACCACCTCAAGAATTCTCATCTTCAGAGTAAATCAAGGTACTTGATCAATGAACTTCACAAGGAGAAGTCTGGTTTGAAGGACTTACAATATCAAACCCTTACCAAAAGAGCTAGCTTGGGGAAGAAGCACTCTCGTGTATCCAGGTAAGTATTCTTCCCCCCTTTTTGTTTTAATTTTAGTTTCTTTTTAATAGTTAAAAATGATGAATGAAAAACAAAATAAAAAATTATCTTTACATTAGTCATCTATACTAATAATGTGTGATCAAGTAAAATTGAAAATAAAATAAAAAAGTGTGTCTAGTTTGTTTTAATTTATTTTTAAGAGTTGAATAAAATAAAGAGAACTCAGAATAATCTCTTAAAATGGAAATGATGAATAGTTGCTCTGTTGTAATTCCTTTTAAGTACCTAGTTTTCAGCATTGAATTCTCCCAAGTCTTGGATAAGATTGTTTCGATATAAGGATTTACTCTGAACTTGAAACTCATGGATAACATATGTTTGATCTAAGTCAAGGTGATTGACGGATATGATATGAGATGGTCTGAGCTGCTGTTTATCTTATTCCAAGTGACACTAAAGTTGCGGAGATTTATCTTTTGAAAAACACAAAAATGTTATATGATGAGTTCCTATAAGACAAAGCTTGAATTCCCACCAGAGTCATACATGTTATTTAGGCTAGAAAAACTTCCACGTATATATTGCTTGCTTTTGCATTGAGTTTTGTCAAGCTTTATTGACCCTTATGAGAGGTTTGTCACGCTATTAAAATTAAGATCACGTACACACCACATATACTTGTTGCTCCTACACTAGGAGTACGCAAAACATGCCTTCCATCTAGATCCATCCAAACATGTTCTACTCCTACACTGGGAGTGAACCCAAAAACATGCTTGTTAGATTTTCCATCCACCAAATAAATGCTCCAGGTTCTTATTGATATTCTTTCAAAGTTTTGTTGCAGAAAAAGACATGGGGCTATGCAAAAGTTATTCAAAAGTAAAAAAGAAAAGAAAAAAAAGAGTTGAGAAAAAAATGGTCAAGTGTCCGAGATATTAAAAACAATAGGTACTCAGATGCCCACCTAAAAAGAGAGAGAAGAAAGCTAGATGAATAAGATAGCCCCTGTTCTCTCGCAAAAATATTTCTAAGTTTCAAGAGAGAGATATGTTTTCAAGGAGCAAAGTAGAATTAGGTTAGCCTCCATTTATATCCACCATATATCCACACACATGCACATCTTGATTTAATTGTATGACTCAACTCTCTTTAGATCCATTGTTTGACTTTACAATATATGCATTGCAAGTATGCTTTAGCTTTCTCCCTACCTATGAACTCCACATAAGCCTTAGGAGTAGGAAGAGAAAAGGCATAACATCTTTATTGCCTTGGTGAGGATCCACAAATACCACATATATTGAGAGACTTGAGAGTGTCATACAATGGAATCTCTGAGTTTTATTTTGAAAACTTATAAAAACTCTGGAATAATAGTGAAACAAAAAACTTAAGACATAGTGCTTGACTTGATCGTTCTGTCTTTCAATTGCTCAAGACCCAAGTGAAGGTTAAGAAGCCCCATGGTTGAAGGTAATATGGGTAAGTTTGAAAGTCAGATCAGTTCATTCTAATCCAGAGGAGAATTTTTGATTGAACGCGTGTGTACTTTTGAGGCATGAAAGCATTGTAGAAACTCCTGATCCATTGCTGAGTTTAGCTCTGCTCAAGGACTGGCAAAGGTTAAGCTTAGGGGTGCTTATTGATAGTCAATAACACCAATTATAAACCGTCAACATAACCTAAATTTATACTTAATTCCATCATCAAACATAGGTATAGGGGTTTAAACTAATAAATTCCATGAGTTTTGATGAATCTATGTTTTCAGCAGGGTTTATCCAGAAAACCATCAAGGGGGACCTATTCGTCAAAGGAACTGCCACGTAAATAGTGTGGAAAGATTCTAGAAGACTCGAGGAGGCTCTCCACCGAAGCAGACCCCAAGGAACTGCCATGTGGGGCCAGCCGGCCCCACCTATAGGTCGGTCGGCCTGTGGGTCCCACTAGTCAGCCTCTGCTTTGAAAGTCGATTTCCTACCGCCATTAAGATCCAATCTTCGTCGTTTATTTAAGTCGGTTTGATATGAGGACTCATAATTGATGCTCTAGCCTATATATATCAGCTCCTACCCCCTCCCTCAGCAGATCCAAAAACCCTAATTCATATCTCTAGTATTAGAGCCAGCTATCAAGAGAACATTAGTCCTCCATAGGATCTAGTCTTATAAACCTTGGTGGATCTAAGTTCTATTTGAGCTTGCCTCTGAAATTTCTTTGGTAATCAACGTCTAATTCAAGTAATCTTCTTGTTTATATTATTCATCAGGTTCATAGGTTGTTTGAGTGCTTCATTCTTTATCCGGGAAGAGTAAAGTAGTAATTGTAATATAAGCATGGTGCTTAGACTCTGGTTACTTGTGGATGCATCCTGCATTCCAGATCGGTGGTAGCTCACGAGGGTGACTCTTATAGCCTCGTTGAATCCTCTATAGTCTACCTCCCGTTTGTAGGGCAAGTAGGACGTGGTTACTACAGGAAGCATCCTCTACTGATGTCTTTCCTTAAGTAATGTCCCCAGTTAAATAGTATAAGACATAGCTTACCCAAGTTAGAACTAGAGAACCTTAGTTTTCCTCTCTACGTTCCTATTTATCTTAACCTTGTTGGTACCCCTAGTTAAGTTAGATCGTAGTTTGTCTCACACGTTTCTCTGTGGATACGATACTTGGAATACTTTTGGGTGAAAGCTGTAGCGGTATCCGTGCGCTTGTGGATTTATCTATGTGCGTTAAATATACCAACAAGTAGTATGCTTGATATAGTCATGATTAATAATGAATTTATGCATAAGATCACAAAGTGCTTAGTTCACTACTCGAGTGAGCTAAGTGGTCAACATTATGTAAGTGTGGTGCTTAAATATTATTTAACTGCGGATGCACTCTACATTTTGGGTCATGTGGTAGATCATGAGTGTGACACTCTCGTTGAGTCCATTGTTGTCCACTCCCCGTTTGTAGAATAAGTAGAACCCGATTGGGAAGGGAGTCAAGCTCTATTCTTGATCTTTCTTAGTAATGTTCCTTATGCGTAGATACAGAGTTAGTTATGCTATAGATGAAAGTATATATACTAGAGTGTACAAAAAACTTAGTAAATAAGAAATGACTTAAGAATCTTTTCTCTTAATTAATCTCCTACCTAGCCATATTATATTTATGAGTATCTATTTCTATCTCTGGATTATTATTATCAATGCCTTACACTTATCATTTATTTATCATTTGGCTTACCCCTGTTATAGCATGAGAGTTGAGTTAATGATCTTATCATAAGTATACATATTTGTCAATATCTCTAGCCACCTCATCACTCCTCCCTACGGAAAAATATAAATAACGTTACCTGGTATACTCCTAGGTGAAATGCTACAATGGTATATTATATGTGCGCTTGCGGATACTTCAATATATATTTTTTCCCTAAATTTACAAGTGTTCTCAATAATTACCAACAACGCATTTCTAGCATAATTGCTATGGATGGCAACTTAGCAAAAGAGTGATGCTAAAAAATGCCAACAATCATCATATACATATAGAACATACCAAAAAGAGCATAAGGTCATTCCAACAGCTATAATCATGAAGCTCAAATATGATCTATCATACATGATGCTATGCAATGCAATATGATACAAAAATCAAAACAAAGCTAGACAACAACAGAAAAATCAAAACTGGTGGTACAAGATCCAAAGCTTCCCTAAGCTAAAAAGGGAAGCAGAAATCCAACTCAAAGCGCTAAACTTACCTTTGGTTATCCTCGAATGTGATGTACTCCTTACATTGCATGGGGTCGAGGCTGGAGAACCATTTTAGACTTCTGGTCATGTGGTGCAAACATCCAGAGTCAATGAACCACATGTTCTCCGGTCCTTCGTCCTGCTCAATAGAAAGGCATATGATAGGCAAATGACTCAACATTGGGGTTAGTAAACTGTGAAGCATACTAATGTTGGGCCATTTGTTTAGAAAATTAAGGGTCAGCTAAAAAACCACTCATCCTAGGCCAAGAAGTAAAGCGATCACCACAAAAGGAAAATGTGGTCCGCTGGGAGAAGCGATCACGACGAGGAAAGCATGGTCCGCTAGGGGGTAAAAGCCAAAGCCACCGCCATGAGGTCCAAAATCATCTCGATCACGACCTGAACCTGGCCGGGCACGACCACCACGTGGTCTCGCAACCTGAGGCCTAGCACCTTGAGGCATTGTACCTCTAGGCCTAGCACTATGCCTCTGAACAGACGACACATGTACACCATGGGGCAGGGGATACATGTTTCGGTTGTTCAACTCGTACTCTCGCCGCTCATCTCTCTTCCTCCTATAGTAGAACTCAGCAAGGTGACCATCCCTATGGCAGTAGTCACAGTGAGATCTTACCTCTCTCTTATGTGGCTAGTTCACTCTCTTGTGGGTATGGTTCACTCATGGTAGAGGTTTGGCTTTAGGAAGGGGATCCTCAGAGATGTTTGGCAGAGTGTCAAGTGGGTTCTTGAGATAATTCAGTTTTAGAACCCAAACTTGTTTTTGAGGTGGAGCTTTTGGAGGTTCTTCAAACACTCCATCTTTGGTAATAGGCAAAGTGGGCTCAGGTGGAGTGATCTTGATCAATTTGGGAGTAGTAGTACGTTTCTCACTTAGTTTCAAACCGTTGTACTCTCCAACCTTGCCATAGAGATTTTTACCCTTCCCACCTATAGCAAAGCCTACACCCGATGCACCAGTTCCCCTCCTAATCTGGCACATCATCATGCCTAACTATGGCTCACTGTAGGACACCCAGCTCAAGATGGACCGAAGGTATGTGCTATCTTCCTCGGTTCTCATCTTGTCGTGCCTGTAGGAATCAAGCTCTAGCACCAAGCTCTCACAACATGCACACTCAGCAACTATGCTATCTGAACTGGCCTTCTCAAGTAAAGTGATCCTAGCAACCTTCTCTGCCAGCTCAGATTGTAAACCCGAGAAGGACTTGCACACACCCAACAAGCTAGACCTAGACTTCAACTCATCGTTCTCATCAAGCAAAAAAGCATACTTGGATTGCAAGGAAGCAAGGCTAGACATGTGAATAACGTCATCAAGCAAAGAAGCATACTTGGATTGCAAGGAAGCAAGGCTAGACATGTGAATAGCGTACTCATCGCACTCAACCTCATCAGACATACCACAACACACTTCTTACCAGCCTCAAGCTCCTTAAGCACTACCTCTAGCTTGTCCTTATACTCTTTCCTCTTGCGAGCAGCACACTTAAGCAACTTATCTTGACTAATCAAGGCAGCACTCAACTTTTCATTCTCAGCAAAGAGCTCATCGGCGGAAAGTCATACCTCAGATTCAGAGTCATTATCGTGTGCCTCGTCATCATCGCTCAGCACCTCGTCACCAAGTGCCATGGTGCAGAAGGCTTGCTTGGTGGTGTCGGCGTGGAAGTAGAGTTCACTCAACTTGTCCTTGATCTTTCGCTTGGATTCGTTGTCGTTAGAGGTGGAGGAGTCACTATCGGTGGAGTCCTTCTCAAGGTCGCTGAGGCAGTCATGGAAGGCGTGCTTGTGAGCCTTTGCCTTCTCGAGGAACTCCTTCTTGATTGCCCCCTTGTCGAAACCTCCCTTCAACTTGTGCTTGCCGAAGGAGTGCTTGTTCTTCTTGGGGCAGTGGGTGATGAAGTGGTTGAGGTCCCCACAGCCATAGCATCCATCCTTTGGACCATCACCACGCCGATGGTTCAAGCAGTTGTTGTGAAACCATGAGAACCGGCTGATAACTAGCGCTAGCTCGTCGTCACCAAGTGCCTCCATCTGCTCCTCTGTAACAGACATCAAAGAGGACAAAGCAAAAGAAGCTTGTGAAGGGTTAGTCAAAGAACTTGAACCACCATTACCTGAGACCAAAGCCATGGTCGGTGCAAAGGGATTCTCAAGCTTGGCTCGAGTCTGGTGGTCGATCTCAGTGGACTTGAGCTTGCTAAAAAGCTCATCCACGGTGAAGGTATCATAGTTGGGTGACTCAATGATTGCGGAGACCTTCACATCCCAAACCCTTCGATATAGGGCGTATAGTAACTTGAGAGCCCTCTCATGATTGTCATAGAGTAGTTGCGGCTTGTTTGCCCACATCTTGTTCACAATCAATTGGAAACGGGAGAACATAGCATCAACAGTCTCTCCATTCAATTGGACAAAGTTCTCATACTCACACTTGTACGTTTAAAAGAGTCTGGTCTTGACCTGAGCGGTCCCTCGTGGTAGCTCTGAAGCTTCACCTAGATCTCTCAAGCCGTAGTGAGACTAGAAACCCTCCCAAACTCAGAAAGAGAAAGACATGAGAAAAGAGCATTCCGCCCTTGCTATTAGCATTGCGCTGGTCAATCTGATCCTAAGTGATACATGTACCGAGCACAACGTAAGTAGCATCCTCACAAATCTCCGACTCCCACGAGCCCAAGCTCTGAAGATACGCAGACATGCGGATCTTCCAGTACGGATAATTTGTTCCATCGAAGAACGGCGGCTTGCCAGAACCGCGGCCCATGTTGCCTTCATGGATCACGAACCGATTAAGGTGGAATAATCCTTAATTGAAACACCGAAAATGACGACCAGAGAGGGGTGAATGGGAGCCGTAAAATTTCTCGCAAAAGTTTTTGCCACTGTCCCAAAATCACCGCCAAACACGCGAGTCAAACACCGTGATATCTACGACCCAAATGATAGAGTGGTTGTTCCCAGCGAGACACCACAAACAACCACACAGATCAAGACACAGTTCTCGATCCAAAGGACAGAAAATAAGATACCAACTCCCATAGAGAAGAAACGAGTTCCCGAATCTAAAATACCTAAGCCAACTGGTGACGAGAGTACTTCTTGATCGATAGAAGACCAACGCAAAAGCGAAACTCAAATCGAACGCAAACCGTACATGAATTAGGTACCGGAAATTCAAGCAGGTAGACCGAAAATTCACCTGGAAAATCAGGTAGCAGCGCAGCACCAAAAATCACTCGTACATGAATGAATGAGACTAGCTAAAAGAGCAAGCAACAATTAGGCTCTGTAGCTTGAAGGTGACAATTCAAGAATTTGGGAAACCAAATCAGGAACATGCAAAGCACTTGCTGCAGGTCAAAGAGTAGCCTGCCTGCGCTCGTTCAGCAAACAGAAAGTGCACGCACTGCAGAAGAATCGACCAGAGGCGCACGACGCTGGAGCACTCCTGTGCTGCTGAACGAATCCCCTAGCGCCACCACACGACGAGCAGCGAATCTCCAAAGCGAGAACCGAGAGAAGCTACGTACGGACGAAGAACGAGCGTACTGAGCCGCTGGACGAGCGAGCGGTCATGGAGGGCCACGGCGAGCGCCGCTCAGGTGAGCACGCACAGTGCCTAGGCTCTCGGCGTTGGTAGCGCTGCCGCTGGGCGCGGCTGGGACCACCCTGACCTCGGCCTCCACGCGAGCGACGAACAGAGAAGCTACCCTAAAGAAATCTGACCCAAACTACGGGAAAATTAAACCGTACCCGAGAACGAAAAGGGGGAAAACCAAGAACACATTGAGACGAAAATCACAGGCACAATCAAAGAAACCCGGAGGACACAGTGAGGATTCGGGCCTCCTTTCCCATGCCAAAAATCTTAGAATACACGACCACGAATTTTAGTCGTGGACCTCTCTCAACGGTACTAAGGGAAGGAAAAACCTAGGTAAAAATGAAAAACAAAGATGAGAGAGGTGAAGGGGTTGGGGGCATCCTCTCTCATATTTAGAGGTTATTCCACATACCCCATTTGTCCTTGTATATTTTGAGAGAGACCACTTGATCCAAAGGTGTTTTGGTCCAAACTCTTTTTCTATCGATCGGACGGCCACGCTTCTTTCACATATTTGCTTTGCCTTGATGCAACTTCTATGGCTTCGCCACGTGCCGCTCATGTTTCTCCTCGGAGCCTCCGCTCGGGTTTTGAGGACAAACCTGCGAAACCGTGCACCCAGTGGTTTTGAGACTTAACCCACCAAACCGCTCGCGAGTAGTGTACTCCATACGCGTCCCCTGCAACTCGACGCGTGTCACCTCCGTCCTTGACCGCCCGGCCATCAAGTCTTCTAGAGCCTCCGCTCAACTTGCTCGACCACCGTCTTGACTCGGTCAACACGATCACTCCTCCGTATGCATTTGCGTTTGTCGATGTCCTCAAGTGTCAGGCACTGCAGCTGGTCACCCGACCTCCTGGTTTCTTAGTCCAAGCCTCACATCCGTTCTTCACTGCTCCCAGTCCTGCATGGCACGTCCCTAGTTGACCTTCACCTCGCCATTGACCACCGCCTTCGAGCTCCATACCTGCGCACCACAAGCCAAGAGACACGTTGCACAACCCAACTCACGCCATGGTTAGTTCACAAACTAAACTCAAGACGCGAATCGCATTGACAATCACACATTACAAATCTGAACCACAAGGGCACATAAATCTGAGAGGCAAAACTGGGTCGTCACCCCCTCTTCTCTCCGAACACTTATACCAAATAGATATGCTAATTAAAGTGAAAAGGAAGGTTGATGCTTGATAGAACGCTAACCTTTTCTTTGCTATACGCAATTACTAATTTCAAGTAAGACAAGATACTACGAAAACAGAGTAAATCAGCAAAAAATTCTTATACATTAATTTGTACTAAACAATTTAGCCGCCCTTATTTAGGCCCTGTTTGGTTGGGCTTTTGGCTTTGGCTTTTGGCCCCAAAAGCCAAAAGCCCAACCAAAGGGGCTGCTTTTGGAGGCTGCTTTTTCAGAAGCAGCTGCTTTTCCGTAGTACATTTTTGAAAGCTGGTTTGACCCTGCTTTTGGCTTTTGGCTTTCTGCTTTTCAAAATTGGTGGAATAAAAAGCTCTTCCATAGTTGTTTCAAGAGAGATAAAGATAGAAGGTATATTTTATACTTGTTTAACCAAACAGCTTTCAGCTTTTCTACAGCTCACAGCCCACAGCAGCTTTCCCACAGCTCACAGCCCACAACAGCTTTTTCCCACAGCCACAGCTCAACCAAACAGGGCCTTAATCCCCACGCTCCGGCGCTACGTCTCCCAGTGTTTCTCCCTCTCAGGCATGGCGTGCAACCTTGACATGCTATGTGGCCAAGCATTCGGAGCGAAGCAGTACTAGCAACTGAGCATATACAAGCAGCGGGCCGTGCTGGTGCTCGCTCTGGTGAGCATATGTCGATGGTGGTGAACTGGGACTACAACGGTAAGATCCTTGCTTGGTGCGAGCAAGACTTGGTGAACACCGTGGTGGCAGGGATCTACATTTGGTAGATGATCCCGGCGCTATTCGTGCACGTGGCACGGCAGTTCGGTTCCCGCGCGCAGACGCAAAACCTCGTGGTGCCTGTGATGCTGAGCTCCGGGGCCACCGCCTAGTGCCACCAGGCCGTCCGCTGGCTGCTGGTGTGCGTGCTCCGTGGTGTTCCTGACTTGAAGCTCGCTGTTGGTCCCTTCGGTTTGGCTTCCAAATATGCTTTGGCTACTTGGAAAAAATCAAAAGCCAATCAAAGGGATCAGCTTCCTCTCAAGTTCTACACAAAACTCAGCTTCTTTCTAGGTAGGGAGCTGCTTCTACCGGCTGTGGGATGAATCCTGCAAAAAAAAAAAAAAACTACCCACCTACCACTCGTTAAGTTAGGATCCCTTTGGTTTGGCTTCCAAACCTACTTTGTCTATTGAAAAAGCCAAAAGTTAACCAAAGGGGTCACCTTCCTCTCAAGTTCTATAAAAACAAAAGCAACTTCTTCCTAGTACAACTTTCACAGCGGGTAGGGACCTTGGAGGACCACAATAATTTTCACAAGCTGAAAATTGTTTGACTTGGTCACTCTGAACAGTTCACACCAAGTTTCACGGAGCATTGAAGTGTTTGCACAAGTTATTAGCTAAGGTCAATTTTAAGCCGAGAGATCCTACTTTTTGTACGGAGCATGAAAGAGTGAAAGAGGACTGTTTTTTGCCAAACTTCAAAGGCGCAATTGGAGCAATATATAGACGGTTCACAAGTTCTAGTGGTAGTGCAAGCAGAGGAAGTGGTTAACCACACATGTCGTCATGTATATACATCTCAGAATGTGCTAGCTGTTTGTGATTTTGACATGAGATTTATCTTTGTCGTTGCTGGTTGACCGGGTTCTACACATGACACACGTATCCTCAATCATGTATTGAGAAATTTTTCTCCATTTCCCGTGCCTCCTAAAGGTATACATGGTTTGTTACTAAGATAGCAATACTTATATTATTAGTTGCATTTGCTGATTAATATCTTGTAGGAAAATATTATCTCGTGGACTCTAGTTATCTGAACCAAAAAGGGTATTTTGCCCCTTTTAAGGAAGCACGTACCATAAACCAGAATTTCGGTATCGTTCTAGGCCTCCTCAAGCGAAGTAGGAGGTGTTCAATTTCTTGCATTCATCAATTCGAAATGTGGTTGAGCGGTCTTTCTGAGTCTTGAAGCAAAAGTGGTGTACTTTGAATGGCATGACAAGTTTCTCAACTTGTACTCAAAAGCGTATCATTCATACTTGTCTAGTGTTGCATAATTTTATTTGCAACAATAATTTGCAAGATATAGAGTTCAATACCTTATGTGCTGGTCCTGGTTATAACTGTTATTTTCTGGCCTTTGTGAGAACCTTATGTGAACTGTTCCAGTGGTGTTCTGGTTCTCAAATTAGCAATAAATGATCTGATATATTATTTGAAATGCAAGATCTATGTATAATATTTTATCTATGTATTTGGAATCCAGATATGAATATGTAATTTTTCATTTTGTAAATGTTCTGGTTTGTTTGGGCTAGCCAAAAAAAATGAGGCATAGAAAAAACAGTATGGCCTGGCCCAATATAAATCCATGTGGGTTAACCGAAATAGTTTTGTGTGGGCTCAACTAAAATAGCCCAAAGATAAAAAGAAATTGGGCTGGCCCAAAAACATTGTGTGGGCTCAGCCTAACCAAGTTAGATTGGGCCAAAATCATTCATGCAATTGAGAAATGGGCTGAACCAAACAAGGGCCAGGCCAAAACTCAGCATCAATAGTGGGCTTGGCCCATTATAAGCCTGCCTACTACGTGGGTTGGTGTAATAAGAGCGACGTAAAAGCAGTTGTCATAAAACTTTATGATATCAAAACCAATGTCATAGATTTATGACTTGAACATATAAACGACACAAAACATGGTTTAAGGCGCATGGGTGATATTAGCTATTTCGTCATGCAGAGTGTCACAAGTGCATATGTGACATAAATTACATATATTATGACAAAGATTAATGGTCATAAAACCTCATATCTCTTGTAGTGCAGATGTGATGTTCATGTGTACTTGCTAGAATAGACAGGTGGCACGACACAAACACAAGGAAATGAAAGTCTAGATGTGGAGAATGAGGATACCAAGAATACCATTCATAGTATTGTAAAATGCTTTGGTTGGTACAAGAGGGGGATAATTATGTTGATGGATGACATCATTACATGAGCCCTATATCATTGTAAAATGCTATCGTTCTGTTTACGTGGACCATGTAACCACGATGGATGCAAAACTTAGAAAAACTAATTTCCCCTTTCTAAAATGGCCATTTACATGTTAATCAGTGAACAAAATAATTATTTAGGAACAAATTTATAATCAACCCCTCAGACCTTTAGGGACATTACATGTATTTCTTACACAACCTACAGTTTCATGGCTATTATAACCAAACGACTTTTAACTTTTCCCGCAGCTCTCAGATAACAACAGCTTTTCCACACCTCACAATCCAACTAAACAGGACAATCTGTCATCATGGTCTGGTGAGGTTTTAGTGAGATTCCCCGATCCATTCTTGCAAAAAGTCTCAGTCGTCACAACAAGGAAGGAAAGAAAAAGGAAAGCAAAATTAGGACCGAATCACTTGCAAGAGAAGAACTTGTAATTTCCTAACTTTCTTATGCTTATGGCATGTAATCGAAGTATGTTTAACTAAGAAATTATGGCATTTTCCATCGAGTATCTCTTTATACTATCTTTCTAAAAGTATGTTTAACCAAGAAATTATTATGTCTCTAGTAAGATATATCGGCACTTCTTTTCTATGGCAAACAACTTTTCTAACCACCAAGTATGTCACATTCAAACAATTCACAGTTCTTTGAAATCAAGATTCATAGGTTATATGGCAAACAGGTGCTATTGACAAGCTAACAGCTTCATCGACATTTCATCAAACACCTTCAATGCATGGTCCAGGGCCCTCACCTAATTGTGCATCGGGGACAGCAGCGGTGTCGTGGGTGGGTGCGCGGAGGGGCATAGGGCTGGCGGAGGGGGCGCGGGGCCGGTGGAGGGGGCGGCATGGTCGGGCATGTCGGGCCGGCGACAGGAGGCTAGGCCAGCGCAGGGATCATGTGGCCGGTGGCGGCAGGGGCCAGTGGAGGGCACAGTGGGGCCAGGGGCGGAGGAGCAGGCGGCGCGAGGCGAGGCCGGGAGGAACCAAGGGTTCTGCTTCTAACACTTCTGACGGTGGAGGTGCTGGTGGTTCTGCATCACCGGTTCTCCTTCTTTCAGGCGGGTGGATAGGGATCCCCTCCAAGATTGGGGCATCCTACCTATCAACGGCCAGTGTCCTCCGCCTGGCCCTAGTGAACAGATAGGCCTCACCTAGCTGATGGACATGCCAATCCTCAGCCTCCTTTAGAGCTTCCTCCATTGCAGCCTCCCAGCTCTCAGCAGCTGCAGCACTGGCATGCGCTTCTACGAGCTGCACCTAGAGTATCCGGTTGAAGATCTCGGCTTCATCGGCGCGCTGAAGGCACGCCCTCAACTCCAAGGCTTGACGGTCATACTGCTCATCTAGAGCGAGCAGGTACGTGGTCAAGTGCAACACGGTGGGATTGTCCTCTTGCGCATCCCGCCATTGCAAAGCCTCCATGCGAGCCCTCCATGCCCGTTGATTCTTGTCCAAAGGAGGAAAGAACCGCATGGGGGTACGTGCAATGGGCTCCTCATAGATCTGGCAGAGGTACCGCAAGGCTTTGCGGGCCACAACCTAGTAGGTGTCGACAAAGTGAAACCCGGTTGCGGTCACACTCCAGGCTTCAGTGAGGTCAGGGAACTCTTCACTCTTCCCGATGTAGACGGTAACCTCACACCGCTCGGTGCCATGCTCCTCGTACTCATGGACCTCATACTCGGGACGATCTTTGACTCTGAGCTTTTGCAGGGTGGCATGCAGGATTCTGGGAAAATCCTCAACGTTCAGGCAGTAACTACTAACCTAGGCTCCTGCCATTTCTGACAGTGGTTGCAAGGAAGGCTAAGTGAAAAGCTGGCTCAAAGGAAAAGCTAAGCGAGCTAAAGTGCGCCGAGTGGTGATACCAATAGCTAAGTTAGGCTCTGCTTATAAAGGCGGAGCACTCAATGGTCCTGGTGTGGTCCACCAGGGTTCCACATGGGATCACTATGATGAATCGACCAAATTCCATGCGTTCGAGGCGAGCGACGTGTGATGCCATTACTAACTAGTATGACTGCAGAGCAAGGGTCCGACAAAGAGCGCATAAAAGGGGTACGGAGAGACGTGGGTCACGATAGGCGTGAACCACGGGCGAATGCGAAATACGAAGCCACAGTGCAGACCTAACTCCGGAATAGGAACGAGTTAGTCGTGCATAATACGACCTATGGCGGGCGTATCGGCAAATACTACGACACTACAATGCACAAATAGGATATGCATGAATGCACGTCCTATACGTCCTTCCACTGTTGCCAACATATAGGGCAACCATTCTCAAATTGTTGGCATATCGTTCTCTCCATGTAACTAGTCGATACTATCGGACTATGCTCGAGTCAGTGTACCTGTAGAAAACTTGATTAAGCCTACCTAAGTCAGCAGTGCCATCTATCCTGTATACATAACCATAGTAATAGGGCTACTTATATAACTTCGCAGTTGAACGCCCTAGCCTTTTGGAAAGAATTTGTTGCCAAATTTTAGTTTAGAAAAGGTTTTTGAAGCCTTATTTCCTCATTTGCGCTCTGATACCACCTGTGGCAGAACCGTCTAATCTAATGCCTCCTAGGAGTGCTCGTCTTCCATTAGACACTAAGCACCCAAAGGAGAACACTAAATTACTTGGTTCCGTCGGGCATACCCCAGGGGAGAACCCGAAAATCCATATTTTTGCCACCAGGATCACAAATGAGAGAATAAAGCTTACATCATTCTGAATCATTTCTTACATCACTTTTCATACAACATCAGAGTATAATATTTATTAATATAATAGCGGAATGAGATCATATTATCAGAGTTATAAACAATTTAATTGAACAACAAAATATAAACATGTGAACAGAGTTACAGCGGAAATAAACATCTATTAATGACATGATGAAGTATTGATATAGAAACTACGACAACAGATTATGAAATTTTCATTTATAAAAGCATTTGGTGAGAGTTATAAATAACAACTACGATCGCAGTGTAAAGGAAATCCTCTCTGAGCCCACCAGGAGGAATCCACACAAGGGTCAGCTCTAGCATCCACCTATCACCTGCAACAGGGGGAATAAAACCCTGAGTACTCAATTGTACTCAACAAGACTTACCCGACAGGAGAAAAGAAAAGACTCCAATGGTATGCAAGGCTATCTGGCTTGTGGGTTTATTGCATTTGCATGAAGCATTACTAAGCGTGCGTCCTTATATTCGATTTTTATTAATAGCCGCATTGGTTCATTAACTAACAATTCTATGTAAACACCTGTGCTACTTTCAAGCAGGTGGTAAGCAATCAGATTTCCTTTTTCCATCTTTCATCTTCGGTTCTTACTACGATGCTAGGCATGAAATAAGCCGTACCAGATTGCCAGGCGATTCGTGAATCAATGCCCCCAGCTGGGTACCCCGAAAACACACGCCCCGCTTGTACCCAAGGCACAAGCAGGACCAACCCATCACTCTCCTGTCCCGAGTGTCCAGGTCCCCGTCCAAACTAGGACTCCAAGCCCCCGCCCCTGAGTCCCGGACTCAGTGCGGTGCAAGGACCTCCTCCACCAAAATAAAACCCTAACAGTCGGTCCTGAAAGAGCCGGATCCACGACAAGAGAGCAACAAGTCTTCCAAACGCTCATACCTAAGTATGTGCTCAGGATAATAAGTCTATGACTTGCCTCGATGGCTTATGCAACGATCGGTCATTAACCAACACAGACAGGGAAAATAGTGTAACCAAGCCATGCCCTGCGTCCATGGCGACACAAGCTCTTACACCCACCAATACCCAAACCATATCCATGCCCAGTCACCAGTTTACCTTTCCACCATTGATATTTTCTAAGTGATAATAATACAGTAATATATTTCCTATCTCTCGCGAGTGACAGGCAATCACTCGACTTCTACCGGAGTCCTATAGCATAGCAATCTACACGATCCTATCATACTAGTAAGACTCATAGGATAAAGATAAGTATATGCAAGTGGGTTTCAATCAACTCCTTAAAACTTAATGCACAAATATAATTTAAACTGTAGAAAATAGGGGTTATGCACCGGGGCTTGCCTGGATAAGAGATATTAAAAAGTTAGTATCAGCATCTTCAGATCATCCACATCATCTGAATAGAAAGCCCATTGCATTATCTCCTGGAGAGAATACCATTACACCATCTTCGAATTCCCAATCATCCTTCGATCGATCCATTGATCCATCATTGTACCTATATGATATGCATGTGATGCAATGCAAAGATGTAATTAATCAACTGCAATCGTGACCCGTAAAATATGACGTACACCTCTCGAGTTAACGGGCTAGTTCTAACGACGACCATACTTAGGCTACATATACACGTTGTCGGATAAGGCGTTATTTCCCAATAATTCTTTTAGTTATATAAACCAAGGTGTTTCTTTATTTTATTCTATCCATTTAATCTTTATTCGGAATATGGCATCATTATCTATTTAGCAAACTAATTATTCTGGAGCTACCAAAAATTACAGCGGGTACCTAATATCGTTAGGAGCCTACTGTACAAATTTTAGATTCAACAATATTACCAATTTATCATGGGAATTCCTACAAGTTTATATTTTTAATATTAAGTTCCTTAAGTTAATTATATAGCTTCCAAGAATAATATCACCCTATGTGAACAAACTGGACTCACAGGTAGATCATGATTTTAGAAGCCTATTAAAATTGGTTTGGCATTTTTATGATTTTTCTACATTTTATTATCAATTTGCAAGTATTTAGATACTTGCTGAAATTACGAAACACCGAAACAGTTAAAAGGGTCCTTGGGCACAAAGCGGCCCAGGCGAGGTGCGCGGCCAGCGGCCCAAGTGGCAGGGCAACAGCGCGGGTGGCCCAGGCACCGGTAGCGGCCCAGCCAGGCGGCAGTGACACCCAACCGGCCCAGGTGCAAGCGGACCCAAGGCCGGCCCAGGCGCACAGCAGCGGGCAGCCCACAGGCGCGCGCTGCAGGCCGGCCTAGCGCAGGTGAGAGCAGCCCAGGCGGGCAGGTGGCGCGGCACAAATGCAAAACGGTCCCTAAACTTTCCTTAAATTACGACAAGGTCCAACTACTATTTAGTACACCCACTAACAAGTTCATTTACCACCCTGGCGTCCACCCAAATCATGTTTTCTCACCTTCTTTCTCCCCAATTGCATAGCACGGAGCAGAGCCATCGGCCGGCGGTGAAATTCGGCCTCGCGCTCGTTGACGGCGATGGGGAGGCGGCCTCATGGCTTGCCCGAGGCCGGGCGCACCCGCTGGAGGAGGCGGCTCGGCCCGAGCTAGAGCGTGGAGCTCCGGCCACGGCAAGGACGGCGGACGGCGCAGAGGATGGCAGCGGCGGCTTCAGTGCAGATGGTGCGGGAGGGGCGGCAACATGGTGGGGACTCAGGCGCACAGCACCACTGGTTACTGCTCCAGTGTGGCCACAGAGGCACACGCACGCGTGGGGAAGCCAAGCGACGGGGCAGTGTGGGGAGACACGTGGGGCAGTAGGGAGCACCGGCACTGGAGCTCAGGCGGCAGCGGGCCGGACACGGCGGGGCACTGTGGCTCAACGCGCTGAGGAACCACAGGTCCAGCACGGGACCGGGGCATGCGCGTGCATGCGAAGACCGATGATGAACGGCGAAAAGCGGTGGACTAGTGCAGCAGTGGCTGCGACGGCGTAGAGGTGTAGTAGGCTCAGCGCGAGGTAAGGCGGTGTCGAGCTTGGTGCGTGCCGCGGAGAGTGAAAAGGGAGGGCAGCGTGGGGAGGTGTCCCACGGTGACGTAGGGAGGGCCAGCTCCAGCGCAGGTCTTGCGCGCTCGCGCTCACGTGGTGGCAGCGGAAATGGCCACGGCAGGCGCAACGGTGGTGGGAGGACGGTGGAGCTGCGGCGCTGGTAGGGGGGCTCCGTGCAGTAGGCGGTTGGCTCGGATGAGTAGCGCGCGCGGTGGAGGTAGGGCAATGGTGGGCACGGATGGCCACGTGGTGGTGCGGCGAGCGGGCGTGGCAGCCGTGGAGCAGAGCGGTGGTTCCAGCATGGGGAAGGCTGGCACCAGCGCGGATAGCTCTGGCGGGGACGCCGTGGTGGGAGGAAAACCGGAAGAGAGAGTAGAGCGAGAAGGACGAGCAGGACTAGGAGGGTTCCCCACGGCAACCGAGAAGAAAAAGGAGGGGTGAGGCAGGACTGATTCGACCTAACCTGACCCAGCGTGGATGGCAGGACATGCCGGTTGGCAACGACAAATCGAGACCGCAGAGACGAGCAAGGCAAGACTGAGACAGCAGAAACGTGAGCGACCTGGCCAACATCATTTAAGGCGATCATCAAAGAAAGGACGGGGAGGATTTGGCCTGGCCCAAGGTGGCCGACAAAGCGTGTCGGTTGGCACGGACAGCTCCAAAGAGGTGTGCCTGCGCGTGGTCAACTGCAACAGCGACGCAGCCGGCAACACGATGACGTTGAGAACAGATGAGGTAGATGGGTCGAGTAGCAAGGACGAGTTCTAGTATGTTATGAAGGGACTTTGGGATATTTTTGAGATAACGTCGCAGCGTCAAACCAACCTACGAACTACACCAAACCAAGGTACTTGCCGGGAACCATCAAGCTATACAAAAACATGGATAATTTATTTTATCATTTTATGTGAGTTTTAAAACTTTAAAACACGAGAGCTTAGTTAATTAATTTCTTTTAGGCCTTAGTTAAGGTGTTAAGCGAGCTCGTAACACTAGAGGTGTTACAGTTTGCCGAGTGTCCCCGATCTGACACTCGACAAACCTCCAGCTGAGGAGCACTCGACAAACTTAGTTTTTTTTTCTTTTCCTCCTTTTCCATAACATGTTTTTCTAAAATTGTTCCGATGTACTTTGAAAATACCTTGTAAAATTCACTCAACAATATATATTTGATTTTTCTATGAATATTATTCCATTATTTCATGTAGTTCTTCTTACCGAATCCTTCTCAACGTTACGATTCTTCTTCTGAGATGCTTCAGTTTGTAAACATCCTACATGATAAATTATGTGAAACCTTCTCAATTCTTTACCACAGCGTCCAAGTATGATATCATGAGATCTTAATAAATCTCATAATTTTTAGACTTCGTTTGCTTTTTTTAGAAATTAAAAACCATTCGGCCACACGTTCGTGGTCGTGTTTTCTGAACAAGATGTTCGAAATTTCTTTTCATTTCCTAAGTAAGGCCTCATACTAGACTCAAGAACATGAATATCATTTTTCTACTCATTTTATTCTATTATTTAAACCACTTGCGGTTCAAATTTGGCTTATACCAAAAAAATCCTTGAAATGCAATAAATTAAATAAAATTAGCAAATAGATTCAGAAATATACCAAATCTTAACATGGAGTACCACATGCTGTATGTATAGAGTAGAAAAAGTTTCAAGCTCAGAAGAGAAAAAAAACTTATTATTTTATACAGTTATATCTCAAATTTAATTTATATCAATTAAAATTCTATAATTGCACTTAATAAATTAAAATTATCAAATAGATCCAAAAAATTACCAAAATTACACATGAATTAATCTATGTTCTCTATTGTCTATACAAAAAATTTTGAAGTCAAACCCCAATTTGACCGTCACTTTGACTCCAAATCTTACCGAATCCTTCTCAACGCTACGATTCTTCTTTTGAGATGCTTCGGTTTGTAAACATCATACATGACAGATTATGCGAAACATTCTCAAGTTTTTACCACAGCCTCCACGTATGATATCATGAGATCTTGACAAATCTCATGATTTTCAGACTTCGTTTGCTTTTTTTAGAATTTAAAAACCATTTGGCCACACTTTCGTGGTCGTGTTTCCTGAGCAAGATGTTCGAAATTTTTTTCATTTCTCGGGTAAAGCCTCACACTGGACTGAATAACATGAATATTATTTTCCTACTCATTTTATTCTATTATTTGAATCACTTGAAGTTCAAAATTGACTTATACCAAAAAATTCCTTGAAATGTAATAAATTAATTAAATATAGCAAACAGATCCAGAAATATACCAAATCTTAACACGGAGTACCACATGTTGTATGTAGAGAGTAAAAAAAGTTTCAAGGTCTGAAGAGAAAAAAAACTTATTTATTTGCCGAGTGCAAAAAAACACTCGACAAACTTGTTTCTTTGTAAGTGCTGAAAAAAACACTCGGCAAACTTATTTCTTTGCCGAGTGCCACTAACGGATACTCAGCAAACTCCTAACGGCCGACACAGTAACTAACGGACGTCCACGTGGCGGTTTTTTGCCGAGTATCTATGTTTTGCCGAGTGTTTTTTCTTAGTTTACCGAGTATTTTTTTAGCACTCGGCAAAGAGTTTGTTTCCCGAGTGTTATTATTTTGCGGAGTATTTTTTTTACAGCACTCGATAAAGAGCTTGTTTGCCGAGTGCCCGATATAATGCACTTGACAAACATTTTTTTACTCAGCAAATACGTTGTTTCCAGTAGTGTTGGGAACAAAGAGAGCTGAATTAGATACTATAAGAGGCACGGCACAATAGTCATTTTGCATGCAATGGCATGAACACGATGGAGGGGTGAGGTGGCTGGCCACATCATTGAAAGTGTCAAATATGTAGCAATGTTTGCTATTCATATGGCAATTTTAAGAAGCAAAACTAAAATTGGCAGGTGAAAGAGTACTAGACAAATAGTTAAATATCCTGTTAAAGAGGAGTGGTGAAAGTTGACCTCCCTAATCTAAGGCGTCTGTCTACCCAACAACCTTGTGTTTTATATAGTTTCAACACATGAATTTTTTTGCACAATAGAATTAAGATCCAACGACCTCCACTCTCCTTCTACCTCCAGCATCCAGCCTTATTCTACCTCCAGACAATCACAAATCACAAGATCACATATCCATAAATCATAAGAAACAATTTTTTTTTCTATAAAAGAACAAATCACGGATGGTAGAGGAGGAGGAGGAGGAGGAGAGACCTGTCCAGCCAGCAGACGTGTGCGTGCTTCGTCCAGCCAACAAACGCATGCGTGCTTCGTCCAGCAGACGCGTGCGTGCTTGCGTGCTTCGTCCAGCCAGCGGCACGGTGCGGGCATGCAGACGCGTGCGTGCATTGCGGAGCAGGGGGATCGGAGCAGCAGAACCGATGGAGACAGAGAGAAAAAATTCGTGTGTTGTTTTTACTAAAATACACGTGTGTTGTATAGTATTTCTGTTTTTTTTAGAAAGTAACCGACATCATTAATTCATCATTAACATTTCCACCACCTCAAAATAAAAGTCTTTACCCAAGCTATCCACTTAGGTGAACAGCCTTTCATACAAAATGTCTGCATAAAAAGCTTTTCCAATCCGGAATTTAATTTGCTATAACAAGCCCGATATGATGCATGCAATTAAATTATCAATGACAACACCGGAAAAATAAATCAAACGATAATAAAAACTAGTTCTGAATTCTGTTCCAAACTCTCAATCAAGGAAATAATTAACTAGAGGACCCAGCGCGCTGACATCAATCAGGAATAAAATGTCTACCGTATCTGGTAAACCCCTAAATAATCAGCCACTGAACCTCGGAAATCAACCAGTCCGCAGATGATATCACCCACCAGTAAACGACAAGCGCAGCAAACAGCAGTGATGATCAGGTAGTGAAGAAGCCGAATGCTGCTGCGCCAGTTATATATTGCCGCATCACTCGCCGGTGGTCGTCGCCGGCCGCCACGCCGTCACCGAGAACATCGGGGTCATGTTGGCGTAGATGATGAAGCAGGTGTTGTCCTGGGCTACCCAGTACCTGAGCGTGCCGTGGAGCGACAGCTGGAGCACCAGCAGCCCCGGGTCTGCGAACGCGTCGAAGCGCCTCACCTGCAGATGCATGGGCCGGAACCCAGCCATGCCCATCCTCTGCGCCCACCCCATGACGCTCTCGTGACGCTCCCGCCGCGAGGAGCCATCCCGGGCGACGATGTCCATGATCTCCTGCCGGAGAAGCATCCGCTCCACGGCCGCGCGGTCCGCCGACTCGCGCGGCGCGCCGCCGGCCTCCAGGTCGTTGAACAGAGCCGCGTAGTAGTCGAAGGCGTTGCGGACGCGGTCCCCGAGGCTGGCGCCGTTGTGGTAGGCCTCCTGCTCCGTCAGCACCATCAACTTCGGAGACAGGTCGCAGAGGACGCGAAGGAGCGCGTCCGCCATGATTATCTGATGCTTCGGCTGCTTATTCCCCTTCCCTTTCTTGCCATGATGCTGATGATCGGCGACGGCTGGTAGGTCAATGTTGGTCACGTCGGCGATCAGGCGGTGGAGCTGCAGGGTGGATGTGATCGCCAAGGCCTCACCGCCATGCACGCCGAAGGACGCCACATCGTGAGGGGAGAGCCGGTCGATGTGAGACCGCACTGGGTTGAAGGTGAAGGTGATGTGCAGGCGCGCGGCCTCGCGGTGGAGCAGCCAAGCGGTGCAGGAGAGTAACCCTTCCTCCTCGCTGACGACGGTTAGGCGCAGGGAGGAGGGCTTGCCCTCCGGACGCACGGCGAAGAGGTGGAGAAGCTCGAGCCACTGGTTTGGGCTGGCGCCGCCAAGGTCGACGACGTGCACGTGCTCCTCGCCCTCCATCGCCGTGACGATCGCGTGGTTGGCGACCGACGCGGCGACGCGGAGGAGCGGGCATAGCGCGTCGAAGCAGAGGCGGGTGGCGCCGGTGTAACCGATTGCCGCGGGCTGCGATGGGAAGTCGAGCTGCAGTAGCCCACCGTACAGGCCCGGCAGCATCTGCTGCAGCGCGCGCCGTCCGAGCGCCTCGGCGAAGGCGAACGCCACGCGCTGCAAGGGGTCGCCGTCGGCGGACGCGAGGGTCGACATGATCACCAGGCCGGTGTTCGCCGCCAGGACGTCCCCCGTGGCCAGTGCGGTGACGCAGTGCTGCATCACCTCTTTGATGAGGAGGATGCGGCTGCTGTCAAGTTGCTGGAATGCCGGAAGGATCACCGTTGGCGCAGCAACTGCGCCCCACTGCATGGCTGCTTGTTGCATCATGTGGGCTGCCGACGCCGACGCCGACGCCGACGACGACCCCACATCCTGGACGCCGCTTGTCCCCCCGAGGACGCCGTTGTTGTCGTCACTGCCAGAGACATCATTCGTCGGCGTTTGGTGATGATGAGGAGCTGCGGTCTCCAGGATCGGCAGAGAGACCTCCTCCACCTCATTCTTGAGCATAGCTTTATCGTCCAGATTAGACATGACCGCAAAGGGTTTCTGCTCCACTGGCGTCAGTGGAGAGACCTCCTCCTTGATCACAGGCTTGCCCTTGCTATTTGAATTCTCCAAAGACATGGCTGCAAACAAGAAATTGAAGATACTTCAAATAAACGATGTAGACGACATCCATCACATAAATCAATACAAAAAAAATCGAATGCTTTAGTTAGATCCCGTCTTTAGTAAACCACAACAAAATGTGCCATGCTATGGAAATAATTCAGATTTGTAAGAATAGAAATTTGTTAGATAATCTACTGCTTCCTTATGTGAACACACAACAAGGCAAGGCGATGCTGAAAAGGCTCTCTACTGTGTTACTGTAGCCATTGTAGAGGCAGGCGTCGAATGGCTCACCTGCCGAACTGTAGCCGCAGGCAAGAGCAGACGCCAGAGTCAGTCCTGCTGTGTTATCTATTAACTATAGCAGCATGACAGCTATACTATGACTAGATAGGATAGAGTTGTATAAATAGTTTGTCACTGCAACTCAGTAAAGAGAGTTCAGATTAGTCATCTCCTATACAGGGTTCCGGCCAACGATGGTGTCTCGGCCGTGTGTGTATGCTCTTTCTCCCTTTTCTTCTACCATCTGACCATAGTGTGTGGTCGGACAGCGCCTGTCGTGCTCAGCCATGGTCGGCAAGACTGGTGAGTGATCGACTCGCCTAAGCCGGTGATCCTGTGGGCTAACAAGTGGTATCAGAGCCATACAAGCATCGTCACCGGACTAACCGATGGCGATGACGAACGATTCGGAGATGGACGACAGCAGTGGCACTGCTGTGGTTGCTCAACCACGACAGGAGGTCGTTGTTCGCACGGTGCGGGAGGTCAGCGGTACTAGTTGGCCGACGCTGACTCGCACCAACTATGAAGAGTGGTCGGTGACCATGAAAGTCAAGCTCAGAGCCCGACGGCTCTGGAATGCTGTTGACAAGGGCACCGATAATGAAGAAGATGATATGTCAGCGTTGGAGGGTATCCTCGCTGCTGTACCGGCAGAGTACAAAGAGCCGTTGGGGGCGAAGAGCTCTGCTAAGAAGGCGTGGGAGGCTATTGCGGCGATACGCGTCGGTTCCGACCGCGCAAAAAAGGCGACGACCCAGCTTCTGAAAGCAGGAGTACGCCAACCTCAAGTTCAAGGATGTTGAAATGGTGGAGGACTTCTTCGTCCCCCTACAGATGCTCATCAGCAAGCTCAAGAGCCATGGCATCACCATCGGTCTCCAAGTACCTCCACTCCGTGCCGGCAAAATACATCCAGATCGCTCTCTCTATAGAGACGATGCTGGACTTGTCCACCCTCACCATTGAGGATGTGACAGACTGTCTGCAGACGGTAGACGAGTGCTAGGAGCAGGCGACAGCAACGAAGGACAGCGGCAAACTGCTACTGATAGAGAAGGAGTGGGCTGCTCAGAGGAACTCCAGGGTAGCCTCCTCCAGTCGTGGTAGCGATGGCAAACGCCACGGCAAGGCTTCTTCAGAGAAGAAGAAGCAGGTCGACCCCAACGCCTGCCGGCGCTGCGGGAAGACGGGCCATTAGGCACGGGAGCGCCCAAATCACAAGCAGAAGAAGAAGGCTGAGGCTCATCTAGCGCAAGCTAATGATGATGATGAGGCCACTATCCTGATGATGATATTCTGTCCACTGCACGATGTCGAGGCCGAGGAAAAGGAAGAGGTGACAATGGTGGAAGGACCTGGGAAGGCCCTAAAGGCTGTCAACCTCGATGAACCACGTGCCTAAGTCCACCTCGGACGTGTGGGCGCCAACCAAGAGCAGCAGTGGTATCTGGACTCTAGTGCCAACAACCACATGACGGGCTCCAAGGCAGCCTTCTCCGAGCTCGATGACGATGTTACCGATACGGTGAAGTTTGGGGATGGCTCAAGGGTGGCAATCCAAGGGTGTGACACCATCATCTTCATGTGCCAGAACAGGGAGCACCACGTGCTAATGGATGTATATTACATCTCGTAGCTGCGTTCGAGCATCATCAGCATTGGTCAGCTTGATGAGCGTGGTAGCGAGGTACTGATCAAGGACGGAGTCCTTAGGATCAGGGTCCAGGAGCAGCGACTTTTTGCCAAGGTGAAGAGGTCCCTAAACCGGTTGTACCTGCTCGACCTAAAGGTAGAGTAGCCAATGTGCCTAGTGGCAAGGCACACCGAGGAACCGTGGTTGTGGCATGCCCGGTTCGGACATCTCAGCTTCGACGCTCTTGGTCGGCTGGAGAAGATGCTCCGAGGGCTACCCCACATCAAGCATGGAGGCGAGCTGTGTGACAACTGTCTGGCCGGGAAGCAGAGGAGGCTACCGTTCCCAAAGGTGGCCAAGTATCGCACGAAGGACGCTCTCGAGCTCATCCATGGCGATCTCTGTGGGCCGATCACGCCAGCTACAAATGGTGGTCAGCGGTACTTTCTCCTACTCGTGGATGATTGCAGTCGCTACATGTGGTTGCAACTCCTGGCGAGCAAGGATGAAGCGACGGCGGCAATCAAGAAGTTCAAGATGCACGCGGAGGCCGAGAGCGGCAAGACGCTCTGTGTGTTGAGGACTAATCACGATGGCCAATTTACTTTGGTGGAGTTCGTTGCGTACTGCACGGATGAGGATGTGGTGTGACACCACACCACGCCGTACTCGTCACAGCAGAATGGCGTGGTGGAGCGACGGAACCAGACGGTAGTTAGCATGGCTCGATCCATGATGAAGGCCAAAGGCATGCTGGCAAGGTTCTAGGGTGAGGCGGTGACCACGGCAGTGGTCATCCTCAACCGCGCTTTGACCAAGGCCCTGACAGGTAGGACGTCATTTGAAGCTTGGTATGGGCGCAAGCTGAGCGTGTCCTTCCTCCGAACATTCGGCTGCATCAGCCATGTCAGGAAGACGAAGCCGATCCTCACCAAGCTGGAGGACAGGAGCACAACAATGGTGTTCCTAGGCTACGTGGAGAGTACCAAGGCATACCGGCTCTACGACCCACGCGGAGACAAGGTACTTGTCTCGCGCGACGTCGTGTTTGACGAGAAGGCGGCTTGGGATTGGAACAGTCCGAGCACGGGGGAAGTTGGCGGCATCACCAGCACCTTCGTCGTCGAGCACTTGGTCATCCATGGTGGTGGAGACGCTGGGGAAGAGGTGCCGAGCACTCCGAGAGGGGTGCCGAGCACTCCAGCAAGCCGAGCACTTTGGGAGGGATGCCGGGCATGCCAGGAGTGGTGCCGGGAGGTTCTACAGTGGTGGCGACCACTCTAGGATGGGTGCCAAGCACTCCCGTAGCGAAGCCAAGAGATCTTGCAGTGGTGCCGACCACTCCAAGACTGAGGTTGAGCACTCCTACAATGGTGCCGAGCTATCCAGAAGTAGTGCCGAGCACTGCAGCCAGGGTGCTGAGCACTCTAGGTGCTATGCCAAGCACTTCGATGGAACAGGGAACTCCATCGATGTCGATCGAGTTTGCCTCACCTCCAAGTGACATCACTGAGTTCGTGGATGCCTTCCACAGAGGTGAGAAGGTGCGGTTCCGCAGGCTGGATGACATCGTCGGTGGCATAGGGCCCTCAGGACTGGCTGGTCGGTTGCTCAATGACCAAGAGCTGCTGCTCGTCAGTGCAGAGGAACCATCCACGTTCGCGCTGGTGAGCGTGATGGAAACTAGTGACGAGCGATGCTGGAGGAAATATAAGCGATCGAGGAAAACAAGACTTTGGAGCTCATCGATCCACCTCCAGGATGCCGTCCGATCAGCCTGAAGTGGGTGTACAAGGTCAAGCGGGACGAGCTCGGCGCCATTGTCAAGCACAAGGCACGCCTCATCATCCGAGGCTTTGTTCAGCGTGAGAGCATCGACTTCGAGGAAGTCTTTGCGCCAGTAGCGCGCATGGAGTCTGTCTGTTTGCTACTAGCCTTGGCAGCAACAAAGGACTGGCGCGTCCATCACTTGGACGTTAAATCGGCCTTCCTCAACGGCGAACTGGTGGAGATGGTCTTCATCAAGCAACCTCTAGGTTTTGCCGTCAAGATAGAGGAGCACAGGGTGCTCCGACTACGCGAAGCACTCTAGGGCTGCGGCAGGCCCCACAAGCATGGAACGCCAAGCTTGACGCCACGCTGGGCAAGCTTGGGTTCATGAGGTGCACAACCAAGTATGCGCTCTACATGCGGCGATGGGGGAAGGAGGAGCTCGTCGTCGGCATGTATGTGGACGACTTGATCATCACCAGTGCGTGCACGGAGGACATCAACAAATTCAAGCGCGAGATGGTGGCTCATTTTCGAATGAGCGATCTCGGCGCACTGTCCTACTACCTCGGCATCGAGGTGAGACATGGGAAAGAGGAACTCACGGTCGGTCAGAGCGCGTATGCCTCGAAGCTGTTGGAGCAGAGTGACATGGCTGAGTGCAAGCCATGCGTGACTCCGATGGAGGAGCAACTGAAGCTGACGAAGGCTGGCACCGCGGCGAAGGTAGATGCAATACTCTACCGGAGCATCATCGGTGGTCTACGCTACCTAGTCCATACGAAGCTGGACATTGTGTTCACCGTGGGCTACGTCGGTCGCTTTATGGAGGATCCCAGATAGGATCACTGGGCTGCGATGAAGCGGCTACTGTGCTACGTCAAGGGGACGGTGGATCAGGAGATCTTCTCCAAGACCGGCGGGAGTAGGCTGCAGCTCACTGTGTTCAGCGATGCAGACATGGCGGGGGACATCGACGGACGACAAAGCACCTCTGACGTGCTCATCTTCCTCGGGTCAGCTCCAATTTTATGGCTGTCGCTAAAACAGAAGGCGGTGGCGCTGTCTACGTGCGAGGCAGAGTACGTCGCAACGACCACAGTGGCGTGCCAAGTTGTGTGGCTACGCCGGCTGCTGGGCGAGCTGATCGGTGTGGAAGCTCGCCCACCAGCACTAATGGTGGATAACCAGCCCGCCATCGCCCTCGCAAAGAATCCGGATCTGCACGACCGAAGCAAACACATCGACGTGAAGTTTCACTTCCTCAGGGACTGTGTCGATGGAGGGCAGATCATCATCGACTTCATCGAAACTGGTCGGCAACTCGCGGACGTCCTCACCAAGCTGCTTGGGCATCTTCGACTCACGGAGCTGAAGGAGATGATCAGCATGGAGGGGGTACAAGGGATAGCAGTAGGATTAGGGGAAGAATTGTTAGATAATCTACTGCTTCCTTGTGTGAACACACAGCAAGGGAAGGCGACGCCGAAAAGACTCCACTGCTGTGGTACTGTAGCCGCTGTAGAGGCAGACGCCAAACGGCTCACCTACCGGACTGTAGCCACATGCAGGTGCAGGCGCTAGAGTCAGCCCTGTTGTGTTATCTAGTAACGGTAGCAGAATGACAGCTGTACTAGGACTAGATATGATAGAGTTGTATAAATAGTTTGTCACTGCAATTCAGTAAAGAGAGTTCAAATTTGACATCTCCTATACAGGGCTCAGGCCAACGCTAGTGTCTCTGCCGTGTGTGTATGCTCTGTTCTCCCTTTTCTTCTACTTCTGACCATAGTGTGTGGTCGGACAGCGCCTGTCGTGCTCGGCCATGGTCGGCAAGACTAGTGAGTGGTCGACTCATCTGAGCCGGTGTTCCTGTGGGCTAACAAAGTTCACAACAGGGAAAACAATTTATCACAGGCTTAGCTAGATCCCATCTTGGTGTCTATAGTTTAAATACTAAATATATTGTTCTTCTTTTTGTCATTGAAGGGGTTGAACAAACAACAATCCCACATATCATTTATATAATATGCCAATGAACCGGAAAAATGGAAACGCCTGTACATAAATTAAGGAGAGTATATGTGTATATTACACACCATGTACTAATAAACAAAAGCATATATACATGTCTTTCATATGCATGACCAGACGCCATCACTGCCTGAATGAAAACTAGTAAGCCTTGGGTATCAGGAGGGATTGCTAAGGTAAGGTACCTGAGAAGAGGACAGATGCACGAGAAGCTGCAAGTAGTGTGGATCTAGCAAAAGAAGTGCCTTGCTCTGTTAACCTGCCAGAGACAAAGTCATGATCCATTACATACACAATCATCAGACTACCTATGCATCTGTTGGGCTTCTACATGCATGGGGAGTACTAAGACAGGTGTTGCATGGTGATTAATTTGAGGCTTCAGGAAACAACAAGCAGATATCAAAACATATGAGCAAAACCTGTTGTTTCGATCTCTACCTCATAATAACCCAAAGAACTGGAAGAAGATATATATATATACATGAGTGTGCTGAGTATATATGATATATACCTTTGGATCCAACAGCAGTAACTGACTGTCAGCTCCTCCCTGGTCTTCCTCACATCAGAAATCCAAAGCCCAGCTATACCTTGTTTCTCCTGCGTGGAGTGTGAATGCGTTAACAAAGATGCAAAATAAAATTAAACAGATCATTGGATGTATACATAATCTCTATCTATTGCAAACGATATATGAAGGATGTAAAAAGGGGGCCAGAGATACTGCATGTTCTGCAAGGACCAAGACTAGCGATATGCATGATCGAACTTGCTCACCAGATCAGGACCGAGGACAGGATCTCTTCCCCCTGAGTTAGCTCTATGAACTCCGGGAGAGGTGCAGTGCAGGGGTGTTCATATTATGTACACAGCTCTGGGCCTCTGGGTCTAGGTCTGCCCGCTGGTGTCTGCAGGGATAGAGCGCCGCCTGCCAAATTTGCATGCAGCCCTAAATTTGGCAACAAGTAATGGACAGAGCTGTTGGAGGGCTGTGGGTTGGCAGTAGCCAAATTCCTAGTTCTAGAATTGGCAAAAAATGAAGTTTTCGGCTGCATTCGTTTCTGTAAAAGGGGCCACAAACCGTTGACTGGAGGAATTTCAGGCCCACTCACACCTCTCATGCAATGCGCTCAGCCCCAAGGGTCCCGTGATCATTTTAGGCCACTTTTGTAGTTCATGCCCTTCACACCATCATCTTCGAGCTCCAAGCGTTCTTAACCATTTTTCTTTCTTTTCTCCTTTTTTTTGAGGGAAAATGGTTGGTGGGCCCACAGAGTATGTGGCGTAGTGGGTGTAGGAGGATGACGGTGACAGGTGGGCCCGAGCGGTGGGTCACGGTGTTGTTGCCCCTGTTGGTAGGGGGGTGGACTCCGTGGGCATGGAGAAAAGTGACGGGTCTGCCCCTGGCTGTTGGGGCAAGCCATCTCAACTGCTGCATAGGGACTAGGGAGGGGTAGATCCGTAATTTTCGTAGAAAAGGTCTACCTGAGCATGGAATGGCAAATTTGCCCCCCTTTGGAGTTTACCCTTGTTTTCTGTTGCCCGCGGTTTTGTGCGAGAATGGTTAGTGGTGTGTACTTTGCTGTAATTAGTTTTAGCATCACGCTTTCAACCATAATCAATTTATATATTCTATCAAAAAAATAATAAATTTATATAGGACTAGGGCCATCTGTTTATTGAATAGAGAAATTTATAAAATACTTTTGTTTTATCATATTGGTAGATGAAAAACGTCACGCAAAGAAGTACAATCAAAACTCTTCTATTCTAGAGTTTGCGGATTAATGGGAATACATGGTTTGATATTCCTATAGAGGCAAATCATAAAAAGTTGAATACTAATTGACATTCCATTTAATGTAGTAATAGATTGATTCCTCAGTGTTCGGTTCCTTTCCTGTATTCAACAAGACATCTCATATTTATTGTTAGAAATAGGTTGCTTGACTAATATGGTAGGCGCAACAAAACATCTCTCACCACAGCGGGCACTCTAGGAGTCAACGCTTTGAGTAGCATAGTTTCTATGACATTAACTACTCTGCAATATACTCCACACTGATGTGGTGAGAGGGTATTCGGAAGAGAGAGAAATTGTTTCTCCACAAAGAAATCGTCTCAACAATCCTATAATGAATGAAGAAATCAACAAGATACGCGTCGGGTGTGAAACGTGGTTGCTTCACGTGTTTTGTGAGGTCTACCATCAAGACCATCGCCCCAAACTCGTCGTTGCTAGTGGCGCACCAGATCTATCACAAAAGAGACCGAGAAGAGGAGATAGACACACCATTGACCTTATTCCATCGTCGTCGGATCCACCACAGGAGGTCGTGGGGAGAAGAGGGGGTTGCATCACTTGACCTCACCAGCATAGATCCAGGCCTCACCGCGCCAGCCCGAGCCTCGTGCACCACGCCACAGCGTCCAAGCACCGAGCGAGTACGCGAGAGAAGAGATATATATAGAGGAACAGGATTGGGGACAGATAAAGCGATTTATTAAATATATTAGAGGTGCCACGCATAGGTACCTTGCATATTAGGTGATGTGGTTTCTAAAAAGCTTAATCTTACTAATATGATAAGTATATAAGGGTCTCCGTTGGCAAAGAGACACTGTAATAAGCCACGTGTCAAGTGTAGGATGAGCCTTCATTGTATTGCTGTGAAACACCTTGGTCTGCGAGGCTGTTATCGTGGTGTTCCTTGTGTTTGCATTTTTGAGACGTTGGGCTTCACGAGATCTTCACCGCACTGGTTAGCAGTTCCCTCTTTGCTACTATATAATATATTACGCCAAGGTATAGACGTGCAAACGGACCGCCCGACACGGGGAGTAAAAAAAACACAGCCAACATGCTAACGGGTAAGGCACGGTACGCCGGGCCACCGGGCCGTGCCTAAAAGGGCCACGGACCTAGTCGACGACCCAGGGTTTAGGGTTAAGATTTTTTCTAGATATTTTTTATTTTTTTAGAGCTAAATCTATTTTTAACCATCTAAATAAGCTATAAATATTTATTTGGATTTGCATATAACAATGTATCTCTAGAATTTGTTGGGAATTTTTAAAAGTTTAGAGATATTTTCTTTGATTTGAAGACCTTATCAAGTATTTGCCAATTCTTTTAACTAAAAAGGTAAAACCACCTCCAAAACCGCTCCAAACTAGGACAAGGAGGTAAGTTGTACGATTTTTAGAGTTTCGGCGGTAAAATGTCTGGTTTTGAAGTTTGAGGAGCAAAGATCATACTACAGCAAGAGGTAGAAAGAACTTGAAAAAAAGTTTAATTTACCTCCATTAACTATCGCGGTGGTCCGATTTTCCTCCCTGGACTATAAGACTTCTTTTTTAAACACCACCCCTTCCCTCCAATTTTCAAATTGTTTATTTTTGCACCTGGGTGGTTTGCTGATACGGTCCACATCAGAGGGGATAAATTGGACAAAGCTGAAAGTTCGGGGAGATAAATTAGACTAAAAATATTTTAAAATATATACAATTCATAAAAATTTAAAATTTATCTAAATATTTAAATTGAAAAATAATGCGATTAAAAGTCCTATGGTTTAGTATTAGAAAATTCATGTTTTACCCCGAAAAATTATGAAACTATCTTATGGTGCCTAGTTTGAAATTGTTTGAATCTTTATGGACTCACTTTGGTGCTTATTTGCTAGTAGCTCTTGTTATCTATTATAATTAGTCGAAGTTTGATTGCTCGACTAGGTAGAAGTGTGGTCGGGACGACATATGTGTGGCAGGGTGGGCACTACTCCCCTGCTCTGGATAAATTTTCAAAGTAGTTGTATTAGCCTGCGTAGTTACATGCAACCTATCGCGCATACTATATTGACGATGCTCCGCTGGCGCTTCTAAGTAGGATGATCAACATCGACTAATTATGATAGATAGCGAGAGTTTCTACTAGTAAATAAATATTAAATGAGTCCATAAAGATTTAAACAATTTCAAGCTAGGCACCATAAGATAAAGCGTGATTTTAGAAAAAAATCTAAAACTAGTTCATAATTTTTTTGAGGTAAAACAATTTTTTTATGAATTTTCTTATTGATTTTTATGTTTATTAGAATATATCTTTAAATATTATGATAAGTATATTCTAATAGAAAATTCCAAAAGTCAGAAACGTTTTATGCCCGTTAAATCGTGATCCTATGATCATCACCCTTTCTTCTTCCTCTTGTGTACAGCAGCAAAGTTGCTTTATTTTAGTAAATCAACTGCTCATCCCGCCTACTGCCGGCCAACCTCTGTCCACGCCGGCTACCTCCGTCCACACCAGACTCCCGACCGTCGTGTTCGACCCTAATGTCCCCCACTTCACTAACCCCATGTCACGGGGCCATCCCCCCCCCCCCCCCCCCTCCCCCGCCCCTCCTTAGTCCAACCGCCGTCCTCCTTAGCCCGCGGCCGCCGCCGCCACTGTCTTGTCGCTCCGCCTAGCCGGCTTGCTACCCAACGATTTTCCTCTAAGGTTGCCGGCAGTGGAAAACGACAACGACAACTCTCTCTCCTCGAACTTGACGCCTAAAATACCTCTAAGATTTCAGACAACTGAAATCTTGGAGACATGGAATAATAACTAATAAACAGGTCCGGTCCGGTTTTAGGCACTGTGCAAACCCTCCCCTGCCGGTTCCTTTGTCTCTGTCCCAAAACTACCGTCAACACCATGCATGTTCGCTTTGCAGTACCACGGTCGCTATTGCATGGCTGCCTACCAGTCCAACAGGTCCTTCACGTTTGCACAGGGATAGGATATTTGCATGATCTCCACGATGAAGCTAGTGATCACAGCAAGATTTTTCACAGGAGCGGAGCCAAATTGAGTGACACAAGCTGTACGAAGGGGAATGAATGATCTTACAGTCGTCACAACGCTAAAGGTAGAATAGACGTTGACTGAATAATTAATCTGAACTCTCAGAAGAAGACAAGCACAAGCAGTCAGGTCGATCGTTCTGGACATGGCAAGCGCTGTGACACAACACATGCTGATTGAACTAACGCTGAATTACAAGTTTATTACAAGCAATGGAAACGAATCATTGCATGCATGCAAGATGCGTCAGTGGCACTGATTAATTTGTACTCAAAATCATATTTGTCGACTCAGTGCAAAGTCTGCAGGAAGGCAATTATATTGCAAGAACAGATCATCAGTTATACTTCTATCTCATTACAAGCAGGGAAAAGCAGACGAATTTGTCACCGTCTGATGCGTACCATACATGGTAAATCAATCTATACAGCTAGGGAAAGCTACACTTTGATGCACAAAAACTTGCGTGCAGCTTTAACCACAACACACAGAGCAGCAAGTTCTGCTAGCTAGCCCTGTCAACACGTCAGATATGGAAGCTGGAGGGGATCAGATCCTTGAAGAAGGCTTGTCTCCGGGCTGCACCCGAGCATATATCCGAAGGAGCGGAAACGGCGATCAGAGGGGGGTGAATGGCCTCAAATTTCTTTTGAAATATTTAGCCGTTGTCCTAAAATCCAACCTCAAAAGCAAACACACGCAAGAACAATAGATATGTTCACGAGCCAACTGGTGGCTAGGTGCCTTCGGTGATGACCAAGAGACAACGAAACAATCGAGAACCCACGGAAATCAGCACGCAAAGAAACGGAAGAAATAAGCACAAGCTGCGTAAGTCCGGACTGTCTGGCGTTAGCTGGCAGACAGTCTGAGGTTGCGGTCGCGGACTGTCTGCTGTATGGCCTCGGACTGTCCGCAGGCAAATTTTCCAAAACAGCCAGAGACGAAAAGAGGCTTCTGCTCGCAGTCGAACCAGATAGCGCGGACTGTCTGCGGTTACAGGAGCGAACTGTCCGCGGCATGGAGAACGCATAGACGCAGAACTGAGAACGAGCGATAGCAGGCGAGCGGCTCCAGGCAGGGGTGAGCACCGCTCGACTAAGCGGGATGGACGAGATGCTCGACGCCTGAGGCCTGCTGCTGACCGTTCGGCCCCTAGTGAGTACTGCCTGCCTGCAGGTGGTGACCGGAGACAATTCCGGTGGCCTGAAACAAGACCTGGTGCACCACGATGTCAAGCACAAGGCAGAACAGGAGGGAGAGAGACTAGCATCCAGCCACGAGCACCGCAAGCACCGCTCAAGTGAGCTCGCTCGGTGCCTGAGCACTTAGCGCTGGTAGTGCTGCCGCTGGGCTGCTGGACTGCTGCTCCTGTTCGATACAATCACGAACACACGAACAGAGAAGGAGCAAGAACGAACAGAAGAAAAGGACGCCCAAAAATCTGGCGAAATCGGAACTAAAACTCCATGAAATGCTCCCAAAATTTGCACAGATGCAATTCAACCTAGCACGAACCTATTCTCTAAAAATCATTGCCTAGGATTGACCCAAACTCCAGGAAATTGAAATCAAAACTAAGCACAAAACCAGAAAAAAAAACTCAAGAACACGGTAACGAAAATCAATGACAAAATAACTGAATCCCAAAAGACAAAGAGAGGATTCAGCCTCCATTTCCACTCCAAAATCATAGCTTTGTTGAACAAAATTTAGAATTTGTGGACCTCTCTCAAGAAAACCTAAGGGGAGGAAAAAATCTAGAAAAGGATGAAGCAAATGAAAGAGGCGAGGGAGATGGAACTCCCTCATCCTATTTAACACGGTTATTACACGATCCTAGATTTGCCCTTAGATATTTTTTAGTCGAACCACTTAACCTGAGGGCACTATGGTCTAACCCAAGGTAATCTTCATCCGACGGCCGTCGCGCTCTTCATGAGATAGCTTCGCCTCAAGGCGAACTCATCGATGCTGCCACGTGTCGTCCGTTACTCCTCGGAACCTCCGTCCTAGTTTTGAGGCCTAAACCTATGAAACTGAGCACCGATAGTTTTGAGGCACAAACCACCAAACCGCCCATGAGTAACGTACTCCATACGCGTCCCCCGCCACTTGACACGTGTCACCTCCGTCCTCGACCACCTGGCTGCCTAGTCTTCCAGAGCCTTCGCTCGACTTACACGTCCGCTGTCTTGACTCGGTTAACACAGTCACTCCCATATACACTTGCGCTTGTTGATATCCCCAGATGTCAGCCGCCGTAGCTGGTCACCCGGTCTCCTGGTCCCTCGGTCCAAGCCTCATGTCCGTCCTTCACTGCTCCCAGTCCATCGGCACGGTATGTCCCTCCTTGACTTTCACCTCGTCGTCAACCACCGCCTCCGAGGTCCACACTTCGCACCACAAGCCAAGAGACATGTTGCATAACCCAATTCACGTCATGGTTAGTTCATAAATTCAATCTAAGACACGAATCACGTTACACAATTACTCGTCACAAATCCAAACCACAAGTACATGTATCATCCTTGTGTTGGCAATATCATAGTTGCTGCTGTCACCACGGGCACCACCGGGCCACACAGCGTTAGGTGGATGAACTCGCCGCCATGCCCCGGCGGCGGCTCGACGATTGGCTGCTGCTGCTCACCTCGCAATAACCACTCCACGGTAAACGTTTCCATGTTCAAGTCTTCGTCGCCGTGTTCGTGCTCCGACTCTGCGCCTCGCTGCACGGCAGTCTCCGGGCCGAGCATATCTCCGACGGTGCAGGCTTCGGCAGACAACACCGGACCACACGGTAGCTGGATGAACTGGCCGTCAGGCTCCGGCTCGGCGATTGGCCGCTGCAGTCCCTGCTCCGGCTCGTCGCGCAGCATGCTCTCGTCGACGTAGAAGTTTATGCCCTCGATATTGAAGTTGAAGTCGCCGCCGTGCTCCGACTCCACGCCTTGTGGCTGATAGCAGGCGGTGTCCTGCTGCACCTGTTCTTGCCGCTGGATCGACTTGGCGGGCGGCGCCTCGGGGTGGTCACCGCCACCGGCCTTCCTCTTCTTGGCCGTTTGCTTGGACGAGGCGTTCTTGCTGGAGGATGACGCCGACGCCGGCTTCCCTTTTGCGCGAGGCGAACGGTAGACCTTGCACAGCACGTAGTTGCTGCTGTCGTCGGCGGCTTCGTTTTGTTTCTTGTCGGCGGCGACGAAGTCGTATTTGTGAGTTAACCCTGGTGCACTCAGACAGTCCTGAAGCAGCTTAGTCAAACATGGAGGCAGTTGGCGAGAACTGCTGAAGTTTGAACCTGCTGAAGCCGAGGATGATGACCGCGCCCACGTTCTGACGCGTTAAGTAGCCGTTATCTTTTATATATGTGTTTGGCCTGTGTTAAGGCAGTTTTTAGCTCGTTTTAGTGCGTGAGTTTGCTACTGGTATAAGTGGAAGAAAATCCAGTGAAAACTGTATCCATTAAAGTTTTCCAAACGGGCCTGGCCCATCGGGCCAGCACGGGCACGGTGCTAATTTGGCCCGGTCCGAAAACGGCCCGGCCCGGCCTCTCCCGTGCTCGTGCCAAGCACGGCACGGCCTCGTGCCCGTGCCTGGGTCGCTATGCTAGCCCGTTGGCACAGCACGGGCACGGCCTGCTCCAAAGGCCGGCACGGGATCGGCACAGCTAAGAGCCGTTGGATGAAGCCCCCGGCGAGCGCTGGCCGTTGGATGAAGGGCTGCGGTGGGGCGTCTATATAAGCCAGGAGCCGCCCGGGGGAAGCTACTGTGCTCATTTCTTTCCCCTCCGCGCCGTGCGCACCTCGCTCTTCGGCTCTGCTCTGTCGTTCGAAACCCTAGCCGCTCACTCTCTTCTTTTCGCCGTCCGGTGGCTGGTGACAGCGGCGGTGGCTTGCACGGGCACACAGCACAGCCTTGTACACCCCTTCTCTTCTCTCTGACCGGCGATGTAGCTTAGTCGTTGAGATCTCCAACGAATCGTCTTCGTCTCTCTCTCGTCGCGCTCGTCGATCTCGCCGGACTCCGGCGTCATTGGGGCTCCGCTATGATGCGTTGAGGTACCAGGACGCCGGATCTGAGCGATGTCGTCGTCGCCGTTGCCTCTGGTGCTCCGTCAAGCGAGGTGAGTTAGATCTGTTTCTTGTTCTTCTTCTTCTTCTTGATTCGCTGTTCTTCTTCACTTCTTCTTCTTGTTGATCTTGCTTTGTTGTTTTTTACTTCTTTTTCTTCTTCTTGATTTAACCCTAGATCTGTTTCTTTTTTTGAAGCCACTGGCGTTGAGGGACCGGAGGCCGGCGACGACGAGATGTCGGATGAGCAGGAGGACATCGGTCTCTCCATGACGATCAACGACGAGTTGCGCCTCTGCGGGATGACCGGAGACGAAGAGGACGATATTGTTGGGGATGCTGAGGAGCTCTTCGGTCGTCGTGCTGCCGAGGAGCTCAACGGCGGTACTGCTACTCACCCACTTCCCGTCGACGACGCTGACGGCCCCAACGCCGTCCAGGGCGACACTCAAGCCGCTGCTGATGACGGCTCAACCAGCCGGCCTAACCGCCCTTCTACCTCGGTTTGCTGGGAGGATTTCGAGAAGCTCTACAAGAAGGTAAATGGTAAGGATGTCAGGTATGGCGCTCGGTGTCTTCACTACCGTAAGGAGTACTCTGCTAATTCTAAATTTGGGACTGGCCACCTTCTCCGTCATCAAGACTCTTGCCCTAAAAAGCGTGAGAAATGTCGCATGGCTCAGTCCCACATTACTTTCAATAAGGATGGTAGTATGCGTAATTGGGAGTATTCTGCTGAGGTTGCTCGTGTTCAGCTTGTTCGTTTGCTTGCTAGGCTAGATCTTCCCCTACGTCTTGGTGAAACTGAGGCCTGGGAAGATTACATAAAAACTGCTCATAACCCTAGGTACTCAACTGTTTCTAAGCAAACTACAGCTAGAGATCTTTTTAAGTATTTCAATGAGAAGCGTGGTCGTTTGATTGATGATTTGAAGAACAATGCCATTTCATCTGTTGCTATTACTTATGATATTTAGTCTGGAAATGCTAAAGAAGATTATTTGAGTGTTGTTGGTCATTACATTAATGCTGATTGGCAACTTGAAAAAAGAGTGCTTGGCTTAAGGCTTATAGATGCATCACATAATGCTGAGAACATTGCTGAACGTGTTAGTAATGTGCTTAATGATTATGGTATATTGAGCAAGGTCTTTTCTGTTACTTTGGACAATGCCTCTGCTAATAACAAAGCTATGGATAAACTGAAACCTGTGCTTAAGGAGTATTTAGGTTCTGATTTGTTTTTGCATCAACGCTGTGCTTGTCATATCATAAATCTGATTGTTAAAGAGGCTCTGGCTGCTGTTAGTCCTTTGATTGATGCTTTCAGAACTGCAATATCATACATTAACTCTTCTAACCAGAGAGTTGCTGCATATAAGAGTTATTGCATGGCATCTGGTATTAGACCTAGGAAGTTTGCATTGGACATGGATGTTAGATGGAACTCTACATACCTGATGCTTAGGCATTTGCTACCACACAAGGAAACTTTCCATACTTTCATTGAGTCTAATTATCCTAGAGCTAAAGGTGGCCCCTTTCTTTTGACTCATGATCATTGGACTATGGCAATTAAAATACTGGAATTCCTTGAACTGTTTTATGACTCAACAGTTGCTTTGTCTGGTGTCTACTATCCTACTGCCCCACTTATGGTTCATCATATTATTAAGATTGCTATACACCTGCATAAGTATCAAATGGCGTGGTGGAGCGACATATTAGACGGTAGTCGGCATGGCTCGATCCATGATGAAGGCCAAAGGCATGCTGGCAAGGTTCTAGGGTGAGGCGGTGACCACGGCAGTGGTCATCCTCAACCGCGCTTTGACCAAGGCCCTGGCAAGGTTCTAGGGTGAGGCGGTGACCACGGCATGCTGGCAAGGTTTCGAACGAGAGAGCAGAGCCGAAGAGCGAGGTGCGCGCGGCGCGGAGGGGAAAGAAATGAGCACAGTAGCTTCCCCCGGGCGGCTCCTGGCTTATATAGACGCCCCACCACAGCCCTTCATCCAACGGCCAGCGCTCGCCGGGGGCTTCATCCAACGGCTCTTAGCTGTGCCGACCCCGTGCCGGCCTTTGGAGCAGGCCGTGCCCGTGCTGTGCCAACGGGCTAGCATAGCGACCCAGCCACGGGCACGAGGCCGTGCCGTGCTTGGCACGAGCACGGGAGAGGCCGGGCCGGGCCGTTTTCGGACCGGGCCAAATCAGCACCGTGCCCGTGCTGGCCCGATGGGCCAGGCCCGTTTGGAAAACTTTAATGGATACAGTTTCCACTGGATTTTCTTCCACTTATACCAGTAGCAAACTCACGCACTAAAACGAGCTAAAAACTGCCTTAACACAGGCCAAACACATATATAAAAGATAACGGCTACTTAACGCGTCAGAACGTGGGCGCGGTCATCATCCTCGGCTTCAGCAGGTTCAAACTTCAGCAGTTCTCGCCAACTGCCTCCATGCAAACTAGAACTCTTCTCTTCAAACTGTATCATAAGTATGATGATTTGTATGGATCTGTAAGGGCCAAAAGGGCTGACCCTCCAAGCCTATCTGGTAAGAAAAGAACAGCTTGGGCTGAAATATATGATGATAATGATGATGGCGGTGGTATGGTTGGAGCTGGCTGTTATTCTCTTCCTCCTAATCTTGATATGTCTAGGACTATTCCTGCTACTGCTTTGCTACATGCAGCAAATTCTTCTAGCAGTAGTTCTGAACTGTCTGCTTATCTGGACTGTGACACAGTGAGCCAGTGGGATGATGACTTCAACATCCTGAACTGGTGGCATCATCATAAGCTAACATATCCGGTTCTTTCTACCCTTGCTAAAGATGTTTTCAGTGTGCCTGTTTCTATCATTTCATCAGAAGCTACTTTCAGTACCACTGGCAGGATCATTGAAGAAAGGCGGCGGAGGCTAAACCCTGAGACTGTGGAGGCACTCACATGCATCAAGGACTGGGAAGCTGCTGAGTCAAGGCTACAACATATGCTGGAGGATAAGGAGCTCGAGGAGGCCTTTGAAAACCTTTATCTTGATTAGTCATTCATTTATGTAATGGTCTGTAATTTTAATTGGACTTGGATGCTTTGGACCTGTGGATTGGATGTAATGAACAATTGAATTACACTAAGGGGCTGGCTGCACTCTTTTTCCCTGTCCAGGGTCTCACAAGGGTGAGTTTTACCTGGACAGGTTTTTAATGAGGCAGCCATTGCACAACCCTTCCTTTTGATATTTTGTTGCCTGGTGTTCTCTTCTTGATTTTGATTTCTTCATATTTGAGCTGTTCTCTGTTTTCTGAAATTTTGATGTGGTTTTGTGGGTTAATGCCAAGGCACGGCACTAACACGCTGGACTGCCATGCCCAGTGACACGGCACGGCACAGTCTGGAGTGCTTAGTGCCGTGTCTGGGCCAGAGGCTGAGCACGGCGGCACTACACGGCACGGCACGGCAAGGCTACCGTGCCTGGCCGTGCCGTGCCCAGCCGTGCTCGTGCCGTGTAGTGCCCATGCGGCCCGTTTGGAAATCTTTAGTATCCATACAACTCGCGTGCATACTTCCGGTCGCTGTTTGCCACGTGTACGCTTAGACAATCCAAGACATTCGCGAGCTTTCCCAGCCCCGCATCGTTAGATGGCCTCATTTGACGCGTGGGATCCATCTAGGATATGTATGCACGCAGCGCTCGTGGATACTGTTTGCAGGCAATTTTTTTCGGTATAAGTAGCCTGTCCAAGCACTCGTGTTAATTGCTTGGTTCATTTGTAATCGCTAACATCTGAGTAAAAGAGCTCTGTCAGCCGACAGTTCTCCATTGTCTCTGTGTGTTCAGTTCTTGTTTTACATCTGATTCTGAATCCGGTTAGGATTAGCCAACGCATGAACGTGTGATTTGTGATCCTAAATCCTACAGTATTCCACCATGCACCACGCCGGATTAGCCAACGTCTCCGTCTTGCGGCGTAGGAGAAGGTGCAGAACGTGCCGCCACCGGATCCCTGGACGTCCTTGCGGCGTATCTCCGAGTGCCACGACGTGCCGCAACCGCAGCTGACCTTGCGCTGTCTGTGCCCGCTGAGCTTGCCTCGCGTGTTCGTGAACTTCTTGGCGCAGTAGCAGTACCAGACGCTGTTGTAGCCGTCGTCTTCGGCACCGGTGCCCGGCACCGGCTCCAGGTTGGCGACAAGAACCTCGGGAACGGCATCACAGACGTCGATGTGATGGACGAAGTGGACGTGGTCTCTGGCGCGGACGCGGCGCAGGAGGGCGATGGAAGCCTTATTATCTGTGGAGCCGCTATCGTCGTTGGAAGCCATGTCGCCGAGATACACACTGAAGGTCTCCGGGCGAAGCCAAAAACTTTTGTCGTTTTTTTTTCATCGTTGCATTTTTGTTTGCTTCCCCTATAAGTAATGTGATGCAGCTATAAGCATTTTTTATAACTTTTTTGTTTGTATAACTCAGCTATAATAAGCCTATAAGCATCTGGAGTCTCTCAAGTTTCTTTTTTTCTTTTTTTGAACTTTGGCAATTTCATTACTCAAAACGATTACAAGGACATTTTCAGGGACAGAATTTGTGATGAGTTCCTCCCCTTCAATGCATTCATAACCCAGAGCAGCCAAAGCATGTGCTGCCCTATTGCCAACTCTACTCTGAAAATTACAAACGAAATCAATAAACTTCACACGAGCTAAAAACTTGAGCTCTTCAACCAGGGCACCTTCAGGCATTGCATCAAAGATGTCCGACCTCATTGATTGCTGGACCATCTGAGCATCAGTCTCCAGGATGAGTTTGCCAACACCCAAATTTGCAGCCGCCTAAACACCCTGCAAACAGGATATCAACTCGGCTTGGAAAGCACTAAGAACATGATTCAGCCTTCCTCTTCCTGTCAGCACAACGTCACTGTTGGCCCACAGGATCATCGGCTCAAGTGAGTAAACCACTTACCAGTCTTGCCGAACACCCGTTAGTGTTGTCGAGCACCCACTAGCCATGCCGATCACGAACAAGCGTTGTCCAACCCCACACACTATGGCTGGAGCTAGAACAAGAAGGGAGAACAGAGTAAGCACACACAATACAAGACACCAGCGTTGGTCGAAGCCCTGTCTGTGAGATGACAAATCTGAACTCTCTTTACTGAGTTGCCGTGGTAGTCTATTTATACAACTCTATCCATATAGTCCTAGTACAGCGCATATGCTGTAACAGTAACTAGATAACATACATGACTGACTCTGCGCCGGTCACTGCATGTGCCTACAGTGCTGCAGGTGAGTAGTTCGACGTCTGCACCTGCAGCGGCTACAGTATCACAGCAGGGGGCCTTTTCGGCGTCGCCTCCCCCTTGCTGTGTTCACACAAGGTAGCAGTAGATTTTCTAACAATCTTCCCCTAATTCTACTATTAAGCCTTGTACCCCCTCCATGTCGATCATCTCCTTAGCTCCGTGAGTCGAAGACATCCGAGCGGCTTGGTGAGGACGTCCGCGAGTTGCCGACCAATTTTGACAAACTCGATGACGATCTGCCCTCCATCGACACAGTCCCTGAGAAAGTGAAACTTCACGTCGATGTGTTTACTCTGGTCATGCAGAACTGGATTCTTCGCGAGGGCGATGGCAGGATGGTTGTCCACCATCAATGCTGGTGGGTGAGCTTCCATGCCGGTCAGCTCACCCAGCAGCCGGCGTAGCCACACACCTTGGCACGCCGCTGTGGCCGCCGCCACGTACTCTGCCTCGCACGTAGATAGCGCCACCACCTTCTGTTTCAGCGACAGCCATGAAATTGGGGCCGACCAGAGGAAGACGAGCACTCCGTCGTCCGTCGATGTCCCCTACCATATCTGCATCGCTGAACACAGTGAGCTACAGCCTACTCTCGCCGGTCTTTGGGAAGATGATCCCATGATCCACCGTCCCCTTGATGTAGCGCAGTAGTCGCTTCACTGTAGCTGAAAGGTCCTTGTGTGGTTTTGGTAATTGAGTGACAACCTAGGTAGACTAATTGTGTTTATGTGAGATACATAGGTGATTAGTCCACAGGTACATATGTGTGAGCAACATATACCATGAAGGTGAAAATGGCTTAGAGATGTTGCAAAGCTCACACATGTGATGATGAAGAAGCTCATTGCACATGAGACATGACATTGAGTCATGTGATCGAGGTGGAGAAGATCAAGACAAGACTTGGCTTGATGGATCGGTTGCAAGCGTGAAGGGCAAGTCGGAGGCTTTAGAGCGATGGACCGCGTGGCGGTGAAGCTTAAGCAAGACTTGGCGCCGATGGACGAAGGCAATGGTGAAAAGCAAGTGAAGTCAAGATCGATGAACCAATATGATCATATGATGATATGAAGTGGATCATATCATTATTGATTGTATTGGTGAATGTGTTGCATTGACATTGGAGGAGATGGAATGGAATGCGCAAGGCAAAGGTATAACCTAGGGCATTTCATTTCATCGGTCATAGCTGTGTAGAGAAGTTAATGACCAGGTTTAGGATAGATGGCCGTACTATCAAGAGGGGCAAACTTGTTTGCATATCGGTCATCTAGTGCCACTCGAGTGATCTAACTTTGCATCGTCGCTAGGATCGAGTGGCGTGGCAAGTTTTGTGGCTAACACCCTTGAAAATATTTGTGAAAATATGCTAACACATGTGCACAAGGTGATACACTTGGTGGTTGGCACATTTGAGCAAGGGTGAAGAATATAGAGTTGAAAAGGAGTTAGTCGCGCTGGTTACAGAGTGATCGGACGCGTCCGGCATGGTGACCGGACACGTCCGGTATTTGGCGACGTACTCAGCGACCAGACGCGTCCGGTGTGAATCAGCAAAATCGGTGTTCGGTGGAACAGTTGATCGGACGCTGGCAGCGTCCGGTCCGGTGTGACCAGACGCGTCCGGTCGTCCGTGGGTGCTTACTGTACTCAACCGGACGCTGAGGCTCAGTGTACGGTCAGCTTCTAACAGACGCGTCTGGTCGGCCCTAGAGGCTTACTGGACTCAACCGGACGTAGCGGCTGAGTGTCCGGTCATTTCGAACTGTGTGTCCGGTCATCTTGTCAGAGAGTCATTGGAGGCAACAGTGGGACATGTGGCTGTCTAGCAGCTACCGGACACGTCTAGTATAGCGACCGGACACGTCCGGTATTCAAGATCGGTGCGTCTGGTGCAGCGTCCGGTCGACCCGAAAAATGTCCAGTGAAAAGGTAACGGCTAGTTTAGCCCATGGGGCTATAAATAGAAGTGATGGTCGGCCTTTGGCCAATAGCTGAGCACACTAGAGCCTTGGTGGCTTTGTGTAGTAGTGCTTGGGAGCCCTCCATCTCACATATACTTGATAGTGATCATTCGATTGTGTGAGAGAGCGATTCTAGTGCGATTGCATCGTGAGGTTGCATCGAGTGGCACTAGGTGATCGAGTTGCAAGCCGGTGGTGCTTGTTACTCTTGGAGGTTGTCACCTCCTAGATGGCTTGGTGGTGGTCTCCGTCGAAGCCCGCAAGAAGCTTGTGCGGTGCTCCGGAGAAGTGCTTTGTGAGAGGCATTGTGCTCACCCCGCGGGAGCCGCGAAGAGCAACTCTAGTTGAGCGTGTCATTGAGCTACCCTCACTTTCAGGGTAGGTTCTTGCGGTGCCTGACGTGCGGGCTTGGCGGGTGATGCCAATTAGCCGTTGAACCACCAAGTGAGCAGTCGACACAACGGGGACGTAGCGTGTTGGGAAGCACGTGAATCTCGGGAGAAAAATTATCGTGTCAACCTTGTTCTTCCCGTTGCTTTGCATCCCCATTACACAAGCTTACGATTACTTTCGTATACATTGAGCTCGTGTTGTTGCTTTTGTAATTAGTTAGCTTGTGTAGCTTGCTAGTGACCTTCTTGCTTGTGTAGCATAGAAGTAGCTACCTTGCGTGGCTAATTTGGTTTGTGTAACCTTGTTAGTCACATTGCTTAGTTTGTGTAGCTAAGTAATTGCACTCTCTAATTTGGCATTGGTTGCCATATTATTGAGCATTGCTAGTGAGCTTAGTTGGCTTTGTACTTTTGCTTACTAGCATGTGTAGGAGCTCCCTTGTTGCTTAAAGTACTAGTGGCACAGGTTTGTGTGACCTTGCTCCTAAAATTGGTTAGGTGAGCTCTAGTTAGCCCGGCACCTTTGTTGCTTAATTAGTATCTTTGGAAAGTGCTAGAGAATATAGATAGAGGGGTGTAGTCTTGGCTAGACCGATAGTTCTAATTCCGCACTTGTTTTGGTTAGCCGACGCGATTAATTTTAGAAAGGACTATTCACCCCCCCCCTCTAGTCCACCATCTCGACCCTACAAGTGGTATCAGAGCTAGGTCTCTTATTTGTGGTCTTCACCGACCCGAGAGGATGGCGGCTTATGGGCTAGATGTTGATTGTCCACACATTTTTGATGGCACACACTTTACACGATGAAAAAATTGGATGATATGCAATTTTAAGTTTATTTGCCCTCAAATGTGGTGGATGGTAGATGTAGGCTTTTCACATGTGTTGGATAAAGATTATCTAACTCAAGCACAAGAGAAATGCCTAGATCTCGACATCCAAGCTACTAACATCATGTATAGATCTTTGCATGATTGTATATTTGGAGAGATCATTGACATGAAGACCGTCCATGAGATTTGGAGTTATCTCAATGAGAAATATGGGACGGTCTCCGATGATGATGATGAGTCTAAGATGGAGGCACATGAGTGTGTTGAGCATAACCACAATTTGGTGATTGTGGAAGATTGCTTCACCTCATGGTCAAGTGATGATGATGATGATCGATCTACCACAAGTTCACTTGACAAGGTTGATGATGATGCCACAAGTGTTGCAAGTGATGATGCTACCCCATGCACACTTGATGGTGATGATGGTTCATGCTCAAGCTATGATGAAGATGCTACTACAAGCTCTCCAACTACATCACCACATTGCTTCATGTCACAAGGTGACACCAAGGTAACAAATGATAATGTAGTTGATCATGTTGATTCATATGATGAGCTTGTTAGTAGACTTGCTAGCATGACCATGTCTTTAGAAAATGAGAAAGCTAAAACATTGAACTTAGAAAATGAAAACTCATTTCTAAAGAACTCTTGTGAAGAACATAAGAAATTACTTGATGCTTATAAATCTTCACATGATGAGCTAAAATTGAATCATGAGACACTACTTGCATCTCATGATGAATTATTAGAACAACATGCTTCTCTCATTAAAATGTTTACAAAGAAACTTAAAAATAATGAGAGCTCATCACATGGATCAAATGATAAATCACAAATTGTTGCTAACCCTTGTGATGTAGGCAGGAAGTATGTATCCACCTCTTGTGATGATTTATTAGAATGCCATGTTCTTCACAAATAGATGCTTGTTCTACTTCTATATCTTGTGAGACTAACATTTTGAAGGAGAACATTGAGCTTAAAAGTGAAGTGAAGAAATTGAGCAACAAGGTAGAGAGGTGCTACAACTCAAAAGTCACCTTTGAGCACATGTTGAAGACTCAAAGAAACTATGGTGACAAGTGTGGCCTTGGCTTCAATAAGAAGATAACAAAGGGCGAAAGAAAGAGAGAAAGAAAGATGAAGAAGCTACAACAAAGAAAGCTTTTTTATACCATGTGCTACTGGTGTCATGAAGCGGGACACCTTGCAAATGGTTACCCTAACATTGAGAAGCTCAAGAAGATAAAAGAAGAAGAGAGGCTCAAGCATGTCAAGTGCTTCAAGTGCCGCACTTGGGGTCATCTTACCCAATGTGCCCAACCAAGCAATTGGTGAAGCAACAAGTAAAGCCTCAACCAAAGCCACAAGTTGAGCAAGAGAAGACACCCCAAGAGCAAATCAAGATCAACCATGAAGATGGTGGTGACTTAATGATGAAGAAGAAGAAAACAAGAAGGGGTGGAAAGGCAAGGCATCCAATGCAAATTCAAGATGCCAAGATGATGAGCAAGAATAAAGATGAGAAGAAAGATTATGCTCACATCAAGTGCTTCAAGTGTGGAAGTACAGGACACTTTGCCTCTAAGTGTCCTACCAAGCTTAAGAAGAAGGCTCAAGCAATCCATGAGAGGCAAGGCAATGAGAAGCACCACATGAGCAAAGAAGAGAAGGCTCAAGCAAAGAGAAAGTGCTACTCATGACGGGAAAGGGGACACATAGCACATTCATGTCCCCTAGGTGATATTTCTGAGCCTATTTCAATTGTTGATAATAATGTGCTTAGAAAGGATGAAAATGGTACCTCTATGGTTTCTATTGCAAAACATCCCGCTACTCATACTAAGGCGTTGCCAAAGTATGTTGCTCCTAACTTGAGAGGACCCAAACTTGTTTGGGTACCATCAAAAAGTGGATGATTGATTGTAGGTACCATCGGCATTGGAGACTTGATTCAATTGATTTTATATTAATCATCATATGTTGAGTCAAGATATGAAGCCTAGTGCACATCCAAACCCAATGCCAAGTGAAAATTGAGTGAAGTCCAAAGTGCTATCAACATACAAGTGCTATAATTCAAGTTGTTGGTAATTCATTGAATATATTTTATGACTTGCAAATAATTGAGTTGAAGCTTGCTAGTTGGATGATCATAAGCTAACCAAGGTATATCTCTTATTGATCATTTTATTTGGATGCATATGAGTTGATTGAATTGGATAAATATGCAATGTTGCTTGCTATGAGATGATTGAACGGATAATTGATTAGTAGTCAAGTTTGGATTGATTTGTGTTGGATAAATTCATGGGATGACATTTAGTATGTGATTTGAATGGATATATGTCTTATGGAAGTATTCAAACAAGTTAGTTTCAAGTTTGATTCATACATGATGAAGTATAGCTCAATTATTGAAACATGTCCTATAATTGAGAATCTGAGCTAGCTGTGATCTTAGCTATGTTTGAGTAATCAACACTTATTGGATTGGCATAAAAATTGGTGTACATGCTCTAGACTTATGGTATAAGATGCTGTACAATTTTTATGAGAATTGGATAAGAAATGCTTTGGTTTTGGAGTGGATCTTGTCAGCTATAGTGCAGCAGTTTTCAGAATGTAGCAGTGGTGGAAGAATTGAAATCTGGTAGCAAAGTAGAAGTCAAATAAAGCTCAAATTTTTACAGCTGCTAGATAACTTAGTAAAGCACATCTCCGCCAAATTTTGTGATATTTGGATTTGTACTTTGGGAGATATGCTTATTTCTTTGAAAGGTATAGAATCTGCTAGAAAAGTGACAAATATGGGATTGATCTAGAGTCACTTTGATTGAAAGGTCCTCAAATTGGAAACATGTTTATAAGTAATTGAGGCATATAAGTTTGGTTTTGAGATGATCTAGAAGCATGACAAGCAAAGAGTACAAGACTATTTGATTGTGGAGTGTAATTTGCACACATTCGGTACTCAAATTGAAAGATCAAGATCAAACTCAAGATGAAGTTGAAGTTTAAGTTCTAGTGACTATTGGGAAATCATTTCATAGAAAGAAAATGACTTAAACAAGAAGAAAGAAAAGGACTTAAAGAAGGAATCAAGGTTACTCATCAAGTTAAGTCCATCATTGGATCAATCAATCAAGTCATTTCAAGTGAGTATCAAGAATGATTCTTGGAGAGAGGTCACTTCTCCCTAGTGTAGGGGCTTACCGCCTATGTGTAGGTGAACCAAGTGTGGTACTTGGAAGGCTAACGTGGAATTGATGATCCGAAGAACATTTGAGATTCTTAGTTGAAGAAATCAAAAGGGTTGATCAAGAAAAGCAAGAAACACCCAAAAGAGAGCTAATCATGATATTTCAAGTGGTATTCTCACATTGATGCTCTCATGCAAGCATTGATCAAAAGATGAAGCAAGCCAACCACAACAAGAAAGTGCACTTGATCATAAGTGGTATTCATTTCATATGGGTGAAGAGTGGAATTCAAAATGGTATCTATTGGTCTTCACCAAGCTTATAATTGGACTTCACATTGCTATTGGACTAATGGATTGGAATCTATGTGACTATCCTCTACTCCAACATAGCAAAGGTATTATTGTAATGTGCATGATCATTTCATCCCTTACTAGTATGCGGTTAGTGCATATAGTACATGCTTCATATGATTATGCATAACAAATGAAATGCTTAAATTCATAGTCTACCACTATTGTTTAAATGATTACTTGATCTAGTGGTTAGTACATGAATTTGTTTATGAGCTAGTGAACCCAAGTACTTGACTCAATTTGGATTGCTAACAAGTGACAAGTATAACATTGGCAAGATAACCCTTGCAAGAGGTGTGAAGAAGCTTGTCTTTGGTTCAAACCGGACTTAGAAGCTTAGGCAAATCAATTTAGTTCAAGTCAATCATAGAAGCTCATGATAGTGATAAGAGTACAAGCACAAGACAACAATGCAAATGGATATCTAGTTTGTTTATTTCAAATGGTATCTAGACTCAAGTATTTCATCAAGAATCTACAAGTAATGTCTAGATCAACTCACAAGTGATATCCTATAAGTGGTACTCATGAAGATAGCAAATGTTTAAGAAATGGTTTTTATTGAAAAATCCAACAAGTGGTTCCATACTAGAAGATTCTTTCAAGTGATATCACATCTACACATAATATCAATCATGCAAGAAAATGGTTCCACAAGTGATCCTCAACTTTAAGTGATCATCAAATGAAGAATGCATCCCTCACCTACAAGAGCTCAAGTGTATCAAATGGATGACAAGAGCTCAAGTGTATCAAATGGATGACCCATGCTATCACATAGGGGGAGGTGTCACACAAATTGGTATCAAGAAAAGATCCTATGTGTGGTAGCTCAAGAAGCCCTATACAAGATACAAGTGGTATAAGTTACAAGTGGTATCTACAAGTGGTGTCATTCCAACAATCAAGTAATGTCCATAAAAAATGCAAGATTCAAGCCTCAACCATCTACCCCAAATGTATACCTTTGCATCAATGAGAAGAACACCTTTTATGGAAATTGATGACAAAGGGGGAGAGATTGTACAAAGATATGAAAGCTTTGAGATTGAGATTGTACAAGGGGGAGAGATAAGATATAAAAGCTCAAAGAAGTAGAGGTTGGACATGAACATGGACAAAGAGGGAGCAACATTGAAGAAAAGAGATGGATCAAAATTCTTGGACAAGAGAAGCACACAAGTAGGGGGAGCAAGCTCATGAACTTTGATTGATTGCATTTGATATGTGCATATTCATGTGCTTGCTTGCATTGCATAAGCTTTCAAATTCAATATGCATGCTTGTGTGGTGTATGCTAGTTGTAGAACTTGAATGATGATTTGATAACTAGCATGCATAGGATGATAGCTAGACACTTGGTATGTTTTTCAAGTAATGCTAGTACCTTGCTTTTAATGTTGATCTCACAAGGTATCTAGTGCTTTTATTTCCAAGTGATATCGAGCTAACCATGGTACTAAGGATGAACTTAAAGGTGCAACTCCGATTGGTACACGCTTCAAAGGTTTATTCTATACACCTTAGTATCATTTTGTAGTAATTACTCTCCCACAATTTTAATCTATGCATATGTGTGACCTTCAAATCAAACACTCTAGCACATATGTAGGGGGAGCTAATACTACCATCTTGGGTTTGTGGTACTTGTCCAAAATCATTTTCACATGGTAAAATTGCTTGGGCAAGCAACATGAATCCAAAAGAGCTTAATTTCCATATCTTTGTAGAGTTGTCATCAATTACCAAAAAGGGGGAGATTGAAAGGTCCTTGTGTGGTTTTGGTAATTGAGTGACAACCTAGGTGGACTAATTGTGTTTATGTGAGATACACAGGTGATTAGTCCATAGGTACATATGTGTGAGCAACATATGCCATGAAGGTGAAAATGGCTTGGAGATGTTGCAAAGCTCACACATGTGATGATGAAGGAGCTCATTGCACATGAGACATGACATTGAGTCATGTGATCAAGGTGGAGAAGATCAAGACAAGACTTGGCTTGATGGATCGGTTGCAAGCATGAAGGGCAAGTCGGAGGCTTTGGAGCGATGGACCGTGTGGCGGTGAAGCTTAAGCAAGACTTGGTGCCGATGGACGAAGGCAACGGTGAAAAGCAAGTGAAGTCAAGATCGATGAACCAATATGATCATGTGATGATATGAAGTGGATCATATCATTGTTGATTGTGTTGGTGCATGTGTTGCATCGACATTGGAGGAGATGGAATGGAATGCACAAGGCAAAGGTAGAACCTAGGGCATTTCATTTCACCGGTCATAGGTCTGTAGAGAAGTTTATGACCGGGTTTAGGATAGATGGCCATACTATCAAGAGGGGCAAACTTGTTTGCATCATCTAGTGCCACTCGAGTGATCTAACTTTGCATCGTCGCTAGGATCGAGTGGCGTGGCAAGTTAAGTGGCTAACACCCTTGAAAATGTTTGTGAAAATATGCTAACACATGTGCATAAGGTGATACACTTGGTGGTTGGCACATTTGAGCAAGGGTGAAGAAGATAGAGTTGAAAAGGAGTTAGTCACGCTGGTTACAGAGTGACCGAACGCGTCCGGTATGGTGACCAGACACATCTGGTATTTGGCGATGTACTCAGCGACCGGACACGTCTGATGTGAATCAGCAAAATCAGTGTTCGGTGGAACAGTTGATCGGACGCTAGCAGCGTCCGGTCTGGTGTGACCGGATGCGTCCGATTGTCCATGGGTGCTTACTGTACTCGACCGGACGCTGAGGCTCAACGTCCGGTCAGCTTCTAATAGACGCGTCCGGTCGGCCCTAGAGGCTTACTGGACTCGACCGCACGCAACAGCTGAGCGTCCGGTCGTTTTGAACTGTGCGTCCAGTCGTCTTGTTAGAGAGCCATTGGAGGCAACAGTGGGACACGTGGCTATCTGGTAGCTACTGGACATGTCTGGTATAGCGACCGGACATGTCCGATATTCATGATCGGTGCGTCCGGTGCAGCGTCCGATGCTGCATTCGATCAACCCGAAGAACGCCCAGTGAAGGGGTAACGGCTAGTTTAGCCCATGAGGCTATAAATAGAAGTGGTGGTCAGCCTTTGGCCAATACCTGAGCACACTAGAGCCTTGGTGGCTTGTGTAGTAGTGCTTGGGAGCCCTCCATCTCACATATACTTGATAGTGATCATTCGATTGTGTGAGAGAGCGATTCTAGTGTGATTGCATCGTAAGGTTGCATCGAGTGGCACTAGGTGATCGAGTTGCAAGCCGGTGGTGCTTGTTACTCTTGGAGGTTGCCACCTCCTAGATGGCTTGGTGGTGGTCTCCGTCAAAGCCCGCAAGAAGCTTGTGCGGCGCTCTAGAGAAGTGCTTTGTGAGGAGCATTGTGCTCACCCCGCGGGAGCCATGAAGAGCAACTCTAGTTGAGCATGTCATTGAGCTACCCTCACTTTTGGGGTAGGTTCTTGCAGTGCCCGATGTGCGGGCTTGGTGGGTGATGCCAATTAGCTGCCGAACCACCAAGTGAGCGGTCGACACAACAGGGACGTAGCGTGTTGGCAAGCACGTGAACCTCAGGAGAAAAATCATCGTGTCAACCTTGTTCTTCCCGTTGGTTTGCATCCCTGTTACACAAGCTTGCGATTACTTTCATATACATTGAGCTTGTGTTGTTGCTTTTGTAATTAGTTAGCTTGTGTAGCTTGCTAGTGACCTTCTTGCTTATGTAGCATAGAAGTAGCTCCCTTGTGTGGCTAATTTGGTTTGTGTAACCTTGTTAGTCACATTGCTTAGTTTGTGTAGCTAAGTAATTGCGCTCTCTAATTTGGAATTGGTTGCCATGTTATTGAGCATTGCTAGTGAGCTTAGTTGGCTTTGTGCTTTTGCTTACTAGCATGTGTAGGAGCTCCCTTGTTGCTTAAAGTACTAGTGGCATAGGTTTGTGTGACATTGCTCCTAGAATTGGTTATGTGAGCTCTAGCTAGCCCGGCACCTTTGCTGCTTAATTAGTATCTTTGGAAAGTGCTAGAGAATATAGATAGAGGGGTGTAGTCTTGGCTAGACCGATAGTTCTAATTCCGCACTTGTTTTGGTTAGCCGACGTGATTAATTTTAGAAAGGACTATTCACCCCCCCCCCCTCTAGTCCACCATCTCGACCCTATAGTAGCCCAGTGATCATCTCTGGGATCCTCAGGAGCGACTGATGTAGCCCACGGCAAACACAATATCTGACCTCGTGTGGACTAGGTAGCGCAAACCACCGACGATGCTCCGATAGAGTGTCGTATCCACCTTCGCCGCGGTGCTGGCCTTCGTCAGCTTCAGCCGCTCTAAAAGCATCTAGGCCCCTAGTTGGGTTTCAGTAATTAATGACAATACATGATTACTGTGACTAACGTGTGTTTTGCAGAAACAATTAAATTAGGTCACGGTAATGGAGATCGAATGGGCAATCAAGGTTGTCATGCCCCTACGATGGAAATCATTTCGGTTTTCAAAGGATGGACGACAAGGTTAAGGATGGACTAGTTCTAAGTGTCGATTGGAGTTGGAGAGACACTTAGAATAGTTTAGGACTTTGTTTTTCCTTTAGCTGTACTATTAAGGGGGGTATGAACGGGTAGCTTGACCTAGGTGAGTCTAGTGAGTTAGGTGTGGTGCACACTTGTTAAAACTAGCACTAGGTAGCTCCATAACATACCTTTGATCCAATGGAGCAAACTTCATTCACATATGATCGAGAGTTGGAAGTGAATGGAGGGTCAAATACTGACCGGACGCTGGCTCCGGTGTGACCAGACACTGGCTCAGGGTCTTGTCAGTTCATTTGACCAAGGTGAAAGCGTTTGGAAGTGGCCGGACACTGCGAGGTCAAGTCACCGGATGCTGAGGGCCAGCGTTCGGTCGACTCTAGTAAGGTCCCAGAGAGGGAGAATCCTGGTCAGATGCGTCCGGTCAATGCTGACCGGACGCTGATCAGGTTCTGATTACTAACCGGATACTGCTCAGCAAGTGATCGGACACTAGGGGTCCAGCGTCCGGTCGACATCAGTAAGGTTCCAGTGAAGGGAAAACATGATCGGACGCGTCCGGTCAGTGCTGACCGGACGCTGGCCAGCGTTCGTCACCACTTAACCACTAGAGTTTGGGGTGTACTGACCGGTGCGTCCGGTCAACATGACTGGAGCGTCTGGTCACCCCGCAGAGGCACATAACAGTTCGTTTTTCAGCCGGTGTTATAAATACAACCTCCACTCATGTGTGGGGGTACTTTTACTCATTCCAATAGCTGAGAAACACCTTAGAGACTGCCAAGAAGAGCAAGGTCCTAGTGAGGTGATTGAGATTTGAGAATCCCAAAGAGAGCCCTCATTAGTGAAGATCAAGAGTAGCATTAGGCTTGTCATGGTTAAGTGAGAGTTCATGCTTGTTACTCTTGGTGATCGCCATCACCTAGACGCTTGGTGGTGATTGGGAGCTTGGTGATCATCCGGAGAGCTTGTGGATGACCCAACTCAAGTTGTGAGCGGTTTTGGATGATTCACCGCGATGGAGTATCGAAGAATCAACCCGTAGAGAGCACTTGAATCTTGCACGGATCAAGGGGGAGCTACATGCGCGGGTGCTCCAACGAGGACTAGTGGGGAGTGGAGACTCTCTGATACCTTGGTAAAACATCGCCGTGTTCCTCCTTCTCTATTTACTTTGAGCAATTCAATTCTTGTCTTTACATTCATAGAATTGTCATGCTAGAGTAGGATTGGAACTTAGGTTGCAAGTCTTTTGTGCGGTAGAACAATTAGAAACACTTTCTAGGCACAAGGGGTTAATTAGGCTAACCATAGGATTTAATTATTGCAAAGAAATTTAGAATTAGCCTAATTCACCCCCTCTTGGGCATCTTGATCCTTTCAATTGGTATCAGAGCCTCGTGCTCACGTATTTAGGCTTAACTGCCTAGAGCAAGATGTCTTACGGGGATGGACCTCCTCCTATCTTTGAGGGAGATGATTTTCCTTATTAGAAAATTTGCATGGAGGCGTATCTAGAAGCTCTAGATGTTGGTATACTTAGAGCCGCCTCACAAGGCTTCCCAAAACCTTAGGATGCTACTCACCTACAAGGCGATGAGGTGAATTATGAGAAATGGAATGCAAAGGCTCAAAACACCATCTTTAGAGGCCTTTGCAAAGATATGTTCAATTGGGTAAGGAACCACAAAGACGCCCATGCACTATGGTCGGACGTTTGTGCGCTCCATGATGGAACTAAGAGTGAGCATGAGGAACACTATCATCTTGTCATGAAAAAGCTCAACTCTTTCGAAATGCTTCCTAAAGAATGTGCTAATGAAATGTATTCACGTTTGAATGTTCTTGTAGAGGAAGTAAATGGGCTTGGACTCACTGAAATGCAACCATCCGATGTTGTAAGAAAGATCTTGAGTGTCCTCCCCATTGACAAATATGGGCATATTGTGACCATGCTACATCAAGGTGATTTTTCCACCGCTACACCAACATAAATCTTCAGAAAGATCAATGCTCATGAGGTGTACATGCATATCACGCCATAAGATGGCTCATCCTCTACCAAGAAGAAGGATAATGACTTAGCATTCAAAGCTAGCCAAGAGAAGGGCAAAGCAAGACTTGAGTTTGAGAGCTCAAGTGATGATGAAGTTGATGATGAAAGTCTTGCTCTCATGGTGAAGAAGACCGCCAAGATGCTAAAGAAGCTCAACAAGAGTGGCATCAAGTTTGATGGCAAGAAGAAGAAGTTCTTCACTAGCTCTAGAAGGAAGCCAATCTTTGAGATGGATTGCTTCAATTGTGGAGAACTTGGTCATCTAGCACACCAATGCACAAAGCCCAAGAAAGACAAGTTCAAGAACAAATACAAGGGCAAGAAAGATGACTCAAGCAATGAAGAAGAAGAAGAGAAGAAGAAGAACAAGCCATACAAGAAGAGAGATGGCAATAAGAGGGACTTCCACAAGAAGAAGAAGAGTGGAAAGGCATACATTGTCGGTGATTGGCTCACGGACATTGATTCATCTAGTGCCTCATCCGATGATGGTAGTGACAACGAGAAGGTGGCCGCAATTGTTATCAACTCTTCATCATCTTCATCACCACCACCGTCATCATCCTCTACACACCTATGCCTTATGGCCAAGGGTGACCGCAAGGTATCTAACAATGATGATAGTAGTGATGATGATAGCGATAGTGATGATGATGAATATGAATCACCTTCTTATGATGATCTTGCTAGGTTGCTAAAATAATACACTAAGATCATTATAAAAACTAGAGCTAAAAATGATTCTCTTTTAGCCAAATGTGATATAGCGGAAAAGGCTAGTGTTGAGCTTAGAGAGGCAAATGATGCTATATCATCCAAACTCAAGGAGCTCAAATCTTCTAAGAAAGAGCTTAAAGAAAAATATGATAAACTTGAGAGGACATATAATGAGCTCATCACTAGCCACAACAAGCTAAGAGAAGAATATACTACTCTTAAGGTTAATCATGATAATCTTGTTATTGCTCAAGAATTCTTATCCAATGAGCCACATGATGCTACTAACGATGTTGTTAAGATTGATATAGCTACATCATGTGATGACTTGATTATTGAGAGCATTTAGCAAAGTTCTAGTAGCAAGGGCAAGCAAGTGGTTGAGGTCGATGATTATGATGAGTTTGTCAAGCTCAAGAATGACAATGAAAAGCTCAAGAAAGATCTAGAAGAACTCAAAACCACCAAGTCTATTATGCTAGAAACTATTGTTCATGATGATGGTTTGATCCTTGAGAATGAGAAGCTCAAAGATGAGAACAAGAAGCTCAAGGAAGAGAAAAACAATGATGCTCTCACGGAAGAAAACAAGAAGCTCAAGTTGGAGAAAGAGCATCTTAAGATTGGATTGAACAAGTTCACTAGAGGCAAGCATTTTCAAAGTGAGCTACTAATGAACACCGTCATGAAGATGGATAGAAGTGACATTGGGTACTTGGCAAATCAAGAGAAGAAGGCTCAAGCTCAACAACAACATAAGTTCAAGCCAAAGCCAAAGAGATGTTTTGAGTATGGACAAGAAGGCCACTTTGCTCATGAGTGCCAAACTCCACCACCACAACCCTTGCCCAAGCATGCTAGACCTTTTGCCTTCAATGCTCACTACATGCTTAGAAAGGATTCTAGTGGAAAGATGAAAGTCATGCTCTTAGGTCCTCCCAACAAGAATAGGCCTAAGAAAATTTGGGTTGCAAAGTCACTTGTTGAGAAGGTGAAGGGCCCTCAACAAGTTTGGGTTCCTAAAGCTTGATCTCTTGTGTGTACGTGAACTACAAGACTGGTGGAAGTCATTGGGTTATTGATAGTGGTTGCACACAACATGACCGGTGATCCTCGTATGTTCACCTCACTAGATGAAGAAGTAGATGGACAAGAAAGAATCACATTTGGAGATAACTCAAAGGGGTCGTTTTGAACTGTGCGTCCAGTCGTCTTGTTAGAGAGCCATTGGAGGCAACAGTGGGACACGTGGCTATCTGGTAAGCTACTGGACATGTCTGGTATAGCGACCGGACATGTCCGATATTCATGATCGGTTGCGTCCGGTTGCAGCGTCCGATGCTGCATTCGATCAACCCGAAGAACGCCCAGTGAAGGGGTAACGGCTAGTTTAGCCCATGAGGCTATAAATAGAAGTGGTGGTCAGCCTTTGGCCAATACCTGAGCACACTAGAGCCTTGGTGGCTTGTGTAGTAGTGCTTGGGAGCCCTCCATCTCACATATACTTGATAGTGATCATTCGATTGTGTGAGAGAGCGATTCTAGTGTGATTGCATCGTAAGGTTGCATCGAGTGGCACTAGGTGATCGAGTTGCAAGCCGGTGGTGCTTGTTACTCTTGGAGGTTGCCACCTCCTAGATGGCTTGGTGGTGGTCTCCGTCAAAGCCCGCAAGAAGCTTGTGCGGCGCTCTAGAGAAGTGCTTTGTGAGGAGCATTGTGCTCACCCCGCGGGAGCCATGAAGAGCAACTCTAGTTGAGCATGTCATTGAGCTACCCTCACTTTTGGGGTAGGTTCTTGCAGTGCCCGATGTGCGGGCTTGGTGGGTGATGCCAATTAGCTGCCGAACCACCAAGTGAGCGGTCGACACAACAGGGGACGTAGCGTGTTGGCAAGCACGTGAACCTCAGGAGAAAAATCATCGTGTCAACCTTGTTCTTCCCGTTGGTTTGCATCCCCTGTTACACAAGCTTGCGATTACTTTCATATACATTGAGCTTGTGTTGTTGCTTTTGTAATTAGTTAGCTTGTGTAGCTTGCTAGTGACCTTCTTGCTTATGTAGCATAGAAGTAGCTCCCTTGTGTGGCTAATTTGGTTTGTGTAACCTTGTTAGTCACATTGCTTAGTTTGTGTAGCTAAGTAATTGCGCTCTCTAATTTGGAATTGGTTGCCATGTTATTGAGCATTGCTAGTGAGCTTAGTTGGCTTTGTGCTTTTGCTTACTAGCATGTGTAGGAGCTCCCTTGTTGCTTAAAGTACTAGTGGCATAGGTTTGTGTGACATTGCTCCTAGAATTGGTTATGTGAGCTCTAGCTAGCCCGGCACCTTTGCTTGCTTAATTAGTATCTTTGGAAAGTGCTAGAGAATATAGATAGAGGGGTGTAGTCTTGGCTAGACCGATAGTTCTAATTCCGCACTTGTTTTCGGTTAGCCGACGTGATTAATTTTAGAAAGGACTATTCACCCCCCCCCCTCTAGTCCACCATCTCTGACCCTATAGTAGCCCAGTGATCATCTCTGGGATCCTCAGGAGCGACTGACTGTAGCCCACGGCAAACACAATATCCTGACCTCGTGTGGACTAGGTAGCGCAAACCACCGACGATGCTCCGATAGAGTGTCGTATCCACCTTCGCCGCGGTGCTGGCCTTCGTCAGCTTCAGCCGCTCTGAAAGCATCTAGGCCCCTAGTTGGGTTTCAGTAATTAATGACAATACATGATTACTGTGACTAACGTGTGTTTTGCAGAAACAATTAAATTAGGTCACGGTAATGGAGATCGAATGGGCAATCAAGGTTGTCATGCCCCTACGATGGAAATCATTTCGGTTTTCAAAGGATGGACGACAAGGTTAAGGATGGACTAGTTCTAAGTGTCGATTGGAGTTGGAGAGACACTTAGAAGTAGTTTAGGACTTTGTTTTTCCTTTAGCTGTACTATTAAGGGGGGTATGAATGGGTAGCTTGACCTAGGTGAGTCTAGTGAGTTAGGTGTGGTGCACACTTGTTAAAACTAGCACTAGGTAGCTCCATAACATACCTTTGATCCAATGGAGCAAACTTCATTCACATATGATCGAGAGTTGGAAGTGAATGGAGGGTCAAATACTGACCGGACGCTGGCTCCGGTGTGACCAGACACTGGCTCAGGGTCTTGTCAGTTCATTTGACCAAGGTGAAAGCGTTTGGAAGTGGCCGGACACTGCGAGGTCAAGTCACCGGATGCTGAGGGCCAGCGTTCGGTCGACTCTAGTAAGGTCCCAGAGAGGGAGAATCCTGGTCAGATGCGTCCGGTCAATGCTGACCGGACGCTGATCAGGTTCTGATTACTAACCGGATACTGCTCAGCAAGTGATCGGACACTAGGGGTCCAGCGTCCGGTCGACATCAGTAAGGTTCCAGTGAAGGGAAAACATGATCGGACGCGTCCGGTCAGTGCTGACCGGACGCTGGCCAGCGTTCGTCACCACTTAACCACTAGAGTTTGGGGTGTACTGACCGGTGCGTCCGGTCAACATGACTGGAGCGTCTGGTCACCCCGCAGAGGCACATAACAGTTCGTTTTCAGCCGGTGTTATAAATACAACCTCCACTCATGTGTGGGGGTACTTTTGCTCATTCGAACAGCTGAGAAACACCTTAGAGAGTGCCAAGAAGAGCAAGGTCCTAGTGAGGTGATTGAGATTTGAGAATCCCAAAGAGAGCCCTCATTAGTGAAGATCAAGAGTAGCATTAGGCTTGTCATGGTCAAGTGAGAGTTCATGCTTGTTACTCTTGGTGATCGCCATCACCTAGATGGCTTGGTGGTGATTGGGAGCTTGGTGATCATCCAGAGAGCTTGTGGATGACCCAACTCAAGTTATGAGCAGTTTTGGGTGATTCAACCGTGATGGAGTATCGAAGAATCAACCAGTAGAGAGCACTTAATCCTTGCGTGGATCAAGGGGGAGCTACACCCTTGCGTGGGTCCTCCAACGAGGACTAGTGGGGAGTGGAGACTCTCCGATACCTCGGCAAAACATCACCGCGTTCCTCCTTCTCTATTTACTTTGAGCATTTACTTTGAGCAATTCAATTCTTGTCTTTACATTCATAGAATTGCATGCTAGAGTAGGATTAGAACTTAGGTTGCAAGTCTTTTGTGCGGTAGAACAATTAGAAACACTTTCTAGGCACAAGGGGTTAATTAGGCTAACCATAGGATTTAATTATTGCAAAGAAATTTAGAATTAGCCTAATTCACCCCCTCTTGGGCATCTTGATCCTTTCAATTGGTATCAGAGCCTCGTGCTCACGTATTTAGGCTTAACTGCCTAGAGCAAGATGTCTTCACGGGGATGGACCTCCTCCTATCTTTGAGGGAGATGATTTTCCTTATTAGAAAATTGCCATGGAGGCGTATCTAGAAGCTCTAGATGTTGGTATACTTAGAGCCGCCTCACAAGGCTTCCCAAAACCTTAGGATGCTACTCACCTACAAGGCGATGAGGTGAATTATGAGAAAGTGGAATGCAAAGGCTCAAAACACCATCTTTAGAGGCCTTTGCAAAGATATGTTCAATTCGGGTAAGGAACCACAAAGACGCCCATGCACTATGGTCGGACGTTTGTGCGCTCCATGATGGAACTAAGAGTGAGCATGAGGAACACTATCATCTTGTCATGAAAAAGCTCAACTCTTTCGAAATGCTTCCTAAAGAATGTGCTAATGAAATGTATTCACGTTTGAATGTTCTTGTAGAGGAAGTAAATGGGCTTGGACTCACTGAAATGCAACCATCCGATGTTGTAAGAAAGATCTTGAGTGTCCTCCCCATTGACAAATATGGGCATATTGTGACCATGCTACATCAAGGTGATTTTTCCACCGCTACACCAACATAAATCTTCAGGAAAGATCAATGCTCATGAGGTGTACATGCATATCACGCCATAAGATGGCTCATCCTCTACCAAGAAGAAGGATAATGACTTAGCATTCAAAGCTAGCCAAGAGAAGGGCAAAGCAAGACTTGAGTTTGAGAGCTCAAGTGATGATGAAGTTGATGATGAAAGTCTTGCTCTCATGGTGAAGAAGACCGCCAAGATGCTAAAGAAGCTCAACAAGAGTGGCATCAAGTTTGATGGCAAGAAGAAGAAGTTCTTCACTAGCTCTAGAAGGAAGCCAATCTTTGAGATGGATTGCTTCAATTGTGGAGAACTTGGTCATCTAGCACACCAATGCACAAAGCCCAAGAAAGACAAGTTCAAGAACAAATACAAGGGCAAGAAAGATGACTCAAGCAATGAAGAAGAAGAAGAGAAGAAGAAGAACAAGCCATACAAGAAGAGAGATGGCAATAAGAGGGACTTCCACAAGAAGAAGAAGAGTGGAAAGGCATACATTGTCGGTGATTGGCTCACGGACATTGATTCATCTAGTGCCTCATCCGATGATGGTAGTGACAACGAGAAGGTGGCCGCAATTGTTATCAACTCTTCATCATCTTCATCACCACCACCGTCATCATCCTCTACACACCTATGCCTTATGGCCAAGGGTGACCGCAAGGTATCTAACAATGATGATAGTAGTGATGATGATAGCGATAGTGATGATGATGAATATGAATCACCTTCTTATGATGATCTTGCTAGGTTGCTAAAATAATACACTAAGATCATTATAAAAACTAGAGCTAAAAATGATTCTCTTTTAGCCAAATGTGATATAGCGGAAAAGGCTAGTGTTGAGCTTAGAGAGGCAAATGATGCTATATCATCCAAACTCAAGGAGCTCAAATCTTCTAAGAAAGAGCTTAAAGAAAAATATGATAAACTTGAGAGGACATATAATGAGCTCATCACTAGCCACAACAAGCTAAGAGAAGAATATACTACTCTTAAGGTTAATCATGATAATCTTGTTATTGCTCAAGAATTCTTATCCAATGAGCCACATGATGCTACTAACGATGTTGTTAAGATTGATATAGCTACATCATGTGATGACTTGATTATTGAGAGCATTTAGCAAAGTTCTAGTAGCAAGGGCAAGCAAGTGGTTGAGGTCGATGATTATGATGAGTTTGTCAAGCTCAAGAATGACAATGAAAAGCTCAAGAAAGATCTAGAAGAACTCAAAACCACCAAGTCTATTATGCTAGAAACTATTGTTCATGATGATGGTTTGATCCTTGAGAATGAGAAGCTCAAAGATGAGAACAAGAAGCTCAAGGAAGAGAAAAACAATGATGCTCTCACGGAAGAAAACAAGAAGCTCAAGTTGGAGAAAGAGCATCTTAAGATTGGATTGAACAAGTTCACTAGAGGCAAGCATTTTCAAAGTGAGCTACTAATGAACACCGTCATGAAGATGGATAGAAGTGACATTGGGTACTTGGCAAATCAAGAGAAGAAGGCTCAAGCTCAACAACAACATAAGTTCAAGCCAAAGCCAAAGAGATGTTTTGAGTATGGACAAGAAGGCCACTTTGCTCATGAGTGCCAAACTCCACCACCACAACCCTTGCCCAAGCATGCTAGACCTTTTGCCTTCAATGCTCACTACATGCTTAGAAAGGATTCTAGTGGAAAGATGAAAGTCATGCTCTTAGGTCCTTCCAACAAGAATAGGCCTAAGAAAATTTGGGTTGCAAAGTCACTTGTTGAGAAGGTGAAGGGCCCTCAACAAGTTTGGGTTCCTAAAGCTTGATCTCTTGTGTGTACGTGAACTACAAGACTGGTGGAAGTCATTGGGTTATTGATAGTGGTTGCACACAACATGACCGGTGATCCTCGTATGTTCACCTCACTAGATGAAGAAGTAGATGGACAAGAAAGAATCACATTTGGAGATAACTCAAAGGGCAAGGTCAAAGGATTGGGCAAAGTGGTAATATCAAATGATCATTCCATCTCCAATGTGTTATATGTTGCTTCATTGAGTTTCAACTTGCTATCCGTTGGACAATTATATGATCTTAGCTTCCAATGCTTGTTTACGGAGAAGGAGGTTGTTGTATCTAAGAAGGATGATGATCATGTGATATTCAAAGGATTTAGATACAACAACCTATATCTAGTAGACTTCACCTCCGAAGATGCAAACTTGAAGACATGCCTATTCACCAAAACAACACTTGGGTGGCTATGGCATAGAAGACTTACTCATGTTGGGATGAGCTCACTCAAGAAGCTAATGAAGAATGATTTGGTGAGAGGGTTGAAGGATGTGAAGTTTGAGAAGGACAAGCTTTGTAGTGCATGTCAAGCCAGCAAGCAAGTTGTAACTACCCATCCAACAAAAGCTTTCATGTCAACCATAAGAGTGTTAGAGCTCCTTCACATGGATTTATTTGGACCAACAACATATAAGAGTTTGGGAGGAAATCTTTATTGTCTTGTGATTGTTGATGACTATTCAAGGTATACATGGGTATTCTTCCTTCATGACAAATACGAAGTTGCATCTTGCTTCAAGAAGTTTGCCAGGAGAGCACAAAATGAACTTGAAGTGAAGCTCAAGAAGATAAGTAGTGACAATGGGAAGGAGTTTGACAACACAAACATAGAAGCTTATTGTGATGAAGTTGGAATCAAACATGAGGTCTCCGCAACATATACTCCTCAACAAAATGGTGTAGTTGAGAGGAAGAACCAGACATTGATCACTCTTGCAAGAACAATGCTTGATGAGTACAACACCCTCAAAGCTCTATGGGTGGAAGCTATCAACACCGCATGCTATGCATCAAACCGCCTATTCCTTCAAAAGTTCCTTGGCAAGACACCTTATGAGTTGCTCAATGGGAAGAAGCCGGACGTCTCCTACTTTAGGGTGTTTGGTTGTAAATGCTACATCTACAAGAAGTGGCAACACCTAGGGAAGTTTCAAAGACATTGTGATATTGGTTTTCTTGTTGGTTACTCATCAAAGTCCAAAGCATATAGAATATTTAATCATGTCACCGGCTTGATTGAAGAAACATATGATGTGGAATTTGATGAATCTAACGGCTCCCAAGGAGCACATGAGAATCTTGATGATGTAGGTGATGAACCATTAAGGGAGGCTATGAAGAACATTCCTGGTTGGAGACATCAAGCCTAAAGATGATGAAGATGATGTACAAGTGATTGATCTACCCTCTTCATCAAGTGTGCCATAAGATGGTGAAAAAGATGGGAGAGTAGAAAATGAAGATACTCATGTCTCCCATGAACAAATGGTGGTACAAGCATAAGATGTTGATGCTCCACAACCTCCCCCTCAAGTGGTCAATAGAAGAAATACACCCCTACTACAAGATCATCCACAAGATCTCATCATAGGGAGTCCATCAAAGGGTGTAATGACTCGCTCACAAAAACTCACTTCATTTATTGCTCATCACTCTTTTGTCTCTTGCTTTGAGCCTACTAAGGTAGAAGAAGCTCTTCAACATCTGGATTGGATAAATGCAATGCATGAAGAGTTGAACAACTTCACCCGTAATGAAGTTTGGACTCTTGAAGAGCGGCCAAAAGGTGCAAGAGTCATTGGAACAAAGTGGGTGTTCCGAAACAAGCAAGATGATCAAGGTGTTGTTGTGAGGAACAAGGCAAGACTAGTGGCAAAGAGGTTCTCTCAAGTTGAAGGTTTGGATTTTAGAGAGACCTTTGCACCGGTTGCAAGATTAGAAGCCATCTGTATCTTCCTTGCATATGCATCACATCATGAAGTAAAACTTTATCAAATGGATGTGAAAAGTGCATTTTTAAATGGCTTTATTAATGAACTAGTCTATGTTGATCAACCTCCTGAGTTTGAAGACCCTAGATATCCTAATCATGTTTATAGGTTGTCCAAGGCATTATATGGGCTTAAGCAAGCCCCAAGAGCTTGGTATGAGCGCCTTCAGGACTTCCTCATTGAGAAGGACTTCACCATTGGGAAGGTCGAACACTACACTATTCACTAAGAAGCTTGATGGGCATATCTTCATTCTGTCAAGTGTATATTGATGATATCATCTTTGGATCATCAAATGAAGATTCATGCAAAGAGTTTGGTGAATTGATGTCGAAGGAGTTCGAGATGTCAATGATTGGAGAGCTTACATTCTTTCTTGGTTTTCAAGTTAAGCAAATGAGAGAAGGGATTTTCATCTCTCAAGAGAAATATACTAATGATCTTCTCAAGAGATTCAAGATGGATGAATGTAAGCCAATCAAGACACCTAATGCCAACAAATGGACATCTCGACCTAGATGAGGGAGGTAACCCGGTTGATCAAACTCTCTACCGCTCTATGATTGGTAGCTTATTATATTTGACCGCATCTAGGCCTGACATCATGTTTAGTGTGTGTATGTGTGCTAGATTTCAAGCTAATCCTAAGGAAACTCATTTAATTGTCATAAAAAGAATCCTTCGGTATCTTAAGCACACACCAAGCATTGGCCTTTGGTATCCCAAAAGAGCTATATTTTAATTAGTTGGCTATTCCGATTCAGGATTATGCTGGTTGCAAAGTTATAGAAAGAGCACATCCGGAGGGTGTCATTTGCTTGGTAGATCACTTGTGTCTTGGTCCTCCAAGAAGCAAAATAGTGTGGCCTTGTCCACCGCCAAAGCGGAATACATTGCTGCGGATGCTTGTTGTGCACAAATACTTTACATGAAACAAACTTTGCTAGACTATGGAGTAGTTCTAGAAAAGGTACCTCTTTTGTGCGACAATAAAAGTGCAGTAAAACTTGCAAATAATCTGGTTCGACACTCTCGCACCAAGCACATAGATATCCGCCATCACTTTCTTAGAGATCATATTGCTAAAAATAATATATCACTAGAATGTGTAAGGACTGAGGATCAATTGGTGGATATCTTCACTAAACCGCTAGATGAGGCAACATTTTGTAGATTGCAGAATGAGCTCAATGTGCTTGATTTCAGTAACTTCACTAAAAAATGAGCTTGTGTTGTCCCTTGCATTGCATTGTAATATACATGTTTTTTGTTTTGTAATGCATATAGGGCTTGTCTAACATGGTTAAGATAACCGCCGAAAAGCATGTGAAGAAGCTTAACCTTGGATCAAACTTGACAAGCAACTAGATTTACTTAGAAGTATTGCATTGCATATGCATGAATGTTATTTTGTCATTTGTCTTCAAATTGCCCTCTTATTGCCTATTTTCTTAAAAAGAATTATAGCCTAAGGCAAAATATTTTGAAAAAAACTTGAGGGTTTGAGAGAGGTCACTCATATCAGTCCCAATTAGTGTTTATTTGGATCTTATTCAAGTTGGAACTTGATTGGGAATAGGCAGCACGAAGGACTTTGAAGATTTGTTGGAGAAAGAGTGACCGGACACTGCACCGAACTCTGGAGTCCAGCATCTGGTTAGTTCACAGGAGGTGAACTTGCTGTGAAGGAGTGACCGGACTCTAGCTTTCAATGTCCGGTCAGAAGGAGGCTCAGCATTTGGTCGTGTGGAGAAGACGAAGGCTATATTGACCAGACTCTGGCTGCGTCCAGTCGGTGTCCACCGGACATGTCCGGTCATGATTCAAGAGGAATTGGACCTCTCTGGAATCAATCGAATGCTGGGTGGCAGCGTCCGGTCAATAGGAATCGTGTGGCATGCGATCTCTTTTATTCTTTCCATATCCAACTCCGCAGGGGGACCCCATATAATCCACGTGCGCTTTGACCTAACCTATATTCTCATCGTGCTGTCATCCCTGTGCCGCCGCATCGCCCTAAGCCGGCGAATTCGCCGCCCTAAGCTGCTGGATTCACCACCGCTGCTCCTGCCCATGCCACTGTGTAGCTCAGCGCCATATTGCGCCACCTCACTGTCCCAAGCCTACGCGTCGCCGCAAGCCTGCGTCTGTGCCACACTGAGCCGAGCCGCCGCACCACCGCAGCACTCCCGTGCTCGCCCTACGCCAGCACCACCGCCATGCTCCATGACCTCTACCCTAGCTCAAGCTAGCGCCTCTCCTGCCGCCGTGTTCCATGCACCAGTGCCTCAACTGCTAACCCTAGCTGTCGATTCACCGCCATTACATCTCCAGTGCCGACGACCAGCGTCTCAAGGTAGTCGCTGGAACCCTAGCTTTGTTGCCGACCCAGTGGTTCCCTGATCCTTTCCTCGTCTTGTCGTTTTGCCAGTTCATTAGGTAGCAAGCCCGCGTTTCAATTTCATACCTAATTGCTTGCTCTACTAGGGTTTTCTATCTCTAGATGCATAATCTAAATTATTTGTATATCCTATCTATTCCATCATGCAGCGAGTCAGTTGCATGTTGAGGTGTCAGTGGCAGTTGTTAGTTAACTCGGGGCCAAGCTCGTGAGTATGGAATGAGGCCAAGCCTGAAAAGTGATAGTTGATCTTTGTCAGCTGGCAGTTGATTCTTCAAAGATCCATCAGATGGCTCATACGAAGAATGTCAGGAGGTGGTCCCGGTGACTGAGGATCTGAGGCCCCCACCTCGCCAGCCTGTATAACCAAAAGGCAAGGCGACAAAGAAGTTGGCAGTAAGGAAGCGCAAGTATCCAGATGCAGAGATAGCAAGAGCCATCGTAGTTGCAAAGGCCGTAGAGCATGCCGAGAGAGGAGGTGCTCGTAGTGGAGTCCGGATTGCTGATCAGCTTTCACCAGAAGCGATGGCTTCACTTGAGCGAGTTGAGCGCCTTCATGGTGGTCTAGCTGAGACTCTCATGATTGGAGGACGACGTGTTGCCATTGATGAGGTTCAGCCTCAGGGGGAGCCACAACAACAGCCTCAGCCAGCATAGCAGACTCAGGAGCCACAGCCAGCACAACAGACTCAGGAGGGCGAGTAGGATGAGCAGGCTGAGGAGACAGAGCTAGCACCTCAGCCACAGTTACGGCGCTCTGGTCGTACTTGTGCTCTAGTCACATCGAGGGCAGACACTCAGTGGAGGGGTTCTTGTCCACTGCCTTGACCATAGGGTCCGCCTCCAGTGACCCATCTTGACCTAAGGGCCGCCATGGCCAAGCAGGTGCAGTAGCTGAAGTTCATGGACTTTGAGGTGTGGTTTCCACCCAGGAGGGATGAGAGAGCATTAAAGGGATTCTATACACCCTTGTAGGAGGATTTCTATAATGCCTATCTCTACAGTGGACCCGTTTCTAGATCACAGAGGGTGTGCAACATAGAGTCTATAGTAGCAGTAGCTGGAGAGCACATTCATCCGTATCTATCCTATTTACTAGGGCTGATAGATCTTATTGGACAGATAGGGTTGTATGTTCCATCTAGGGTTCTATAGTTTTATGCTACTCTCTGGATTGACCCGCAGCACAGGTTTATACACTTTGCATTCGAAGGCAGAGACTACCAGCTAAGGAGCACTAGGGTCAGGGAGATACTCAGGCTTTAGGAGTAGCCAGTCAGGTTACATGAGGTGTGCTATGGACAGACCACACCCTCTAGACGCCCTCATGGTGGTATGGTTCCGCCTATGGACTTGGTTCGTCACTGTTTCACAAAGCCCTTTGGCGAGGGGTCGAGGAGGAACCCCAGTGATCTCACTCCCACTGCTCACGTGATTGAGGCTATCATGAGGAGGACATTACTTCTGAGGATGGGATATAGAGAGGGATTGACTCAGTATTCAGCTATGGCTTCTCAATTCTCTGATGCAGAAGACAGTTTTTTATATTTGGGATCTTCTTCTGTCAGAGATGGAGGACACTATAGCTGAGGGCTTCAAAGGTCACAGGCAGCTACCCTATGCTCACTGGATCACATTCCTTATCCACAGAGCAGTTACAGTGAGGATGCCTGAGATGCTAGCTGAGTACAGTGGTGCCACTATAGAGTTTCCTACTTATAACCTGATTTAGATGATCCGCCATAGTACACCATAGGCACCTAGCTAGCCGTGTCATTTTCTAGAGGTGCCAGAGACTGTAGCCTAGTAGGATGATATTATCAGGGGTACTGCAGCCATAGAGGAGGAGGAGGAGCTTGCTCAGCAGGAGGGGTTGGTCACTAGCGAGCCCAGTGACAGTTCTGATGATGACTACCAGCCCATTCCTCAGATGCCTCCACGACGACATGATGCTGAGGCCGGTAGCTCTAGTTCAGCGTCACCTGCCCCACAGACAGACCTCGCTCTTCTTGCTATACTTGAGCAGATGAGGTAGGACCAGGCATGACAGGCTCAGGAGATAGCTATTACATTTGCTCAGTTCTAGACTCGGTAGGATAAGTTCCAGTGACAGTAGCTAGTTATTCAGCAGTAGACATAGGCTCTACAACAGCAGTAGGCCATGCATCAGCAGCAGATACACATGCAGCAGCAACTTCTCGGATTCATGCGGCATGTAGTGACAGCGATTGGGGCCCCACCGCCACAGGCTTCGCCCCAGCTTGGTCAGCCTGCCACCACTTTGATGACTCCAGCGTTATAGCCTGGTGGGGCTTTAGAGTCAGGGATAGCCACCAGCACAGTATGCTTCACCTACAGAGTAGGTGTCCAAGTGGTTCGCTTCACCAGTGGTATCCCCACAGTTCACACCTCTTCAAACAGGCTTCACACCAGCATAGACGTCAGTCGCTGCTAGTGCCAGACACTTCAGTCTCCAGGAGTCTTGGAGCCTCCTTTAGTGAGTTGATAGGGCAGCCCACTCCTCCATACCTGTATGTTCTAGGTCCTTCTATAGCTGCACCTATCACAACTGACTACAGAGACGCTCCCCTCCTCAGTGGCATCATCAGAGCCGGCAGCTTCAGTTATACCAGCACAGCCTACAGCAACACCAGTTTCTGATCCAACCCAGACTGCTTCAGCATCACTTCCAGCTATAGAGGGTCAGACAGCTCAGAGCTCAGGATCAGATGATGATGGCACCCAGTTCCACCTCACTCCTCATACCTCAGTGCCCGGCTCGTCCGCTGCAGCCCCGCTGACCGACCTTTAGGTTTTGGTGTTTGACGCCAAACGGGGAGAGGGTTCGAGTATGTTAGGCTTAGGAGGAGCTACATATCTAGGGGGAGCTTAGTTATTACAATAGCTTATCTATTACATTTGGAGTTTTTATATGTGAGATACACTATTATGCATTTGTGTGTGTGATAAATTATGCATTCATGTTTACTACTATATTTATGTGATAGTGATATCTACGTGATCATGATATATGACATGTGTGTTGTCTACCTTGAAATTCTTTATATGTCATATCATTTGTGCTATGCTCATTTGCCTTTGCTTCCGTGTTTTACTCCGATGCAAATGAGCTTAGTTACTTGTACTCATGCTTATTTCATATCTTTTGAGTACATCATGTTGGCTTAGGGTCATATAAGCTTGCCTAACACTTTTGTTCTTATTGCCAAAAGCTTATATGAACCAAGCATGTTAAAAACCTCATCTCTATCACATACTCGAGGTAGTGTTGTCATCAATCACCAAAAAGGAGGAGATTGAAAGCATCTAGGCCCCTAGTTGGGATTTCGGTGATTAAGTGACAATACGTGATTGTTGTGACTAACATGTGTTTTGTAGAAACAATTAAGTTAGGTCACAGTAATGGAGATCGAATGGGCAATCAAGGTTGTCATGCCCCTACGATGGAAATCATTTCAGTTTTCAAAGGATGGACTGACAAGGTTAAGGATGGACTAGTTCTAAGTGTCGATTGGAGTTGGAGAGACACTTAGAGTAGTTTAGGACTTTGTTTTTCCTTTGGCTGTACTATTAAGGGGGGTATGAATGGGTAGCTTGACCTAGGTGAGTCTAGTGAGTTAGGTATGATGCACACTTATTAAAACTAGCACTAGGTAGCTCCATAACAGCCCTTAGATCCAATGGAGCAAACTTCATTCACATATGATCGAGAGTTGGAAGTGAATGGAGGGTCAAATACTGACCGGACGCTGGCTCAGGGTCCGGTCAGTTCATTTGACCAAGGTGAAAGCGTCTAGAAGTGACCGGACGCTGCGAGGTCAAGTCATCGGACGCTGAGGGCCAGTGTTCGGTTGACTCTAGTAAGGTCCTAGAGAGGGAGAATTCTGATCGGATGTGTCCGGTCAATGCTAACTGGACGCTGATCAGGTTCTAGCTATTGACCGAACACTGCTCAGCAAGTGACCGGACGCTGGGGGTCCAGCGTTCAATCGACATCAGTAAGGTTCTAGTGAAGGGAAAACATGACCGGACGCTGGCTAGTGTCTGGTCAACACTTAACCACTGGAGTTCAGGATGTACTGACCGGTGCGTCCGGTCAACATGACCAGAGCGTCCGGTCACCCCGCAGAGGCACATAACAGTTCGTTTTTCAGTCGGTGTTATAAATACAACCTCCACTCATGTATAGGGGGTACTTTTGCTCATTCCAACAGCTGAGAAACACCTTAGACAGTGCCAAGAAGAGCAAGGTCCTAGTGAGGTGATTGAGATTTGAGAATCCCAAAGAGAGCCCTCATTAGTGAAGGTCAAGAGTAGCAAAGTGTGCATCCACCCTTCTCATTAGGCTTGTCGTGGTCAAGTGAGAGTTCGTGCTTGTTACTCTTGGTGATCGCCATCACCTAGACAGCTTGGTGATGATTGGGAGCTTGGTGATCATCCAGAGAGCTTGTGGATGACCCAACTCAAGTTGTGAGCGGTTGTGGGTGATTCACCGCGACTGGAGTGTCGAAGAATCAACCCATAGAGAGCACTTGAATCCTTGCGTGGATCAAGAGGGAGCTACACCCTTGCGCGGGTGCTCCAACGAGGACTAGTGGGGAGTGCCGACTCTCCGATACCTCGGCAAAACATCGCCGCGTTCCTCCTTCTCTATTTACTTTGAGCATTTACTCTGAGCAATTCAATTCTTGTCTTTACATTCATAGAATTGCCATGCTAGAGTAGGATTGGAACTTAGGTTGCAAGTCTTTTGTGCGGTAGAACTATTAGAAACACTTTCTAGGCACAAGGGGTTAATTGGGCTAACCATAGGATTTAATTATTGCAAAAAAATTTAGAATTAGCCTAATTCACCCCCCTCTTAGGCATCTTGATCCTTTCACGCTCCTCCATCAGAGTCACGCATGGCTTGCACTCAACCATGCCGCTCCTCTCCAATAGCTTGGAGGCATACGCGCTCTGACCAAGCGTGAGTTCCTCCTTCCCCTATCTCACCTCGATGCCGAGGTAGTAGGAGAGTGCGCCGAGATCGCTCATTCAAAAATAATCTACCATCTCATGCTTGAAGCTATTGATGTCCTCCGTGCATGTGCTTGTGACGATCCAGTCATCCACATACACACCGACGACGAGCTCTTCCTTACCCCATCGCCGCATGTAGAGCACGTGCTCGGTTGCGCACCTCTGAAACCCAAGCTCGCACAGCATGGCGTCAAGCTTGGCGTTCCATGCTCGGGGGGCCTGCCATAGCCCATAGAGCACCTTGCGCAGTCGGAGCACCCTGTGCTCCTCGCCCTTGATGGTGAAACCTAGAGGTTGCCTGACGAAGACTGTCTCTGCCAGCTCGCCGTTAAGGAAGGTCGATTTAACGTCCAAGTGGTGGACGTGCCAGTCTTTTGCTGCTGCTAAAGCTAGTAGCAAACGGACTGACCCCATGCGTGCTACTGGCGCAAAGACCTCCTCGAAGTCAATGCCCTCGCGCTAAACAAAGCCTCGGGCGATGAGGCATGCTTTGTGCTTGACAATGGCGCCGAGCTCGTCCCGCTTGACTTTGTACACCCACTTCAGGCTGATCGGACGACATCCTAGAGGTGGATCGATGAGCTGCCAAGTCTTGTTTTCCTCGATTGCCTTTATCCCCTCCAGCATCGCCCATCGCCAATTTCTGTCGTGCTCGGCTAGGGCGAACATGGGTGGTTCCTCAGCACTAACGAGTAGCAGCTCTATGTCATTGAGCAGCCTACCCACTAGACCTAAGGGACCTATGCCGCCGACAATGTTGTCTCGCCTGTGGAACCACACCTCCTCACCTTCGTGGAAGGCATCCACGAACTCAGTGATGTCACTTGGAGGTGAGGTGAACTCGATCGGCGTCGATGGAGTTCTCTGTTTCGCTAGAGTGCTTGGCACAGCATCTGGACAGCTCGTCATAACTCCTGCAGTGTTTAGCCACACTGTAGGAGTGCCTAGCCTCAGTCTTAGAGTGGTCGGCACCACTACAAGATGTCTTGGCTCTGCCATAGGAGTGTTCGGCACCCATCCTAGAGTGGTTGCCACCACTGTAGAACCTCCCGACACCACTCCTGGCGTGCTCGACATCCCTCCTAGGAGTGCTCGGCACTCTTTCCTCAGTGCTCGGCATCCCTCCTGAAGTGCTTGGCACTGCCCTAGGAGTGCTTGGCTCTATCGCCGGAGTGCTCGGCACCTCTTCTCCAGCGTCTCCATCTCTGTGGATGACCAAGTGCTCGACGACAAAGGTGCTAGTGAAGCCGCCAGCTTCCCCATGCTCGGACTGCTCTAGTCCCAAGCCGCCTCCTCGTTGAACACGACATCGTGCGAGACAAGCACCTTGTCTCTGCGTGGGTCGTAGAGCCGGTACGCCTTGGTACCCTCCGTGTAGCCTAGGAACACCATCGGTGTGCTCCTGTCCTTCAGCTTGGTGAGGTTCAGCTTCGTCTTCCTGACATGGCAGATGCAGCCGAATGTCTGGAGGAAGGACACGCTCGGCTTGCACCCATACCAAGCTTTGAACGGCGTCTTGCCCGTCAGGGCCTTGGTTGGAGCGCGGTTGAGGATGAACACCGACATGGTCACCGCCTCCCCCAGAACCTTACCGGCATCCTTTGGCTTTCATCATTGATCAAACCATGCTGACCACCATCTGGTTCTGTCACTCCACCATGCCATTCTATTATGGCGAGTATAGCGTGGTGTGGTGTCGCCCCACACCCTGATCCGCACAGTATGCAGTGAACTCCACCAAAGTGAATTTGCTGCCACGATCAGTCCTCAGCACGCGGAGCTTCTTGCCACTCTCGGCCTCCGCGCTCGTCTTGAACTTCTTGATCACCGCCGCCGCTTCATCCTTGCTTGTCGAGAGTTGCAGCCACATGTAGCGACTGCAATCATCCACGAGCAGGAGAAAGTACCGCCAACCATCGTTTGTAGCAGGCATGATCAACCCGTAGAGGTCGTCGTGAACAAGCTCAAGAGCGTCCTTTGTGTGATACTTGGCCGTCTTTGGGAAAGGTAGCCTCCTCTACTTCCTGGCCAGATAGTTGTCACACAGCTCGCCTCCATGCTCGATATGGGGTAGCCCTTGGACCATCTTTTCTAGCCGACCAAGCGCGTCGAAGCTAAGATGTCTAAACCGGGCATGCCACGTCCATGGTTCTCGGAGTGCCTTGCCGCCAGGCACACCGCTTGCTCTACCTTAGGTCGAGCAGGTACAACCAGTTTAGGGACCTCTTCACCTTGGCAAGAAGTCACTGCTCCCGGTCTTTGATCCTAAGGACGCTGTCCTTGATCAGTACCTCACTACCGCACTCATCTAGCTGACCAATGCTGATTATGCTGGAACACAACTGTGGGATGTAATATACATCCATTAGTGCATGGTGCTCCCTGTTCTAGCACCTGAAGATGATGGTGCCGCGCCCTTGGATATCCACCCTTGAGCCGTCACCAAACTTCACTGTACTGGTAACATCGTCGTTGAGCTCGAAGAAGGATTCCTTAGAGCCCGTCATGTGGTTACTGGCACCAGAGTCCAGATACCACTGCTGCTCCTGGTCGGCGCCCACACGTCCGAGGTGAACTTGGGCACGTGGTTCGCCGAGGTTGATGGTCTTCAGGGCCTTCCTAGGTCCTTCCACCGTCGTTGCCTCTTCCCTCTCCTCGGCCTCGACGTCATGCAGTGCACAGAACATCGCCATCAGGATAATGGCCTCATCCTCATCATCGGCTTGCGCTAGGTGAGCCTGAGCCTTCTTCTCCTGCTTGCGATTTGGGCACTCCCATGTCCAATGGCCCATCTTTCCACAATGCCAGCAGACGTTGGGTCGACCTGCTTCTTCTCCGAAGAATCCTTACCGCGGCGCTTGCCATCGCCACCGCGGCTGGAGGAGGCTGCCTTCCTGGAGTTCCTTTGAGCAGCCCACTCCTCTTCCATCAACAGGAGTTTCTCATTGTCCTTCGTTGTTGTCGCCTGCTCTAGGCGCTCGTCCACCGCCCGCAGACGACCTGTCACATCCTCAATTGTGAGGGTGGACAAGTCCAACATCGTCTCTATAGAGAGAGCGATCTGGATGTATTTGCCGGCAGGGTGGACGGTACATGGAGATAGCCTCCTCTTCGTCGATGGTGATGCCGTGGCTCTTCAGCTTGCTGATGAGCGTCTGCAGGCGGAGGGAGAAGTCCTCCTACTATTTCACCATCCTTGAACTTGAGGTTGACTGTACTCCTGCTTCAGAAGCTAGGCCGTTGCCTTCTTTGCGCGGTCGGAACCGACGCGCATCGCCGCAATAGCCTCCCACACCTCCTTAGCCGAGCTCTTCGCCCCCAATGGCTCCATGTACTCCACCGGTATAGCAACGAGGATAGCCTCCAGCAGCTGACATAGTCATCTTCTTCATTGTCGGTGCCCTTGTCAACTAGCATTCCAGAGCCGTTGGGCTCTGAGCTCGACCTTCATGGTCACTGACCACTATCTATAGTTGGTGCGAGTCAGCGTCGGCCAACTGGTGCCGTTGACCTCCCGCACCGCGCGAACAATGACCTCCGATCGTGGCTGGGTAGCCACAACAGTGCCACTACTGTTGCCCATCTCCAAACCGTCCATCATCGCCAGCGGTTAGTCTGGCGACTGGCGCTTGTACGGCTCCGATACCACTTGTTGGCCCACAGGATCCCGACTCAAGTGAGTGAACCACTCACCAGTCTTGCCGAGCACCCACTAGCCGTGCCGACCACGAACAAGCGTTGTCCATCCCCCACATACTATGGCTGGAGCTAGAAGAAGAAGGAAGAATAGAGCAAGCACACATAATACAAGACACTAGCATTGGCCGAAGCCCTGTCTGCGAGATGGCAAATCTGAACTCTCTTTACTGAGTTGCCATGGTAGTCTATTTATACAACTCTATCCATCTAGTCCTAGTACAGCGCACATGCTGTAACAGTAACTAGATAACATACAGGGCTGACTCTGCGCCGGCCACTACATGTGCCTACATTGTTGCAGATGAGCAGTGTGGCGCCTGCACCTGCAGCGGCTACAGTATCACAGCAGGGGGCCATTTTGACGCCGTCTTTCTCTTATTGTGTTCACACAAGTTAACAGTAGATTATCTAACCGTCGCCACTGTGATCTCGGATCAGAAAGCCCCAGCTCCCGGACATATTTTCAGCCTTGAATGAAGCATCACTATTCAATTTCAGCCCTCCATCAGGGGGTTTGGTCCATTTGATAGTCTGAAGTGCTTTCTGGGCACTCGCCGCCCCCTGGATTTGAGTCATCTCGTAGCAGTAGGCTCTGAGACTGTCTCCAACGAGGGAGACCTAAATACCATACTCATTCCCGATTTTAGGTTACGAACAGAAAAAAGGTCACGCACCCATGAACTCAGCCTCTCCAACAGCAATGCAAAAGCAGATCCCCCAACGCAAAAGCTACGGTCCCGTGCGCCTCCTCCCCGGTCCTCATCCCTCCGTGGCGGAGAAGACGAAGACGCGGTCGCGGGAGTCCCCGACGGCGAAGCAGCACCGGAGAGGAAGCAAGCGACGAAGCGCGCTGTGGCCAGCACTCGAGCGAGCGCCTCCGCGCGGGCGAGCACACGCGAGTGAAGGCACGGACAAGCGGCACGGGAGAAGAAGCACGCGAAAGGAAGATCTCCTTGGCGGCAGCGCAGAGCTGCTTAATCTCCGACTCCGACAGCTGCGCGTTCTTCCTGGGCTTGAGATTCTTCACCTCCAGAAGCCGGCGTATGACGTCGTCAAGCAAGGCCGGATCCATCTTGAGCTCTTCAACACTCACACCACTCTTCTCGAAACTTCTCAACAACCCAAGGCTAGTAACAGTCAAAGGAAAAACGAAATCTTTACAAGAGAAAAGCGCAAGCACAGATCGAAGAAATCTTGGCGGCTCTACGCTTGGGATGGACCAGAGGAGAGGGGATTTGGTCTGTGATCGGCGGTGTCTTGGTGACACAAAGATGCTACCTTTTTGCTTGGTCAGCTGGTCTCTCTGGGCTTCTTTTTTCTCCTATTTTCCCCCCTACTAGGATGCTCTCCTGCTGCTCTTGTTCTTGCAGATGGGGGAGGCAGTTTGGTGGATTTTTGGAGGGGATTCGGATTGGATTCGCCGCTGTCCTCTCTGGTTTCTTGTTCTTGGCATTGGTCCCGGCGGACCGCGGACGGGCAAGCGCTGCAGCGCCAGAGAGCGCACGCGTCGGCGGGGGAGCAAGCGCGGACGCCAGACGAGTGCGGGCGAGTGGGGTCAGCACGGGCGCGGCGGCGCTGCCGCCGTTGGCGAGCGGTGCTGACACGAGCGAGCGCGGACAATTTGCGTAGCGAGGAGAGAGGCGATGTTTTTTTGCGTATCGTTTGCTCCGGCAGACAAAATGGGTCACGGGTTTAGGTCAGCCGTTGGATGATGTTTTCGGGTAGGCAAAGCACTGTTGGGGACGTATTTTGGGTTTGCGTCTCAGTGTTGGAGACAATCTGAGTCTCGCAAGTTTCGGCATTGTCAGGTGCCACTACTCTCATAGTCAGGCCTTTTTATCTCACGTAACTACAAAATTCACGAGGGTCACGGGCCAGCAGGCCACCAAGACCCTAGGAAAGAGAGTAGGAAATTTTTTAGCTGATCAATTCGAAATGGGTGCATGTCTGCACACCGTCACACTTTGAAAAGGAGTTTTTTTTGTTTCCGCCAATTCGTTCAAAAGGAGTTTTTTTTAATAAAAAAAAACTTCTGGCAAACTTCTCACATAGACGGTTCATCGTTTACAAGGAGTTACTGCTAGTTCTGTTTGCCCCCTTTTCCGTTATTCTTTATTTACTCTCTAGTAGATTTATTTACTCAGCAATTCTCTTGCTGAGTTTTCAGAAAAAAAAAGGTTACTACTAACGTGTCAATTCCATTCCTTCACGTGGTGTAAGGCCTGTGCATGCGCATAATCGCCATCATCTCGAATTCTCGATGGACATCATGTCTCCATTGCTTGTCTTCTCCCGAATTTTTGAAAAAAAAAGTTGTCTCCTCCTGAAGAAAGAATTCTAATTTACCCCCCTTAATTATCACAGTCTTTCGATTTTCCTCTCTAATCTATAAAACTAATTTTTAACCCCCTTCAACTTTTGAAAACTGTTTACTTTTGCATCCCGACGATTTTAATAGTGCTTTTGCTGATGTGGTGCCACATTAGAGAGGGTAAATTAGACTAAGTTAAAGTTCAAAGAGGTAATTCTGACTAGTTTTTTTTAAAAAAAACTAGTTTAATGTAAAACCTAGTTTCTATGAATTATTTTTAGATAATTAAAAATATCTAAAAATAATTAAAATAAAATTTTCAAATATATTTTAATATGACAAGATATTGCAATTAAAAAGTATAAAACCTAGTTTAATCTTGAAAATTCATAGAAAATTATTTTAGCTTGGAAAATTATGAAACTTGATTCTGAATTTTTTTAAACCATGCTCTATGTTATGGTTAGCTTGAAACTGTTTGAATCTTGATATACACATTTTGTTGCTTATTATTTTCTAGTAGAAGCTCTCATATCTTTTATAATTTGTTGATATCGATCATCTGAACTACATAGAAGCGCTAGTGAAGCATTGTTAGGACCGTAGTGGGCACTGGCTCCCTGCTCTAGATATTTTTTCTAAGTATATTTGTTAGTCTGCGTGGCTGCATGTACCCTGCCACATACATGAATGGACTCTTTTGTTTAATATATTTAATTTAAGTTTTATAAACTATTAAATTTAGTTAAGTTCTAGTGCAATGAATTATAGAGTGTAATGTGGTATGAAAATCTAGATGGTAGCACATGGTTTATGATATTTATACTGATAGAATCAAGTGACATGAACAAGATATTTCAACTTAGGCACCATAACATAGAGCATGGTTTTTCTCTCGTATCTTTTATAATTTGTTGATATCGATCATCTGAACTACATAGAAGCGCTAGTGAAGCATTGTTAGGACCGTAGTGGGCACTGGCTCCCTGCTCTAGATATTTTTCTAAGTATATTTGTTAGTCTGCGTGGCTGCATGTACCCTGCCACATACATGAATGGACTCTTTCGTTTAATATATTTAATTTAAGTTTTATAAACTATTAATTTAGTTAAGTTCTAGTGCAATGAATTATAGAGTGTAATGTGGTATGAAAATCTAGATGGTAGCACATGGTTCATGATATTTATACCGATAGAATCAAGTGACATGAACAAGATATTTCAACTTAGGCACCATAACATAGAGCATGATTTTTTTTAAAAATAATCTAAAACTAGTTTCATAAATTTCCAACAGTAAAACATTTTTATGAATTTTCTATGGTTAAACCAGTTTTAGGATCTTTAATTATATTTTTTTATGTAAAATATATTTGGATACTTTAAATTTTAAAAATTTTCAGGTATTTTCATAAAGATATTTCTAGTCTGATTTACCTCCTTGAACTTTCAACTTAGTCTGATTTACCTTATGTGACGTGGCATCACATCATCAAAACCGCTCAGGTTATAAAAGTGAACGGTTTTTAATAGTTGAGGGAGGTTGAAAAACTGGTTTTGTAGGTCAGGAAAAAATCAGATGACCGCGATAGATGACCGCGATAGTTAAGGGAGGTAAATTGGACTTTTTCTCTCCTGAATGAATGTGCCGTGTGCATGTGTGTTTTATAGAGGGAAATTTTGTCTTTAGGACATCACAAAATGATGGTTTTGTGTACACACTCAATTCTTTGATTTAGGCACGTAGACACCGCGAAACGAGAGACTTTGTGGGTAACACACTAGCCCCTTAAAATGAGCATTTGCAGCCTGGTAAAGAGAGGGTGTTGGATAAAAAGACCAAAACATCCTTGGTCAAGCGCATCGCTCTCTCAAGAATCCCACGCCTTCGACAGCGCTGGCGAGGCGCTCCATCTCAGTATCCGGTGCCTCCACTCCATCCCCCATATCTCTGGATATGATCCTACTAGCCTGTGCCAGCGTCCCTTGTCTACCTGATCTCAGCGGCGGACCCAGAAAATATTTTAGGGGGCTGAACAACACTGTTGTTCGATCTTAAGTCTCAGTCCTCCTACACTATAGAATTTTGCCTAAAAATTCATGAAAGCTCCACAGAGGTTCCACTGCTGCGAAATGAGTAGGAAGGGGCTTGAGCCCCCTGCCCCACCACTGTGTCCGCCCCTGCCTGACCTCCAGCTACTCCTCCCAGCTAGGGGTACAAGGTTTATATGAAATGGTATAATTAAGAAGTAAAACTTAGTGAGTAAAATCTGGTGCATGATTAACGTCATAATATTGTATCCATCATATTTTGTTAACAGTAAAAAAATGTTAATACAACACATGTTCAGTTTATCAAGTGTTTTTAATAAATAATTTCATAAAAACATTATATGTACTCGTAGTAACACATGTGCAATACCTAATCCATGTCTTAGAAGCCATGTTCTCGCAAGGGAACGGAAAATGTTATTTTATAACGGGAACTTAGGATGTAAAAAATAGCTACATAATAGGCTAAGGTTAGAGTAGTCATTTTACCATGCCCTCTCTCCCCTCCAGGCTGGATAAGCCTTTTTTAGGCCTCTTTGGTACGGCTTATGCTGGCTTTGGCTTCATCTATTTGCGTAAATCGAGGCACTGTAGCATGAAGCCGTTTTGTAAGCCGGAGTTAAAATGAACTAGAAGCCGAAAAAAATCAGTTTTTCTGGCTTCACCGGCTTTGACTTCACCGGTGAAGCCGTTTTGAATGAGCCAGTGTTAAAGGAGGCTTTAATGTGAGCAGTGTGTGCTGTGCAAAGTCAGACCTTCACGGTGTCCATCAGACTAAAACAAGTGTGGTGTGTGGCAAACAAAACCAATATTTTGGAGTGTCCCTATTTGGATAGAAAAATATAATATTTTTCTGCTACAAAGAAATTAAATGCGTGGATGTGCAAGTGTACTAAGTACACAGAAAATAAAAGAATGGAACACACTTTATTCATATTTGATAAAATACAAATACATGTTCCCTTATACAAGTGCGCTCCATAGCCTCCCGGCGACAATCTAACTTGGACGATGTAGTCTTCATGGTTCCCAGGACCTTGGAAGGCTCCTAGTTAATTACCCCTGTGAGTCAAGCTCACAGAGCACCTCCGATAAAGCTGATGTGGGTCATCGTCTTCAATCCTCGCTTCACGTTTCCATGCATGGTGTTGGTGTAGATGTAGGTAGTGTCGGTGTAAGGGCCTGGTCGGTCCATGAGCTGGTAAAACATGGCTGGAATATCAGCCATGCCCGCCTACGTCGTCTGCCTTATCGGTGTCGAACATCGTATGGTGTCATCGTAGTCGCACTTGTATGGTTGGTGTAGCTTGGATCGCCTCAGTACTTTTTGGGCAGTATCGCCGTGGTACGCCGTGGAACTTGATCACGTGGAGTTGTTGAAGTGGTTGTTGATGAAGACGTGCGCTTGGCGCTGCTTGCTTGCATCTTCCTTGTACGTAGATGCGTAGCCTGTACGTGCATGTACATATACAGGCCACATCACGGTGCCGCACTCTTGGTCGCCCGCACAGCCTCCTTGCTTGTACGTACGTGGCCTGTACGTGCATGCGTGCGCACATACATATAGGCCTTGCTTGTTTGTTGTAGTATTTGCATCTTCAGGTCGTCGTCCTAGCGGCCGCATTCGGATCTCGGCATCCGGCTGGCATCCGGCTCCACGGCGCCGGCGCGTCTGACACCGGCAAGTCGAAAACCGCTGGCGATGCGTGGTAGACCGACAAGTCAAAAGACCGCCGGCGATGATTCTCGCAGTCCAGCGCCGTCTCGATCATTTGGCTGCCACGTCATTCTCTTCTCGGCCGGAACCGTGACACCGGCCAACATGCATGCTGATGTGCAAGATTGACAAAACGATAACTAGATTAGTTTCTCATCTCCTCTTGCTGGTGGGGACGTGCGGCCTTGTGACGCGCTTCCTGCTGGCTCCCACAAACAGGAGCCTGGCGGCGCTATGCGAATTGTGGATGGGAGCTGTGATTAGTCCTTTATAGGCAGCCGTTAGGAGCAGCCGTTAGGGAAGCAGCCAGGTTCCTGGGCCGCACGCACGCGCCGCCAGAAACTTGTCGGTGAGCGCGAGATACCCGGAGCCGCCTCGTTCGTACGCAAGGTGAAGCCGCGTGATTATCCACTGGAGGAGTTATCTTCACATGATGATCCTTCTAAAAGGACTTCATGTTTGCGTAACAATCCAACTCAGGCCCAAACATTCACCGGGCCGGGCTGGTCGATGGACAGGATCGGTTCTGTATACCGCTCCGCCAAGAAGCCGTAATACGTACATGATCCGGATTCGACTCCTCCATGCACAGACGCCGTATGCTGTGGCTGCCTGGTGAATTCGATCTGGTCTCTTCAGATAAGATCCAATATGTATCCTTGACAAATATTTATACACGAACACTATGCATTGACGTACATGCAAGTTCATGTGAATATACAAGCGCATCTGCACGAGCTCATATCGTGTACAAGCCTAGACAATTTGCTAGCTTATATATTTTGTTCTCATACATAATCAGCACACGTGAACATACATGCACATATATATGCTTGTTGTTTATTTATCTTCTCTTCCAGTACGAAATATTTCTTGATAGCACATATAAATATATACGCACATCCGAGAAGAATTTAGTACAAAATCTCGTCAAACAGTCCCATAGACAAATGGCCCTTTATAGAGATGTACTCCATCAAACCCAAATTATAAGTCATTATGACTTTTTTGAGAATTAAAGCATCTTAAGTTTGACCAAATTTATATAATAAGATAATAACATTTATGATACCAATAAGTATAATTATATTCTTATTTTTATAGTATATCTATTTGATTTCATAAATATTTGTAATTTGGAATGACTTATAATTTGAAACGGAGAGAGTACTGTTATAAATAAATTTTGGTTTTTAGCAAAAGTAAATAAATTTTATAGCAGGCCCAATTTATAACCTCATTCGGTCCGGTTCTACTGTGAAGTACGGGCCGAGCCTAGTTCTGATGCACCGAGGCCCATCAAGTATATATAAATAGGAAACTAGCACACCTAGAATTTTTTTTTTAATTTTAACACTTTTTAAAAACTAATTTTAAATCTAACACTGTCTGTTTTTTTAAACTAACACTTTTGGCCGCGCCTATTGCCATGGCGTGATCAAAAGCCTGTGTCGCGCTATGCATGGTAGCGCGGCAGCGGGTTGATGTGGCGACGACCGGAATCGCTGACCGGTGACGTGGCTGGACTTGCCGCGCCACCGATCTTGGCGCGACAGTGCCGCACCCTGATCCGTGGCGCGGCAGAGCCAAATAAAGCCCCCGCGTCCAGCCCGCCGCCGAGCACGCCGGCCGTCGCGCCACAAACGCCAGCACGGCACGGCCGCCCGGTGCGGCCGCTACTCCCGCACACCAGCGCGCCACCCCCTCCGGCCACGCACGGCGGCTGCCCGGCGAGGCCTACGCCCGCGCCTCTCGGCCCGGTCTAGCGCGCCACCGCCACGAGGACGAGCGCCGCTGCCGCGAGGTACTCCCCTCATGTAGTTAGTATAGTTAATAAAGTTAGTAAAATTAGTAAAGTATAGTTAATAAAGTTAGTTAGTTTAGTTAGTATAGGTAATATAGTAAGTTAGTATAGATAGTAAAGTTATGTAGTTTAGTTACTATAGTTATTGAGTCTAGTTATACATTGGATTTAGTTTAATTAGTTGTTGTAGTTAGCCTTGTATAGATGTTAATATTAGATTAGTTAGTATAGTTATAGTTAGAATATGTATTAATATTACTATGGATATTACGTACGACGAATTCGACCACTTGATGAAGTTTTTTGAAATGCTTTTGCAGATGGATTGTTGTGTTAGAGTTTTATATGGAGGAAGTGTTAGGAGAGAAGATAGTATGATTGAGGATATGGAAGAAGAATTGGAATGGTTTGATGAACCTCCTAGCTTCAACGATCTTTGTGTCCGTTTGAATACAAAGTTTGATGGTGATTTCACACTGAAGGGGAGGTTTGATACTAGGAAGACTAGGGCACACTATGTCCTTATACCCTTGCGCGACCCTGCTCACTAGTCCCGCTACACTAGGGTTCTCCAATGTTCTAATGTGCCCATGGCTGAGGTGGTGGTGGAGAATGTGTATAGGATATAGGGTGTTCAGGGACGGCCCGTCCATTGATGGTTTGGGAGGCAATGAACAAGAATTAGGGGTCGAAGGGGAAGCAACTCAGGATAACATGGATTTGGATGGTCAGTTGACGCAGGAGCAGTTTCATTCAACTACAGTAGGCTTGTATAAGCAATGACTTCGATGTGAATGAGTTCGAACGGGAAGAGGAGGAGCAGGAGAAGGAGGACATGATCGGTGATGTAGTTAGCAGTGATTCAGACGATTCTAATGATGACCAAGGAGGTACAGATGCTATGCCAACATCGGACTGATGTCATGCCAGTACCGATTCATACTATGCCATTACCAGTACCAACTGTGGTTTTGCATGGTGTCTAGGCTCAGGGTAGACTAGTTATAGATTTGGCTGCAGATGATACCCCTTATGATTCATGAGCCAGAATTAGCGAAGCGCAACAGTATGTTCCACCACCACCTTACATAGCGACTGAGCTTGAGCAACTAAGGTCCAAGAACGTACCTTTCAAGGGCGTTCCGAACTATAGGAATGTCAGCATAACGGATACGGCAGTTTGTGACACTGGTCTCCAAATGTGTAGAAAATCATTATATAACCATGAGAAAGAAACCCTTAGGAAGGGAATGATATTCAACACAATGTCAGAGATGAAACTCTTCCTTTAGGACTATGCTGTGTACCACCATAGGCTGTACACCGTCACTCATTTGGACCAGGAGTTGAGGTACCACGTGATATGCAAAAACAGTTGTATGTGGAGATTAAATGCATGAAAGAGACAAAGTGATGACAAGTGGAGGATAACTAAAGTTGTCGAACCCCACACTTGCCTAGACAATAGGGGGAAGGAAAATCATCATCAGCACACTGCACGTTACCTTACCCGTCGTATATTGGGGCTCATTGATGACAATAACGACATTTTAGTGTCTTCTTTACAACAATCCATATCTGGATTCATTAAGTACGATGTGACATATGGAAAGGCTTGGTGTGCCAAGCAAATTGCTTTGGTGATTCGATGGGGTAGTTGGGAGGAAGCATACAACAGGGTGTCCTCGCATCTTATGTGCAATGCATTATTATAACCCTGGCTTGAAATGGTTTATGGACACCGGAGGGATGTGTTTTTAGGACCCATTGAGGCATGTCCTCTATCGTGTGTTCTGGTCATTCGCGCAAACGGAACATGCATTCCAGTTTTATCGGCCAGTCATACTTGTTAATGGCACTTTCCTGACAGGAAAGTATAGGGGGACCTTAATGATGGCTGCTGCTGTTGATCCTGAGGACCAGATAGTACCCGTGGCTTTTGCTTTGGCAGAGGGAGAGAACAATGAATCGTGGTTATGGTTTATGTGGCTTCTATGTGTACAAGTGCTTGGCCCATCTCGCACTATATGTTTGATCTCGGACCATCACACAGGTCTTCTTAATGCTGCAGCTGAGCATATAGATGGGTTCCCGCCTCTAGTATATAGATGGTGCATGAGACACTTTGCCTCTAATTTCTGGCGGTGTCAGTGGAAGCAGGAGGTATGCGATAAGGTAAAGGCTATATGTTGTTTACATATAGAGCACCAGTTCAAGGAGACAAAGAGAGAACTAGACAAGATGGTAAATAAAGCGGGAAAGGCCTAGTTAGAGGCGCAGATGGAACAGAAGGCTCAGTGGGCGTTAGCATATGACGAGAGGGGTTTTGGGTATGGCATCATGACCACTAACTCCTCGGAGTCCTTCAACCGTGTATTCACCGAAGTTCGATCATTGTCTGTGTCTGGAATTATTGAGTTCTCCTTTCATAAGTGCAACAAATATTTTGTGAAGAGGTGGGAACTTGCGTAGAGGAATATAGCTGAGCAGGGGCATTTTAAAAAGGCCGGAGCAGAACATTTGAAGGAGGCTGAGGAATTGACCAAGTAGCACACCGCCAAGCCGTATGGACCCCGCCGCCATATCTTTAGTGTACGGGGCAAGGGTGGCACAAGCTTGGGCGGCGAATGTTATGATGGACGAAACTACCGAGTTGATCTTGAAAAGATAGAGCGCAGTTGCAATGTCCCTCAGATTATGCATGCCCCTTGCTCTCATATGATCACGGCCTGCAGGGTTCACGGGTACAACTATGAGGATCTACCATATATGTCACCCTTGTATCTCCGTTCGAACACCGTTAGTATTTGGGAGATGAGCTTCGAGCCATACCTTGACCTCACATAGTGGCCGCCTTATAATGGTTATGACTACGTGCCACATCCGTATCTAATGAAGGTAGGGAAGGGTAGGAGAAAGAAAAAACAACTCAAGGGGGACATGGACACTATGACAGGGTACGATGAAGACATGTATGGTGGGAGAGACTTCAACGAGACCTGTGGCAGGAATCTTTGCTCCGTTTACAAACAATCTGGTCACAAGGCTAGCAGGCATAGAAGATGAGGGCAGTAGGTGCTTTTATATTGTGTTCATATTGCATAATAAGTAGTTCAAATTTTGCAATGCTACATAACGTTAATCTAAATATTGTTAATTTGAATACTCTAACCCTTTGTTTATCAATTTGTAACAGAATGAGCCCTCCCACGCTGCACCAGATGTACCCCCTTCTTGAGGTGGAGTACGACGACCCCCTTCTTCCACCGGACAACGAGGTTTCCGAGAGGTGTTCGAGGGATCCTTACATTCCTGGGACTTAGTTCGTTATATTGAACTTATGTCAAACGAATATTGTCGTCAAAAACTTGCAGAATCATAAACCAATGAAAATGTTATGTGGCAACTTATTGTCCATTTATTGCTTCATATTCGTTTCAACTTGCGCACGGTCGCGACAACACTTGTAGTTTTTACAGCACCGACAACAACTCAATTGAGGCTGGTCGATTTCTGCCCACGTCACTGACGCATCATGGACTATGGTGCGGTAGAACCTGGGCTATGGTGCGGTTGAACCAGTGAGCTATGGCGCTGTATTCGAGATAATTTCACTCGATTATATTCGTTTTAGAAATTCTCAACGCATGATACAAATAGATGTGATCACTTAAGATCGAACATGGGTAATCCGAGTACATGATACATAGGTATAGTACATCAGTAGTTCAAATGGAATATAAGATAACACAATAGAATTTCTAGTACATAGCTACATTGATCATTAATCAAGCATGGAACTAATAGATGGCGCAATAAAATACCCTCAGTCAGAAACATACTGAGTAAGCAACTCGTCGTCTGAGTACCAATCCTCAACCACTACCCTGTTGCTGTGGTTAGGCTCACCTACATTGCCCTAATCTGCCTTTCGCCTGTAGTAAGCGGCCTCCGCTTCATCTGTGGCCTCTGCGGCCTGAGTGAAGAACGCATCATCATCCTCCTTCGCCTGTAAGGCCGCCTCTGCTAGAGCGATGAGCTCGCTTAGTCTACCAGTGTCGTCTTTAGCCTCCTTCGCCTGCAAGCCTGCCTCTGCTAGAGCGATGAGCTCGCTGAGTCTGGTAGTATCGTCCTCATCCTCGTTCCCCTCATCAGACAACACAATCGGTGATTCAACGGTGCGACTAGCTCGCTTTCTGAGCTCGCTTTCTGTGCTCATCTAACTTCTTTTCCTCGTACCTTGCACGAGGCACCTCTACAGCATATTCCTCGCTGCATCCAATCCCTTCATGTATAAAATGCAATCAGTTAGCAACGTGATTATATTACATTTAAAATCAGGCAACAAAAAAAGGCTTTCAAACACTCACTGGCACATAATGCAACAACATGCTCGTTCAAGACCTGCATCTGTACTCTTGTCTTCTCCCTTGCCTCCTTCCTTGCCCTCTCCTCCTCTAACGTCATCCATCTCTCTAATCCTCATTTGTCAAGCCTAACGTCGATCGGGTTACAAATACCGCGCTGTCTAGCAAACTCACGTATCTTGTCTTTGTGATGTTTAACGAAAAGGTTGACGTAGTCAGGTCCATATCCCATCTTCCATGCAATTACTTGTTTCCCCTTCAGTTTATCCAAGAACTTAGCTTGGCCATCATAACATTCCCACCTGCATTTCCTAGTGCTCTGTTCAAACGAAAAATTATATTATATATGTCTTAGCAAAAGAAACAAAATATGATTTTATGGTTACCACAAAAATAACCAACCTCATCATAGTCAACCATATGGCCGCAATAATGGCCTATTCCAAGCTCCGAATGGACTAGACCGTAGTTGGATTTAACACCACATTCGCACTTGACTGGAGGTGCTTTGTAAATTAACCTTTCTTTTTTTTCTTTTGCTTTGCCTTTGGAGGTTCTTTAAGCCATTTGTTCTTAGGACCATACAACACTCCTTGAAACGATACTTCGCCATTGAATACACCTAAAAAACGTGACATTAGTATATGAACACACATAGCTCAATATTTCAACACATACACTTTGCACTTACTTCATGCTTATTTGGACACACAAACTCCAACATATTCTCAGGGTTTATCATAGCTAGATCTCCGTAATCGCACAGAGAAGGTTCCTCGAGTCATCTAACTGCGGCTAAGTACTTCTCCTTAGCCGTCATTGAAGGGAGGTTAGGGGGAGCTGGAACCCACCACTCGAAGTGCTCTCGTGGATATCGCCCTCTCCACCAATCATCGAAAAGGAGGTATCTGGGGTCAAACTTGTCTGCACCGTCGATCCACTGAAAGAAAAAAGCACCTCTCATGGACCTATACAACAAAATTTCAATAAAATATTAGGAACCTAGTAATACAAATGAAGAAAAAAATATACGGAAACAATTACTTACATTAAAACGACTGCATGTGTAGAAGCAACGAGCCGCTGTGTCCGGATGTCTCGATTGAAACACGTCGGCCAGACGACCACAGCCACAGTTAGGGACAGGGAGTTCAAGAGGAATGGGGGCATGTTTGCTAGACTCGTCGGGGTATAATTCTCTAGGACGACCCCGTTTTCGCCATAACTGCTCCCGAAACATGTCTTTCATCTAATAAAACGGTTCAAAACAACGCAAATTAATGTAAAATATAATCATTTGCATTGCAACTCAAATAATATAACCAACACTTATAGCAACAAAAACATACATGATAAACATACTTCTAACTAAATAATTAACCTTAACACCGATAAAATCAAACTAATATCTTCCTTCAAACCGTAGCCCATAGTTCCCAAACATAATTTTTCTCCTAACCTTAACTCCCATTCATAATATCCTATCCACCATTCAAATGAAAATTAAAAGTGCATCATTACCTTGAACGAGGACGAGGAAGGAGGGAGGCGGCCGGGGAATGGAAGAGAAGGGAGATAGGCGACAACGGAGGGCCGAGCGGGCGGCGGGCGCGGCAGCCAGGCGCGGGCAGGGGGGAACTGGCCGCGGGGTTTTATTCGGCTCTGCCGCGCCACGGATTAGGGCGCGGCACTGCCGCGCCAAGATCGGTGGCGCGGCAAGCCCAGCCACGTCACCGGTCAGCGATTCCGGTGTCACCCCACATCACCCCGCTGCCGCGCCACCATGCATGGCGTGGCACAGGCCAAAAGTGTTAGTTAAAAAAAACAGCCAACGTTAGATTTAAAATTAGTTTTTAAAAAGTGTTAAAATTATAAAAAATTCCACACCTATGCGCAGTTGTTTCACTCAAAAAAAAAGGAAAAGAACTTAATGTAGTTCCTATCGGCTGTAAACTGGATTTGCTTCCTTCTTATATGACATAGCAGTGCTCCTTCTAATTTTTCAAAAAAAAAAAGAAAGAAAGGAAACTATGCGCAGTTTTTTTTTTAGCAAAAGAAACTATGCGCTGTTGTGCCGCATGCATGGGATCCATCTGTGTCTTGTCCTCCGCTTTGCGCCTGGGCTCGACGGAGTTCGCGCATCAGACCCTCAGTTTTTGCATCAATCTGTCTTGCTCCCTGGGTTCGTCAATGACGCAGTTTATATATGCTGCATGAGCTGATGATGATAAGAGAAAATGCCGCGCAGTCCTCAGGAAATTAGACATCCATCATGTGATGTGATACTGGTGCAGCACAGCACTGGCACATGTTCACTCCAACGAGGCAACGAACTAGCAAAACACTGCTACAGATCAAGCATAGTCGTTCGTTCCAGACTCCAGAGATAAAGATCTGCTGTAAATAATAAAAACACTTTAGTTCCGTTGTCTAAAGATGAGTTTTTATTAGACCAGTTGACTGTACAAAGAAATTTCTCAAGGGCTGCGTTTGAGGGGCCAATACAACCTGAACTTCATCTAAAATTGGTTATGCAAGTTGATCTTGTGGCAAATATCTCTCTATTCGCTCCAGTGGCCTGGGAACTATGGAAGAAGAGGAATGAAAGGTGCTTTCGCTAAGCCTCCTCCATGATAGTGCAAATCCTCACGCATATCACGCACATGGCGGACCCGTGGATAGGCGTCAGGGCGGCAAAGGTTGTCTTCTGCGTGATTAGTCGCCTTATACTAAGTCCGCTAGGAGGGGATATGCTCATTGTACAAAATTTTTTCTAGGCACCTGTTTATTAGCAACTCCTATATATTTTTTTCTAGGCACGTGACTAGGGATGAAAACGGTACGGATATTTTCCGACCGTATTCGAAACCGAATCCGTTTAGAAGGGTTGAGATCTGTCCGTATCCGAGTCCGGATATCCAACATCCGATACCGTATCCGTATCTGAATACTCAAATCACATATTTATGATGTCGATATTCAATCGTATCCTATCCGACATAGTTGACACTATCCGTATTCGAATTCGAATCCGGACAGAAATATGAAAACAAATATAATATCGATGATATCCGTCCGCATCCAATCCGTTTTCATCCCTGCACGTGACCATAGTTTTTGTACCTCGGATGTTTTTTTATTAGAATATATACTTTTTTGAAAAAAAAATTGTTATAAATTTTTTTATGTTTTTTAAATATTCTTAGTTGATTTATCCCCTAGTCTTATTTATCTCCTTTGATTGATGTGACGCCACATTACAAAACCATCCCAGGTACAAAAATAAAAGGTTTTAAAAGTTAAAAGATATAAAAAAATTTAGTTTGTAGTTTAAAGAGCAAAATCAGACAAGTACGACAGTCGAGGGGAATTAGGACCGGTTTGTAGCCAAAGATTTGGCAACCAAAAGTTAGGCAAAAAAATGTCATATATTTGAAGTTAAATGTGAGAAATTGTTAGTTTTGTAGAAAGCTAAATGATAGCTAAAATTATGGCTTATTAAATCTTTGACTTGACATGTTTTTGGAATTCTACCAAATACACTCTTAGACCTTTTTTTAGAAACTCTTAGACTTTTTCTAAAGAGCCTTTTTCTCCTTTATTCGTCCTGTTTACTTGCCTTATAAACCGTATTTTTTTAGCCAATAAATAATATTTTTCTCTCACAATAAATTAGCCAACAATACTTTAAATCATGATTTATCAGCCAAGCAAAACAAACGGGGCAATTAAACGCCGAGCCCAATCACTATCCAGCCCGAAGGCGAAATACGTCCAATCGTCTAAATCCCTTAAGGATGGATCGTCTTTTGGCAGATAACCCCACGATTTATACATAAATCCCATAATGGCTCCTAAATCCTCGCTGTTATCTTTTCTCTCTCTTCTCTTCTGTATTCCCTTCTCTTTACTTGCCCTATACATCTCAAACTCGAATCGTGTATGTATGTATAATAATGGCTCCTAAATCCTTCGTCGGGCACCAAACCCCCAATCATTGATCCCTCGCGGTTGGGCTGATTCCTCCCCGTACAATTTTCGCCGGTCCTGTCTCCGTGAAGACGGATTCCGTTGTTTTCTTGCCCAATTCGGGCAGGATTTTGGTCTTCCTCCTCGCAGCTTGGGGGCGGTTTCGCTCCGGTTCTTGCGCTTCGGCTGCAGGCCATGGAGCCGCGGAGATGGCTCGCGGCAGCCGTTTTGATGTGCCTGCTTGTGCTTTGCTCCGGGAGAGGTAGGTTGTTGGCCCTTCTTTGGTCCTCCAGTTTTTCGCCGTCGAAAAGGAAAAGAAAAATCTATCTTTTGATTTTGTTTCCCCTACCGTTCCCGAGAATGTTTCAAGCGTACTCTGCCTGCAGGTTATTTTTACCCAGTCTGCGTGGGGAATGTGGGCGATCAGTGATGTATTTAGCTTAGGGTATTGTTTAGCGCTAGACGATTAGCAGTACTTATATGCCTTGAACATCCATGCTGTTTGTGAAACGGAAGGTTGTCTCTTGAAGATGCTCGTGCATACATACACAATGTGTCGGCAATCGGCATAACCTCCAAGAATTCGCAGTCAAACTAGTCTGCTTCCTTCTTGTCGTGTCTTATGTATTGCGCATTTCATTGTATTCTCATTTTACCCCTGCCTTTTCGATTCAGAATTCAAGACCAAACATGCACCCATATATGACCCAGCGCTTGCCCGGACACTTGCTGAATATACTTCTGCTGTGAGCTCATCTGACCTTCTTGATGCTGTCATCTTCCACATCCACGTTGGATTATGTTATTGGTGATACCTCCGTTTCTAGTGTGCATTCCTTGTGGAGTTGAACTTGGTGCTTTTGTGCAGGTCTATACTGCTGACCTGACCCAACTGTTTACATGGACGTGTGAAAGATGTTCTGACTTAACAGAGGTATTTTATATTTGTCATTATCGTAAAACATTCTACGATTTTACCAATGTTTTTCAAATTCACATTTGGCTTGGTGTGAAATCTTCATTAAATTTATTTGGTGACTCAGGGGTTCGAGGTGATAGAGCTGATTGTTGATGTGAAAAATTGCTTACAGGTTACTACTTCTGCCAGTGCACCTGAATCGTTTTCTTTTCACCTAGTAATAGGCTTTTGCTTATATTGATGGTTGTGTTTATGATGAGTCAGGCATATGTTGGATTTAATAGAGACATGAATGCAGTTATAGTTGTGTTCAGGGGCACTCAAGAAAACAGGTAAAAATTCTGATGCATATGCTGGATTGTGTCCAGGAAGTTATTATATCTCTTACCACTTTTTCTTACTTTTAAAATGGTGCCCTTGAAATTCTGGTTCTTTGGAAAAGTTTGCTATCCAATCTTCTGGATGCCATAGGTGCTAAAATGTGTGGCATTTTAAATTAACAATCAAGCCAGGCAAATATAGATATGAAAGTATATGCAATTTATTCTTCTGCAAAAGTTTTATTACTCTTATTTTTCAGCATTCAGAACTGGATAGAAGACTTATTCTGGAAACAACTTGATCTCGACTACCCAGGCATGCCTGAAGCAAAGGTGAGCATGGTCTTTGTAATTATGATGAAACTCCACTCATGCAGATTGCGGACACTATAAATGTTGGTCTTCTACCTTATAGGTTCATAGTGGATTTTATTCTGCTTACCATAACACAACAATGCGTGACGGAGTTGTCAGAGGTATTAAAAGTACTAGGGAACTGTATGGTGATATTCCCATCATGGTCACAGGACATTCCATGGGAGGAGCTATGGCTTCATTTTGCGCCCTTGATCTTGTTGTGAGTAACAAAATTTGCCATGGAAATCTTTTTTTTCTATGCTTAGAAGTTGGCCACATCGAATGAGGGAGGGTGTTTTTCTTTCTCAACTTTAGTACTTCTTCTTATCACAAATACAAGTCCATCTAGGTTTGTCCCTTCCACTCAAAAAAAAAAAAAAATCTAGGTTTGTCCCAAGTCAAACTTTTCTGACAATGACCATCAATATCTAAAAATTTATATTAATTGGCCATTACTAGATTCGTTATGAAAACTACATTATAATACACACACAGGTATTGCTAGCTAAAGTTAAAAATGTTTACAGTGAATAGAACCTAGATTGAACTTATGTTTTTTTTATCAAAGGAGTTCCTATTCTTCTGGTATTGGTTATGACTGTTCAATATTACATTACCTTGCATAGTTTGCATTCTGTCTGATATATTATATGAGAAAACAATGGTAGCCACTTAATTTCAAAATTATTAGATCAAGCACTTTTACATTTTATGGGATGACTATTGCTAATATTTCTTGAGAATCCTTCCAGTACCAATACCAGATAAAATTAAGAACATTGGTCTGAGCATAGATCTTATCTTTTGGCAAACTTCCTATCCTCAGACTAAAGATGTATGTAACTATATGTTCTCCCAGATGGTTTTACACATTTTGTATATGTGATGCGATACCTTTTCAGCATGGACATAAATGTTGCCTCGAGCATATGAAGTCCATGCTATTGATTTTTGGTGGATTAAAGGCTTTTTTTTTTCCTTCGTCACATTTCATTTTATGCCCTATGAAAACCCAAATTTCTGTGTTCTTGTAGGTTAATCTTGGGTTCAAGGATGTGACACTCATGACATTTGGGCAACCTCGGATTGGCAATGCTATATTTGCTTCTAATTTCAAAAGATATTTGCCGAATGCAATTCGAGTGACCAATGCACATGATATTGTACCTCATTTACCCCCATACTATCACTACTTTCCACAAAAGACATATCACCATTTCCCCCGAGAGGTATGTGTTTAGCTTGCTTCCCTTTTACCTTTGCTAGCAACGTGATCTAGTATTGTGTTGATGTTTTCTTAAGATACATGATGAAAATTAGCTATGATTTAATTGTGTCAACGATTTTATGGCACATCCCAATTATGTCATTCTTCTAGGTATGGATTCATAATGTTGGCCTAGGAAGCCTCATCATATATTCGATTGCGGAAATTTGTGATGATTCTGGAGAAGACCCGACTTGTAGCAGGTCCCTCTCACACTCATACAAACTTTTTCTGTGGTTTATTAATTCTATCATACTGATGCCCCTCTTAACATCATGTTTTCTGCTTTCTAGGTCTGTGAGTGGAAACAGCGTGCATGACCATATACACTATCTTGGCATCAGCATGCATGCCGAGTCATGGGAACATTGCAGAATCGTTACCGACAATAGAACCCTGCCACAGCAGTATAAGATGGATCCTGATGGCAATATAATCTTGTCGAAGCAGCCTGGCTTATCAGTGAATGAACTACACAGTGCACAATGAAAAACTCAAGATGGCATGAATAATTTTCTTGTATGATCCTACTGTGATGAACTCGAAGGGGATATATTAGGATGAACAACCTTGGTGATTGTTCTGTTGGGCCACGTAAAAAAAATACTGGCAGCAATCTTCATTCTATAGTGTACTTGTTAGTTCTCATAGGATGTATGTACATATTAAAGATATATGGCGCGCCGGCGGCCTCCCAGGGTGTCCACGTACGTTCTATTTAGCTGGTGTGTTAGATAGAAATTCAACGGCTCAGATGAAGCGCGTCATAATCCGGTCTTTCTCCGTGCATTCCACAACCAGCCTTCCTCCGTGTATTCGTTAGGGGATAGATGAAGCAGTTGGATGCATTCAATGAAGTAAGGCATCCCTAGTGATTGTACGCGACATGTTAATGGACGTTGACGCGTAATAGGGGACGGTGGATTCTCGGCATGCATAGGTCGGTGTCCTAATTAGCATGGTGGTCGGCACGCGTGCGAGTATATGTGCGTGCATGATGTTGGAGCCTTGCTTTGCATGCATACATGAGGTATCTGTTTGTGTGTGCGGGTGTACTGCTGACTACTTGCTTGTTTGTATGCTGGCCGCTACATCAGATAAAGACAAATGGGGCAGATAGACAAATTTAATGCCTCCCCAACAATTCACCGAAACATTTGTACTCCGCCGGGCCAGTGCCGCTCCGCCGCACCAGCTGAGATTGACGGCCTCCGTGCCGATGGCAGCTCCAGCGTCGGCGCCAGAGGAGCTGCGGCTATCGGACCTCGATTGGATCGGCGACCTCGTCGAGGGCGGCTTAGCCAGGGTCTGCAAGGCACGCCATTGCCGCACTGGCGCGGTGAAAGGTCCTAGTATGGCTAGAGGGGGGTGAATAGCCTATTTAAAATTCTACAAATCAACTAGAGCAATTTAATTAGTATGACAAATAGCGTAATGCAAACTTGCTCTAGCTCTACAAGGGTTGCAAGCCACCTATCAACAATTCTAGTTGCAATGATTACTTAGGACACACAAACTTGCTATGTAACTACTCACTAAGAGCTCTCAATCTTGCTACTCTAAAGAGCTCAACTAGATGAATATATATAATAAAGCAAGCTCTCAATTCTAATTACACTAAAGAGCTTGTATCAACTAGTTTGCAAGAATGTAAATAAGTGAGTAGGGTGATTATACCTGCCGTGTAGGGGATGAACCAATCACAAGATGAATATATAGCCAATCACCGGGAAGAATGCCAAAGACAAGAGACAATCGATTTTCTCCCGAGGTTCACGTGCTTGCCAACACGCTACATCCCCGTTGTGTCGACCAACACTTGGTGGTTCGGCGTCTAAGAGGTGTTTCACAAACCTCGTCCACACGATAGGACACCGCAAGAACTGACCCACAAGTGAGGTAACTCAATGACACGAGCAATTTACTAGAGTTACCTTTCGGCGCTCCGTCGGGGAAGGTACAACTCCCCTCATAATCACCGGAGACGGCCACGAACAATCACCTAACTCGTGCCTGATCCTCCTCCGCTGCACCGAGCCGTCTAGGTGGTGGCAACCACCAAGAGAAACAAGCGAAATCCGTAGCGCAATACGAATGCCAAGTGCCTCTAGATGCAATCACTCAAGCAATGCACTTGGATTCTCTCCCAATCTCACAATGATGATGGATCAATGATGGAGATGAGTGGGAGGGCTTTGGCTAAGCTCACAAGGTTGCTATGTCAATGAAAATGTGCAAGAGTATAAGCTTGAGCCGGCCATGGGGCTTTAAATAGAAGCCCCCTATCAAATAGAAGCCGTTATACCCCTTCACTGGGCATAACGCGGGCTGACCGGACACTACAGTCCAACTGACCGAACGCAGCACCGGACGCTCCGGTCATGAATACCGGACGCGTCCGGTCGGCATACCGGACGTGTCCGGTAGCCCCTAGACTGCCACGTGTCCAGTTCAAACCATCATAGCCATTGCTACTTAATCTACCGACGACCGGACACTCACACCGGACGCAGAGACTTAATTGACCGGACGCTGCACCGCCGAGTTCGGTCGAGTCCAGTAAGCCACCAGGGCCGACCGAACGCGTCAGGTAGAAACTGACCGGACGTTGAGCCTCAGTGTCCGGTCGAGTACAGTAAGCACCCATGGACGACCGGACGCGTCCGGTCACACGGGACCGGACGCTGCCAGCGTCCGATCGACTGCACTGCCTTCGCTGAATCATACCGGACGCGTCCGAACGTGTCCGGTGTGGCGACCGGACGCGTCCGGTCACTTAGTACGTCGCCAAATACCGGACGTGTCTGGTCACCATACCGGACGCGTCCGGTCACTCTGTTAACAGCGCGACTCACTCCTTTTCGACTCTATCTCCTTCACCCTTGCTCAAATGTGCCAACCACCAAGTGTATCACCTTGTGCACATATGTGTTAGCATATTTTCATAAACTTTGTCAAGGGTGTTAGTACCCCACTAGATCCTAAATGCATATGCAATGAATTAGAGCATCTAGTGGCACTTTGATAACCGCATTTCGATACGAGTTTCACTCCTCTTAATAGTACGGACTATCTATCCTAAATGTGATCACACTCGCTAAGTGTCTTGATCACCGAAACAAAATGGCTCATACAATTTTACCTTTGCCTTGAGCCTTTTGTTTTTCTCTTTCTTCTTTTCCAAGTTTAAGCATTTGATCATCACCATGTCCATCACCATTGTCATGATCTTCGCCTATTGCTTCATCACTTGGAGTAGTGCTACCTATCTCATAATCACTTTGATAAACTAGGTTAGCACTTAGGGATTTTATTCAATTAACCAAAACCAAACTAGAGCTTTCAGCTCGGTCTTCGCGCTCAAGCTGTCAGTTCGACCCGGACCCGCTCATTGTGGAGGTGGAGGCCGAGGTGCTCCGCCGCATGTTGTCGACTTCCACGCCCTGCTCCGCTGGGCCCGGTGGCAAGGGCGCTTTCGTGCTGGAGTACATGGACACCGGGTCTCTCGGCGATCTCCTGCGGCGGCGCGAGGGGGCTAGGAATCTCGGAGGCAGCCGTCGCCGAGGTGGCCGCGCACTACGTCGTTGGGCTGGCTCAGCTCCACTCCCGCGGCATCGCGCGCCTCGACATGAAGCTCGACAACCTCCTCGCCAACACCCGCGGGGAAATCAAGATCAGCGATTTCAACCTTTCCAGGAGCCTCTACGGCGGCTCCGACGAGCACCTCCAGGTCCCCATCACCGGCGGCACTAGGATGTACTTGAGCCCCGAGCGGTTCGCGCCCAATGCCCGCGCCGGTACCTGACCTGGAGCTCTTCTTAGGGCGGCTCTCCCTCTTGCCTGGAGTACAGAAGCCGTCTGCTGAGGAGCTGAAGCAGGCCATCTACGACGGGGAGCCCTCGTCCGTGCCGGAGGATGCAGGAGGCGTCAGCAGAGCTGCGCGGGTTCGTGGCGGCGTGCCTGCACAAGGAGCCGGTGCCTCGCCGCGAGCCAGCGTGGGCGGCGCGCCGTCGTCGGGGTCATCTATGAGAGGAGGGCCAAGCTGGAGCACGGGGAGTGCTCGCTGGCCAGCGACGTTGTCAGCCTCATGCTCTCGGAGGGCCTGCCTGACGAGGAGATCATCGATAGCGTCATGTTTCTCATGGTCGCCACGCACGACACCACCGCCGCCCTCCTCACCTTCCTCATCCGGCTAGCTCGACGCCGACAAGGACGCCTACGACAAAGTTGTCCAGGGTAATTCCCTTCATCATAGCTAAGCTCTAGCAGACACGCTGATGGGTTGTTCTAATCCATGGATGATACAATCCGATCAGAGCAAGAAGAGATTGCACGGAGCAAGGTGGCCGGGGAGGCTCTGTCGTGGCCTCGTGGGAGGACCTCGGCAAGATGCGGTACACCTAGGCGGCGGCGCTGGAGGCGCTGCGGATGGTGCCTCCGGTGTTCACCATGATGAGGAAGACGGTGGAGGACGTCGAGTACGGCGGCTACATCATACCCAAGGGCTGGCAGGTGATCCACGCGGCCAACATGACGCAGTGGGACCCGGCCATCTTCCCGGAGCCCGGCAGGTTCGACCCGGCTCAGTTCGATAACGCGTCGGCGGTGCCGCCCTTCGCCCTCGTGCCCTTCGGCGGCAGCGCGCGCATCTGCACCGGGAACGAGTTCGCCAGGGTGGAGACGCTGGTGGCCGTGCACCACATCGTGACGATCTTCAGGTGGAAGCTCGCCGCCGGCTGCGACCGCAGCTTCTCCAGGTTTCCGCTGCCGTACCCGTCTTAGGGCCTCCTCATCGACATCGAACCTATTCAGAAATGAATGCTCGCTCGGTTGAGCAATCGCCTTGTAAAGTTCAGTCGTAGCCATAGTTCACTTTGCTGGATGTACATACCCAAGAGGCATGATGCAGGTTTACTGGCTGTGAATTTGCAGGATAATTTTGGGTTACTTGGCAATAATTAAGCCACTAACCTGAAACTGAACCATCCGAATCTCCAGTTATATTTTGGGTTTGCTCGATGTACAAAAGCTAACTGAATTTTACATACATTGAAGAATCCTAGTGACCCCAAAATTTACAAAATGTACAGCACAGCTAACTTACTTTTTTTTTCATTTTCACTATGTCAAACGCCCACTCTTGTGGCTTTCTGCACATAGAGCAAACGCTTATAAGCCAGCTTATTTGCTGGCTTATAAGCCACGGTACAATACTTTTCTCTCTAAAAAATCAGCCATATAAATCAGCACCCGCGGCTTTTCGACCAGCCGAACACTCCGGCAGTTTGTTTCAGTTCTGGCACCTACTGTTTTTGGACAAGAATAGGTACCGGAATCTTGAATCAAGTGGGATGACGCTGAAACTGCGCACTCCAAGAAGGCGTTGCTTATGCGACGATGATGTATCTTGGATTGCAGCGACTTGGTCTAGTGTTAGATGACGACAGATCCAGTCGGCGAGTAGAGAGTCCTCCACAATGCCTTTGGCATAACTCTGCAGTAACTTGGGGACTATAAGCTCTCCCTTGTCATTTATACCAACTGATGCTCGGATGTAGTCGCTCATTGATTCCTGAAGCTCAGCTCGAACATTTTCAGTAGAGAAAATCCTTACCTGGGTGATAGGAAGTCATCATTTTCAAAATGGTAATAGGGAAAGAATACGGTTCAAGTGTTATGGCACCTTTACTGTGCACAATGGAAACAGAATTTCTTGGTAGTTCCATTGTTACCCATTCACTTACCGCAGGTGAAGAGAACATCCCACAACAGAGTGCGAAGAGAACACGGGGCTCAGTATCATTGAATATTTCTTGAGATTCTCTGATGTTTTAAATTTGTGAAGGGCCAGCATCAAGGACTGAAAAGGATGAAAATAGTAAGATGAATTTTCAACTTGTATGATCAATGGAGGGACCTGGAAATGAGGAACTAGAGTTATACGAGTTGTGGCCGGCGAGGCGGTGAGCGCGCACCAGCCGAGCCATGAGGAGTACCAGCGCTCCGGCGCCAGGTCGCACGAGCACAAGGCGTGGGCCGAGATATACCTGTTGAGCCTGACTGATGTGCTAGGTGACCACCGGCATGTCGACGTTCGGTTACGTGGCGCAGGGGCTCGGCGGCGTGCGGCCGTGGGTGCTATACAAGGCTACCAACAGCTCTACCGTGCCCGATCCGCCGTGCGGCTGGGACGTGTCCATGGAGTCGTGCTTCCACAAACCACCGAGCTATGATTGTCGTCTGAAGCAGTGGGCGACGGACATCTCAAAGGATGTGCCGTACATCCAGCACTGTGACGACTTGAGCTGGGGGCTGAAACTTGTTGGTCGGAACAAATAGGATGTCCCAAGGGGACTGAATATAAGGCTAATCTGAATAGTAAGTTTTATCCTGTTGTTTCTAAACGTGTGATATCATGTAGAGTCAATTGTGAGATGAACCAAACAAGATTGTGTAATGCATAGTTTAAATTTCTTGTTTCATAAACTAATCATAACATTTAATTTGGGGATTGTCTGCTCAGCACTCGGGTGTTCTAGGGGCATGTGTAGTCAAGTTGTGGACAGGCCTCATGCCCTCGAAATTTGAATAAATCCGTGAAGCTTGAATATTTATTTAGCTCTTCTTATTTTAACAACTATCTCAGGGCCTCTCGTAGGGTAGCGGGCGCATTACAAGGATATACAATATGATTGATGCCACCATAGTAGGAGTTAGGATAGCAAAGATGGTCATGGTGAGCTTATCTTCATCTAAGCACATCTTGAGAATGTCAGCTTCTTGCTTCTAACAATGTACTCCGACTCCTGCTTGATGTTTTATTCGATAGTCTCTAGCTTGCAACACTTATCTCAGGCTTCTTCTTAAAATGTTGAAATAGGTTGGCATTTGAATAGGGGGCTTATGCGGGTGATTAGTGTTGAGTGTGGAGTGTCTTGTTGTGAAGGGGGAATGGGGGGTGTTTTATAGGCGATTGATGGCGGGTTTAGAGGGTGGGTGCGCGCCATTATTGGCGGCACTGAGCAGCATTGGGGGCTAAGGGAATCAGGTTTGTGGGGGATAGAAGCGGCAGCATCGGGCCAATGGAGGTGACATCATGAGTGGTGTCGTGGGGCGGTGGTACGAACATGCGGTGGGTGGCGGTGCAGAAGAGACAAACGCCGTGACGCTGAGAGGACGGCACCAGTGTGTGAGAAAAGGAGCGCGGGTGAGTGGCCACTGGCGGTGCGCGTGGCTTTAATTTGCATGCGGTCTTAGGTCAAACATACAACTTGAAAATGAAAGCCTACACTATGTTAGTGGGAGGTCTTTAATTTGTGAAAAGGCGGCTTTAATTTTTTACCTCCTTTGCGATTCATTCCCAATCATAGCTGGTCTGCTTCCATCTGAATGGTTGCTTTTCTTGTAACCCGTTTGATTTTTGCCTCGAGAACCCTAAGTAAGTCTAACGAGGTCTAAGGGTAAATCGACATAACAAACACAATGGATGAAGCAAAATGCACGTCCAAAACGCCCTTATACGAGTACAACATATATGCACTCCCTCTCCCATTCTCGAACACATCGTTTGGCTCCTACGACCTGACGATTCTTAACATCTATGGATGAAATACAATGGAAAGATTACAACACTAGAGGATGGTGATGAAAAGCACTACTAACTACGGGTACATGTCCCCTAGGACAACTCATCTACTTCGTCGGACCAAACGGCTTCATTCCCTGGCCTCGGTTGGTTCTTCTTCTGCACTAGCTAAGGATCTGTCTCCTCTCGTGGTGGTGGCTGAGTGAGGGGAAGCAAGGACTCTACTTCTGATACCTCCGAGGGTGGAGGTGCTGGTGGTACTACAACACCGATTCTCCTTCTTTCTGGTGGGTGGACAGGGATTCCCTCCAAGACCAAGGGTTCCTGCCTTTCTGTGTCAAGCGTCCTACGCTTGGCCCTTGTGACCAGATAAGCATCCCCTAGCTGCTAGGGTGTGCCGATCTTTAGCCTCCTTCAGGGCTTCCGCCATGGCAGTCTCACGACTTTCTATGGCTGCCACATTGGCGTGCGCCTCAGCGAGTTGCACTTCGAGCATCCTGGAGAAGATCTCGGCTTCCTCGGCTCGGCGGAGGCACTTCCTCAGCTCCGAGGCCTGCCGGTCATACTTCTCATCCGGAGCAATCAAATACGTGGCCAGATGTACCACAGTTGGGTTGTCTTCTTGCACGTCCCGCCCTTGCAAAGCCTCCATGCGAGCCCTCCATACCCATCGATTCTTTTCCAAAGGTGGAAAGAACTTCATGGGGGTATGAGCAATTGGCTCTTCATAGATCTGGCAAAGATGCTGCAAGGCTTTGTGGGCCACAACTTGGTAGGTGTCGACGAAGCGAAACCCAATTGCGGTCACATTCCAAGCTTTAGTGATATCGAGGAACTCCTCACTCTTCCCAATGTAGATGGTGACCTCACATCGCTCAGTGCCATGTTTCTCATGCTAACGACCCTCATACTCGGGGCGATCCTTGACTCCGAGTTTTTGCAAGGTGGCATACAAGATTTTGGGAAAACTCTCAGCGTTCAGGCAATAGCTGCTAACCCTAGGCTCCTGCCATCCTTGGTGGATGATGGCTACAAGGAAGGATCGAGCGAGAAGCTTGCTCGGGAGAAAGGCTAGGTGAGCTGAGACTCACCGAGTGGTGGTACCAAGTGGCTAGGCTAGGCCTTTTGTAGTGAAGGAGCGGTCATTGGTCCTGGCGCAGTCCACCATTTAGTCTAGCATGGAGAACAATAAAAGGAAAGCGACAGGATTTTTACGCGCACAGAGACGAGCAGTATCCGAGGCCATTCCCTAAGCTATCCAGAAATTCACTCAGTAAATTTAAAAGTACTGGACATCTTCACCTATGCAGGGTGGGTTGAAAGCAGGTGGACACATTTAATGCATCCCCTCCATGCTACCATTAGATAAAAACAAGTCGGGCAGGTGAACACATTTAATGCCTCTCCTCCTTACCATCAGATAAAAACGATTCATCGACCATGCAGGAACATTTGTACTTGCACATGCATCCATGCATCTAAGACATGGCTTGGTTTGTGTGCACTGTTGCTCCCGAGGTGATCGGTGGTTGGGGTTGGTCGCCATTACTATGGCTACCATACTTGCATCTGCACCCATGCATGTAGAGGCGCCCTGTTCCTTGTGGCTTTGTGCTTCGCGTCGCCTGTGGTTCACGCCTGCCATGACCTGTGTCTCCCCAGTACTCTTTTCTAGGCTCTTGTCGGAACCTTTGTCTTGCAGCCGTATTAGTCATTAATGGCCTCAGAACATCGCTTCGCCTCGAACGCGTGAAAAATTCAGTCGATTCATTTATAGTGATCTCATGCTGGAACCTTGGTGGACCGCAGCCACGACCACTAACCGCTCTGCCTTTATAAGCAGGGTCTGGCTTAGCCGTTGTTACCACCGCTCGGTGCACTTTGGCTCGCCTAGCTTTTCCTTTTGATCTAGCTTTTCGCTCAGTCCTTCCTTGCAACCACCGCCAGCGATGGCAGGAGCCTGGGTTAGTAGTTACTGCCTAAACATTGAGGGTTTCCCCAAGATCCTGTATGCCACCCTACAAAAACTCGGAGTCAAAGATTGTCCCGAGTATGAGGGCCGTGAGTATGAAAAGCATGGCACTGAGCGTTGTGAAGTTACCGTCTATATTGGGAAGAGTGAAGAGTTCCCCTGACATCACTGAAGCCTAGAATGTGACCGCAACTGGGTTTGCTTCAGTCGACACCTACCAGGCTATGGCCCATAGAGCCTTGCGGTACCTTTGCCAGATCTATGAAGAGCCCATTACCCATAACCCCATGAGGTTCTTTCCACCTTTGGAAAAGAATCAACGGGCATGGAGGGCTTGCATAGAGGCTTTGCAAGGGCGGTATGCGCAAGAAGATAGTCCTACCGTGGTGCACTTGACCACGTGCTTGCTTGCTCTGGATGAGCAATATGACCAGGCAAGCCTCGGAGCTGAGGAAGTGCCTTCGACGAGCCGAGGAAACCGAGATCTTCTCTAGGATGCTCTAGGTGCAGCTTGCCGAAGCACATGCCAGTGCGGCAGCCGTTGAGAGTTAGGAGACTACCATGTCGAAGCTCTGAAGGAGGCTAAAGATCAACATGCCCATCATGTTGGGAGAGGCCTTCCTTGTCACCAGGGCCAAGTAGAGGACGCTGGCTACTGAACAGCAGGATCCCTTGATCATGGAGGGGATCCCTATCCACCCGCCAGAAAGAAGGAGAACCGGTGTTGCAGTACCGCCAGCACCTCCACCCTCGGAAGTGTTAGAAGTAGACCCTTGATTCCTCTCACTCAGCCGTTGCTAGGAGAGGAGTCAGATCCATAGCCAGGGCGGTAGAAGAATCCACCGAGCCTAGGAATGAAGATGCGTGGTCCAAAGTAGATTAGTTGCCTTAGGATGATGTATCTATAGTTAGTAGTGTCTTTCGTCGCTGTCCACCGGTATTGTAATCTTTTCGTTGTATTTCGTTCATAGTTGTTGAGGTAGTCCAATCATAGGAAAGGTGAATGATGTGTCGAGAATGGGAGAGGTAAGTGTCTATATGTTGTACCAGGATAAGGACATTCGGAATATGCATTTTATTTATTTCGCTGTGTTATTGCGTCCATCTACCTTAAGTCTCGTTAGACGTGCTTAGGGTTTTCGAGGGCGATGTTAAGTGGGTTACAAGAGAAATTACCATTCGGATGCGAGCAGACCAGCCGTGATTGGATAGCATAGGACACTGTATCGACTAATTATGGGTATCCCAGTAGAACGCTTGAATCTCTTTAAATCAAATCCATTGTTGGATTTAAAGTCCTTGTCCCTTGTTGTGAAATGAACCCTTGTTTGAATCTTCCCTTGCAATACTCCTCTAATTCTATGGTCTATGACCCCACCAGTCTTCATTGCAGTGTAAGTTGGTAGTAGTTGCCTGGTTAATAGCTTGTGGTGCCACGACTGAAATCGAGGGCCCATGTGGAACAGCTACCACATGGTGACGCTGCTTCGGCACTGCACTAGTATCGAGGTTGTTGACCAAGTACATTTACCAAGTTACACCGCCATACCACTTTTGATACAAATATTCAGGGTGTTTGAACGGGGAATCCACAACTAGGTTGATGAAATAGTGTTCTCTCAAAGTAAATAAGAGGAGGTGGTTTCAGGAGGAAGCATGTATGTTGCGATCTCACTTCATACAAAGGTTGGCGCATACTGTGGACAAGGAAGGCAAGGAAAGAAGAACACCTGGGAAAAGTTAGCCTTAGGTAGTAGGGAGTGCTTAGAAAGCCTGAGTGGATGTCAAGTCCCAGGCACTGTGCCCTAGCTCGACCACGCTACACACGCTAGGGTCGCTGTCACCGCGTGCTCCGCATGGACACCGTCGGTGTTGGACACATTAGCACCCTATCCTCGCATGTCTACGACATCGTGCCGCACTTGCTGTCCTCGTGCACTGTGCGCTTCTCCTTTTCCCAGGCCTCTGGTCCGCTCTTGATCCTCGCCCTCGTCCTCGTACCGGACCCCCTCCCTTCTTTCTTCTTTAGGGAACATGGCCACCCGCACGCCTCCCTCATCGAGCGAACCCTCTCTCCTCTCCTTTATCCCCCCTCTACTCACTTGCGTAGGGAGCGCGCCATGCCCGGCTGTATCCCCACAGCGTGAACCGATAGTGTATCCCATCCATGCTGTCTCTACTTCCTGGTGCGCTGCGCCCCTATCTCCGTTCGCCACTATAAGATGCCCTTGGTCCTTGCACTTCTTCTTCATCCCCATCCCTCTCGAATCCTAAGCAGAGCTACTGAGATCCAGTCATCATTGTGGAACTAGGTTCGTCTGATAGAGGCGATGGTGTAATCTGAGAAGAAGGGATCTAGTTTTCGAAGAAGTTCAAGTCTACCATTGGTTAGTTTGGTCTTAGGGTTCACTGATGTTTGACTTCTCAATCTCTTCTTTCTGGATCTGTTGGTCATACGCCATGTTTTGGATAATAATTATCTTGTTGTTTCTCCATTGCCCTCGTATATCCCGACTTCTGGAGTAAGCCTTGGTTGTACTAGATTGCTCTTAACCGTGTAACTTTAAATCCCGGTGTAATTTAGTGTTCGACGCCGTGTAATCTTTTGTCATTCTAGATTTACGAAATGTGTTGCAGTTTCGCCTAAGGGGAGTGGATCCTACTTGTGTTGTAGTTTTTGCTCTTTCTACCTATAATGTAATCCTAGCCAATGTCATTGATTTGCTGCCTAGAATAGACACCATGTAATGACAACCAACCTCTATGTTCGTTTACAACATTGTAATGAAAAAAGTCATGTTACCTTTCTTTCCCATATTTTCCCATTTAATGTACCAAATAGACCAACATTTCGTAGTAACGCGATGAGAAAACATATTAGACATATGAGCCATATTTCCCAAGATTTTTCCTATTCCAAGCACATCACCCGCAGCGAAGCGCGGGCAGCAGTTGCTAGTGTCTATGATGTTAGTTCTCAACTTTCCAAACCTTAGCGTCTGCTATCTGTATATGATGTTGCAGCAAAATCTAACTTTTGTTACACGAAATATTTTTTCTTGTCTCGTAGAAATAGATTGTCTGTGATATGCTTTCATGATGCCTTCAGGCTTGTTTGAATGCACTTCACCTAAATCTACCGGTGTTGAAGTGGATTGGGGTGGAAATTAAACTAAGTTCTACTCTCAATCCACTCCAACACATATGGATTGAGATATATACATGTGCATCCAAACAAGGCCTTCTGTGGTCAATCGCACAAAATAGCAGGATTTTTGCTTTGAGGGGTGCATTGATTACAGATCATCCTACTATAACTCTGAATCTAGTCAATTTGTTTGGTTTGATATCACTAAACTCTCATAGGAATATGTTTTGTGCTCTCACAAATAAAAAGTTTGTGGGTACCTCCATGAGAAACTGATTTTAACTAGTTTTCTAGCCACCCATGTGTATACGCGTCTACCTTTCTAGATTAAAAATATCGCCTAGGGAGTTCCTCCCATCAAAAATCAAAATTCAAATTCATGGGATGACCCTATAATAATCAAAATTCAAATTCATGGGATGACCCTATAATACGGTACTCCATTCTGAAGGTTTGTGAGTGACATCCATGAGGAACAACTAAATAAACGACACACAATACCGACACATTTCTATGGAAGGAAGGAAATAAAATTTCTTTTAGAACTACACAACTTCATATGTAAATTTATTAGAGATGAAAAATGCAACGGATATTTTCTGCCCACTCCTCCATGGCCAAATCTAGATATGCAATATCCCTCCTTCAGTATTAGAAATTGTATATTCAAAGTCATACCAGACCTGAATCTGAATACTCAAGTCAGAAAATCTGTTATAATAATCCCATAGTCACGGTGGCTGAATATTCATGTGGCAGGAGAATGGCAAATCAGCTTTAGGAGAAGTTTTAGACTTTTATGAGCAATGGAGATATGTCTCTCTGGGAGGATCTTCTTGATCTCTTGGACAAAATCACGGTCTCTAATCAAGAGGACAGAGTTTCTTGGGGGCTAGATCTCTAGAAATCTTCCGGTCCGAACTATTCAGACCGGAAAAGCACGCCCATGATTTCCCGCATTGATCAGGCAGCTAGTCCCGTCTGTTGGCAAGTAAGGCAGAAACAGGCTAGGGACGAAGGCGGCCCACGAAGCGTACTCTACGAAGAGCAGCGATGTACTAAATGTTCTATGATGTATTTTATGATGTTCGCGTAATATACATGCGATGTTCTTCATAGTATACATGTGATGTTCTATGGTGTTTTTTTATGTTCACACGGTATACATGTGGTGTTCTATGATGTATTTAGTGATGTTTAAGTAATATATATGCGATGTTTATGTTATGTATTTATTTTTATGTATATTATACTACCAAATTCATGAACCTAAAACTAGAATATTGTTCTTCTAAAAAGAGAACATTTTTCTTACGAAGACAGAACAAGTCTAGAACATCATCTCTGCTCAATAAAAGAAAATGTTCTATCTTTGTGAAATTAATGTTCGTTAATGAACTTTATCTAAATATATCCTATGTGGGGTCTTGTTTTGAAGCATTTATTATAGAAAACACAATGGTGCAATCGGAATTTAATTTGGATACTTTATTAGTTACGATTTTTTTAGTTTGTACCACAGGCAAATCAATGAAATGGAAAAAATAATCTATACTTGCTCAGTCCTCCACTTCCTGCGCACCTAAATGTGCTTCCCAGCGCGGCGCGCGTTGCAGCCTTGGTCGGCACGGGGTTCGGCAGGAATAATTCGGCGGGAAAGCAGCCAGACGGATGTTACCGTCCGATTGGTCGGACTCTAGCACGCCCCCTAGATCTCTCTACCACTTTCGGACTGATGGGGTGTCTGTTACAAAGGAACTGGACATATTTGGAAATGCAAAATGCCCTTAAAAATAATAATAATAATTGTTTGGCAAATGCAACATCATAAGCTGCCTGAGGCTTTCTGTCCTACAGCACAGGGGCTGGAAAGGCAATGTCAAATGCCTTCTTTTGTGACCATATGTTTTTTTCTTGCCACCTTAAACGATACATATGGGGGTGTATCAGTGTATGTATGATATTCTCATGGGGACTGGGACTTTTTCCCAATCTCAAGGGTGGACTTTTGAGGGAGCTGGTTGTATGACAAATGCAATGTCCCAAAACCATTCATGTAGAGTAAATTTCACGTCCGATCCTTAAAATATTGGACTGATTTCGTCTGGGTCCCTAAACTACTGAAATTAGCACTCTAGGCTCCCCAATCTACTTAATTTAGTCCATCTAGGTTCTAAACAGCCCAAGCGGTGTCAAGCAGTCGATGTGGAGAACATGAGGCACATGTGACCCTCGGCAGCTGCTGCTGGCTTTTTAGCCAAAAAGCCCCCGCACGATTTCACCTTCTCCACCTCACTCCTTTCCATAACTCTCAGACCTCGACGAAGGGGAGAAGGGGCGGAGAGCGAGGACGACTCGACGGCCGCTGCCTAGAGGGCCCTCTAGGCACTGGTGAAAGGTCCTAATATGGCTAGAGGGGGGGGGTGAATAGCCTATGTAAAAATCTACAAACCGACTAGAGCATTTTGATTAGTATAACAAATAGCGAAATACAAACTTGCTCTATCTCTACAAGGGTTACAAGCCACCTATCCAACAATTCTAGTTGTTATGATCACTAGGCACGCAATTTACAAGGTCACTACTCACTAAGAGCTCTCACAATTGCTACACTAAAGAGCTCCACTAGATGAACTTAATCCACAAAGCAAGCTCTCGATTCTAGCTACACTAAAGAGCTTGTTATAGCTAGTTTGCGGAAATGTAAATGAGTAAGTGAGGTGATTATATCGCCGCGTAGAGAAATGAATCAATCACAAGATGAATACTTTATCAATCACCGAGAGAATACCAAAGGGCAAGAGACAACCAATTTTCTCCCGAGGTTCACGTGCTTGCCAGCACGCTACGTCCCCGTTGTGTCGACCAACACTTGGTGGTTCGGCGGCTAAGAGGTGTTGCACGAACCTCGTCCACACAATTGGACACCGCAAGAACCTACCCACAAGTGAGGTAACTCAATGACACAAGCAATCCACTAGAGTTACCTTTCGGCACTCCGCCGAGGAAGGTACAAATCCCCTCACAATCGCCGGAGATGGCCACGAACAATCACCAACTTGTGCCAATCCTCCTCCACTGCTCCAAGCCATCTAGGTGGTGGCAACCACCAAGAGAAACAAGTGAATCCCACAGCGAAACACAAATACCAAGTGCCTCTAGATGCAATCACTCAAGCAATGCACTTGGATTCTCTCCCAATCTCACAATGATGATGGATCAATGATGGAGATGAGTAGGAGGGCTTTTGCTAAGCTCACAAGGTTGCTATGTCAATGCAAATGGCCAAGAGAGTGAGCTTGAGCCATGGGGCTTAAATAGAAGCCCCCACGAAATAGAGCCGTTGTACCCCTTCGCTAGGCACAACACGGGGTGACCGGACGCTCCGGTCAAAACGACCGGACGCTGGACCTCAGCGTCCGGTCATGCGATGCGTGCCACGTGTCCCCTCTCTTCAAATGTTGATTGCCTGATCTCAATGATCAAGTGATGACCGAATGCAGTAGCTCAAAGTGACCGGACGCTGTACCCCAGCGTCCGGTCGTTTCTAGTAAGCATCCAGAGATGACTTTTCATGACCGGACGTGTTCGGTCATGCTCGACCGGACACACCTAACGTCCGGTCACATGGCAACTCCCCTATGCGCTGCCACGTCAGCAGGACCGGACGCAACCTTCTAGCATCTGGTCACTAAGTGACCCAGCGTCCGGTCAGAGACTGACGCCAACGTCTTCATGCTTCACCTGACCAGACACGCCGGTCCAACCGAGACCAGCGTCCAGTCACTTATAGTGACCTCCGTCTTTTCTGTCTAGGGACTGTCCACACTCTACGGGCGGACACTCTGCTAGTGAAGTTCCTAACCCTTGCTCTAATGTGCCAACCACCAAGTGTGTCACCTTGTGCACATATGTTAGCATATTTTCACAAATATTTTCAAGGGTGTTAGCACTCCACTAGATACTAAATGCATATGCAATGAGTTGGAGCATCTAGTGGCACTTTGATAACTGCATTTTGATACGAGTTTCACCCCTCTTAATAGTATGGCTATCGATCCTAAATGTGATCACACTCACTAAGTGTCTTGATCACTTAAAACAAAATTGCTCCTACTATTTATACCTTTGCCTTGAGCCTTTTGTTTTTCTCTTTCTTCTTTTCCAAGTTCAAGCATTTGATCATCACCATGCCATCACCATCATAATGATCTTCATCATTGCTTCATTACTTGGAGTAGTGCTACCTATCTCATAATCACTTTGATATACTAGGTTATCACTTAGGGTTTTATCAATTAACCAAAACCAAACTAGAGCTTTCACACAGGCGTTAGGGGAGATGGCCGCCAGATTATGTCAGAAAGGAGAGCCAGCGGCTGAATACGGTGAGTTGAAGAAACCCTATCTTGATCTGGACCCTCTATTGAGTTTTTGCCATGGATTTGTGGACATTACGGTAGATTTAGGCCATTTTCATTTGAAAGTAGTTGATTTGTTGGCATGAATGGTGGTGTTCTAGGGTTCTTAGTACGGATGGGAATTTTTTTAACTGAATGTTGAAAATTGGTTGAAATATAGGTCCAGAGTCTAACTAGTTCAGTCTAGAGGTGCATCATGGTGGTTTTTTGTTGGTGTTCAGGGAGAGCCGTGCTTACCTCGATGGAAAAATTGACTGGTTTGATCAGTGTGACGCTGATACTTGGTCACCCTTATGGATAAAGGACTTTGTGGAAGAGTTAGGTTATGATAAGGAATCACGTACACTGAAGGTGCATTGGTTATTGCCAGGGAAGACAATAACAGATGGTTTGAGACTTATAGAGACTAATAGTGACACTAATGGTCATGATGTATGTGATTGATAGGGTGAGGAACCTGGTCATTTATCTTGATCACCATGATATGATTTGTTCTAGTATCAATTGGGATGCCATTGTAGCAAATCCTATCTGTAGTTTGCCCAAGGTCTTTAGTCCTGTTAAGGTTGTGACAGCTGAAAGGAAGGAAGGGGAGAAATTGCTAGTGTTTTACACAAACCTGAGGAAGGCCACTGAGTGGAACCAAGATCCAGTACATGATGGCATTGAGGCAGATGATAGTAATTCAGATGACTCAGACTTTAATGAATTTGATTATGAGATTGGATTTTTTATGATGACCTGTTTGCTGACAATGTCGATGATGGTGTGTTTGATGAAGGGGCAACTAAGGGTTGTAAAATATTCAAATGGAAGAAGGCTGTGGGTAGCAAACTCAAGAGGAAGCAATCTATGACTATGTCAGTTGGAGATGAGGATGAATCAATAGAAGAGAAAGAGATTGACTTGGTAGATTCTGATGAAGGTAGGAAAAGGAATAGGTTCAGGGAATTTTGGTAGTAAGATTTGCTGAATCCATCATTCAGGGTAAGGCAAGTATTTGGTACAGTTGAGCTTGTGAGGAAGGCCATCACAGAGTACAACCTTAGGAATAGGGTAGAGATCAAAATGCCTAGAAATGATAGGAAGAGAGTCAAGGCTCATTGTACTAAAGGGTGTCCATGGAACTTCTATGCATCCATGGACAGTAGGACAAATTGTTTTCTAGTGAAGACATACAATGGCCATCACAACTGCCAGAAAAAGTGAATGATCAAGACTTGTACCTCCAAATAGCTTGCAGAGAAGTACTTGGAAACATTTAGGGCAGACAACAAGATGACCCTACCTAACTTTGCAAGAACTGTTCAAAAGGAATGGAACCTTACTCCATCTAGAACCAAGCTGTGTAGAGCAAGAAAATTTGCATTGCAGACTATATATGGTGATGAGTTGAAGCAGTACTCTTAGTTGTGGGATTATGGGCAAGAGTTGAGAAGGTCCAATCCTGGTAGCAGCTTCTACCTTAATCTAACAGAAGGGGCATTTAGTAGTTGTTACTTTATCACTTGATGCTTGCAAAAGAGGTTTCTTAAGTGGATGTAGACCAATCATCTTTTTGGATGGATGCCACCTAAAGACAAAGTTTGGAGGGCAGTTGCTTACTGCTGTAGGGATGGATCCAAATGACTGCATCTTTCCAATTGCTTTTGCAGTGGTGGAAGTTGTATCTCTCTTATGCTAGGAAATGATTTCTGCAAAGCCTAAAGATGACCTCCACATTGACAACACATTCCCATGAACTATCATGACAGGCAAGCAAAAGGTATAATAACATTTGCATAAAGTTTTCTGCATAATCATTGACTAATAACATTTGCATGTTTGTTCACTAACACATTACCACTGTATTTTTGTAGGGTCTTATCCCAGCTGTGGCACAAGTGCACCCCGAGGCTGAGCACAAATTTTGTGTGAGGCATCTGTACTAAAATTTCCAAGTCCATTTCAAAGGTGACAACCTCAAAAACCAGCCGTGGACATGTGCTAGGTCCACCTGTGTGAGGCATTGGGGGAAGAACATGCAGAAAATGAAGGAAATAGATGCAGCTACCCACCAATGGTTGGAGCAAATGGCACCAAATACCTGGGTCAGAGCCTTTTTTAGCACTTTCCCAAAATGTGATGTGTTGCTCAATAACAACTATGAGGTCTTTAACAAGTACATCTTAGAGGCTAGGGAGATACCCATCCTAAATATGCTGGAGAGGATAAAAAACCAAATAATGACTAGACACTACAACAAACAAAAGAAAGTAGAAAACTTTGTTGGAACTGTTTGCCCAAGGATAACGAAAAAATTGCCAAGAATGCTAAATTTGCTAATATTTGCTATGCCATGCCTGCTGGCTAGGGAATATTTTAAGCTGCTAGTCTAAGAAAAACACATACATTGTTGATATTGTCAACAAGCAATGTGAGTGTAGGAGGTGGGATCTCATAGGTATTCCAAGTTCCCATGCCATTTCCTGCTTGAGACATGAGAGGATACCTCCAGAGACAGCGATCCCTGCCTATTACTCTGTTGAAGCTTTTGCAACTGCATATGCCAACAACATTTGGCCATGTGAGGACATGGCTGACTGGGAGAAGACTATTGGACCTCTAGTTGCTCCACTAGTTTATGAGAAAAGGATTGGGAGGCCACCAAAGGCAAGGAAGAAACAAGCATATGAGGTTCAAGGCATAAATGGACCTAAGCTAACAAAGCATGGGTCCAAAATGCATTGCAGTTGGTGCAAATCACCAGATCACAATGTGAGGGCATGTGAATTGAAGAAGGCAAGGCATCAGTCCAAGTGGCATTGAAGAAATACCTCCAATAGTTACCGATGACCATGGTGTATGTACTATGTTATGTTCTGTTATACTAGACAGTCATCCCTTCAATTGTTAACATTACTGTTCTTGTAGGATGACATAGAGGCCGAGGCACCACCACCTTTTGATTACCCAATGCAAGAAGAGATGACATAGGAAACAATGCTTTCACAGATGCTTTCTCAGGTTTGTGTGATTTCAATTTTACTCTACTGTTTGTATGATCAATTTTACTCTACTAATCTCAATCTGCATTTTTCTTGCCGCCTGTAGCCCACTCAATGCAGCAGCCTAAATCAGCAGTAGGGACCCTTGCCAGACTCTACCTTCATTCAGTCCAACCAGCCAACTACAAGACCAGTAGTTATCACTGATGCAATCTAAAGCAGGCGGGGCAAGAGTGAACAAGAAGAAAGTAACTACTGTCGACAAGAGCAAAGAAGCTGGACAAGGTGGAGGGAAGAAGGGCAAGAAGACTGAAGGAGTTCAAGGGAAGAAGACCACAGCTAAAAATGATGCATGAAATTGTGGACGTGCCAACCTAACTTTTGTGACTGGAATAGGAAAGCGATATAGCTGCCTTTTGTTGATAGCAACATGGAATAGGGTAGCAGTATAGTTGCTTTTGTGGATAGCAACATCTTTTGTAATGCATAAACACTTGTATGCATGCCAAAAGTCTAGACATCTTGTATAGGGATGCCTACACTGAACTGCAGCTGTCCAAGTGTAGATGGTTGTATGCATGTGATGCAATGCCATTGTCTTAGGCTACAAACTTCATGACTGGATGTACAACTTTGGTTGCTAAGCATCACAATGCAGTTTGCATAAGTGAAATGTGTTCTTCTGAAATTGCAGTCACAAATACCACAAATTGCAGTCAGATAACATACATGATCAATACCATAAAGCATTACCAGTTCTTACATGGAAATATTACAAGTTCACACATAAACAAAGCATTCCTACTCACCAAACCTACTTCACATTCACCATTCACTTCTTCATCTGAACAAACACCAGCATCAGTTGCACAACTACAATTACCAAGCACATACAGAGAATGCATTTCAAGAGCCCTGCAATATCATATCATATATTGATCAAAGTTCTAAGCTCTACTTCAACAGCTGTGGCATGCTCTACTTCAACAACTGTGGCATCTCCATTTCCCAGGGTCGACATTCTTCTCCAAAAGGCTCTCAGTAACTTTATCAGATTGCATCCCAGCTGCCTTTTCTTTTGCTGCTTCTGTCTCCAAGTGGTTGATGTATCTTGCCTCCCAAAGGAAAAATGGGCAACCAGTTCCATCTTTCAGCAGATTCATCAAACAGACAAAGCACACATACTGAAAACTTGGACTCTAATACTCGGATTTGGAATGAACTCAAACTGGCAAACCTAACTTACATTGTGATCTAGGCAGGCGTAGAAGATATGATCCAAGGACCACGGCTGCTTCGAACGACACTTTACTACCTTATGACGATGGCACTTCCGGTACGTAATCAGTCGCGACTCATCACCGTGCCTCCTGGTCGCCACCACCGAGCTCAATTCGGCGGCCATCTCCCCCACCGCCCGCGCCTAGAGGGCCCTCAAGGGGCGGCCGTCGGGTCGTACTCTCTCTCTGCCAGCGCCGCCTCCGTGAACAGGCACCAGTCGCCGGCATCGCCACGCTTCCGCCCCTTTTCCCCCTTTCGTCGAGGTCCGAGAGAAAGGAAAGGAGTGAGTGGGAGAAGATGAGATCGTCCAGGGGCCTTCTTGCTAAAAAACCAGCAGCTGTCGAGGGTCACGTGTGCCTCCCCTGCGTACGTGGACAATTATGTGGGCTACTTGACATCGCCTGGGCTGTTTAGGACCTAGATGGACTGAATTAAGTAGATTGGGAAGCCAAAAGTGCGATTTCATAGTTTTGGGACCCAGACAAAATCAGCTCAATACTTTAAGGACCGACCCTGCAATTTACTCATTTGGGTATATTTGTATTTGCAGGATTGACTTGGGCTCTTTGGAATTCTCCTAACAAAAGGGCGATTGAGAAGATGCCTAAATCTCCTTCTGAAGTGTTGTTCTCCAGTATATCTTTTCTGCAGAAGTGGATGGTGCTGTTGAAAGGGGATCAAGGAAAGATGCAAAGCTGTCATCAACAGCATGCTGTGTTAGGCGAAGCAGTTCGAACCTAGCAATATCCTGTTATCTGTCAAACTCTAGCTGCACACTGGTTTCCCGGTTTCCAGACTCATGGCTTTCAATATATAAAAGCAGAGGTATTCTCCTTAAAAAAAAAAATCATAGTCAGACGGTTCACGGTTATGTAGCTCACTAATCACCTGCTCGGCTGTGCTGCCTGCAGCTGCGGCTCACGATTTACTGTAGGAGCAGCCAAAATAGCTATCCGATCTGCTTTCATCCCTATTCATTGACCAAAACTATCATTTCGTATATTCGACACATATCCATGCCTGAATTTGAGTCTAAGAAATATATTTGGTATTTATATTTGTATATATCTAGTGGTATCCAGCTTTCATCCCTAGACATTTTATGCTTATTTGCAATGTGAAATAAACATGCATTAAATTTTCTTACATCCTCCATCCGTCCCATAAAGAATGTCATTCTCACTTCTGGAGAAATAAAAAATATCAACTTTGAACAGATTATATATATATATATATATATATATATATATATATATATATATATATATATATATATATATATATATATATATATATATAGAACTACTACTCTGTAGCGGGCTACAAAATAACTTATTCTGTAGCCACTTTGAGTTACGATAATTACTATATTAATTTATGAGATTATAGTAACTCCTTACTAAGTGGTTTACTATAACGTTATGATAAATATCCTCGTGTGTTATAGTAACCCAACTATAGTAAATATATATTGACATTATGGTAAATTAGTATATAAAATTATGGTAAATAGAGGTGGCTACAGAATAACTTATTCTATAGCTGGCTACTGAATAGCCTCTCCCTATATATATATATATATATATATATATATATATATATATATATATATATATATATATATATATATATATATATATATATATAAGAAAATATTAATATTTATTATACATAATTAGTATCATTAGATGAATCGTTAAATATATTTTCATAATAAATTTATTTAGAGATACAAATGATGCTAATGTTTTCTACAAACCTAGTCAAACTTAGAAAAGTTTAACCAACACCAATCCATAGCGGCAAGTATCCTCTAGAAAAGATCATTGGAAGTGGATGGATATATCACCAGTTCTGATGCAATGAATCTAATGAATGAAAGTTTGGTGCACCAAAAAAAAAAAGGAGGAAAAACCAGTTTTCAAAACAGCATGCATAAGACATGATAAAAGGGGCACGACAGTTTTCTGGTGCAGAGAGCATAAAGGATGTGTTCTGACAACTCAACACAAAAATGTCACAAGACAGATGTATCAAACACAGGTGGACTGCTGTAACCCCAGTTACAAACCATTCAAGAAAAGAACATCACATTCCTCGACAATGGATGTGACTGCTGACACCCATCATGCAGCAACAGAAGATACCCACTGGGTGAGATCCTGTGCTCCCCAGTGCAGATTTTTGCCTTACCTCAACATTTTGAACCGAATGTTGTTATACACCGTGATGACAAAGGCTCATAGGCATGAAGATCACATTCATGAGGAATAGACGTCAGGAATGGGAGTTTTGATGGTGGTTGTGGTGGCAATGATATTTGTATGGAGAAGTTACGAAGCAGTGGCAATAGCCGGTGAAGGGAAAAGGGGAAAGCTCTATTCACAAAGACCAAGGGACCTAGATGTCCTGTTTGGTGCTAGCAAGGAACTCACCATTTTTTTCTGAATGATGAGTGGATGAACCTTTTGCTTCCGCGTTCTGCTCATACGTTCAATGCTGCTCTGAGAGTTTGGTTACTTTCTCCCTCTTGATTTTTCCCCAAATGTTTTGGCCTCTGCTATAGCACGCTGGCTTTCAGCAGTCCTAGGAGATCCCCTCTTCCTTCCTGCGTGAGCAGGACTACCCAATTGTGAACCTGACATATCCACATCATCCAAGCCAGACCGGCGACCAGAACCACTACCAGAGTTTGTCCTGCTAACCTCAGCTTCGTATTTTGATGCTGCGGTGGCTTCCCTTCTCAAATCTGGAGAATGGTGATTCGGTGAGCGGAGACGGCGTTGGTCATTTCTCCCTCCACCTCGGCTAACCCTCGGAGTAGATGAATTACTCCGATTATGTTGAACAGGCGCATTTGGATCATATGTCTGAGAAGCTAGGTATGACAGAGCAGTGACCACGTCACCTATAAAGGGGCGAGTAGCAGCCTGCTCTTGCAAACACATTGCAGCAACAGCTAAAGCTTGATACAGTCCCCTCATGGGGAAGCGGCCCTGAAGTAATGGATCAGCCATTTTAGGAAATTTTCTGCGGTCCTTGAATAGAGGACGAGCCTGCAAAAATAATCGACCATAAACCAGGTATCCAAACTTATAATTCAGAACATATATCCATAGTAATGTTTATATAAGAATAAGCAGCCTAAGAATATGCACAAGACATTTTTTGGCATAACTAATTCCAGGCATGATATTGCACCAACTGAATACTTTTATGGAGGAACTACTGATGCCACAAGCAGTCTATACCGTTTCAAAAATAATTTCATCAAGTATAGCAATGGTATCATGCTTTAGAATTCGGAGATAATGTTCAAGGAATGAAAAAAGAAAAGGAAATGGTTTATGAAGTAGCACAAGATAGAAGTCCAGCACCATAAATACTGATCACATGAAAGGGGGTTAAAAGAAATAGAACAATCAAACAATAGTGAAAGGGAAAACCATAGCAGAGTAGCTCAAAGCAACTGATTTGTTTGACTGCAACAATCTATGTGGCTTCCTAAAAACTCCTTGATTGGGCATTTGTTCTGCTGACTAAACAGGCTGCACTGACCTATTCTGTTTCTGTTTCTTGGAACTGTCTTATTGTTCAAGATCAGGAAAACAGTTTAATCCTATAGTAATTCTTTTGACAAAATCTTGCTGTATTTTTTATTAGATGCACTATTATATAATTGCATTCACTTTATCTCAAGAAATGCAATGGCTGTGTGACCTTTTCATTGGTAAACTGAAGGCAAATGATTAATTTTATGAAGAAAATTAAGTAGACAAAACAAACATACCCATGCAACTAGGTTTTGCTCTCCGTGGGGTCTTGTGTTGTCAATTGCTTTGCGGCCAGTAATCAGTTCAAGGAACACAACACCAAAACTATATACATCAGATTTAACTGTAAGCTGCCCTGTCATTGCATACTCTGGAGCACAGTAGCCATAAGTTCCCATAACACGTGTTGAAACATGAGTCTTGTCACCAACAGGGCCAAGTTTGGCCAGGCCAAAGTCTGATAGCTTCGGATGAAACCCTTCACCAAGTAGAATGTTTGAGGACTTGAAATCCCTGTAAATAACAGGAGGACTTGCCTTATCATGCAAGTACTCTAAGCCCTTGGCGGCACCAGCAGCAATCTTCATACGTGTATTCCAGTCCAGAGGTTCCTTTTCAGGTGGAATATCTAACATAAAAGTTAATTATATAATTAAATTTTATTCAGGAAAATTTTAACATATGAGAATTGTTAGACTATATAGATTGGGCTGTTAGTCTATCCTCTATAGGCCTAGTCGCCCAGGCCTATTGGCCTCACGGGTGTGATCTGTTGCCAGCCTTGCAGGCCCTGCACGATCTTCCCTGATGGATTACAAGTTGTATTAGGCAAAGATTACCATAGATTGGTTCTGTTTCCATGGGCCATCCTACGGCATCCTTGCCTATATATTTTGTAGCCTTGCTCCTCAATTAATCAATCTACAATTTCCCCTAGACATATTCTCTCACAAGAATAAATGTGTGAATATCTTTTTCAAGAAAAAATTAAGAGTTCCCACAAGTCATAATTAAAGGGAAATGAAAAAAAAAGTTTTTCATTCCTGGATGGTGATCAAAAGAAACTCTAAAACTGCAAAATTCCAAGTACTGAATGTTCAATAAGAAATAACATGGATACATGTCCATTCTCCTCCACAAAACAAAGCATCTCAAATGTAGAATGATGGATATTAGAACTGCCACTAAGTGATGCGATTATACCTAGGTCCATTTGGATTTCTCAAAGATCTGTTGATTGATGCTATTTAACAGAACTCTTTCAAGATAAGTGTGTCTTAGTAATAAATGTTGATAATTATAGCAAACTAACCATGCAAATGATCCTCAAGTGATCCCAATGGCATAAACTCATATACAAGAAGACGTTGGTCCCCATCAGCACAATATCCAATTAGGTTGACTAGGTTGTCATGGTGCAACAGACTAAGCATTAGAACCTCAACCAGAAACTCCCTGTTTCCTTGAAGGCCATTGCGATCAAGTTGCTTCACTGCAACAACCTGCATGGTGTAGTTTGGTTAAGAGTTACACTGAAGAAAAGGTATTCTCAGCTATGTGTCAACCAACCATATCGTAAAATACGAGAGGATCAATATAAGAAAAATGGAATTCAGAAGCATCAAAGCATTTTGAATCACAAACCTGCCCATTCTCCAACCGTCCTTTATAAACACGACCAAAACCACCCTCGCCCAATAAGCAATCTTGTCTGAAGTTCTTAGTGGCAGCTGCAAGTTCACGAAAAGTGAAAGTGTGTGCTGCAATATGTTGATTGTTCCCATCCCTCAGGATGACTGCATCCTTCTTAGAGTCTGGTCCACCCTGTGCTTTTGATTTATCTGAAGCACGGTTAAAGGGTTCAACATAAACAAGTTGAACTACAACCAAATATGCAAAGTTAAAGAAGTAAATGAAAACTAAAAGAAATTTAGTGCAACAAGACAGGTCATACATCAAGTATTTCAGAATAAGTTGATGCTAGAGCACTTAACACTTATCTTTACTAGCAAACATGCTCATGCATTGCTACGAGTAACGATCTTACGGTCAATATTTAGAAAATAGAATATATCATTGGATGATAATTTAGGACGCAGTATGCAAATCCAACCCAAGTTTATGGGGCTGATGACCCAGCCTTTGGTGAACCACATCTTTATTTGACTAATCCGACACATACATAAATTACATGTTTTAAAGGAAAAAAGGGGAAAAAAGACAATAAAATGAATAAAAAAGTCAACTTGGGCCACATCTTCCTGGTCCAGCACACTTTAACCTCAACCAGCACTCCCAGCCCTAATAACGTAAGTAAGAGACTCATGTGCTCAAGCACGCAGCGCAGCTTACTTTGATCCTTTCCCCTCGCAGATCTCTTCTTTCGTAAAAAACGCCATAGCAGCATCTTTTGTAAAAAACGCCCTAATAACATGGTGTGTTAGGCTGGAACACGCCGGCCGCGTCTGCATGCATGTGTGCGTAAGAGGTTTGCTGTTGGGTACATGGACTGTTCAACCAGTAAGCATTGATAGAATATGGCTTGTGTTTTGATTCTTCTGGATAGAATCATAGAAGGCATACAAAGGATAGTTTCTGAGCTTTGCAAGGAAACAACTTTAGTTCCAAGCTGTCATGGATGATAACGGAAAGACAGGGAACAACATGGCTGTTGATGTGCACAGTTCAAGAAGGCTTCTAGAAGCAACGGAAGAAGAAACCTTATTGCTTTTGATATTATTAGGTAGAGATATCTTAGTACCTTACAGTAATTTTTTTTCTCAATCGCTGCAGGAGAGCTGCGTGTCATTTCATTAAGATGGAAGAAAGAACACAGTACTCCCTCTGATTCCAAATGTAAGTCATTTAGGAAAGTGATACAGTCTCCAATGTGACACTTTGATTTGCGTTTTTGTGGTAATATATCATTCGAAATAGTGGAAGTTATATGGTATCTAGTAAAATCAAGTGGGCCATCTGCTGTTCAGATGCCCTATAGCGACGGTGACCTGGTGCTGGGTGAGAAACAGCTTGGGCTGGCCAAAAATACCATCATCCATTGATAAATTCCAGGTGCTATGCCTGAACAGAGGTGATGGGGATAGGAACAAGTCCTCATGTGTGATAGTATCTGGTGTGGGTTGGGCGTTGTGGAAAACAAGAAATGATCTAGTTTTCTCCAAAAAAATCCTTAAATCTCCTAAACAAGTGGCTTACAAATCTCTTGGCTTTCTAAACCAGTGGCAGACGCTGGCGAAGAAGGAAGACAGGGACAACACGGAGGAATTCCTGTTGAAGATGAAGGAAGGACTTTCAAGATGGTGAAATGTGCCTAGACAGGAATATGGTGTCAAACAGATATGATGAGGGTCTGGTGGCCAAAAGACATGAAGAAAAGGGAGGACAAAGGCAAGGCAGCTGTGGCTTAGCTGTTTCTTGTTCTCGTTTTGCTGTTCAGGATTGCTCTCTTGCTGTGGTTTCCTCCTTTTCTGTTTGCTTTTCGTTGTAGCGACCTACCTGTTTCTGTTAGTGTTTCTCTGGTTGGGTAGGGCTTGGTGTTGGCTTTTAGGTGGAGGTGGTCTTAAGTGGAGGTGAGTTTTAACTGGGCTTTGCACGTTCTTGCAAGCTGGTATCCCCAGCAAAACGTCTGTGATGCTTTCAATATAAGCAGGGCTAAATGCCTTTGGTCTAAAAAAATCTAATAAAATCAATCATATGTTGTCTATATAAGCAAGGCTTTGTTGTTGTTGTCTATCTATGTAATGCGCATGTATTGATGGGCCAAGTTAAAGAAATTTGACCACCTAAAATCCTAAAACAACTGACATTTGAAACCGGAAGGATTAAGTGATAAATAAAGGGAAACTTAAATCTACTGGTGAAATACATAGCAAACAAAGAAAATAAGTAAAACTGAAACTACTGATGCTAATCAATATCACATGATCATAGAGTGCAGGGACAAATCTAGGGGCTGGGGCAGACAGATATGTGCTCAATAATCATCATCAAACAAATTAGAGAAAATTTTCCAGAACTTCCACATTCCATAGAACCACACTACTTTGGGAGCTTCTCATAAACCTATGCCTCCTACAGTATCTCAGCACCTGGGCCCACTCGTCATTGTCACATTTTACCACTACTTTGTTTTACTCTGTTTTGCACTATGTGACGCTACGAGTTGGCTCAGGTGGTCAGGATAATGCAGGAGGGAAAAAGTGATAGTTTGTGGAAGGGGGGCCGAAATTAGTGGTAGTTTAGTCATGAGTCTGACTTTCTTTTCTTTTTCTGTGAACACACAGGGGAGTTGTGTAGCGTTGCATTTAACAGGAGAAGATAAACATACAACATACCAACCCAACCGGCCACCCCATTGTTCACAGAGTACGTTCGTGCGTGTTTTATAAAACAAGAAACGAGCTGACTTAAAATAAATCTGGCTTCAGTCTTCGCAATTAAGACAAGGATATGGAGTTAGGGATGCAAGGTCCACTTGTTGGGGTCACTGGGTTGACCAAAGCTTTCTAAAATGAACTAATACGGCATGCCATGTAATAACTAATTTAGATGGGGAGAGATGAACTAAAATGGCCCATTTGCGTCATCTATGTGGTGGTTTAATGAAATTTACTCAACAGATATTTGTCACTTCTTATCTGTAAAAGAACATATCTTTGACGAGCTTAAGCTCTACTACTCTGGTACTTCCAAGGCAATGGTCATGGCCCTTTTTTAGTTTAAGGGGTAATTATCCCAGCCACTTTATGAACAAAGGATGCACAAAACTCGCTACTTCATGAACAAAGGGTGCATAGAACTCTAATGGTTGTCCTCTAGGGCGTGTTTGGGACTACTCTACAAACTCTACTTCATTAACTCCACCGTGGAGCAGCTGCACAAAAAAAACATGGAGTTTGTGGAGCACCCCTTTAGATGCTCTCACAACTCCTACATTTTTTCCTCGAACCAAGTGCCTGGAGCTGAACCTGTTTGGCTAAAAAACATGGAACGGAGCTAAAAAAAAATGGAGTGGAGCTGTCCCAAACAGCGCCTAAAACTCCTGGAACAAGTTAAACTAACATCACTTCATCATATAGCCCAACATAAATACTAATTCCACAAATGATAAATGCCATTTGCTAAACGAAATATGAGAGATTAACTTCAGCTCTATCATATCTGAATCCAATAACATAAGTAGTTTAAGGACTGCCACAACAGTGAGTTTGCTCATTTGCTAATACTATCCACCCAAATCCCGGTTTAGCGCGCACCAGCCGGTCACGTCAGAAGAAATTACGGACCATTTCCCACCACAAACGCATCCAAGATCCAGCTTTTTCCCAGGAATCGCACCTGATTCGACCCGGGTGACGCGACGACTCGACGAACCGTCCTTCCGCGCACCGCCCTTCTTGGTCGCCCCCTCACCAGCCGACCCGAAGCACGGCAGGCAGCCCATCCAAGAGCCGCCCTTGCGAGAGGGGAAAAGAGCCAAGAAGCGAGCAGCGGAGGCCGACCCACCAGACGGAACGGGGATTCCTCCCCGATCTGGGGGCGGTGCCCCTCCCAAAATCCGATCTTTGAAAGACGCGGAGGAATTTGGATGGGATTTGGGAGCGGCGGGTCGGCGGGGAGCGGGAGCGGGAGCGGGCGCGGAGGCAAGGACAGCGAAGGCGTCCAAGGTCTTACTAAGGGCAAAAGTCAGCTCCAGACAGAGCAAGGGGAGAGATCCTTTGCGGAATTCAGTCCACGTACTCCCGTGCGAAACTTTTTAAATAAAATATACTATTTTAGCATAAGATTTTAGGGATAACTTGCCATATTTAAATAGACTAGGACTAGTTAGTTGTTAAGTTTAAAAATTAGCTAACTAATTGGTACTCCGTTTGATACTGAACTAATTATTGGGTTCTATAGACTAAAACTAGTTGTTAGACCTAATAGTTGGGTTCTATGAACTAATAAACTAACAACTACCTGAGGCTTTGGCTAAACTTTAGCCCACTTATTAGTCATTCTTTTTGGATCCTTAAGGACTAAAATTTAGCTAACTAATTGTTAGTCCAAGGGATTCAAACAGAACCTTATGAATAGACTAAATTCTTTAAGAACATCTTCAACAATATGAACTAGGATTAGCTCTAAGCTGATTAGGTTTAAAAAAAACTCTAATAAGTGAATAAATATAGAGAAGTAAGACCGCCACAAGTAGCCTTGAATATCTGGTGTGTGAGAGATATCATGGACATTGCAATGTTAAATTATAAATAATTAAAAAATAATTCAGCTAGCTCTAAAACTAGACCATTAGAGATACCTTAACAACAAAATTCTTTGACAAACTATCTCTTTTTGTTGGATCTCAAATTAACTTTACTCCGTGACTATTAGTATCTACATGTAATATATTGAGAGACTCTATATGTAATATTGAAGGCCGACACTTTTTCTTTGGTTAGGTGCATCACTTTCTCTATTACATTAGAGATTTAAACTATTGTGGTTGTCCTATCTCAAATATCATTATTAGTTTAGTAATATAGACATAAAAGAGTTCTAGATAATTTTATTAAGTGTATTGCGTGGAGAGTCCTATGTCTTAACGTATTGCTTGGTCTAAGGAGCCGAGAGAAGCATACAACGCACTACGCACCTTGCTACACGCTGCATACTGTTCTGTATGTTTCCCAAGACGCATAAATCAACGCCAAGCTCCTTGTTGCTACATATGTGCCAGATAACTCGGCGTGATTCATTAGGTGCACACTGATAGACGTGTGCTGAGACGTTGCTACAACAGAAGGCCAACATCCTTGCTCGTCATCAACGGCATCAAGAATGGATTTGGCACCCGCGATGATAATGCTAAACACAACATTGATCATGTCTCATGGTGAGCACACCAATATACAGTATTGGATTTGGCACTGACGACATGCAGGGCCCTCATGCTTCTCTTGTCCCTCTCAAATCCTCTCCTTAACGGCCTTTCCTTTCCATCATTACCTAAGTCATTTTTCGTCAAGGATCAACACACTTCTATGACCAATAGCTCGAGTTCATCACAACGTAACAAATATGACGCCCAATTTTTTACAAACAGATTTTCGTCACGAATTCGTCACAAAAATGTTCTTTATGATGAATACCGCTTCTACATTAGATGAAAGTTATTTGTCATGTATGTTCACATCCCTACTGGTGAACAAAGAGTTGTAACATCCCAGATATTAAGGAGCAATTAAAATTTTGATCATGAGCATCATCAACTATAATCACCAAGTATCAGGTCAATTATGCATTTCAAGTTTCAAAATATAGCCTTCATATGTTGCATTTGTGGTGTTTTATATGATACATGAAATGTTATTAGTAATAGTGATTAGGGTTCTTTGTGGCTTTATATATGTGAAATTGTTTAAACAATTAAAATTTTATTAAAATAAACTTTGTAGTGCATAGTGTGTACTTTAATGTGGGATCACAAGTTAATGATGTTTACAAGTCAAATATGTTTAAAATTGAGCCAAAGATTGGATTCAATGTTGAATTTCATACTTAGCAAAATTTTGCCTAAGTCCTAGAAATGCAGATATTGAGTTCAAATTTTGGTGAATTATTAAATAAATTTTCATAAATAAAACTTATCCAATTTTTGTTCCATTGATTGGTAGTATGTTTGGGCTTTGATATCATGCCATTAGTTGTCATATTTGTTTAGTCTTTAGCTGTTAATTAATTAGCCAGAGTTGCTAATCAAACCAGTTTTGCAAAACCCAAACTGAATTTCAGTTTACAATTTCAAAGTACCTGTTTCAAAACTCCAAAGTTTCAAAACCATCGATCTTTTGATGTTCATAATTTAACCAAAGTTGTAGATCTCTGTTTAGGGAACAACTTTGCTTAAGGGTGCTCATCACGTTTAGTAGAGAAATCGAGAGCAAGAGAGCGAAGAACAGCATGGTTTTAGTCGGTGAACAGTATCAACGGTGAGCTGCTCCGGTGCGTGCCTCACCGTCGGCTGTCGCCCTCGATTCACTGCCTTAGCGCGCGTAGAACACGCAGCTGTTTTGGTGGCAAAGCTCAAGCAGGAGCTAGCGACCTCAACGCCTCTCCCGCGCTCGATATAACGTGACGCTGTTGGCTGCCTCCTCCTTTTCCCTTTCGTGTCGCCACCGCCGTGCACTTTTGGCCCGTCGGTGAAATTCACCGCCACCACTGCACCTCCACCCAATTGCTCGCACCCGTAGCATCGCCTCGTCTTTGCGCATCGCCTAAGCCTACTCGCGTCAGCCCACTCCACCAAAATCACCCCCGGTGCCGGTAGCCGCCGCGACCATGTCACCATGGCCGCCGTGACCCCCTCCCCATGGCTAGTGTGTTCTGATGCATCTCCCTCCTCGTCTTTCGTTTTAGCCTTTCCTTGATGTCGTGGTCATGATCGGCCCTTTCGTTTTGACTATAGAGCACCGGACGCGTCGGAACGCCGCCGTGACATCGGTTCGCATCACTGCACGCGCCATCACCATCGACCATCTAGCTCTGCCTTGTCCCCGGTTCAACCAAGCAATGCATCAACATCGCGGTGAGCTGTTGATGCTGCCTGAACCCTTAGACTAACCTATACCATGTTGTAGCGGTCAGAGCACCACCGCGCCGCCGAGCTCTGCTCCACCGTGCCACCATGGCCACGGTCGAGCTCGAGTCTAATCCTAATTGGTCTAATCAATAGCATAGTGTTTACACCAAAATTTGGGAAGAATAACACGGGGACTTGAAGTTTTCAGGATTGTCTCATCAAGGAATCGATTAGATGTGAATCAGTATCAGCTGATTTAGATGTGATGTCAGAATCAGCTATTTTATGGATGACGTTAGCAGACGGTGTTAATGGACTATGCTTGAGTGGTGCCAGGAAGATGTGTCAGACTCTACAAATAAGGAAAATTGGGATCCAGGTTATTATTAAGTTAGGAAGTTTTCTTTTATTCCAAGAATTGTAATGAGTTGTATTTGAGTAGGATTCATATTTAGGTTCTAGGTATAAATATTAGACCCTAGTTATTGTAAAAAAAGATGAACACTCAATCAATACAATTGTTTCAGCTTTCGCCATCACATTAGGAGTAGGAGTATTATAGATCTCGGTGAGTTCTTCAGTAAATAGGGTTGCATTGACTAATCGATCTCCAGCTTGCTTGTGAGTACCATCACGACTTGTATTCTGCTTGTAAAGCTGTATCAGCTGATTGATCTTTTATGAGCCATAATATAAGATAGATATCGATCTGTATCATAGTTTGTAAGGCTGCATCAGCTGATTGATCTCTTATGAATCATAATATAGATCAAAGTTATCAATCTTGTGTTAAATAACTTGTTGTTTAATACAATATCACCAGTTATCGAATCTGCTAAGATTAGTAAGATTTTCCTTGTTGTTTTTGGTTGATTCATCAGTTATCGATCTTGCTATAATTAATGTTCTATTAATTATAACAAAATCACCCGATTGAAATAGAGATAGATCGGCATCATACCATCTTAATTGGTCGTCCTTTGATTTGGTCACGCTTCAAATCTTATAATTGATGGCTTAATTCCGCTAGATCGGCTGTTTTATTTCTATTCCAGTCAAACATAGTATGCATCCAAAGACATGTTTCAATCTTGAATAAACTCAGTAGTTAATGAGATCTAATCTAATGACACTACCATAGATGTATTGATCCGGTCGAACCTCACTGGTAAGACTTTAGATTAGAAATTATCGATTAGTGGTCTTATTCATGATCAAGATATGTACTCTGTTTGTTTGCTATGACTGTATCGACTATTTTAACCGATTTGCATATACTCTCACGCATATAGCAACTTTTCATGAATCTATCAATATATAGATGGTTTTATAGATTCTTTGGCTTTAGCTTGTTATCATTATCATAGCTGCATCGATCCGATCAAACCTCACTGTTGATGATAATAGATTAGATTCAAACTATTTGTAGATTTATTTATATTAGACAGTCGATTTGTTCGCATGTTATACTTTTTTCATCAAACTTATCGGCTCGACGCTTTATATCGATCATGTTCTATTTAACCGATGATGCTTTCTGATGTTCTATGAGCATTGGTTATTTTGATTCGTATCATTATCATTTAATATTAGCCGATAATCCTTGATTTAAAGATCTTCATTTTATGGATACACTGGATATCGACTATTTAGTCGATAGCCTCATTGAATCGGCTATCTAGCCATGCATTTGGAATTGTTTGGTGCAATACCGACATGTTCCACCTTAAATTACTGATAAAATTTTCTCTCCTTATCAATTGTAGATCAAATTGACTGGCACGTCGTTGGGTTTTTAGAATCGGTTGGTTCTGTGTTGAAGCTAAGCAGATCTCTGGTCTTGTTTCACTCAGATCTTCTGGCTTGCTGTGTGTTGATTATATCGCCATATTTTTGTGTCAACATACTTTTTGGCACGCCTAGTGGGACCACAATCGTCATGGCGGTTCACAACAACAAAAACATTCTTATGGTACCTTATGAAGACTTACCTGATGAGGATAAAGATGTTACTGGTAAGGCTATAGATGAGTTTCTGAATAAGTGTTTATTGCCATACACCAAAACACGTGATAATAAAGTTATTCAGAACTATCCACTACCGAAAGTTTTGATGCACGGACAGTCAGATACAGATGAAGCTGATGATAGGTGTTTCTTTGTAGAAGCTGTCAACAAATCTGTTCATGATGCAATGCTGAATTATAATATAGTTTTCTTGAATACATTCCACAATACCATAAAGGAGGTGTTTTATGGATTTCCACTTGATCAGGTTGGACCGACTTATTATAATATTCCACATCCATTGACTCAGGGGACTAATTAAGCCTGTACTAGCCATCAAGAAGCAACACTAGCTAAGAGTGATGATGCCTAGATAATTTAGAATTCGTCTGAGCAAATTCAGGGTGCTATTACTAATCAAATGCAATATAATCCTGGATCATCAGTATAGCATGTGCAACAACCAACATGGTAAGTTTAGAATCAGATAATTAATTTTGGTACATCAGGCCAAATACCACCGTCGGCTAAAAAATAGCACCATCAGTTCAAAGGATTCGTAGAGATATAGATCATAATGTTTTCAATTAGAGATTTTAAGCAGTAAATCGGCAAGGGGTTCGACAGATAGATATTCCATAAGGATATCATTATGGTTGAGATTATAATACACTCAATATGATTCCAAATCTAGGATACCAAGGTACTCAGAATTTCAATATGCAGATGGATCAGCAATTGCTAAGAAATTTAAACTAAAATGCTGATGAATTGTTGCTCAAAGTAACCGAAATGATAAAAAATTAGTTTGGTTTAAAACCAAAAGGGCAGACCTTTTTATACAAATGTCCGTATCCAGAGTGGTATAATTTAGTGGCCCTTCCTATGAATTACAGGCTTTTAGAATTTGCTAAGTTCACTGGTCAAGATAGCACACGTATAATAGAACATGTCAATCGATATCTTACTCAGTTGGGTGCAGCCTCTATTGAGGAAGCGCATTGAGTTCGTTTCTTCTCTTTGTCCCTGTTAGGACTAGCTTTCACTTGGTTTTCATCACTAGCGGTTAATTCTATTGCCAATTAGAGTGATTTTGAAAAGAAATTTCATACATATTTCTACACTAGGAAAGAAAGATCATAGATTTGACAACTATAAAGCAAAGAACTAATGATTAGCTAGCTATGTTGGTCGTTTGAGGAATGTTACTGACATGGAGAGAAAAGTTGCTTGGGCAAAAAATTGACAATTTAGGTCAATTGGCTCAATGGGTGGCAGCACTTAATAGCCAATTCTAGAATATACGCAGAGATACCCGAGTCCAAAAGAATGCTGCAATCGCTGATGCTTATAATCCATATTTAGTTGATGATGATGATGAAGAAGAGGAAATTGCCGCAGCTAAATGGAATTGGGGTAAAAAGATAATAATGGTTCCAAATCCTTGGGGAAAAGAAGTTGAAGAGAGTTATGATTTTGTTGTTATAAAAGCAGACAAACTTTTTGATTTCTTGCTTGAGAAGGGATATATTAAACTACCTGCCAATCATGTTATATTACCTCCCAATCAGTTGAAGAATAAGAAGTTCTGTATATACCATAACACTATTTCTCATACTAATAATGATTGCATGATTTTTCAATAGCATATTCAGAGGGCTATTCAACAAGGGAAGTTTAAACTTGATACAGCTTGGAAAATGAAAGTTGATGATAATCCTTTCCCAAAGGATCAGAATATGGTTGATGCTAAGTTGTTCAAAGGGAAAGCTTAAGTTTTAACATCAACCGAGGCAAGAGAAACTAGAACAGTTGATCCAAAGATGTAAATATCAGCTGATGAATATAGAGAAATTAAAAGGCGTCGTGACCAACGAAAGAGCCGATATGAGCATAGAGAAACATCAAGAGATGGTGCGATGAGAACATATGTTACATCTCAAATTCTATTGAATAAATGGCAATGGCAGAAGGAGAAAGATTATCAGCGCTGGTTAGAAGAGAAGAAATATCAATGTCAATAAGAAGAAGAGAGATATGAAAGAGAACAAGCTAAGTCACATTGGAATTGCCTTTTCTTCGGACATTATTGGAATGAAGGTTTAAGATTGACTACTAGAAATAATTGCCTAGAATGTAGCGAACAATATTGGGAGTTTAGGCAATCTCAAGTCAACCACCGGTATATTCATAATCGAATTGAATATCAACGTAATAATGTGGATCGGCGCTTAAAAAATAGAAGCATTCATGATCGGCTTAGAAAGCGAGTTGTTGATCAGAACTGGGCTGATTATGAAGAAGAAGATGATGAAGAGTATGTTTGGTAGGAAGGATAGTGTTGTCCAGGAGGTTTAATAAGAAGTCAGAAGAGAAGAGTACAACATCTAAGGAGCAGAGAATTAGAATAGGCTCAGAAATCTAGTAAATCGCAAGTATGGCATGCTAAACAAACAACCGATAAGGGTCAACCATCAGTTAATATTCCAATGGCTTTTCTTTTACCATCTAAATTTAAAGCTCCAATAGATTAAGAAGTTTATTCGGATTTTGATGAATCAGAGTATGAAGAGATGGAAGCCCGGTTAACATTGATACATCAAGCTATATTTGATAAACCAATTAAGCATCGGCATTTGAAGGCTTTATATGTGAAAGGTTTTGTCGATGGGAAGCCAATGAGTAAAATATTGGTTGATGGAGGTGTTTCTGTTAATCTGATGCCTTATACTACTTTTTGCAAGCTTGGTAAAGGACCTAAGATCTGATTGAGACTGACATGATGCTTAAGGATTTTGGGGGTAATGCATCCAAGACCAGGGGGCAATAAATATTGAATTGACAATTGGAAGCAAGACTTTGCTCACTACATTCTTTGTCATTGATGGAAAGGGTTCATACAATTTACTCCTTGGTCATGATTGGATTCATGCCAATTGTTGTGTACCATTGACTATGCATCAATGCTTGATTTAGTGGCATGGAGACAATGTTCTAGTTCATGCTGATGATTCTGTGAGTATAGCAACAACAGATCCAATGTATTGGGAACTATAAGATTTTGAGTATTTTTCTAGCAAGCAATGGGAAGGAGGCTTCATTAGGATCAATGATGTAGGCCAACAACTGATTCGAGCAGTCGACTCTGAAAGTTTGTTTTAATGGATAATTCAATAGATGGTACAGATGGTAAACTAGGACATGGCTTTACGTCGGCCGATGAGTTAGAAGAAATAGATATTGGTCCTAGAGATAGGCCTAGGCCAACGTATGTAAGTGCTAAGTTGGATACTGAGTATAAGAAAGAATTGATAGATTTGTTAAAGGAATTTAAAGATTGTTTTGCTTGGGAATATTATGAAATGCCTGGTTTAGATCGGTCAATTATTGAACATCGGTTGCCAATCAAATCTAGATATCGACCATTTAAACAAGCTCCAAGGAGATTTAATCCAAATGTTCTTGATGACATTAAGAAGGAGACTGAAAGACTACTATAAGTAAAATTTATCCGACCTTGCCGATATGCAAAGTGGATATCGAGTGTAGTTCCTATGTATAAGAAAAATGGAAAGTTGAGAGTTTGTATTGATTTTAGAGATTTGAACATGGCTACACCGATGGATGGTTATCCAATGCTAATAGCCGATATATTAGTAGATGCAGCGGCTAGACACATGGTAATTAGTTTTATGGATGGTAATGCAGGTTATAATCAAATTTTTATGGCTGAAGAAGACATAGCAAAAACAACATTTAGGTGCCCCAATGCAATTGGCTTATTTGTATGGGTTGTAATGACTTTTGGATTGAAGAATGCTAGTATAATTTATCAGAGAGCAATGAATTATATTTTCCATAAGTTGATTGGCAAGATAAATAAAATCTATATTGATGATGTAGTGGTGAAATCCAAAGGGTACAAAGAACATCTGGTTAATCTGCGAGAGACTTTGGAGTGCACAAGAAAATATGGTTTAAAGATGAATCCTAATAAGTGTGCCTTTGGAGTGTCAGCTAGATAATTTTTGGGTTTTATGGTCCATGAGAGAGGAATTGAGATTGATCAGAAAAGTATGAAAGCAATTGATGAGGCAGTACCTCCAACTAATAAAACAGATTTACAATCTCTGCTTGGTAAGATTAATTTCATCACAAGATTTATTTCAAATATGTCAAAAAGGATTATGTCGTTTTCTCCTTTGTTGAAGTTGAAAAATGATCAAGAATTTAAATGGGGTGATGTACAACAAAAAGCATTTGAGAAGATAAAAGAGTATATGAAATCTCCACCTGTGTTGGTTCCTCCTTAGCAAGGTAAGTCTTTTAAGTTGTACGTGTCGGCCGATAGTCAAACGATTGGATCAACCTTGATGCAAGAGTTTGAAGGAAAGGAATAGGTTGTTTTGTATTTAAGTAGAAGACTTTTGGATCAAAAAATAAGACATTCTCCTATTGAAAAGTTATGCTTATGCTTTTATTTCTCCTACACTAAGTTACAACATTATTTATTATCGGCTGAGTGTACAGTTGTGTCTAAAGCTGATGTGATCAAACACATGTTGTCAATGCTGATATTAAATGGGAGAATGGAAAAGTGGATTCTTGCATTATCAGAATTTGATTTGAGGTATGAATCGGCTAAAGCGATCAAAGGGCAAGCAATGGACAATTTTATTACTCAACATCATAAACCAAGCATCGGTTATGTAGAACCTATGCCTTGGACATTATTCTTTGATGGATCATTGTGCAAGCAAGGGGGTTGCATTGGTATTGTTATTATTTCACCTTGGAGGGCAACTTTTGAGTTTTCCTTTCAAACCAAACCAATGACCACCCATAATCAAGCAGAATATGAAGCTATTCTTAAGGGACTTCAACTTCTTCAGGAAGTAAAGGCCGAGTCAATTGAAATATTTGGAGATTCATAGATGGTTATTAATCAGTTGATCAGCCTATATGAATGTAAAGATGATACTCTGAGGGGTTACCATGATGAATGTCGAAAGTTACTTGAGGGGTTTCCTCTTACTTCTCTTTAGCATATTCCAAGAGCACAGAATCAAGAGGTCAATTGGTTAGCTCAAAGTGCGTCAGGTTATCGAGTGTTCCAAGAAATCTTAAGTAGTGAAACCTTGGCTAATGATTGGAGAGTTGAAATAGCCGATTACCTCAAGAATCCATCATAGAAAGTTACTAGAAAATTAAGATATAAATCGACTAAATATATTTTGTTAGATAATTAGTTGTATTACAAAACAGTCGATGGGGTTTTGCTTAAATGTTTAAGTTAAGAAGAAGCAAGAGTATTGATGGGGGAAGTACATGAAGGAATATGTAGAGCTCATCAATCAGCTTATAAAATGAAATGTGTTATTCGCATGTCTGGATATTTTTGGCCAACAATATTAGAAGATTGTTTTGAATATTACAAGGGGTGTTAGGATTGTTAGCGTTTTGGTAATGTTTAGAAATCGTCTGCATCAGCTATGAACCCAATAATTAAGCCATGGCCATTCCGAGGCCGGGGAATTGATTTGATTGGCCAGATTTTTCCACCTTCAAGTAGAGGTTACAAGTTTGTATTGGTAGCAACAGATTATTTTACTAAGTGGGTTGAGGCGATTCCTTTGAAAACAGTAACTTCAAAGAATATGGTTGATTTTGTCTAGGAGCATATTGTTTATCATTTTGGGATTCCTCAAACCATTACTACTGATCAAGGGACAATGTTCACATCAGAGGAACTTAGAGATTTTGCTGCCAGTATGGGAATTAAATTACTAAATTCTTCTCCTTATTATGCTCAAGCTAATGGCAAAGCAGAGGCATCCAATCAAAATTTGATTAAGTTAATTAAGAATATAATTGAAGAGCAACCAAGAAAGTGGCACTTGACACTTAATGAAGCATTATGGGCATATAGGATGGCTTGCCATGGATCGATTAAATCATCACCTTATGAGTTAGTATATGGGCATAATGCAATTCTTACTTGGAAGATTCAAACTGGATCAAGATGTGTTACATTGCAAAATGATTTGACAGCCGAAGTTTATAAAAACCTTATGATGGATGATTTGGAGGACTTAAGTTATCATCGGCTGCGCGCTCTTGAAAATATTGAGGCCAATAAATTAAGAGTTGCAAGGCATTATAATAAAAAGGTCAAGAACAAACCATTTTGTGAAGGAGAGTTAGTTTGGAAAGTAAGATTGCCGATTGGGTTTAAAGACAACAGGTTTGGCAAATGGTCGCCTAATTGGGAAGGTCCTTATCAGATTAAACGTTGAGAAAAAGGAACGAAGGGAGAAGAGGAGTAAGAGGAGACCTAGGGCTTGCGCCGCCGTTGACATGCCGTTCTTCTCCGGAATCCAACCACGATCCTATCGCAGCGACGAGGATGACCGGGAGGTGAAGAAGAAAGGAGTGAATCGCCTAGGGTTTGTCGGCGTGCTTGCTGCGGTTTCTCTTGGTAAGACATCAAACCTTTATCCCCTTGTTTGGACCAAGTTCCATGGATCAAATCATCTTTTTAAGTGGAGTTTAGATGGAGTAATTCCCGGAGTTAATCTCGCCCAGGTTCGGAAACCCCATCAGATTAGGCAGTTTCTGTTCATTGCTGTTTTAGGTCATTTTATTGGCCTCAATAATTTTTGCCACTAGGGACAAAGTTGTAGAGGAATTCGTTATCTTTCTTTTGACGCCAAGATTACCCCCATAGCCTCCGTATTCTTGGAGATATGATCATGTGAAGTAGGCTGTTTTCCAGTGACGAGTTTCTGGACAGCTTTAGATCTAATCCGTTTTGGCCTTTTTACTGGAAGAATTTGAACTTGGTATCTAAATGAAAGTTGTAGAGTTTTTCTTTGTCTTTCCATATTGTTAGAGAACACGTTATTTGGACGAGTATGTCTCCAGTTATGATTTTTATAACTTTGCTGTCCTGTTTTGACTGACAGAAAAGTTCAGTTAACTTAAGTCAATGTTTATGCTATCTTGGAGACCTCTAATGCCAAATATTATAATACCAAAGTTGTACATAAATGAGTTTTCTATCATCTGGGAGATTTTAGTAATTTATTAATGTATGGTTTTTTGTCTATGAAAAAGAGAAGGGACAGTGCTGCTGTCACAATCGGTAGCGAGATGGTAGATGTTTTAAACGGGGGTTTGGGACGCTTTAATTGTCTAATTTGTTATTTGTTTCGATTGTACGATGGTGTTAGTACTGAGATGTTCTTATGAGCAGGTGGTGCACCTTTGGATCATGCTTAGCTCTCACTTTTGATCTTCGGTGAAGGCAAGTAAACGTGACGATGTGGTTCACATGCTTTAGCTTGGTTGTTTGAATTGCCTCCACTTAATTTTTAGTATCTCGCACTAGACATTTAATCAAAATTTGAAGTTACCTTGAAGTATATGGATTTAGATCTTTTGGCTTTGTTATTGAATTATGAAGTACATGAATTACTCACAATGCAACATTTGCATTTGCACTCTTCCCGTTGATATGCATTTGAAGAAACCGTAGCCAAATTGGTGTGGTAAGTACCGGTACAGTAACGCACATTGATGAGCTTTGTGGTTGCAGCCCTCACTCCCTCTTGTTGGGACGTGTGGGTAGAAGTGAAGTCATGCATTGCACTGCATCATTCACATATGCATTGCATGGCATCATTCGCATTTGCATTGCACTGCATCATTCACATATGTATTGCATGGCATCATTCGCATTTGCATTGCATTGCATCATTCGCATTTGCATTGCATTGCATCATTGACCTTTGTACTTTTAATATATTTATATTACAGTTCTATGAAACAATGGATGTATCTACTATCATGTTTTAAATTTGATATTTAATCAACTATGATTTGAATAACTCAGTTAAGGCAGTTTGCTTGCTGAGGTTTTCCATAAACCTCACACGTTGTTTTCCCCTCAGGTGTTTGAGCCTGGAAGATGCATGCTTGGGACAGGAGTAGCAACACGTGTGCACGTCATCTTGGAGTCAAATAATCTGTGGGACACATGTGTTGTAATAATAATAATATGTAACCATGGTTTAGTTGGTTCAAACTATATGCTTCATGTTGGATCTGGTTTTGGTTGGATGAGTTATGACAATTTAGTGATCAGTAAAGATATTTTATAGTTGATCTTTATAATTATTGTTGCTTCCGCATACTCTAATGTTGGGTTGTTTTCTTTGTGCTGAACTATGGTAATTCTCCAGAAGATTTTTGTTGTCTTTTCTTCTGGGGTGTTACAAGTTGATAATTGAGTTTCACTAGCATTGAAATCAACCAAGTATAGATTCTCATATCTAAAGCCTTTGAAGATCAAATTAGAGCCATCTACACTTATGATATCTACATCAACTACTCCAAATGTGCACTTGAATCCAAGATCACACAATTGAGCCACAAATAGCAAATTGAAGTTCAAGCTCTCAACTAGCAACACATTGGATATGCTCAAGTCATTGGATATTGCAATCTTACCAAGCCCTTTGACTTTACCTTTGCCATTATCACCAAATGTAAAACTATCATAACCATTGCTATCATTGGTGTTGATTGAGTTGAACATTCTTGTATAATCGGTCATTGTTGACTCTCGTGGAGGCACTTAGAGACAAAATCCACAGGCACATGGGTATCGAAGTAGTTTTCACCCAAAATATTATTGAGTATTGTATCCACGGGGAAATGTGTGTGTTGTCTAACAATTAGTTTGTCCAGGGATAGCAATCAAGGTTTAAGGTATGAGTAGAGAGGATTCCTATGGTTATGACCCTATGCAAAGCAAGGCTTATGATTCTAGTGTTCACTTCAGGACGTCGCTTAGAGGGTAAAGCACAACTAATAGATAACTCTACCCACACGACTATGGTCCTACTAATTTAAGAACCTGCTCAATTTAGTGTGGACTACAAAGGATAGACAGGGCTGTCACCTCCTGCTGCTACCACACAACTAAGAAACAGGGAGCAAACATAGGTAGCCGATAGCCTAAGCACCACGCTTATGCTAACGATTACTACTCTAATCCAGATTGTTCATTGTGGGATTAATTCATCTTTTTTATTTTTTACCACAGTCAGGCCCCCTTTCTTTTGTACAACTTGTACTGGGCTTACCCACTCACTATATTGCACGGGATGTATTATCCCTGCACGCAAAAGTTTCAAAACCTCTTTCTTAACTTCTCTCATCGCATTGTTAAGCCTACATTGGGGCTCCCTAGAAGGTGGATATGCTAGATCTATGGGAATGCAATGGGTGCAAAGGGCAGGACTAATCCCCTTGAGGTCTTTGAGTGAGTAACTGAAGGCAGAGCGATGCTTTTTTAAAATAGTAGGGAGCCGAAGGGTCTCGTCCTGAGAGAGTTTATCGCTAATAATCATAGGTGACTCCCTATTGTTGTTTAGAAAAGCGGATTTCAAACCTGAATGAAGGGGTTTGAGCACAATGGGGGTTTTGGTGGCTCTTGAGTTTCATCCAAATGGAAAGGATCTCACGGTTCTTCTTCATCTTGGATGAACTCCTAGGCGTCATCTTTGAGATGTTTGTCAAAAACTTCTAGGAGAGAAGCTTCCATAATCTCCTCTATTGGATCTTGCTCGGGACTCAACTCCGTCTTAACATGAATGAGTGAGTAATGGCAATAGAAAGGTTTAGGCTTTTCCCGAGTCTTATATTTATTCTCCCCTTTCTTCCTTCATGTGGAAGTCTCTCTATTGGATGCCCTATCAAAAGATAGAACTCCCAAAAATAAAAAACATAAAAACTAAGATACACCTTGGTTTCATCTACTTTGATAGGGATGAGGTGAAAAATTCCTTCACTAGGAAGGATTTACCCTGAGAGACTTTTTAAGAGTTTGGTTGTTGGAGTTATTTGCATATTTCCATAAAGTGTATGTGCAAAAGATTTAGATATAAGATTTACTCCTTCCACCGGATTATAAAAAGCATCGAAGGAGATTTTACGAATCTTAAAACGAATGGAGATAGAGCGAGAATCTAAATGAATGACTTCTAGAGAAAGCTTGGATTCTCTCAACCACTCATTGCTTATGATCATTGTCAACTCCTTCACAGTCTTTTTAAGGAACTTCACTTTAGTTGGGTCAGGAAGACGATAGTTGGGTGCTAACGGTGCTAAAAATTTCCTTATTGCATAATAATTCAAGGTGTTTCCAAAGTCCTAGAAGATCTCATCCTCGAATTCAAAGACATTTTCCAAAGGCAAAATTTCTTCCTCCTTTGGTGGTTCAAGAACTTAGAGGATAGTTGAGGCTTCAAGTGGAGTAGTTAAAGGTTTAGGCTCGACTATCAAAGGTTCTTCCTCAGGAGTTTTCTCCACTATGTCATCTGGGCCATCGTCATGAACGCTGGTGTAGGGGGTGTTTTCTAAGATTTTTCTAAGGATGTTTCTCCCTTCACTAGCAGAGCAATGTAAGAAGGCACCTCCAGAAGCTGTATCAAGAAGCTGTGCAGTCTCCCCACTAAGACCCATATAAAAGTGTTATAAAAGCATAGGGTCTTGAATGGAAAGGTTAGGGCCAGAATTGACTAGGTCATTAAAACGTGCCCACGCCGCACCAAGAGATTCTTTTTCTTTCAATTTAAAAGATAGAGCCTCTATTCGAAGGCTAACCACTCTAAAGATGAGAAAGAAAGATAAGCAAAAGCTAGAGCATAAGGCTTCCCAATATCTTTGTACACTCCCTATGGTTTGGGTATACTAGTGTTTAGCTCTTCCTATCAAAGAGAACAGAAATAGCTTCCACTTTAAGGTTTCATGTGACATGCTCGTGATATGCAAGCATACACAAATTTTCTCAAACTCTCATAGGTGGATATATGGGTTTTCATCGCCTTCTCCTAAGAATGATTGTTCCTAGACCATATTTATTAAACACGGACGCAACTCATAGCTAGGTGTAAGGATAGGTTTCAAAGATTTCGGTGGCTCTAGTTGTGCGCCCGTGGGAGCAATGAATTATTTGATAGGCATGATGTTATCCATGCTTAAAGATAAATAAAAGATATAAGGACAAACCTAGTTCAACAAAAATCACAGCAACCATTTTCTCGGCAAAGGCACTAGAAAACTTGTTGACACCTGTGGAGGCACACAGAGACAAAATCTACAAGCGCACAGGTATCGAAGTAGTTTTCACCCGGAGTATTATCAAGTATCGTATCCACGGGGGAACGTGTGTGTTGTCTAACAATTAGTTTGTCTAGGGATAGCAATCAAGGTTTAAGGTATGAATAGAGAGGATTCCTATGGTTATGACCCTATGCAAAGCAAGGCTTATGATTCTAGTATTCACTTTGGGACGCCGCTTAGACGATAAAGCACCACTAATAGATAACTCTACCGACACGACTATGGTCCTACTAATTTAAGAACCTGCTCAACTCGGTATGGACTACAAATGATAGACGGGGCTATCATCTCTCGCTGCTACCACACAACTAAGAAATAGGGAGCAAACACCTTGATGGTTTTCTGGACAAACCCTGCTGAAAACGCAGATTCACCAAAACTCATGGAATTTATTAGTTTAAACCCTAGACCTATGTTTGGTAATGGAATTAAGTATATATGCAGGTTATATTGATGGTTTATGATTGATGTTAATGACCGTTAATAGTCATGAGTTGAGTGCACCTACTATCAAGAACCCAATGCCTTCCTTCGGCTTTGTAATTGACCTACAAAAGATGATCAATTTTTAGGTACCTAAACTTGCTTGGGTCCTTGAAGGTTAGTGACTAAGCTTTTTGGTACCCAAATGGCTTTTTTCTTTGAGCCCACAATTGGAGTACCAACAAACTTAGCATGCACCCCATTAACCCCCTTGGTGAGCAAATAACAAGAATCAAACTTAATTGAGGATACATTTGGTTGCTTATTCTTGTTCTTGCAATATTGTTCTACATGCCCAAGTTGTTTGCATCTATTGCAAAACCGACCATTGTTCTTCATAAAACTAGTTTTGTGAGGAGCGAAGGCCACCTTGCCTTTCTTGAGGGTATAGCCCAATCTCTCTTTGTTGAGAGAAAACCTTTGGCTACCCAAGCTATTTAGCAAGCGGGCCTCACCACCATAGGCATTGCCTAAGGCGTGAGTGAGCTCATTGTCCTCCTTCTTCGAGGTCTCATTCTCAACCATAAGTGAGGTATCACAAGTAAAACCATCACTCATAGATGAGGTGGAAGTGGATGATGAGCTACATGAAGGGTTAGCGGGAGCAACAACAATAGGCTTATAGAATGATTCATCAATTATGTCACATGTTAAGCCTTTGTCACATGTTACAATATACTCCTTCTCATTTTTCTCAACAAGAGTGGAATGAGCCTTTTCAAGCTTCTTGTGAGCTTTGCCAAGCTTCTCATGAGCTTCCTCTAGCCTCTCATGAGATGCATTGAGCTCATCAAAGGCTTGCTTAAGGGCTTTTAGTTTCTTATGCAAGTCTTTGCATTCCTTTCTTTTAATGTCAAAATGTTCTTTAGCATCTTCCAATATGTCAATTAGTTCATCTTTAGTGGGTTCATCATCATCATCACTTTCACTCTCATTATCATGTTCCTCATCACATCCATCATCACAAGTTTGTACCTTAGTGGCCTTATCCATGAAGCAAGTTGATTGAGTGTCGAAGAGAGAAGGCTTCTCATTAATGGCAATGCTTGCAAGAGCCTTCTTCTCGGTGGTCTTGTCATCATCACTATCATCATCACTTGAGGAAGCATCACTATCCCAAGTGACCACATATGAACCACCCTTCTTATTCTTCTTGAAGGTCATCTTGTCCTTCTTCTCCTTCTTCTTCTTCTTCTTGTCTTTCTTCTTGCCCTTCTTGTCATCATCTTTATTCTCACTATTGTAGGGGCATTGGGTAACTATATGATCCTTGCTACCACACTTGAAGCACCTCCTTGCTTCATCCTTGTTCCTTGATGATGACTTCTTATTTCTTGCATGATAACTCTTCTTCACCATGAATTTGCCAAATCTCTTCACAAAGAGAGCCATCTTCTCATCATCAAACTCATCAAAGCTTGAGTCTTCATCTTTAGTTGATGAATCTTGCTTTGCCTTACCCTTGGATGATGTGGCCTTGAATGCCACACTCTTCTTCTTCTCATCCTTCTTCTCATATTTCTTCTCCTTCTCTTCCTTCTCATCATCATCTCTATAAGTGTCATTGGTCATCACATCTCCCAATACTTGGTTTGGTGTCATGGTGTCCAAACCACTCCTCACTAGAATAGTGACCAATGTGCCAAATCTTGATGGTAAGTATCTCAAGAACTTGTGGGAGAAGTTGTTGTCCTTCACCTCTTCTCTAAGTGCTTTGAGATAATTGACAAGCACATGAAGCCTATGTAATATCTCTGTCACACTCTCATCATCCTTCATCTTGAAGGTAGCAAACTTCTCCTTGAGGATATATGCCTTGGCACCCTTCACCACTTGTGTGCCCTCAAATGACTCCTCCAACTTCTTCCATGCCTCATGAGCCATCTCAATGTTCTTAATTTGCTCAAATGTTCTCTCATCCAATGCATCATGAATAGCACTAAGAGCAATATCATTGTTTTAGAGAAGCAGTTCTTCGGTCAGGTGGAGGGAGCTTTCGAATTTGCTACCTCAATCTTGGTCTCCATCACCTTCCACACCTTTTTATTGATTGACTTGATATATGTTGTCATATTAGCCTTCCAATAAGGATAATTGGAGCCATCAAATTAGGTGGCTTCTTGGTGTTGTTGATTTGAGCCATTTTGACACCGAAGGCTGTTAAGCCTCAAATGGTGACCACTGCTGAAATACCACTTGAAAGGTCCTAATGGCTAGAGGTGGGTGAATAGCCTATAAAAATTTCTACAACAACACATAAGCCAAGTGATTAGACAATTATGAAGCGAAGCGAGTGTTGTGCTAGCCAACTCAAAATCTAAGCCTCCTATCCACAATTCTAGTTATCTAAAACCTCAATAACACACAACAGGCTACGTCACTACCACTAAGTTAGTGAGCTCTCAAAGACTAACTAAAGAGCCTCACTAACCATTAGACAAGACACAAGCTAGCTATTGGGATTATAACCCCGGCGTGTCTCATGGCACTAATTAGTTAGCACGCTGGGTGGCCCATGACACGCCAGCCAGCGAAGGCCCGAACTATCAAGGCCAGCTAAGCCAAGCAAACCAAGTCAGATGCTAAGGCCAGGGTCAGCCGTGACCCCTTCCTTATGCCTTAGCCGCATGATGCTTGAATGGCACATGACCTCTCCCTCATCACATCCCTTGGGAAGAACGAGGAGAGGTCAAGCCTGGCCATGCACGCCTTTTCTAACAAGAACAAGCATGCCACACTGACCCCGCAAGGGCTAAGAGGACAACAATCACCTCGGTCTAGTTAGATGCCAACCTTACACCATGCAGATCAGACAAGACAACACCATCCTAGGGTGGTGACAATAGGTATGATGACCACCAACCAGATACAGCCCAACAAGATGTATGTACGACCACACCCACTATGGGATGGGATCAACAATGAAGGCTTTTACTTAAAGGCCATCAGATTGACATGGAACCATGACCCTAGTGATTGGGGTCGTGGCCCTTAGCTCCTCAAGACAACTAGGAGATCAATGACCAAGGGGCAGCTATGTACAACACCTCATGAAACCAGGAAATGATGATGAAGGCCACGTTAGAGACCATATCGCACAAGACGGCTGGCGATCCACCACCATGCCTACAGTGCTGCCATGGCCAGCATAATAAGCACCATGCTACACCACGCTATGACTTGGCCACAGGACCATGACAACAACCACGCCTAGACATGCACCTCAAGATGGCGTAGCTTGCAAGCCAAGTGAGCTAGGACTTCCCTCAGGCTCATGACCCTTCGATCAGGAGAATCTCCTCCATTGTATGTGCCCTAGCCCCAAACTCTATATAAGGATAGCTAGGGCACCCATCTCAATTGATTCTGAATCCTCTACCACTTCATTCATTCACCATAGTAGTAGAGTTCCTAGAGCTTCCCTTTTGGTAGCCCATCGCATAGCTTAAGTTCTTCTACCTCTTTGACCATTCTTGCACCCCCATTGTAAGAAATCCAGAGCATTCAAGCAAGGAACATGCACTCGATCATCTCTAAGACTAGACGTAGGGCTCTAGCCTGAACTAGTATAACTTCTTGTGTCTTTCTATGGGGGATACGACCCCGGATACCCATGACGAACTACATGGGCTGTGCTCCCAGGGGTGGTCTAGCCCACAAAATGAAGACCTACAGTGCATGACACTACTCGGCGTGCACCACAAGACATCAAGGGTGATATCTTGAAGATACTATGAGATCTATTAGGATATGTTCGATCCTGATGAGGACATGACACCATCGGATACGACCATTGTTTATAAGGTGAGCTCGTTCCTACATAGGATATATAATTAGTGAGCTAGGTCGCATAAGGACTCTATTTTTGATGATCCACATATGGATGGAAAGATAATTTCATAAGAAAACCAATGGAAGTGGTTCCACATCAAAATTCCATCAGAATCAATGGGAATTGTCAAAACAAGTTGACGTCCAGAATCTATCACGGCGCTGCGTCGTCGTCTTTTGGGCCATTGGGCCTTGTAACGTGTTGGGACACCTTTAGGACATGAAGAGGGATCCTTGGACGTCCCATAGGATATATAATCAGTAGCCACCACCTACTTTAGGTTTTGGGTTTTATTTTAGATCAATCTGTCATTGAACAGTCGCCGTTATTGGTTTGCAAGACCCCAACTTCGAGTGCTTAATCATTCATCTACAATTGTCACTTTAATTGAGTTGCTTTTTATCTTGTTCTTGCTTGTGTTCTTCGATTCGCAGCAGGGATTAGCCTTCTTGGTGAGGTCAACCGGATTGTGACACGGTTGATAACCAGAGGAGACGTGGTGCTAAGGTTGCAGGGTTTGGGTCTTTGTGATCTGAAGCCGGATCGGTGTGTCGCTCTCTGAACAAATCGTTGTTTATCTTGAACCTGACGTAGGATCGGGATCCCCGTTCCCATTAAGTGGTAATCAGAGCTTTAGGTATACCGTCAAGTTCGCATCTTACCCTTAGTTCAAGTGTTTTTGCTTTTATCCTATAGTCCAATGCCATATTTGTTTCCTATCCTATAACCATCTGCGCCATAGCCTTTGCATGATTCAGTTTCAGAGTCCGCTTTGTTGAGTTTGTGTCCTAGGTCAAAGTCTTGTTGCTGGTTTAGATTGTGTTCTTTTCTAGTTTGTGTTGATACCTCCACCCGCCGCTATTCCGTATCACCATCGGTTTGCATCTTGTGTCCACTAAATCCCTGATTCGAGCAGCTTCCTTAAAACAGTCATAACTTTTGCATCCAAACTCGAAACGGGAAAAATTTTATATCTACGGAGAACGCCAAAAAATTTTAGATCTATTTCATCCCAGCGTTGCTAGGTTTGCAAAAATTAGATTTGCGAAATTCGATTAGGAAAATTGAGTTTCTGGGCCCACAAGTTTTGGTATGCTTTTTAGCACAGTCCTAATTTTCTATAGGCCACATCTTTTTTTCAATTGAGCTCAAATTTTTTGTGGTTTATTCTTGTGTGATCCTTGCTAAGAAAAAATATCAAAAGAGCAAAAGCAAGAAAAAAGATTGGACAAAAAATAAAAGAAAAAAATAGTAAAAGAGAATAGAAGATATCGAAAAGGAGCACATAAGGAACACTCAATAGCTCTATTGTTTGTGATACCTTTTGCCTTGTTCACATCCGTTGCTACCTTTGATACTTGTTTCCTTTCATCCTTGTTTCCTCTCTTGTTTATTACAACTGGTGATAGGAACACGTATAGGCCAGCAACTAGGACAAGTGCTCTGGACATTTATTCAATATTGCTGTCTGTCACTGACTTGTGTGCCACATATATATATTTGTTCTTTTTTGTGCCTCCCAAGCTCCACATATACTTCAGATCGGTATAGAAAAAGACCCTTGCAATCTTAGTGTCACACCCTCACAGGTATCACGAACCAGCCACCGGTTGTACCGTCCACTGCTTTGCGTTGGTAAGAACCTTGTAAGAACTTGGTAAGACGTGTGAGAGTGTGATTCCACTTACCCATAAATAGTTGATTGGGGATTTATATTAATTTCTAACAATATCAAACAATGAGTTTCTGTTTAAGAGTGAATTGTAGAAAATCATGGACCAGAAGTTTGCAAGGATGGACCAAATAAAGAACAATGAGCCCTCACATATAGACTATAATCATCAAGGTATGAGAGGTAAATTGACCATACCATCCTTTTCGGGTCATTATGATGCTGAAGGATACCTTAATTGGGAGATAATGGTAGAACAAAAGTTTAGTGCCCACCTTGTACCTAAGCAATATAGAGTTCGACAAGCTACTAGTGAGTTTAAGGACTTTGCAATTATTTGGTGGTATGGGCTAGTTACAGAGGATGTTTTACCTGGTACATGGGAAGAACTTAAGATAGCTATGCGTGATCGTTTTATTCCTCCTTATAAACATGAATGGAATAACAAATTGCAGTGCTTAGAGCAGGGCAGTATGTCTGTCCAAGAATATTATACAGAGTTTCAAAAGTGTGCAATACGTTGTGGGATAGTAGAGGACATGGAAGATACCATTGTTCATTTTTTGGTGGTTTGAGGCATGAAATACAAGATATTGTTTTCCATATAGAATTTTACACTCTCAAATGTTTGTTCCAGCTTGCTATGCTTGCAGAAAAAAATTGCAGGAATGTCAGCAAAAAAACCATACCAACATTGGCGACAACCTCAACCAGATTTTAGCAAGGGTGGAGCAACCATTTGCGAAGGTTGAGACTACGATAAAAAGGTGAGTGGTTACTTTCGCCACTACAACAACATCTTCACCACCACCACCTCCCACACATACTTTGGAGTCTGGTAAAACTTTAAACCATGCTGAAAATGCACAAACTAATAGAGATAGAGCTGCTAATGAAAGGAAAGAATTGGATGTTAAATCTGAATTGCCTTTGTCAAAAAATAATTATTCTAATAATGCTAGTGATAAAGAAGAGCTGTGTGAAAATGCTTTTATTATACGTATGCCACAACTAGTGAATGAGTATGATGCTTTGGCTTTGGAACCAATTACTTATGCTGAACATAAAAATTTGCTTCCCATTGCTACCAAAAAAGATGAAAAAAAATTATTGTATTCTTCAAATACTTTGGGTTATATTGAGTTTGATACTTTATATGCTCTTAGTAGTTTAGAAGAGAAACTTAAATGTGTTGAATTGTCATGGTTGTCTACTTGTACATATCATTTTATTGGAAAATATAATTGTAAAGGAGAGTATATGGTGCATCGTGTCTATATTTGTTCAAATCTAAAATCTCCTTATATTGTGCAAAAGTATGATCAACCAAAGGATTGCAATTGCTATAATCTTGTCATGTCGAGTTCCCCTAGTTTTGTTATAAAGAAACATGTTAAATTTCAAGAAGGAGAGCAATGTTGGCTACTACCAACAATGTTTTCTTCAGCTAATCCCAAACCGAGGATGGTTTGTTGTCAAGAAGGGGAGGATGATGAGGACATGACACCATCGGATACGACCATTGTTTATAAGGTGAGCTCATTCCTACATTTGCATAGTGATTTTTGGTACAATTCACTTGGTTCCACATGTACATGTCATTATTTGAATGTAGGTACAAATATGTCTCAACGTGCAAGTTCATCAAAGTTGAATTTTTGGTTCATCGGCAGCTCGATGGTGCTTCATTGGGAAGGCCATAACTCAGCCATCTGGAGTGCGATCGAGGTCAATGAGCACTTGATGGAAAGCTTGTTTGATAAGATTTCAAATAGATCTAGTCTCATCTCAATATCACATCAGCAAGGCCTCCAAACCATCAAGATATTCTGTCGCTGTTTCTACTGGGAGCTACACTGTCGTTATGGGCTTGTTATTCATCCTTGGGACCCTGGCCCAAGTGGGAGCACACCCCAAGGACTTGGAGAATCCACCAAGAAAACCCTTGGACGTCCTTCTCCTTGGCCACCACCTTAGGAGGCTAGCAAGGACGTCCAAGCCAAGTCGGAGGCCCAGTCCAACTTGAGTTCGAGTCCATCTCGGGCTCTAGGACCAGCGTGTAGTAAAATGGACATCTAGGTCACATAAGGACTCTGTTTTTGATGATCCACATATGGATGGAAAGATAATTTCATAAGAAAACTAATGGAAGTGGTTCCACATCAAAATTCCATCAGAATCAATGGGAATTGTTGAAACAAGTTGATGTCTAGAATCTTTCACAGCGCTGCGTCATCGTCTTTTGGGCCGTTGGGCCTTGTAATGTGTTGGGACACCTTTAGGACATGAAGAGGGATCCTTGGATGTCCCGTAGGCTATATAATCAGTAGCCACCACCTACTTTAGGTTTTGGGTTTTGTTTTAGATCAATCTGTTATTGAACAGTCACCGTTATCGGTTTGCAAGACCCCAACTTTGAGTGCTTAATCATTCATCTGCAATTGTCACTTTAATTGAGTTGCTTTTTATCTTGTTCTTGCTTGTGTTCTTCGATTCGCAGCAGGGATTAGCCTTCTTGGTGAGGTTAATCAGATTGTGACACGGTTGATAACTAGAGGAGATGTGGTGCTAAGGTTGCAGGGTTTGGGTCTTTGTGATCTGAAGCCGGATCGGTGTGTCGCTCTCCGAACAAATCATTGTTTATCTTGAACCTGACAGAAGATCGGGATCCCTGTTCCCATTAGATCCCATGATTCCTGTAATCTGTTATTACTGTCTAGTTATGTCCTAGATCTAACCAACTTGTAAACCTACCCCCAGACTATATAAGGTGGGTAGGGACCCCCTTGAAAGACAGGCAACATCATACAAAGCCAATACAAACCAACAGACCACAGGAGTAGGGTATTACGTCGTGCGGACGGCCTGAACCTATCTAACTCTTGTGTCTCTATTGTCTTCTTGTTCTCAATTACACGCATCTCTGTCGATCAATCTACCTTCATGGGATACCCCTTGGAGGACTACCGATGATATTATGTTGACAGTTGGCACATGAGGTAGGGGTGTGTGTGCTGTTTCCATGTTGAACATGATGGTACATTTTGTAGGCTCTATGTCCTCCCCATAGCCTGGCTAGATCTTCATGGTCAGATCGATCTCCTGGATCATCAACGCTGACAGAGATGGAGAGATCATTGAGCCGGTGCAAATCGATTCTGCACTGACCACCCCAACACCTATGACTACAGATTCAATCACTAAACTACTTCTGAGGTCGTCTTCATCAACAATTTGCCACCTGCTCCCTCGCTACCCGAGTAAGCGGATCAACAATGATGATCTGATCACATCCATCGATTAGGTTGGCTAGAAGCTCATCGACTGCCTCTCCATCATAGAATTGACTCTAACCACTCTAGTTTAGCACTGACCACCCTCCGATTTAGATCCATCGGAGGTCGATCAGGAAACTCTAGGGGTTATGGCCCTACCCTTTGGGCTCACCAGCGTCGCCACCTCCTACAAAGATGCCCTAAAAGGCAAATTCACCAACTAAGTGGGAGACATCTATCCTCTCGTCGACCAGATCGCCGACCAGCTCTCATCGAGTATGAACATGCTACACATCGGCCGATGCCCCAAAGCATCCCCCCACACCATCCTATAGGAGAATCTAGACTTTGAGTCCTAGGGCTCCACGGAGATTGTCGCTGAAACCACTGCCGTCCAATCTCTTTTCCCACCCTTCTGAGGAGGTGGGATTTTTAATGTCAGCATCAATAGCCCTCCATGGGATGGAGAAACTGATGAGGACCACATCGCTTGTGTCAATAGGAACGCCAACCGTGTGTAGCGTCGAGCAAATGAGGCCGCCATTGTACTAGCCGAGGCTGCTCGCAACAAACAGCTCGACTCACAAGGGTGGCCACGCCCACTCCAATGCAACCACGACGATGAATTCATCCATGTCGATGGCCACAATGTCTACAAGACCCCAAGCACCAACTTGGCCATGGCCGCCAATGAGCTCGCCTGGCTAGAGCAAATGCTAGAAGTCACCAAGGTTGCCATAATGCTCAAAGCTGCACACTGCCAGGTGAACAAGATCCATCAAGATCAAAGACCTTCCTACTTGATGAGCTCGATTCACTGATCCACCGCACCAAGATCCAATCGCTGCCCCAGCAGAAGCCATTTCACTGACCAACATTGTGATGATGGACAACCCCTCTAGGGGGAGCTAGAGGGAACTACATCGACTACCCTCGCCAACACGACCAAGAAGTCGACCAAGATGTCTGAGCGCACATCAACAATCTCTGAGACACGTGACATCGTATCAATGGGCGCCTTTTCTCTTGCCATGAAGAAGTACACCGGTGTTAGGAGTACAAGTAAGAGTTCGGTAATCCGAACACAGCCCTCTAGCCACTTAACGCCGCCAATACTACCAATCATGATGGTGACGATCTCAAAGGGCCCCGAGCATTCACGAGGGCACTTTGAACACTCCAGTGGCCCCGTGGTTTTAAAATCACTAGGGTCGAGCCCTACGAGGGGCGGATGAACTCCACACAATGGCTACAAGCTTATGCCACTACCGTACGTGCCGCTGGGGAGATACCAGTGTCATGGTAAACTATCTTCCCATCATGCTCATGCCAACTGCAATGAACTTGCTCACGAACCTCACCCCAGATTCCATCGGATCCTAGGAATAGCTGAAGAAGGTGTTCACCGACAACTACATGGCTATGTGTACTCGGCGGGGCACCAAGCATGGTCTAAATCGCATCTACTAGAAACCATCCGAGCTCCTCTATAGCTACATTAGATGCTTTTCTAAGATGAGGAATTCTATTCCCAACATCATGGAAGCAGAGGTCATCACTGCCTTTGTCCGAGGACTCCATCATCGCGACCTCCGCTCCAAGTTCAATCGCAAGCCATCAAATGGGATTGGTGAGATGATTACGATCACCGATCAGTATGCTGACGCTGAAGAGGCTAAAGCACGGTTCAACGAGGATGCAGGCACTCACCGTCCAACTTGTCATAGTGACAAGCATCCCAACGACCGATGCCACAGTGACCACCGCTACGACGACCACGACCATCATTAGGATAGTGGTCATGATCGGCCAGAAGGGTCCAAATCTGGTCAATATCATCGCCCCCGACTAGACCACATCATCGCTACCATTGACGAACCTTGCGCCAAGTGCAACTATGACGAGTAGTACAAGAAGATCCTCAAAGGCTCATGCCCCCTCCACAATAACAAGCATAAGACGAAGGACTGCCTCGGCTTGGCTAAGGAATTCCAGGACAAAAAGAAAGACGACAACAACGACGATGGAGCTAGAGGTTGCCGATCATCCGAGGACAACAACAATGCCTTCAAGGATCACGACAAAGTGGTTGCCACTATTTTTAGGGGACTCGCCGCCATCAAGAGCAGAAGAGATCAAAAGCTCACCGCTCACCGGGTGCTCGCCATCAACGCAAAAGAGGCCATCGCCAACCCCATCTATCATCCCTGGTCCAAGGTCCCCATCACCTTCAGCAGGGCCAACCAGTGGGTGGACATCCCTTACATAGGGAGTTTCCCCCCTTGTTCTTGATACAACCATCAGGAAAGTGCTTTTCAGGAAAGTACTCATTGACGGCAAAAGTGCTCTGAACCTCCTCTTTGCCGGAGCCCTAAAAGAGCTAGGCCTTGGGATAGAAGACCTCACACCCTCTGATTATTCCTTCTAGGGTGTGGTACCTAGCAGGGTGTCCAAACCTCTTAGAGAGATCACCCTCCCACTACAATTTGGCACTGCCAGCAATTACCACATCGAGCACATCAACTTCTACGTTGTCGACTTCAACACCGCCTACCATGCCATACTCAGTCGGCTAGCTCTGGCCAAGTTCATGGCCATACTGCACTACACCTATCTGGTGTTGAAGATGCCTTCGCCTGTAGGAGTTCTGTCCCTATGAGCAAACCTCTCCATTGCCTACACCTGTGAGACAGAGTCTCACCCTCGTTGAAGCCACCGACCTCTCCATCTAGATGGCTAGCATGGTCACTAACGCCAAGACGATGCCCATCGATGACCTCAAGATCCTAGCACTAGAGCCTCCTCGCACCTCCACCAAGTCTAAGGAAATGAAAGAGGTCGGCCTCAGCCTCGATGACCCCACCAAGACCATGAAGATTGGGGCTCACCTCGACCCCAAATAGGAAAGCACGCTCATCTCCTTCCTACGTGCCAACGCTGACGCGTTTGCTTGGAAAACTGCAAGCATGCCGGGGGTACCATGGGAGAAGATCGAGCACTCCTTGAATGTCTCACCGACCACCAAACCAATCAAGAAGAAACTCTGATAATTCATGCCAGACAAGAAGGAGGCTATTAGAGTAGAAATAAAATGCCTCCTAGCTACTAGATTTAATAAAGAAGTGTATTATCCTGAGTGGTTAGTAAACCCTATTCTTGTTAAAAAAAGAATAAAGAATGGAGAATGTGCGTTGATTACACTAATCTCAACAAACACTACCCTAAAGACCCCTTTGGTCTGCCTCAGATAGATGAGGTTGTAGACCCCATCGCCGACTATGAACTGCTCTCCTTCCTCGACTATTACTCCAGCTATCACCAGATATCCCTCAAAGAAGATGACCAGATCAAAACATTGTTTGTCACGCCTTTCGGTGCGTATTGCTATACCACCATGTCCTTCGAACTCAAGAATGCCGGGGCAACCTACCAAAGGGCCATCCAGATGTGCCTTGACCAACAAATAGGCCGCAACATCGAAGCTTACATCGATGACGTGGTCATCAAATCCAAAACCACCGACAAATCCAGATGTGCCTTGACCAACAAATAGGCCGCAACGTTCGCCAACATGAAAAGATACAGATGGAAGTTGAACCCTTCAAAGTGCATCTTTAGAGATCCATCCGGTATACTCCTGGGCTACATCCTCAGTGCTTGTGGTATCGAACCTAACCCTGATAAGGTCTCCGCCATCACCAACATGAAATGGCCAACCTATGTAAAGGATATACAAAAGCTCACAGGGTGCATGACTGCTCTCAGCTACTTTATATTATGCTTCGGTGAAAAGGGACTACCATTCCTCAAACTACTCAAGGCCTCCAAGCACTTCTCCTAGTTGGAGGAGGCTGACACAGCTTTTGAGTAGCTCAAGTTGTTTCTAATGAAGGATCCAATCATCATGGTGCCTCAACCAGACGAAACCCTACTGATCTACATCGCCACCACTTCTTGCATCATTAGCACAACTATCGTCATCGAGCGTGAGGAAGTCGGACATGCCTATAAGGTGCAATGTCCGGTCTACTTCATCAGCGAGGTTCTTAATGAGTCCAAAACTTGTTACCCTCAAGTTGAGAAGCTATTATATGCCATTCTGATCATGTCGTGTAAGCTCTGCCATTACTTCGAGTACTACAAGATCATCGTGGTTACCGAGTTCCCTTTGGGGGACATCCTCCACAACAAAGAGGCCAATGGCCACATCATCAAGTGGGCTATCGAGCTCAGCACTTACTCCATCAAATTTAGAAGTAGGCTTACTATTAAGTCACAGGCGCTGTCTAACTTTGTCGCTGAGTGGACTGAGATCCAAGAGCCCATCCCCGCTACTTGCCCCGAGCACAAGGTGATGTACTTTGACTACGCCCTCAACATCAATGGTGCTAGTGCTAGCATTTTATTCATTACGCCGACCAAGGACAAGCTCTGATACGTCTTCTGAATTCATTTTCTAGCCTCCAACAACACCGCGGAATATGAAGCATGTCTCCACGGACTTCGTATAGTCGTCGAGCTCGGTGTCAAATGCCTCATGGTATACGGAGACTCTGTCCTAGTCATCAACCAGCTCAACAAAGATTGGTCTTGCTCTAGTGAGAAGATGGACTCATACTACACCGAAATCAGGAAACTCGAAGGAAAGTTCTATGGTATCGAGTACCACCACATGGTACGAGATCAAAATCAGCTCGTCGACTACCTATCTAAGATAGGATCTTCTTGCGCTGCGATTCCACCTAGGGTTTTCATTCAAGACCTCTTCATGCCATCCATTAAGGAAGAGAAGGAAGTTTAAGAAATCCCCCGTCGAGCAGCTAGTACTTGTAGTACCTTCACCAGCCGCCGATTGGAGGGAATAGTTCATCAAATACCTCACCAGCGCCGACATACCCGCTGACAAGAGTGAAACTGAATGCCTAATTCATCGCAGCAAGCATTACATGCTAGTAGACAGGAACTTGATGAGGAAAAGTGCCAAGGAAGGGATACTTTAGAAATGCATCACCCAATAAGAGGGAGTGAAACTACTTCTCAAAATTCACTCTGGTTCCTATAGAAATCATGTGGCCTCGAGAAACCTGGTCGGTAAAGCTTTTTGAGCTGGTTTTTTTGGCCCACGGCCATCGCCGATGCAGAAGACCTCGTCCGATGTTGTGAAGGATATCGATTTTTCGCCAAGCAAATTCACATGCCGGCATAGGAATTGCAGACCATCCTAGCTTCTTGGCCTTTCGCATGCTGGGGACTGGACATGATCGGCCTTTCAAGCCTACGCCAGGTAGTTTTTGGTACATATATGTCGCTATTGATAAGTTCTCCAAGTGGATTGAATACAAGTCGCTCATTTCGGCCACCGCAAAGAAAGCAGTCGAGCTCTTCGAAGATATCATCCATAGATTCGGTCTCCCGAATAGCATTATCACCGACCTCGGAACTACATTCACTGGTCATCATTTTTGGGACTTCTATGAAGACCGATGCATCTCCATCAAATATGTTTCTATTGCCCATCCTAGAGCCAATGGCCAGGTCGAACGGGCGAACGCATGATCCTCAACGCCCTAAAAAAGAGATTGTATCTGAAAGAGGAAAAGCATCCGGGCAGATGGCTCAAAGAGCTCCCAGCTATAGTCTTGGGACTGCGCACTCAAGCTAGTCATAGCACTGGTGTGTCTCCATACTTTTTGGTCTATGGCCGAAGTCATACTTCCAGCAAACATTGCCTAAGCACCTAGGGTGGAACATTATAATGAAGAGCAAGCTGTAGCTATTCGGACAGAGGACATCGATAGGGCCAAAGAAGAACGCCTGATCACTTGCATCCACATAGCCAAATACCTAGAAGGCTTCTGAAGATACTACAATCGCAACATCAAAGGTCATTCATTTGCTATCAGCAACCTCATTCTCCGCAGAAAATAGAAAATCGAAGGGATGCACAAGCTCTCCTCCCCATGGGAAGGGCCTTACATGGTCAAAGAGGTTACCCGACCAGGGTCTTACTGGCTATGCGACTTGGATGGAATCAATATCCCTAATTCATGGCACATCGAGCACCTTATACATTTCTATCCTTGAAATGCTCCAGATATGTACTCTCCACTCCATAATGAATGAAGTTTTGTCGCCATAATTTGTCTCCATTGTTTCTCCACTCTGGTTTAATCTCCATTTGTGATCGCCAACTCTATGCTACTCTAGTTTAAACTCCAATACGTGATCTCCATAAAAGCTTTGCCCTGTTTCTCCATACTAAAATATCTCTAAGATATTTCACCAACCATCAAGCAGCACATGTTTTGCTCTATGTTATTTGGGGAAGACCCAGTCTCTGATCTCTCCCTACACATGCTACGGGCTCCGTACTCTACGTCATTGGTGGTCGGCTATGGTTTCTCGATCACATCCATTCCTCCTACATGTGCATGAGCTCCACGCTCGATGTTTGGAATATGGGCTAGCCAAGGCCAAGAGCCTAGTAATGAACTAACTGCTCGGATGCTACTTATAACATGTATAATCGCGTTAGGGTTAACACTACATTTATTTTTCACCAAAAGTGCTGGCAAATAGCATAAACATGCACATGTCACTTTACAACATTTATACACATACATAAATGTTTGGCTACACCCTCGCACATTTAACTCTCCTTGGAAACTGTTACATGCAGGTTTCCCTCTACGTAGTTTGGCCCTCACCGTCTACCTCACCGAACAGGTCGACATCGCCAGCCAGCCTCTTCGCCGTGCCCTCCACCTCATCTTCTAGCTGTTGTTGCTTCGTTACACCCGTCCCTCTAGCGAATCCAGCCCCTATTGCTCGAAGATCGATGTAAGGGTAGTGATACCGAACCACCGCTAGGGCGTGTGTCATAGTGGAGATAGTGGCATCTTAGTTGAAGCTCTTGAAGTTCTCCCACACCGCCTTGCACCTGTCAATGATGGTGTCCGAACATTGCGACCTGTCATCGGGCTCAGAAGCTACCTCCAAATCGATGTAGTCGAGCACCAGTTTGACTCCAGCCACTATGGCATCGAGTTTACTCCTCTAGGTTTGCACCTCCAATCTAGCACATCAAACTATGCCCTGGTTCTTCGATGGTACTCTACAGACACCAAAATGATCCGTCAAACGATGAAATCACTTCAGCAACACCTCCGACCACAAACTACTCACCTTTTAGCTCCTCAGATAGTTTCTCTGCTTGCCCAGATGCCTTCTCCTTCTCCTCCTGGAGTTGATGGACAACCTAACACAACTGACCAAGCTCTCCATCTTGCTCTACAAAAGTGATGATCGTCAACAACATCTAGTTTTTTCGGCAATACAAAGCAAGTTCATCGATCCGCAATACCTTTCTTCTGCTCGGAGACACTTCTCAACTGCTTGAAGTTGTGCTCTAGCTGCTCAGAGTTGCACCTTAGCTACTCAGTGATGGTCATCAGCTGCTCGGATAAGGCCCCCTTTTGGTATTCTAGGTCCCTCGCGTTCGATTCAGTAAGATCTCATTCATGCTGGGTCCTCTAGATGTTCTTCTCCATTAGCTTCACCACCTCCTTCAGCTTCGTGTTCTCCTCAGTGAGGGGCTCCATCCTCTTGATCAGCTGCTGCTGTTGTGTGGCAGTTCACGCAATACCCTACAAAGCAACAAGATTATGAAGAACTCCAATCTCCAACGCCAAAGACGTACATCGCCGACATAATACTAACCTCAATTTGCTTCATAACCATGGAAACGGCGGACCACATCCTCTTCACCTCCCTAGTGGTGTCCTCCTCTTCCATGACCACCACTTCATCCCCTTGCTCATGGAGGATCTAGATGGCCTGAGGTCTTGTTTTTTCATGCTCAATCTCCTCAACCTCATCCTCTTTCTCTGTAGCGGGTGGTGCTCCCTAGGGGCTTGGTGGCCCCATAGAGCGTCTGACCATGCCCTGCAACATCTTAGGGCATGCCATTTGCTCCTCTGACACCGCTAGCATCTACGCCCTAGACTCTGGCACAACATCGGTAGCTCCCGCTCTTGCCTCCTAAGGTTTGGCGACTCCCATTATCACTCTAGGCGTCTCCATCGCATCAGCTGCCATCATCGCCAGCCCTTCTCCACTGCCAACTCCATTAGTAGCGGTGGTTAACTCCTCCACAGGCCGCCAAGCGCCTAGGGACTCTAGGATAGGGTTTGTCGGCATCGCCTCCATGCCAGAAATAGCCCCTGGCTGCTTGCTAGTCTGGCCTGAAGGATTAAGATCCTTCGCGCGCCTCATTCTGCATCAAACCATTTCATCAATCATCGCAACTATAAAGATCAGACTACAAACGATTCCAAGGCAAGGATACTTACACATCGGCTTCTTGGTAGATGGTTCTAAACCGTGCTACCTCCTCGAGCACCTAGGAATGACTCTAGGGTCAACCCACGTGCCCTGGGCTAGAGGTCTTGCGGCCCCCACCGTCGGCCTTTCCTCTGCCTACTGCTCAGGGACTCCCTCCCCTCCTTTCGACTACACCTCTAGGCGCATGTTACGCCTTAGTGCTTGAAGAAGGAGCTACTAGAGCCCCATTGTCATCCAACCACTTGGACATCGCCGCACTCGACGTTCGAGTGGTCTCATCGCCGCCAAGCGAGATGCCACCGACTTGTGGGGAGCTACACCTGTTGTTTTCCTCTTCTTTCAGGCGACTCATCTTGCGTCACCCTTTTCCCCTGGACCTTCTCTAACACCAGGGGGGACTCTCTATTTGACCAACACCTATGCCTCCGGATTTAGATGAGGTGTTGATGGCACCTTCCTCCGACTGAGTGGTTGGCCTAGCGTCTATCGTTTTTGGCCAATCGCTCCTTGGTATGCCCGAGAAGTACGTCGCCCTTTCCTACAAATGGATCTTCCCACAAGTGAATTAGTTTACTGCTCGGCACAACATAGGATAAAAAAACACTAGGACCAACAATTGAGATTTTTACCTGAGGAGGTGGGTTCATGTAGTTGAAAGGTCTCGGCTGCCCTAGCACACTAAATGGCACATTTGGAGCAAACTGCTTTGTGGCCTAGTGTAGCACAGCCTCCTTCGTCAGCCTCTCCATCCTCTTTTGGGTGCTGTTAGTATCTCCTTTGAAGTCAAAGCCCGGATGGGCCCTCTCCTTACAGGGCTAGATGCGGCGCACTATGAAGCTCACTGCCATAGCGACTTCGTTCATCTTAATACCCCTCATCAGTTTGAGGAGCTCCTTCACCTAATCAATATTAGCACTGGTCGGCTTCTCTGACTAGCTCCTCTGGTTCTCCAGAATTTGGTCAATGTCGCACCGAATGGTAGGATGGCTCTACTTCACATAGAACCACTTGGCATTCCACCCCTTCAGCGAGGTGTTTAGCGGCATAGTGATGTACTCACCTACCATCCCATTGTGGAGCTATAGGTACACACCGCTGACCACCTTGGAATAGCCCCCGCCCTTCTTCTTCAGCCAAAACAGGTGTCGAAAGCGGTTGAAGTGGGGAAGAATGCTGAGATATGCCTTGCAGAAATGGATAAAAATAGAGATGTGCAAGATGGTGTTCAGATGCAAATTGCATAGACTCACTCCCTAGAACTCCAACAAATCCCATAAGAAAGGATGAACAGGGAGTCCTATTCCATGCCAGAAGTAATATTCAAATACTATGACTTCGTCAGTATGCGGCATCAGGTAGGGCTCACCGTTGGCTGGACGCCATCTAGCGGTGACATGATCAGGAAGAACACCCACTTCCAACATCTCATTGAGACCCGTCTCCCCCATGAGGGATGGTACCCACTCCTTATCATGACTCATCCCAATGACCTCCTTCTTTGGGTTACCACCTCCCCTCTTTGGCACCATCTCTCAGATTTGGGTTGGGACTAGTGGCAGAAGCGTGTGTGAATGTGAATTGGGAAGTGCGAGGGCTGAGGAGGAAGACAAAGGGGCGAAGTGGCAAAGGTAGGAGTGTGGAGTGTGGTAGGGTAGTTATAAAGCACCCTCTCCACTTTTCGCATTCAAGGGTTTTTGGGAAATCGCACCATGATTTGCGCTCTCCAAATTCCCCAAAGCGGCATGGTGGGCCGTTACCTAGGCTTTCGCACAACTGTAGCCCATATCGCCCATTTTTTGTCGCACTTTGTTACTGCACATCGAGTATTCGCCGACTTCTCCGCAACATCATTAGGGCTCAGTAACTCCTACTATACAACCATTACTCTGGTTTTTTCTCCAAGATTTCACTTGTGGCTCTAGGACTATGTCATCACTATGACTTGGTTCCTCACCACACTAATGATTTTCTTCTAGTTACTATTGTTTCTGACCCTAGCACTACATGACCACATCAACTACTATTAGGCTTGGGGACTAAGTGGGCACACATCACCTTACGGTGAATGTGCGTTTTTTCATTTTAGGGCTCTACCTAGGGACTGGCTGCCTGCTCGCTGGTCTTCTATTTTTCTTCTACTTTGGACCCTAGCACCACGAGACTATGTCACCTACTATTAGGCTCGGGGACTAAGTGGGCACACTTCATCTTGTGGTAAGTGTGTTTGCTTTAATCTAGAAGACTCTGTGACTCTTGAAGTTGAAGAAGACTATCTCTCTTTCTTGTGGTCGGACTCTAAGTGGTCACACTTGGTCCACTATGGGGAAATTTTTGATTTTGAACTTGAGCTCCTTATATCCTTTTGGCAAGCCTTACTTGGGAAAGCTAATGCTCGTCCGGACAGTTAAGCTAGTGATCTATAGTCCACAACTCCTCGGTGAGTCATTATGGTGGTCAGACCATGAGTCTGACTGCTCGGCTTTGTTTGCACCTGCTCGAACAAGCTCAAGATGGCGTTGCACAATGGATACAAGGTGCTAGGGGACTAGCTATGGGGGTATGACCCTAGATACCCACGGCAAACTACATGGGCTACTCTCCCAAGGGTGATCTAGCCCACAAAATGAATACATATGGTGCATGGCACTGCTCGGCATGCACCGCAAGACATCAAGGGCGATATCCTAAAGATACTACGAGATCTGTTAGGATACATTTGATCCCATGATTCCTGTAATCTATTATTACTTTCTAGTTATCTCCTAAATCTAACCAACTTGTAACCCTACCCCCAGACTATATAAGGCAGGCAGGGACCCCCTCAAAAGACAGGCAACATCATACAAAGCCAATACAAACCAACAGACCATAGGAGTAGGGTATTACGTTGTGCTGATGACCCAAACCTATCTAACACTTGTGTCTCTATTGCCTTCTTATTCTTGATTACACGCATCTCTGCCAATCAATCTACCTTTGTGGGACACCCCTCGGAGGACTGCCGATGATATTCTATTGACACTTTTAGATGCTACCATCGTCTTCCTAGAGCGGCACAACAATCATATAAGTTTACTAGTCTAGTTTACAAAACACCATCAACTAGCGCGCTAGGTAGGGGATAGTTGCGCACTCTCATTTGTTGAGAAGGAAGTGATGGCTCCTCGCACCGTCGGTGAACTCACCCATGAAATGGCCCCTGGCGGCCACATCCACCATGAAAACTACAAGTTCACTGGCGTCAAAGGGCCAGCGCCCATGTCCGCCTATAGCCATGGCCCAAACCTCTGCCATGGAGATCTAGGATACATGGCTCACGGTGGACACACTCCCAAAACTACCCTTGGAGGTTGCATCCTAGAGTTTACCAATGTAGGAGGCCTAATACCCTCTTCCATCACTAGCTAGGTCCAAGACGTCCACCTAGGAAGCCAAAGGCCTATGGTTCATGGCAAGCTCATCCAAGGAATGGCCCATGGTGGCCACATCCTTCTGGGAAATCATGAGATCGCCCGAACCAATGGGTCAACGCCCATCACCAACTCCTACCTAGTCCAGACTTACCATGTGGAAAAACTAGACTCCACAGTAGAGGCATGCCCCGAGCAGTGTCTCTGCCGCTAGTAGGACGCAATGAGCCAGGGCTTGCATGACTGGCGAAACTGCCCACCACCATGTGGCGCCATCACCAGAGATTAGGTGGCTAACTAGCGTCGCGCTACACTAGACCAAGTCTGGAACTAAAGCCCAACACTGGTTAACAGACAAACCACCCATCACGATGCAGCGGACCACCGGCCGTCACTTGGAGGCATGTGCATATGAGGAAATGGGCCCCCCGAGTGCGCCATGCACCGCGCTAGGCGAACCAAACCATGTTGCACTTAGAACCCACTTCCGCAGCGACAGGTAACACTAGCTCTTCGTTGAGAGCAAGAACCCACACCTAGAGGTGGGGACACGATGATCACGATGTCATCGTGCCTTGATGGCTCAAACACTGGAACACCTAGGCCCTCCTAGCCAGAAGCTACAACAGACTATACGCGAAGAAGTCGTCCCTAGGGGCTCACGAGCCCTTCAAGGACGTTAAGCCAGTAGGTGTAGCAGAACCGACCAATTTATAAGAGCACAAGTACAATGGCAGCCCACAAGCGGTCGCACTGTCATACTTTAGCCCATATAAATCTAGTAGTCCATCGAGTACCGTGAAGGGTCTTGATTCAACCAACATACAACCAATATCATACATGATCATATATGATTCAACATACATGTCACACGTTACATAAAGTTTACAAATACAGTTCTATACATCAGAGTATGATTAAAAGTTATTACAGACCAAGTTTAAGTAAAAATTGTAGCGGAAGCAATTAAAGTTTGAAACCAACATCTCCATTGTTGTTCAAATACTATGTCAACTCATGATCACAATCCCACAAAAGCATAAGAAAGGGATTAATAAGAGATGCCTGCCTAGGGCTTACTCCTCATCCATGGTGGGACAAAAGCAGTTCTTGCAATAGCCATGATAAATGTACCATCTGCAACAATGGAAATAAAACTCTGAATACGAGAAGGTACTCAACTAGACTTAACCATGATAAACCAAAAATAAAGTGACTCCAAGGATTATGCAAGGCTTTATAAGTGGAGCTAGCTTGACAACATTTTACATAAAAAACCACTAATTCAGCTATACATTTTATAATTCGGTCATCAAGTTAATTATAGCTATTCATCTCTAGATTAGCAACTCACCTATGCCAAACATGTGGTATATCATTTAGTAGCATAAATATAGTAACCATAGCTGGTATAATAATTCCTTGTTCATCATAACCATCATTCCATAATATAGTTACTATGATGTTGGTACTAGCCCAGTTTCTCACTATCTGGGAGAGATGATGATTTGAATCAATTTCAACTAGCTGGGAATTTATTCCTAACACAAACCTAGGCAGACCAGATCAACGGTCACCTTAGGTCACCTTTGGTACAACTCAGGTCCACATTTCATGGCTTTGCCCAGCGCCACACAATCAAGGACAACCGGCCTGCCCTTGGGCTCATGTCTAGCTCCCCACACATCCTTACTACCATCTAGAGTGCACACTTTTATAGAATGGGGACCAACCTAAGTTGAGCTACTCGGCTTCGCGGTCGGAACGAGTTATTCATCCAGTTAAGTGAGAGGCATGCGTTCAATCTTGTCAGAAGCGCCCAACAATGGTACGGTCCTTAATTGGCGCAAATAGATTCACATGAGTCAGCCTACACATAGATTCTACCCAACCTCCATTTACATTACCCCATGGTTCTTTTCCATGATAGCAAATATAGCCAACCGTGCTTCGGTATCCACCTATATCTCACAAGTGACAAGAAATCACCTGACTTCTACCGGTCTAAGCATGGCTAAGCATGTATTTGATCCTAGACCTACATAGGGTAAAAGGTGTATATATCTAGACAAGGTAGTTCTATGCATCAAGTGGTTTCAGTTCAACTATTATCACCTAATGCATCAAATATAAAAGGACTTAAGTGAAGTTTTGTAAAACATAGGAGACTTAGAAGGCTCTAGGGCTTGCCTTTGAGGAAAGAGGTTGGTCTATGATCTGGGCACTTAGAGAGGTCCTCAAGAGTTTGCTCCTCTCCTTCTAGAGCTACGACCTGAGGTGTCTCCTGTTGTTCCTTCTCTTCTTCTTCGTTGAACTCCAAAAGAGTTATCCCCTCGGACGATCCTATATGCATGATCATGGAATAAGATATTGTGGATGCAAATATAACGACATGTATGATATGGTGGGGTATAATGAAATGCATTCTCATAGGTGTTTCAACAGCATGGTATTAAGGTGATAATAAGTTACATCTTATTTTACTGAGTATGTGCATATCTCTTCTCTAGTAACTAAACAAATTCTCATCTAAGCAATTGGACTGCAAGACAGTAGCCACTTGTTTTGACCATAACTAGAGTTATACACATCTAAATAATATGGTTTTGGACATCATGGAAAGCTTATGAAATTTCCTACAACTTTATTTTAATCATATAACAGTGATTCAGCAGTTATCTAGGTCAAACAATTCAATCTTTTAGATCTATCCAGAGAGCAAGCATTTCTAACAGCAGACTTCTAATAGCTATAATTCTTAAACCATAAGGCCTATGACTATGAAACTTTAACACAAGGTAGATAAGTAAGTTATCTACAACTTTGTTACTAACAAGTTTTCAAAGAAAATGTCATTATCATCATGAAATTATTACCACAACAGAAACTACACATGCAACTATCTAAGTGAATTATAAAACAATAATTAGCTAGTTGTCTACAACCAATCATTCATAAGCCTATTTGATAACATAAATAGTCTATATACATCACAAACACCACATAAAATATCATGGTTAAGCCCAACTAATTTATTTATTTTCATTTATTAATTTCTTTATATATCAAAGTGATTTAAAGGATAAATATTTCCAATGCTCAATAAATTCTGATAAAATTATAGTAGCCTACATATGACTCTAGTAGTCTAATGTATAAATTTCATTCCATTTGAATAAGTGTAGACATCTCTACTAAAATAACAAGTTATATAGGCTTATTTTAGCAAAATTAGTTTAGCCTAATGAAAACTGACAAGCAACAGATTTAATATTTTTCTTACTCTCCTCCTAGCACAAGCACATTGTGTAAAAATTTGCATGATCATATATTATGTATTCTTACCGCAATTAATTTCACTAGAAACTAGCAATTAATTAAGATTAAATAGGAAGACCATATTGCAAGTATACTTACTATAGGTTTAATATTTTTCCTAGCTAGAGCATGTCAACACAAGACCAACAAAATTGGAATCACAATTTTATCACCTTTCTCGCTCAAGTGATACAATTTATAAGATATAAACACATTTAGAAGCACTTACCTTGCTCAATTTAATTCTACTAGAAAAATGCCCTAAGAAGTAGATTTCATATTTTTAACAAATAGTACACTTCATGATGAAGCTAAATAAATTTGGTTCACCTCATTCCGACACTCCTAGCTCTAGATATGAATTTTTGAAGTTTGTATTCAAATCTGTGAAAATAATTCAAAAACAACTAAACCCTAAATGCTATGTGCACCCGGTGTATACACCACAGAGGCACTGACGACTAGGCCCCACAGGTCAACTGACCCCACATGATAGAGAGACAGAGGCAGGGGCTGACTTTGACCGGCGAGAACTCATCGACGGTGAGGTCACCGGCGACGAGGTCAGCACCAACGTGTTCCCCATCCTATTCCGCACCTACAGGTACCCTAGGTTTGCTTGGAGGATCACCAGAGCTAGCTCGCCGGCGAGCATGGTGGCTCAGCGGTGGTGCGTAGTGGTGCTCCGACCATCCCTGGCAATGGCATGGCTAGGTGAGCATGGCTATGGCATCTACAAACCCTAGCGAAGCTCTACAGTGTGGATTAGGTCAGGGTGGAGCAGCGGCAAAGCTTGGCCATGTGCATGGCGGCATGGCGACATGAGCATGGCGGTGCGCAGTGGCATTTCGACGCCGATGTGCCTGCGTTGGCTCAGTGGCCAGCGACGTGACCTAACCCTAGACTACCCCTAACAAGCGGAACGTGTGAGCGAGATGGCTCGGTGGAGCATGGCCTTAGTGGGAACAAGCTCGGTAGCGCTCCAACAAGGGTGCGGCGATGGTGAAGTGAGGCAGAGGAGCATGAATACAAGCAAGCGAGGGAGGGCAGTGATGTTGCGTGGCTTTATTGCCCACGTCGGCTTGAATGGTGGGGCCAGCGCCAACATACGACCACGACACAGCGTGCGTGGCCTACGTCGGTTGGCCACAACACGTGCGCGTGGCGCCGATTCAGACGCCGTTGAACCGACTGACAGCGCAACTTCGTCACTCTATAACTCCTAATCCATGGTGAATTTTTGAAAACTTCCATAATCAAATTTGTAGAGCAAAGTGAGTACTACACAAATGCTTAATGAAGTTTGGCCTAATTCCCAACGGTTTTCATACTACAAAGCTCCAAAGTAGAGTACTTTGAAACTGTAGTTAGCACATGACTTAGCAAAATTTTCTAAGATTCAAAACATTTTGTTGATTTTTGCGAGCCCTATTTGACTAAGTTAGACACTGATTCAGCTCATGACCCTTAAATAAAGTTTGTTACCCTTGATGTGAACTACAACTTTTATTTAGGTACACAACCATGCAAATACTCTAAGGTACTATTCAACTTTAGCCAAACTAGCATCATGAAAATGACATTTCAAAGTACACCAACACTTAGAAGCAAAATTGGTCCATGTCATGAATACAAAAGTTGTTCCATTAACCATTATAGATGTGTCAAAGGTATATTGGTGCCCTTACAACCATTTCATACATTGGTCACACATGATTGCAAGCATAAGCATATATATAAAATCAACATTTCATGTGATAAGGTATAAGAATGAGATGAAATTTCATATGCTGATGTTCATGAATACTTGGATGATGCTTGTGCTCATGAAATGCAGGTGCCAGATGCAAAGCTTAACACTAGTGTTATAGCCCCTCCTCCTTATAGGAATCTTGTCTCAAGATTTGAAAGACCTATCGTTCCTTATAAAAGGCGGGATAAACCTCACATAAATGATCCTCCCATTCCCACGTGGCGTCTTGTTCACTATGGTTATTCCACACCACCTTGTAGAACTTAATGACGTTGCTCTATGTTACCCTTTCCATTTCTTTTAGCACTCGGATTGGTTTCTCGTCATAAGTTAAATCCAATTGGAGTTTAATGTGGGTGGTGTAATGGCTTCCTCCGGTATGCGAAGACATCTTTTCAACTGAGAAACATGGAAGACATTGAATATCGCACTCATCTTAGGAGTAACTTGTAACTTGTAGGCAACCTCTCCCTTCCGTTCAATAATCTAGTATGGGCCTACATACATAGGCGCAAGCTTCCTTTTTACTCCAAATCTCTGCACTCCCTTCAAGGGTGACACTTTTAAATACATAGTCTCCCACTTCAAAAGTTAGTGGTCTACTTCTTTTATCAGCATAACTCTTTTGTCTAGACTGAGCTGCTTTCATATGTTATTGGACAATGCGTACTAGCTCTTCAGCTTCATCGACAAAGTTAATGCCATAATATCTTCTTTCCCTAGGCTCAATCCAATTCAAGAGAGTTCTACATTTCTAACCATACAAGGCCTCAAAAGGAGCCATCTTGATGCTCACTTGATAATTATTGTTGTAGGAGAACTCAGCTAAAGGTAGCCATTTGTCCCATGAACCCTTGGAAGATATTATACAAGCTCTCAACATGTCTTCTAAGATTTGATTCACTCGCTCGGTTTGTCCAGAAGTTTATGGGTGATATGCTGAACTTCTGATTAGTTTAGTTCCTAAGGCTCGGTGCAAGTGTTCCCAAAAACGAGCTATAAACTATGGTCCCCGATCTAAGATTATGGTCCTTGGTACTCCATGTAGCCTCATGATCTGGGAAACATACAGTTCAGTGTACTTCCCAGCTAGATATGTTGTGTTAACTGGTATAAAATGTGCTGACTTGGTAAGGCGATCTACAATGACCCATATAGAATCATGACCTTGCTATGTCATCGGAAGGCCTGTAATAAAGTCCATACTTATTTCTTCCCATTTCTAGCCTGGGATAGGCAACGGCTAAAGTAATCCAATAGAGTTCAAATAAATGGCCTTTACTGCAATTATCACACCTAGCGACATAGGCAGTGATTTCCTTCTTCATCTTGGTCCACCAAAAATGGCTCTTCAATTCTTGACACATTTTGCTACTACCTAGATGGACAGATAACTTGGATGAATGAGATTCATCTAAAATTTGATTTCTAAGCTCACAGTCTTTTAGTACTACCAGTCGGTCCTCAAACCATAGCACACCTATTTCATCCAACCTAAAATGTTTGGTTTCCTGTTCTTTTATCTTTCTCTTAATGTGAAATATACCTACATCCGTCTTCTGTAGTTCTATGATTTTGCTCTCAAGTGAGCAACTGACAGTGATATTGTGTAGCACAACAGGATGTAGCAAATTAAATCCATCTTCCAACAAGGCTTCCAAAGTGTTACAATAAGATTTTCGACTAAGTGCATCTGCTACAACATTGGCTTTTCTAGGATGGTAGTGCACTTCCAAATTATAGTCCTTGATCAGCTCTAACCATCTTCGCTGCCTCATGTTCAGCTCTGGTTGAGTGAAGATATATTTAAGACTTTTGTGGTCAGTATATATGTGACATACGTTTCCCAACAAGTAATGTCTCCATACCTTCAATGCATGAACAATTGTTGCGAGATCTAAATCATGTCTAGGATAGTTGACTTCATGCTTTCTCAACTATCGAGAAGCATAGGCAATAACTCGACCTTCTTGCATGAGCACACACCCCAAACCAGTACCTAATGCATCACAGAACACATCAAAAGGCTTTTCAATGTCAGGTTGTGCTAAAACAGGAGCTATAGTTAGCAATGTTTGTAGGGTGTGAAAAGCAGCTTCACACTCTGGCATCCAACTAAACTTTTCATCATTCTAAAGTAGTCTAGTCATGGGCTTAGCTATCTTGGAGAAATCTAGAATGAAATGATGATAGTAGCCTGCTAGCCCTAGAAAACTCCAAACTTCATGAACAGAAGTTAGGGCCTTTCAATCCATGACCTCTTATACTTTAGATGGGTCTACAGATATTCCATCTTTAGATAAGATGTGACCCAAGAAGGGTACTTTACTCAACCAAAATTTACACTTGCTGAATTTGGCATATAGCTTATGTTCCCTCAATCTAGACAAAACAACTCTCAGATGCTCTACATGGTCTGCTTCACTCTCAGAGTAAATCAAGATATCATCAATAAACACAACCACGAACTTGTCTAGCTCGGGCATGAATACCAAATTCATCAAATACATGAAGTAGGTAGGAGCATTTGTTAGTCCAAATGACATGACCAAATACTCATATAGGATGTACCTAGTGGAGAAAGTTGTTTTAGGTACATCCCCTGGCCTGATCTTAATTTGATGATAGCATGATCTCAAATCAATCTTGGAGAATATCCTTGCATTTTGCAACTAATCGAGCAAGATATTGATACAGGGCAAAGAATACTTGTTCTTAATGGTGACTACATTGAGCGGCCTATAATCCACACACATTCTCAGAGATTTGTCCTTCTTCTTTACAAATAAAGCTGGACATCCCCTTGGAGACAAACTATGTTGAATGAGACCTTTGTGCAATAGTTCTTTAATTGAATTTTAAGTTTAGCTAACTCATTTGGTGGCATCCGATAGGGTCTTCTTGAGATAGGTGCTGTACCTAGCACTAACTCAATCTTAAATTCTACATCCCTATTAGGTGGTAGACCCGATACTCATCTAGAAATACATTAGGAAACTCACAAACCACTGTAATATCACAAAGGGTAGTGGCTTGGATAGCACAAGAAAAGTTTTGGAGATCAAAACTTTGGGGAAGTGGTACTAGAAAAGCATTACCTCCCTTTGGTTCTCTCAAGATAATTGTTCTAGTGCTAGTGTCAATGAGAACCGCATGATTGCTCATCCATTTTGTGCCTAAGATCACATCTATGACTAATCTAGGCAATACTATCAGATCCACTGTGTACTCTCTCTCTCTTGTATAGAGATGGGCACATCTCTGACTGTTTGATTTGTAGAGATAGAAGCCCTAGCTAAACTTATACTATAACCACCCTTGTTTACCTCAATTATTTTCTGATCATACTTAGATGTAAATGCTTGGCTCATAAATGAATGAGAAGCTCTAGAATCAAATAAAACAATGGCAGGATGTTTGTTAATAAGAAACATAATGATGGTGACAACTTCTGCAGGGATTTCTTCAAAAGTTGTGTAATGCACATATCCAGGACGTGCCTTTGGATTTGTCTGTTTCTAATTACCCTAGTTTTGATTGCCACCCTTCTTGGGATGGGGGCATTCCTTGGCCCAATGGCCCAACTAGTTATAGTTGAAGCATGGCTAATTGCTCCTTGGTCCTATTGAGCTTCCTTGCCCTCTGTTTCCTTTGGGTGGATCAATGGTGAACGCCCTATGGAATGTCTTCTAGGGGTGATTGGCCTGAGCTTTTGGCAGAGGATGCCTTAACTTAGACGCTGGTGGATGAAACTATGTCCTAGCCACCACTAGAGCTCTAGACTAGGAAGATCCTGAGGCACCTGCCTCAACTACTCTTTTGCGGCCCTTCGCTGCTCTTTTGTGGCCCTTCGCTGCTGCGTGCAAATTGTTCTGGTTCTCCTGGGTTAAGGCATCACTGACGAACTCATTGTATGTGGTACACCTCAAGTTGGCCATGGTCTTCATTAGCTTTGTACCAAGGCCTCTCTTGAAGTTCTCTATTTTCTTCTGTTCTATGTTGACAAACTCTAGGGCATATCGGGAAAGATTGTTAAAAGCATGGATGTACTCAGTGAGGGTCTTAGTCCCTTGAGTAAGTTGCATGAACTCGGCGGCTTACATGCACATTAGCCCTAGAGGAATGTGATGTCCCCTAAGGCTAACTTGAACTGCTCCCATGTGACCCATGTGTTGTTAGGCAAAGAGGACAGGAAATGGGTCCACCATATCTTGGAAGGTCCTTACGGTTGATAGGACACATATTCAACCTTTAGATGCTCAGTAACCCTCAACAGATAGAACTTCTGCTCTATCCTGTTAAGCCATTCATCCGCCTAGAGTGGTTCTTTGGCCTCTTTGAAGATAGGAGGCTTGGCGTCTTGGAAATCCTTGAAAGAGTTGTATTAATTTGGCTTAGGCCCTTGATGTTGCTATGGGCGTGAGTGGTGTTCTACGCAATGACGCATAGTGTATCCTCCATGGCTCTCTGATTACCCAAGAACTGTGTGAAGAATTCATTCGCAGACGGTGATGGAGGTGGTGGTAAGTCACCATTGTTGCCACCCTGGCTAGTGCCTGCCCCAGCGCGAGTGCGAGTCATCTGCAAAGTTACAACAATAAGTGATTATTGGATGATGTCAAGAGATTGCAGATGAATTGTGTAATCATGCCAAACTAAAATTACTAGAGAGAATCTTAAACTCATACAATAAAAGAGAGGCATAATCGCGCCAAACCCTCAAAAGGGTGCCGCACAACCAACACAAGATGAGGATCACACAAGCCACGAGCAATCCACTAGAGTACCTTTTGGTGCTCTACCGGGGAAAGGTCAAGAACCCCTCACAATCACCACGATTGGAGCCGGAGACAATCACCACTCTCTACTCAATGATCCTCGCTGCTCCAAGCTGTTTAGGTGGTGGCAACCACCAAGAGTAACAAGCGAAATCTGCAGCGAAACATGAACACCAAGTGCCTCTAGATGCAATCACTCAAGCAATGCACTTGGATCACTCCCAATCTCACTATGATGATGAATCAATGATGGAGATGAGTGGGAGGGCTATGGCTAAGCTCACAAGGTTGCTATTTCAATGCAAATGGCCAAGAGAGTGAGCTTGAACCGGCCACGGGGCTTAAATAGAAGCCCCCACGAAATAGAGCCATTGTACCCCTTCACTGGGCACTGATCGGGGTGACCGGACGCTGCTCCTCAGCTTCCGGTCACCCGATGGTGGCCACGTGTCTCCTGCGTTCAATGGTGAATGTTTGATCTCAATGGTCGATAAGTTGACCGGATGCTCCGATAGAGCTGATCGGATGCTGGACCCTCAGCATCCGGTCATTTATAGTAAGGGTCCAAAACTAGTTTTTTCTGACCGAACGTGTCCGGTCAAGCTTGACCGGACATAGCCCAGCGTCTGGTGCTTAACCCTTATCACTGTGCCGACCGACCACTCGATCGGACGTAGCCCTTCAGCGTCCGGTCGCAGAGTGACCTAGCGTCCGGTCAGTTGACCGACGCCAGCATCATTGCGACCAACTCCCTTTCACTTCTAACTTCTCCACCCTTGCTCAAATGTGCCAACCACCAAGTGTATCACCTTGTGCACATGTGTTAGCATATTTTCACAAACATTTTCAAGGGTGTTAGTTCTCCACTAGATCGTAAATGCATATGCAATGAGTTAGAGCATCTAGTGGCACTTTGATAACCGCATTCCGATATGAGTTTCACTCCTCTTACTAGTACGGCTATCAATCCTAAATGTGATCATAGTATCTAAGTGTCTTGATCACCAAAACAAAATAGCTCTTATAAATTATACCTTTGCCTTGAGCTTTTTGTTTTTCTCTTTCTTCTTTTCAAGTTTAAGCCCTTGATCATCACCATGCCATCACCATTGTCATGCTATGATCTTTATTGGCTTCTCCACTTGAAGTGTGCTACCTATCTCATGATCACTCAATAAACTAGGTTAGCACTTAGGGTTTCATCAATTCACCAAAACCAAACTAGAGCTTTCACTAGGACATGTAGCTCTGGTGGAGTAGGCTGCCCTGTCAACTCACTGAATGAAGCACCAAGGTTTCTAGAAACTGGGGTGAGCATTGACAAACTCTGAGGTAGAGTAAAGCCTGTATGAAGAGGAGTGAACTGTGGGGCTAGCACTGGTGAAGCAAACCACTGGGACACCTGCTCTGTAGGTAAAGGAAACTATGGCACTGGCTGTCCCTGACTCTGAAGTCCACTGGGCTATACAACTAGAGTCATAGAAGTGGTGGCAGGTTGACCAAGCTGGGGCGAAGGCTGTGGTGGTGGAGCCCCAATAGCTATCACAACATGCTGCATAAACCCAAGTAGTTGCTGCTGCATGAGAAGCTGCTGCTGATGCATGGCTTGCTACTACTGCTGTATAGCCTGCTACTGTTGCTGGATCACCTACTGCTATCGCTAGAACTCATCTCGCCGAGTCTGAAACTATGCAAATGTAGCAGCGGTCTCCTGAGCCTGGTGAGCCTGATCCTACCTCATCTGCTCAAGTATGGCAAGTAAAGCTAGGTCTATCTGCAGTGTAGGTGGAGCTAAACTAGAGCTACTAGCCTCATGGTCATGTCGTCGCAGAGGCATCTAAGGGATATCATGGTAGTCATCATCTGAGTTGTCACTAGGGTCGCTCTTGACCATCCCCTCCTACTGAGCATCAAGTTGTTCCTCCTCTATAGCTGCTATACCCCTAATGGTCTCATCCTACTAGGCTGTAGTCTCTGGCACCTCTAGACAACAACACGGCTAGCTGGGTGTCCTCACTGCACTATGGTAGATCATCTGAGTCATGTTGTATGTAGGGAACTCTGTAGTAGCACCACTATACTTTGCTAGCATCTCAGGTGGCCTCATAGTAACTGCCATGTGGATCAAGAATGTAATCTAGTGAGCATATGGTAGCTGCCTGTGACCCCTGAACCCCTATGCAATAGTATCCTAAATCTCTGATAGAAGGAGATCCCAAATGTCAAATACAGTCTGCTGCATCAGAGAGTTCAGTAGCCATAGTTGTATGCATGTCAAGCCCTTGCGACACCCCATCCTCGGAAGCAGTGTCCTCCTCATAATAGCATCAAGCACTCTAGCAGTAGGAGTGAGATCATTAGGTGTCCTACTTGACCCCTCACTGAAACGCTTTGTGAAGCAATGGTGGACTAGATCTATAGGGGGCACCATACCACCATGAGGGCATCTAGGAGGCGTTGTCTGTCCATAGCAAACCTCATGAAGCTAGACTGACTGCTCCTAAAGCCTAAGAATCTCTCAGACCCTTGAGCTCATCAGCCTATAATCTCTGCCTCTAAAAGCAAAGTGAATGAATCTATGCTGCGGGTCAATCCAGAGTGTAGCATAGAACAGATGGACCCAAGATGGAACATATAAGCCTATCCATCCAAGTAAATCTATCAGCCCTGGCAGGTAAGCTAGGTAAGGGCGAATATGCTCTCCAGCTGCTGCTACAATGGACTCAATGTTGCACACCCTCTGAGATCTGAATACTGCCCCACTATTAAGATATGCATTATAAAAATCTTCCTATAGTGGTGTGTAGAAACCCTCTGAAGCTCTGTCATCTCTCCTCGGTAAGAACCACTACTCAAAGTCCACAAATCTGAGCTGCTGCACCTGTTTGGCCGTGGCGGCCCTCAAATCCAAGTGAGTCACTAGAGGCGGACCCTGTGGTCTAGGTGGTGGACGAGAACCCCTCCGCTGTGTCTCTGACCTCGGTGTGACTAGAGCGCAAGTACGACTAGAGCAGCAAAGCTATGGCTGAGGTGCCTGCTCGGTCTCCACAGCCTATTCTCCCTCTTGAGTCTGCTCTGCTAACTGTGGCTGCTGCTGTGACTCCCCCTGAGGCTGGCTCTCATCAATAGCCACAAGTCGTCCTCCAACCATGATAGTCCTAGCTAGACCACCATGACGGCACTCAACCTGCTCAAGTGCAGCCCTCGTAGGTGGAGAAAGTTGATCTGCAATAACAACACCACTTTGAGTACCTCCTCTCTCTACGTGCTCTACGGCCTCTACAACTGTGGCTGCTCTCGCTGTATCTACATCAGGGTACTTGCGCTTCCTTTTTGCTAGCTTCTTCATCGCCTTGCCTTTTGCATCTATAGGCTAGCAAGGCGGGGGCCTCGAATCCTCATCACTAGGACCTCCTCTGATATTCTTGACACGAGCCATTTGATGGAGCTAAAAAGAACAACTGTCGTTGACAAAGATCAACTGCCAACTGTCACTTCCAAGACTTGGCCTCGATCTGTACTCACGAGCTTGGCCCTGAGTTGACTGACAACTGCCAATGAGACCTCAGAAACACCGACTCGCTACATGTTAGAATAGATCAGATTTATAAATAATTACAACATATCTAGAGATACGAAACCCTAAGAAGCAAGCAATAGATATGAAATCGGAAACGAGGGCTTGCTACCTGACGAACCGGCGAACTAAAAAACAAGGAATGGATCATGGAGAACCACTAGGTTAGCTTGGGTTATGGTTGGCACTGTGTGGTGAATGTGGCACTATTGGGTGGAGCAATGCAGGAGGGGAGGCGCTGGCGTGAGGTGACAGCGTAGGGAGATGGCACGGTGGCTCTGATGTGCTACGGGCAGCGCTAGGGCATGACATAGGCAAGCTGCAGTGGAGCAGATGTGGTGGCATGCGGGGCATGCGGCGACGCACAGGCTCGAGAAGGCACGGCGTGGCGGTGCTGGCATGGGAAGGCGTGGCTATGCGGCGATAGCGTACGAGCGCTAGAGCAGGGCGACGTCAGCGAGATGCGTGGCTAGGGCACGGGCTTAGCGATGTCGGCGTGGCGGTTGGGGCTTTAGGTCAATAGGTGACTCGAATATATGGTGGCCTCAACTGTGATAGAAAAGGAAACGAGATAAGAGTTAAAATCCCACATGATTTCTACTGTCCGGACACTCCGGTGGCAACGACCGGACGCTGCCACCCAGAGTCCGGTCGATTCCAGAGAGATCCAAAACCCCTAAAATCACGACTGGACGCGTTCGATCACCATTTACCAGATGCAGCCAGAGTTTGGTCCAACCTGTCTCCTTCATCTTCGATCGACCAGATGTAGGAGCGTGTTCTGACCGGACGCTAAATAGCAGAGTTCGATCACCCCTTCACAGCAAGGTTCACCTCCTGTGAATTGACCGGATGCTAGACTTCAGAGTCCGATGCAGCGTCCGGTCACTCTTTTTTTAGCAAATCTTCAAAGTCCTTTATGCTGCCTGTTCCCAATCAAGTCCCAACATAAATAAGATCCAAATAAATACCAATTAGGACTGATGTGAGTGACCTCTCTCGAACCCTCAAAATTTTCAAAATATTTTGCCTTAGGCTATAATTATTTTTAAGGAAATAGGCAATAAGAGGGCAATTGAAGATAAACTACAAAGTAACATTCATGCATATGCAATGCAATACTTGAAAGTAAATCTAGTTGCTTGTCAAGTTTGATCCAAGGTTAAGCTTCTTCACTCGCTTTTCAGCGGTTATCTTAACCATGTTGGACAAGCCCTATATGCATTACCAAAAAGTAAGCATGTTGTATATTACAATGCAATGCAAGGGACAACACAAGCTCAATTTTTAGTGAAGTTTCTAAAATCAAGCACATTGAGCTCATTCCGCAATCGACAAAAAGTTGCCTCATCTAGCGGTTTAGTGAAGATATCCGCCAATTGATCTTCGATCCTTACACCTTCTAATGAAATATTATTTTTTGCAACATGATATCTAAGAAAGTGATGGCGGATATCTATGTGCTAGGTGCGAGAGTGTTGAACCAAATTATTTGCAAGTTTTCATTGTCGCACAAAAGAGGTACTTTTTCTAGAACTAAGCAAAGTTTGTTTCATATAAAGTATTTGTGCACAACAAGCACCCATGGCAATGTATTCCACTTCGGTGGTGGACAAAGCCACACTATTTTGCTTCTTAGAGGACCAAGACACAAGTGATCTACCAAGCAAATGGCACCCTCCGAATGTGCTTTTTCTATCAACTGTGCAACTGGCATAATCCGAATCAGAATAGCCAACTAATTCAAATATAGCTCCTTTGGGATACCAAAGGCCAATGCTTGGTGTGTGCTTAAGATACCTAAGGATTCTTTTAATGGTAATCAAATGAGTTTCCTTAGGATTAGCTTAAAATCTAGCACACATACACATACTAAACATGATGTCGGGCCTAGATGCGGTTAAATATAACAAGCTACCAATCATAGAGCGGTAGAGAGTTTGATCAACCGTGTTACCTCCCTCATCTAGGTCGAGATGTCCATTAGTTGGCATTGGTGTCTTGATTGGCTTACATTCATCCATCTTGAATCTCTTGAGAAGATCATTTGTATATTTCTCTTGAGAGATGAAAATCCCTTCTTTCATTTGTTTGACTTGAAAACCAAGAAATAAGGTAATCTCTCCAATCATTGACATCTCGAACTCCTTCGACATCAATTTAGCAAACTCTTTGCAAGAACCTTCATTTGAAGATCCAAAGATGATATCATCAACATACACTTGACAAATGAAGATATGTCCATTAAGCTTCTTGGTGAATAGTGTAGTGTCGACCTTCCCAATGGTGAAGCCCTTCTCAATGAGGAAGTCCCGAAGGCACTCATACCAAGCTCTTGGGGCTTGCTTAAGCTCATATAATGCCTTGGACAACCTATAAACATGATTAGGATATCTAGGGTCTTCAAACCCGGAAGGTTGATCAACATAGGCTAGTTCATTAATAAAGCCATTTAAAATGCACTTTTCACATCCATTTGATATAGTTTCATTTCATGATGTGATGCATATGCAAGGAGGATACGGATGGCTTCTAGTCTTGCAACTGGTGCAAAGGTCTCTCCAAAATCTAAACCTTCAACTTGAGAGAACCCCTTTGCAGCTAGTCTTGCCTTGTTCCTCACAACAATGCCTTGATCATCTTGCTTGTTGCGGAACACCCACTTTGTTCCAATGACTCTTGCACCTTTTGGTCGCTCTTCAAGAGTCCAAACTTCATTGTGGGTGAAGTTGTACAATTCTTCATGCATGGCATTTATCCAATCCAGATCTTGAAGAGCTTCTTCTACCTTAGTAGGCTCAAAGCAAGAGACAAAAAGAGTGATGTGCAATAAATGAAGCAAGTTTTTGTGAGCGAGTCATTACACCCTTTGATGGACTCCCTATGATGAGATCTTGTGGATGATCTTGTAGTAGAGGTGTGTTTCTTCTATTTACCACTTGAGGAGGAGGTTGTGGAGCATCAACACCTTATGCTTGTACCACCATTTGATCATGGGAGACATGAGTGTCTTCATTTTCTACTCTCCCATCTTTTTCATCATCTTGTGGCACATTTGATGAAGAAGGTGGATTGATCCCTTGTACATCATCTTCATCATCTTGAGGCTTGATGTCTCCAACCAGAATGTTCTTCATAGTCTCCCTCAATGGTTCATCACCTACATCATCAAGATTCTCATGTGCTCCTTGGGAGCCGTTAGATTCATCAAATTCCACATCATATGTATCTTCAACCAAGCCGATGGCATGATTAAATACTCTATATGCTTTGGACTTTGATGAGTAACCAACAAGAAAACCAATAGCACAACGTCTTTGAAACTTCTCTAGGTGTTGCCACTTCTTGTAGATGTAGCATTTGCAACCAAACACCCTAAAGAAATAGACGTCCGACTTCTTCCCATTGAGTAACTCATAAGGTGTCTTGCAAAGAAACTTTTGAAGGAATAGGCGGTTGGATGCATAGCATGTTGTGTTGATAGCTTTCGCCCATAGAGCTTTGGGGTGTTGTACTCATCTAGCATTGTTCTTGCAAGAGTGATCAATGTCCGGTTCTTTCTCTCAACTACACCATTTTGTTGAGGAGTATATGTTGCGGAGACCTCATGTTTGATCCCAACTTCATCACAATAGGCTTCTATGTTTGTGTTGTCAAATTCTTTATCATTGTCACTTCTAATCTTCTTGAGCTTTACTTCAAACTCATTTTGTGCTCTCTTTGCAAACTTCTTGAAGCAAGATGCAACTTTGGATTTGTCATGAAGGAAGAATACCCATGTGTATCTTAAATAGTCATCAACAATCACAAGACAATAAAGATTTCCTCCCAAACTCTTGTATGTTGTTGGTCCAAATAAGTCTATGTGAAGGAGTTCTAGCACTCTTGTGGTTGACATGAAAGCTTTGGTTGGATGAGTATTTGCAACTTGCTTGCCGGCTTAACATGCACTACAAAGCTTGTCCTTCTCAAACTTCACATCCTTCAACCCTCTCACCAAATCATTCTTCATTAGCTTCTTGAGTGAGCTCGTCCCAACATGAGCAAGTCTTCTATGCCACAGCCACCCAAGTGTTGTTTTTGTGAATAGGCAAGTCTTCAAATTAGCATCTTCGGAGGTGAAGTCCACTAGATATAGGTTGTTGTATCTAAATCCTTTGAATATCACTTGATCATCATCCTTCTTAGATACAACAACTTCCTTCTCAGTAAATAAGCATTGGAAGCCAAGATCACACAATTGTCCAATGGATAGCAAGTTGAAGCTCAAAGAAGCAACATATAGCACATGCGAGATAGAATGATCATTTGATATTGTCACTTTGCCCAATCCTTTAACCTTGCCCTTTGAATTATCTCCAAATGTGATTCTTTCTTGTCCATCTACTTCTTCATCTAGTGAGGTGAACATACGAGGATCACTGGTCATATGTTGTGTGCAACCACTATCAATAACCCAATGACTTCCACCGGTCCTATAGTTCACCTACACACAAGAGATCAAGCTTTAAGAACCCAAACTTGTTGAGGGCCCTTCACCTTCTCAACAAGTGACTTTGCTACCCAAATTTTCTTAGGCCTATTCTTGTTGGGAGGTCCTAAGAACATGACTTTCATCTTTCAACTAGAATCCTTTCTAAGCATGTAATGAGCATTGAAAGCAAAAGGTCTAGCATGCTTGGGCAAGGGTTGTGGTGGTGGAGTTTGGCACTCATGGGCAAAGTGGCCTTCTTGTCCACACTCAAAACACTTCTTTGGCTTTGGCTTTTGTTGTTGTTGAGCTTGAGCCTTCTTCTCATTGTTTGCCATGTACCCAATGCCACTTCTATCCATCTTCATGAAAGTGTTCATTAGTAGCTCACTTTGAAGATGCTTGCCTCTTTTGAACTTGCTCAATCCAATCTTGAGATGCTCTTTCTCCAACTTGAGCTTCTTGTTCTCTTCCTTGAGAGCATCATTATTTTTCTCTTCCTTGAGCTTCTTGTTCACTTCCTTGAGAGCATCATTATTTTTCTCTTCCTTGAGCTTCTTGTTCTCTTCTTTGAGCTTCTCATTCTCAAGAATCAAATCACTATCATGATCAAGAGTTTCTAGTACAATAGTGTTATGGCTTTTCATCTCTTCAAGATCTTTCTTGAGCTTTTTATTGTCATTCTTGAGCTTGAGAAACTCATCATAATCTTTGGTCTCAACCACTTGCTTGCCCTTGCTACTAGAACTTTGCTCAATGCTCTCAATGATCAAATCATCACATGATGTAGCTATATCAATCTTAACAACATCGTTAGTAGCATCATGTGGCTCATTGGATAAATATTCTTGAGCAATGACAAGATTATCAATTAATCTTCAGAGTAGTATATTCTTCTTTTAGAATGTTGTGGCTAGTGACGAGCTCATTGTGGATCCTCTCAAGTTTATCGTGTTTATCTTTAAGCTCTTTCTTAGAGCTCCTTGAGTTTGGATGATATAGCATCATTTGCTTCTCTAAGCTCAACACTAGTCTTTTTGGCAATATCACATTTAGCTAAAAGAGAATCATTCTTAGCTTCTAGTTTTTCATTCTTAGCTCTACTCTTTCTAATGATCTTAGTGTATTGATTTAGCAATTTAACAAGATCATCATAAGAAGGTGATTCATATTCATCATCATCACTATCACTATCGTCATTGCTAGCATGTTCATCACCACTACTATCATCATTTGATACTTTGTGATCACCCTTGGCCATAAGGCATAGGTGTGTAGAGAATGATGGTGGTGGTGGCGGTGAAGATGATGAAGAGTCAATAACAATGGCGGCCACCTTCTTGTTATCACTATCATCATTGGATGAGCCACTAGATGAATCAATGTCTGTGAGCCAATCACCAATGATGTATGCCTTTCCACTTTTCTTCTTCTTATGGAAGTCCTTCTTCTTGCCATCTCTCTTCTTGTATGGCTTGTTTTCTTCTTCTCATCTTCTTCTTCATTGCTTGAGTCATCTTTCTTGCCCTTGTACTTGTTCTTTAACTTGTCTTTCTTGGGCTTGGTGCATTGGTGTGCTAGATGACCAAGTTCTCCACAATTGTAGCAATCCATCTCGGAGATTGGCTTCCTTCTAGAGCTAGTGAAGAACTTCTTCTTCTTGCCATCAAACTTGATGCCACTGTTGTTGAGCTTCTTTAGCATCTTGGCGGTTCTTCTCACCATGAGAGTAAGACTTACATCATCAATTTCATCATCACTTGAGCTCTCATACTCAAGCCTTGCTTTGCCCTTCTCTTGGTTAGCTTTGAATGCTAAGTCTTTTTCTTTCTTCTTAGTAGAGGATGAACCATCTTGTGGTGTGATGTGCCTGTACATCTCATGAGCATTGATCTTTCCCAAGATTTGTGTTGGTGTAGTGGTGGAAAGATCACCTTGATGAAGCACGGTCACAATATGCCCATATTTATCAATGGGGAGGACACTCAAGATTTTTCTTACAACATTGGATGGTTGCATTTGAGTGAGTCCAAGCCCATTGACTTCCTCTACAAGAACATTCAAACGTGAGTACATCTCATTAGCACATTCTTTAGGAAGCATCTCAAAAGGGTTAAGTTTTTTCATGACAAGATGATAGCGTTCCTCATGCTCACTCTTTGTTCCCTCATGAAGTGCACAAACGTTCGACCATAGTGCATGGGCGTCCTTGTGGTTCCTCACCCGATTAAACACATCTTTGCAAAGGCCTCTAAAGATGGTGTTTTGAGCCTTTGCATTTCATTTCTTGTAATTCACCTCATCGCCTTATAGGTGTGTAGCATCCCAAGGTTTTGGGAAGCCTTGTGAGGCGGCTCTAAGTATTCCAACATCTAGAGCTTCTAAATACGCCTCCATGCGAATTTTTCAATATGGAAAATCATCCCCCTCAAAGATAGGAGGAGGTCCATCCCCGTGAGACATCTTTCTCTAGACAGTTAAGTCTAACTCGTGAGCACGAGGCTCTGATACCAATTGAAAGGATCAAGATGCCCAAGAGGGGGGGGGTGAATTGGGCTAATTCTAAATTTCTTTCAATAATTAAGTCCTATAGTTAGCCCAATTAACCCATTGTGCCTAGAAAGTGTTTCTATTGATCTACCGCACAAAAGTTTAGCAACCTATGTTCCAATCCTACTCTAGCATGGCAATTCTATGAATGTAAATGACAAGAATTGAATTGCTCAAAGTAAAGAGAGAAGGAGGAATGCGGCGATGTTTTGCTGAGGTATCGGAGAGTCACCACTCCCCACTAGTCCTCATTGGAGCACCCGCGCAAGGGTGTAGCTCCCCCTTGATCCATGTAAGGATCAAGTGCTCTCTATGTGTTGATTCTTTGACATTCTGTCATGGTGAATCACCCACAACCGCTCACAACTTGAGTTGGGTCATCCACAAGCTCCGCCGGATGATCACCAAGCTCCCAATCACCACCAAGTCATCTAAGTGATGGCAATCACCTAGAGTAATAAGCATGAACTCTCACTTGACCATGACAAGCCTAATGAGAAGGGTGGATGCACACTTTGCTACTCTTGATCTCACTAATGAGGGCGCTCTTTGGGATTCTCAAATCTCAATTACCTCACTAGGACCTTGCTCTTCTTGGCACTCTCAAAGGTGTTTCTCAGCTGTTGGAATGAGCAAAAGTACCCCCTCACATGAATGGAGGAAGTATTTATAACCTTGGTTGAAAAACGAACTGTTATGTGCCTCTACGGCAAGACCGGACGCTCCGGTCAGTTCTCCCCGATCTCTAGTGTTTAAGTTGTGACCGGACGTGTCCGATCATGATTTTCCCTCTCTAGAACCTTACTAGAGTCAACTGGACGCTGGCACCCAGCGCCCGGTCACTCACCTCTCAGTGTCTGGTTGTGTCCAGATGATTTCACCTTGATCAAATGAACTGACCAGACTCTACGCCAGTGTCCAGTCACTCCAGAACCAGCATCCGGTTAGCATTTTACCCTCTATTCACTTACAACTCTCGATCATACGTGAATGAAGTTTGCTCCAATGGATCTAAGGGCTTTTTTGGAGCTACCTAGTGCTAGATTTAGCAAGTGTGCACCACACCTAACCCACTAGACTCACCTAGGTCAAGCTACCCATCCATACCCCCTTTAATAGTACGGCCAAAAGAAAAGCAAAGTCCTAAACTACTCTAAGTGTGTCCTCAACACCAAACGACACTTAGAACTAGTCCATCCTTAACCTTGTTGTCCATCCTTTGAAAACCAAAATGATTTCCATCGTAGGGGCATGACCACCATGATAGCCCAATCAATCTCCATTACCTTGACCTAACTTAATTACCTCTACAAAATACACGTTAGTCACAATAATCACGTATTGTCATTAATCACCGAAACCCAACAAGGGGCCTAGATGCTTTCATAGTCCTTGGTAGATCTATCTTCTTAGAACACCAAAAATCCCTTTAGGAATTGGCCCAAAATGCCTAAGGGATGAAGAGACTAGTTTCGTAGAGTGTCAGACAAAAAGGGCAGAGACTGAGAAGTTTATGATTTAAGCCAATGCTTGACCATTTCACTATCTAGAATGAAGAGAAATGATTCACTCCTAATTGCCACTTCTTACTTCTAGTCCAACACCTTGAATGCTTTCGTCTTTGGTCACAGCCCAATGACTATTACCTTGGTCGATGTTTATATGTTGACTGGCCATAGAACAATAGGACCAATGCAGCCATATGAACTCTTAGGTGCTAGGTCAAAGAAACTAGCCAAAATATTGAACTACATAGGAAGGGCAAGCTACATCTAGAACCACATTGGGAATGAATCAACTATTAGCGAAAGAGAACATGTGGCTTTTCTAAACATGTGGCTAGAAAGATTCAACTTATGTGGATCATCTTGTGGTCTGACTTACAATCATAAACTCATGGTAGAGCATCTAGTAGTAGGCATTTAGATTCCTCTTGGAAAGTATCTGTTGGGGTCAGCTTACCATTTGATGCATCAGGTGGCCGCTTAGCTGCTGAAGAATGAAGTAGTGCACACCATCAGCGGCCCTTGGTGGTTAATACAAATGTGGTTAAATTTGCATATGATTGTAAAGCCAAATCTCTAGAATTTGAGCTTTCCCTCCTCCAACTTTGATGAGGAATATAGAGGCGAAGAAGAAAGAACCCATCAATGCATGAACTATGGTGAAGCTACATCGGCCATAACAGTTGTTGTCGATATTGGCCATCTCTTCAAGAAGTTTTATAGAGGGTTTGATGCAGATATTCTGACTTTGCTACCCTATGATGAGGATGAGAACAATAAGTTGGTCTTCCCATTCAAATTTCGATTTGAATCAGGCTGCTTAGACGAAACGACAGCTGCAATCTTCAATTTCTTCATCAAACCTTGTGTTCTTCCAGCCGAATTTCATCATGGCTATGGCAAAATGTCTATAGGTTCCTTCCTCCAGGCAACCTTCTAACCTATGAGTTTTACAACTCTTCTTTTCTAGCTTGTCAGTTTGGTCTTGGTCAACTACCCCCCGGGCTATTTTTCAAAGATATACTGAAATAGAGAGAAGGAATCATTGAGGCAATGGAAGCTTCTAGAGTTTTTTAGTTAGGATCAGATCTTCCTTCCCTCTATCTGCATGAATGGACAAGAGCCTCTTTCACTTTCCATTTATATGATCTCTGGTGGCAAGAATGGAACTCCCGCCTCTTTTGCAGGCCAGTTCATCCTAGCTGCATAGCTCTAGATGAAGATTTTGCTTTTGATAGTGAGGTAACTAGCTAACTCCTTTTCTTTCATAAAGATCATATACTAAAGTCCCTCTATCAACTTATCTAACAGAACTCCCTTGCAGGATGCTGAATTCAATCCCCCAATTGTGGACAAAAAAGGGCATACCATAGAGTATTATCCGCCATGTCCAATCTCGAGACTGGGATCAATTGCACCTCCACTAAAGAAGCTAATGAAAACCTAGGCTGCTTCTACAATTGTAACATACCAATCTTCAAAACACAAGGCAACCGAGGGGACAACCTAGAAAACCATTACTGGAAAAAGGCTTCGCATAACGAGACCATCATCTGCTCAAGTAAAACAATTCATCATCTTCCCAAAATGGTATTCAATTTCTAATTCTGATTCTCTCCTCACTGTTATCAACCATTGCATCCTAATCTACTCTGGGTGCTGAACTGTTGTCCCATGTGTTTAAATTAGCACCAACCAAGTCTTCATCGGCTGATCCTCAAAAGGGGCCAATTTCGGATGAAACAACCGATGCTTCTAGGACAACAGAAGATGAGAATCTTCCCACTTCACTTTCTAATGTTGCCAAGGTATCCCCTCCAAACTCTTAATTTTCATTCAATTTTCACCCTTCTCTGACTATTTATTATGCCAGATACTCCCTAAGGAAACACTCATGCAAGAGCAGGAGTCTGATAGTCTACCCATTGAAAATGATCCTGCTGGCGTTGTCATCTAGACTATCGAATCTCCAGTCCAGCAAACAATTGATGGTAAGAAGATCATATATCTATTTTACCCTTCTGCAACAAATATGAATTGAAAATCTTCCTTGATATTTGCAAATACCAATGTTGAAAGTTCAAAGCTAATTCAACCAGATACCATTGGTGTATCATCAGATGTTCCTTCTTCTCAGATAGAAGCTATCCTAGAAAAGGTACCGTATTTACTTCACCATTTATCTCATCATCAACTAATCTAATCCTTTTAACAAGATTTCCTTTGCTCATATGTAGGCGCGTAGTTCTCTAGCTCTAAGCTACTATTTCAATTTTGAAGAGTACATAGATGAAGGCGATATCAGTTCATCAGCCACCTCTCTCCAAGAGACTTTATTAGAAGAGACTAGAAATTAGCTAAGGGATATATTGCGAATGCTTGAGAAAGATATAGCTGATTTGGTCCAAGATGTAGATTCAATGCGAAGAATCTTCTTAGCTATCAGGGACAATTTGTCCTCGGACCTCATCGAAGCCCTGACTCCTTTATCCATCATAGAAGATCATGCCCTGAAGGTGAGAAAAGCTCAGAGGAATCTATCTGACCGTGAAGCTTTGATGGTCAAGAAGTATTCCAATAAACAAGAAGCTAGAGAGATAGCGCAACTAATTGACAACCTGAAGAATTCCTCTGCCAGAATCAAACCAGAGCTAAATCAGTTGAGAGCTAGGCATGCTGAACTTGAGAGAGATCTGGAAAGTGTGAAGGCCGCCATCAATTGCCATGAGTCTAACTTGGTTCAGATCCCCAACACCATCAAACAAAAGAAACAAGAGATGTTGGCCAAGGTCAAAGAAGGCAAGGCGATTCATAGCAGCCTTGAGAGCATTCCTAGTTCAGCCGAAGGAGACAAGCAACAAATTGTAGAGGGTGATGCTATTCGGCTGAAAGCTTTGAAGGCAATCCAGGATGTTTTGAATTTGTGATGTCACTACTTGTAATACATATATCCCATGTGAAACTAATGAGAACCATATTACCTGCTGATCTATTGTATTTCTTGTCTTGGCTAAAGAGCCGATTTGAAAATAGTCGATTCCAGACCTCTGACCTTAATCCAATTAAGTCTGAAAATACGACCTTCATTAAGAAAACTCCCCAATTTTTTGTCCTTAGTTATCAACGCCGCATTCTCCTCAGCATTAGTGGGGCGGCGCTTCATCTTCTATTAATTGCAGTTACTCTTCGCACATCTCGAGATATCTACCATCCCATCTCCGTGGCTACAAATACCAGCCAAGGGCTCCAGCCTCAAACACATCCATACTTCCAACTACTTCTGTTCTCTATGCTTCTTCGCCTTCACAAACCCTATAGCGGTTTCCTTCCTCCTCTCAGTAGATCTAACCAACCCCAAGGCTGGTGAGGACAATCAGTGCAAGCACGTAGCGGAAGAGGTCCCAGAGGAGAATGTACCAGTGAGCCAGCGTCTCCGTCGTATGAGGTGAGATCGACATCCTCTGCTCATGGCAATCAATCTCTCTAACTTGTTTATAGGTTTGTCCTAAATGATAGCCTTCGTCAGCTTCCTTCTAGGGACGGCGAGCCCTCCAATGTTGCATCCGATGCCACCTCCGTGTCGGACTCGTTGTCGGACTCTTCCGATTCTTACAATGGCGATGACGCCCGATGTTTCCTCTGGGAGTGGAGGGTAACCTAGGACCATTATTCTGAGACAACTCGGGAGAACGGTCAGCTTGAGATCCGCCTTGGGGCTTCTCAAGCCACCCTCCTCGCCACCGAGGAAGAGGCTAGCATTGCTCAAGCATGTCTGGTTGAGTCTAACGCCATGGTGGTGGGTAAGATGAACTCCAAGAAAACTCTTCTTCTAATTTCCACTGTCTTTGCCTTGATATCTTCTTTATTTCTGTGATCGCCAGCCCTGATGGTGCAGTTAGGGAACCTACAGCTGGCGGCGAACGTAGCGACGGCGGCCGTCAATGCTTAGGGCCCCTTCATCAATGCCGCCTCCATGACGTCTCGGCCCATGTCTAGGAGATCACCCTCCATGGCGTTCGTCGTGGTGCATTGGTAGCGCTGGCTATGGCGTAGGTTCAGACCAGGTACGAGCTCCATACCATGGAGATTGGTTTCCCGATGGGCAACGGCCTCGAGGAGCACGAGGAGTTGATTGAGGACTTCGTTGATGCAGCGGAGGCCATCGTGGACATTACATCCGCTCAGTTCGTGATAAACAATGTATTTCACTAGTTTGTACTTAGGGTAAACTAATCAATGAATAAAGCCTTCTGTTTTTCTATGATCATATCTTAGTATACTTTCTGCAATGTCTTGTGTATACCATAATCATTTCTGTGTTAGTTTTTGCTCTATAGGCGATACATATCGTATCGGCTTCTCCCCTCTTTGGCTTAATTTTTTAACTAAAGGCGATACCCTTTTGGTACCGGTTATTAGAGCCAATGACTGAACAAATTGGCTATCAAGTATTAATCTAAACATTAGGATAATATTCATCTAGATGCTTTCCATTGATCGCTCCTCGATAGGTTGCACCAGAACTCTTCAGACCAAAGATCATTACAACCCTTTCAAATAAGCCAGTTGTGCTAGGGCACTTGAAAGTTGTCTTCCTTAGCCATTATATTCTACATTGTTGCCCATAAAAACTGTCACACCCCAAAAATTCCATTTTGGGTTATGAATAGTTTTCACTGAATAAAATTAATGTTTTTATCATTTTCTAAAGTTTCCAAGATTTAATTAGGGTTTTTGCAATTTATAATGTGAAAAATGTTGATTTTTAAATAACTTTTGTAATATAATGTGAAGGGTGTTACATTCATGCCGGTTGCATTTGGTGTTTATGAGTGCAAATAGTTTTGAAATATGATAGAGCGACGTTTCTTTCTCTCCGGGAATTTTTCTGACCTTTTCTAGAATTAAATTCCTTTTTCTTTGGGCTTAATATTTTTCCTTGATCTTTGCAACAATCTTTTTGTGAGCTCAAAAAACCTTAGTTGAGTTCCTCATCCTTCAATCTATCTCTAGGATTTTTTCGAGGATTTTTCTGAGCTCCAAGCTACTTTTCGTGGCTTAAAAAGCAATTTTGGATTTTCTAAAATTATTTTAATTCACGAAATTAAAATAATCCCAAAACCCTAATTTTTCCACCAACCCAAATCCTGCCTATAAATACTTGCCGGTGTTCCTCTCAACTCAAGGGTTCCAAAAGTACATCATGATTCCGTAGCCGCCACCCGTAGCCTCCTAGATCAGACGCCGAAGTTTGAAAGAGGCTAGGTTTCCGGCGAACTTTCGGCGAGCTTTTCCAGGCAAACCGTCGCATTCCGGCGACAACCACCACCACCCAGAGCTCATTTCATGTGAAATACCTAGATTGCCCTCCCTTGTTTAAATCATCCGGAGTCCGTATCTTTTCCGTCCGATCTCTGTTTTCAGCGGTTTTTGCGCTCACGCGATCATAGAAACAAGGCCTACGTTTTGCCGCGATGGAAGAGAAGTCATCAGTGGATCCCAAAAACCAAGAGTTGAGTTGTTATGCATTTCTAAGCCTAAGGCAAGTGTCCTTGACCATACTTGCGCCTACTTTTGTTTTGATTTGAGTTAGTTTAGTTAGACCATTAGTTGCATGTTGAGTCAAAGTTTGAATCTTATGTTAGGGTTTACTAGAACTTGATGTTATCATCCTTGTAACCTGGGTTGGTTGGGTAGCTATCTTACTTAGCTTGCAGTCTTGGGTTGGAAAGGTTATCATTTAATATTGATTAATGATTTATGCAACTTGGGTTGGTAATGTTTATAGCAACATGGTGAATAGGAATCCGATAGGATGGTTGGTTTTGGTGGAGGTGTGTGCCAGATTTTGGGTAAATGTTTTCTAGTGGATTGTTGGAATTGGTGGAATGGATTGTGCTCGTTCCTGCTTGGATTCTAAGGACCGGTTCATGGACATGTAACCTGGCTTAACAGCGCAACCTCGAGGGCTATATGGCTCTACCCTAGCCAAGTAATTGGTTTCCTCCAAGTTATGCTACATCGGGTCAGTTTGTGTGGCACAAGAGGGGGCTTCTGTAGTGGTGTTGGTACCCACTATTAGTAGTTAGAAACCTTAGTGAAGGTGTAAAATAGACTTTGAGGGACTTTGTAAAGGCCTTGTAGTGTGATCCCGCTGAGCACCTAGGTAGTGTGAATCGTGATGGGGGAACATGACACGTGGTGAAAGTGTGCAACCTCTGCATAGTGTAAAACTGATATATTAGCCATGCTCATGATCAAGAGTAGCCTAGACTTCTTCTTGATTAGATGGCTTTGGTTCAGTTAGGAGGCTTGGATGGAATCCAAGTGTTGGTTTGCTTGGATGGAATCCAGGTGTGGTGCTTGAATGGGATTTGTGTGTTGGTTATAGTGGCTCTCCGAGGTGAAGGAAGATCTCACCTAGTTAAATAGGTGCTTAAGGTTTAAGGTAATAGGTGTGTTGCTTAAGTGCTTGTGTCAAACCCTGTTAGCCTTTCCTTGTATTTGCTCGCATGTCATACTTTCCTACACTTGCGGAGTACATTTCGATGTGCTCACCCTTCTCTTTGTCCCCTTTGCTATCCCACCCAACGGTTCGGACTAGAAGATGGAGGTTCTAGAAGATGGCATTTTGTGAAGACGATGTCGATGCTAGGCTGGTGTACCCTCGGTCAGCTGCCTGAAGGGAAGGAGACCCTACTCTACTGGAACTCTGATGTAATTTTGTGTTTAGACCCTCTGGTCATTTTTGTAATATGTAATCGCTTTTGTATTAAACACTGCAATGTATCACTTTTGTTGTCGCATGTATGAATAAACAGATCCTGGCATACATGTGATGTGCATTCGGTTTTGTTTTATGAAACTGGGTGTGACAAGGTGGTATCAGAGCTGTGTTGATCGTAGGATGTCAGCCTAGGTAGCAATGGCCGTGTTTCGAAGTTATTTTAGTAAAAACAAAGTCTACTCTCTTGTTGTCTTTCTCCTTGACACTTTTGTTTCAAAGTAAAACTCTTTAACATAACCCCTCGTGTCTCCAAGACCGATGGAGTGGAGCTGGAGATTCTACATCGAGAATTGAAGATGTTATGAGGATGAAGATTCTACGTCAACATGAAGAATTGTCACACTAAAGAAGACTAAAGATTTCAAGATCGTTTGACCCCTATGCCCTTTATAGGAAGGTTTTCACCCTGAGTGCTTCTTGCGATAGCAACGATGCTAAGTTGTGTGCTAGCGTGTTTTCTCCTAAGGACCTTATCATGTTAGTGTGACCTTGTGCGGTTGAATGTTTTGTCATTATGAACTTGAGTGATTTGATTCTTTGTAATGACTGTAGCTTCAGCGAATCCTGGGACGAGATTCCTGCTAAGGGGTAGTCTATCACACCCCAAAAATTCCATTTTGGGTTGTGAATAGTTTTCATTGAATAAAATTAATGTTTTTATCATTTTCTAAAGTTTCCAAGATTTAATTAGGGTTTTTGTAATTTATAATGTGAAAAATGTTGATTTTTAAATAACTTTTGTAATATAATGTGAAGGGTGTTACATTCATGCCGGTTGCATTTGGTGTTTATGAGTGCAAATAGTTTTGAAATATGATAGAGCGACGTTTCTTTCTCTCTGGGAATTTTTCTGACCTTTTCTAGAATTAAATTCCTTTTTCTTTGGGCTTAATATTTTTCCTTGATCTTTGCAACAACCTTTTCATGAGCTCAAACAACCTTAGTTGAGTTCCTCATCCTTCAATCTATCTCTAGGATTTTTTCGAGGATTTTTCTGAGCTCTGGGCTATTTTTCATGGCTTAAAAAGCAATTCTGGATTTTCTAAAATTATTTTAATTTGTGAAATTAAAATAAACCCAAAACCCTAATTTTTCCACCGACCCAAATCCTTCCTATAAATACTTGCTAGTGTTCCTCTCGACTCAAGGGTTCCAAAAGTACATCATGTTTCTGCAGCCGCCACCCGTAGCCTCCTAGATCAGACGCCGAAGTTCGGAAGAGGCTAGGTATCATCCGGAGTCCGTATCTTTTCCGTCCGATCTCCGTTTTCAGCGGTTTTTGCGCTCACACGATCGTAGAAACAAGACCTACGCTTTGCCACAATGGCAGAGAAGTCATCAGTGGATCCCGAAGACCAAGAATTGAGTTGTTATGTGTTTCTAAGCCTAAGGCAAGTGTCCTTGACCATACTTGCTCCTACTTTTGTTTTGATTTGAGTTAGTTTAGTTAGACCATTAGTTGCATGCTGAGTCAAAGTTTGAATCCTATGTTAGGGTTAACTAGAACTTGATGTTATCATCCTTGTAACCTGGGTTGGTTGGGTAGCTGTCTTGCTTAGCTTGCAGTCTTGGGTTGAAAAGGTTATCATTTAATATTGATTAATGATTTATGCAACTTGGGTTGGTAATGTTTATAGCAACATGGTGAATAGGAATCCGGTAGGATGGTTGGTTTTAGTGGAGGTGTGTGCCAGATTTTGGGTAAATGTTTTCTGGTGGATTATTGGAATTGTTGGAATGGATTGTGCTCGTTCCTGCTTGGATTCTAAGGATCGGTTCATGGACAAGTAACTCGGCTTAACAGCACAACCTCGAGGGCTATATGGCTCTAGCCTTAGCCAAGTAATTGGTTTCCTCCAAGTTATGCTACATCGGGTCGGTTTGTGTGCCACAAGAGGGGGCTTCTGCAGTGGTGTTGGTACCCACTATTAGCGGTTAGAAACCTTAGTGAAGGTGTAAAACAGACTTGGACGGACTTTGTAAAGGCCTTGTAGTGTGACCCCACTAAGCACCTAGGTAGTGTGAAGCGTGATGGGGAAACATGACTCATGGTGAAAGTGTGCAACCTCTGCATAGTGTAAAACTAATATATCAGCCGTGCTCATGGTCAAGAGCAGCCTAGACTTCTTCTTGATTAGATGGCTCGGATTCAGTTGGGAGGCTTGGATGGAATCTAAGTGTTGGTTTGATTGGATGGAATCTAGGTGTGGTGCTCGGATGGGATTCGAGTGTTGGTTACAGTGGTTCTTCAAGGTGAAGGAAGATCTCACCTAGTTAAATAGGTGCTTATGGTTTAAGGTAATAGGTGTGTTGCTTAAGTGCTTGTGTCAAACCCTGTTAGCCTTTCCTTGTGTTGGCCCGCATGTCATACTTTCCTACACTTGCGGAGTACATTTCGATGTGCTCACCCTTCTCTTTGTCCCCTTTGCTACCCCACCCAACGGTTCGGACTAGAAGATGGAGTTTCTAGAAGATGGCATTTCATGAAGATGGTGTCGATGCTAGGCTGGTGTACCCCCGGTCAGCTGCCTGAAGGGATGGAGACCCTGCTCTGCTGGAACTCTGATGTAATTTTGTGTTTAGACCCTCTGGTCATTTTTGTAATATGTAATCGCTTTTGTATTAAACACTGCAATGTATCACTTTTGTTGTCGCATGTATGAATAAACAGATCCTGGCATACATGTGATGTGCATTCAGTTTTATTTTATGAAACTGGGTGTGACAAGGTGGTATCAGAGCTGTGTTGATCGTAGGAAGTCAGCCTAGGTAGCAATGGCCGTGTTTCGAAGTTATTTTTGTAAAAACAAAGTCTACTCTCTTATTGTCTTTCTCCTTGACGCTTTTGTTTCAAAGTAAAACTCTTTAACATAACCCCTCATGTCTCCAAGACCGATGGAGTGGAGCTAGAGATTCTACATCGAGAATTGAAGATGTTATGAGGATGAAGATTCTACGTCAACATGAAGAATTGTCACACTAAAGAAGACTGAAGATTTCAAGATCGTTTGACCCCTATGCCCTTTATAGGAAGGTTTTCACCCTGAGTGCTTTTTGCAATAGCAATGATGCTAAGTTGTGTGCTAGTGTGTTTTCTCCTAAGGACCTTATCATGTTAGTGTGACCTTGTGCGGTTGAATGTTTTTTCATTATGAACTTGAGTGATTTGGTTCTTTGTAATGACTGTAGCTTTAGCGAATCTCGGGACGAGATTCCTATTAAGGGGGTAGTCTGTCACACCCCAAAAATTCCATTTTGGGTTGTGAATAGTTTTCACTAAATAAAATTAATGTTTTTATCATTTTCTAAAGTTTCCAAGATTTAATTAGGGTTTTTGTAATTTATAATGTGAAAAATGTTGATTTTTAAATAACTTTTGTAATATAATGTGAAGGGTGTTACATTCATGCCGGTTGCATTTGGTGTTTATGAGTGCAAATAGTTTTGAAATATGATAGAGCGACGTTTCTTTCTCTCTGGGAATTTTTCTGACCTTTTCTAGAATTAAATTCCTTTTTCTTTGGGCTTAATATTTTTCCTTGATCTTTGCAACAATCTTTTCATGAGCTCAAACAACCTTAGTTGAGTTCCTCATCCTTCAATCTATCTCTAGGATTTTTTCGAGGATTTTTCTGAGCTCTGGCTATTTTTCGTGGCTTAAAAAGCAATTCTGGATTTTCTGAAATTATTTTAATTCATGAAATTAAAATAATCCCAAAACCCTAATTTTTCCACCGACCCAAATCCTGCCTATAAATACTTGTCGGTGTTCCTCTTGACTCAAGGGTTCTAGAAGTACATCATGTTTCCGCAGTCGCCACCCGTAGCCTCCTAGATCAGACGCCGAAGTTCGGAAGAGGCTAGGTTTCCGGCGAACTTCCGGTGAGCTTTTCTAGGTATGCAAGCATTTACAGTGTTAAAGAAGGGATGACCAAGGATTAAAGGTGTATCCTCGGTGTTACCCATGTCTAACATCATAAAATCTATAGGAACATAAGCACTCCTAACTTTAACTACTAAATCAGTGGCTACTCCCTCGAGATAATAGGTGGATTGATCAGCTAATTGCACATAAACTGAGGTTGATGCTAGGGGAGTATAAAACAACTTATCATAAGTTTCCATAGACATGATGTTAATACTAGACCCTAGATCACAAATGGCATTATGAAAAGTGTGGGGGGCTATGGAACAAGTAATGATTGGGTTCCTAGGATCACCTTTCTTAATAGGAAATCCCCAACAATTCTCAGAGAAGTCATACCTTGCCATGACAAGGTTGGATGTCTCCATGGTTCCCTCAGGTTTGCCATAAATTCTATCTTTTTCATAGGATGGGATAGCAGCAGCAATTTGAGCTAATTGGGTTTCTATCATCTTATTAAAGCTAAGTTGATTCTTTAAGACAGAAGAAAATTCATCTAATTTAGCATTTATAATTTCCAACATCTTGTCACGAGCATGCAACTTTTTATTTATACTATCAGTCAATCTACCATTGCTATAAACAAGATCTTTTAGGAATGCATAACTATTATTACCTTGATTATTCAAATGAAAAGAAGAGTAAAAATTATTACCTCTCTGGTTATTGGAGCGCTGATTCTAGCCTTGATGCTGTGGACGGAACCCATTGTCGGTGTTGACAAAGTTGAGGTCCTCTTAGGTTTTAGGGCAGGAATTACCTAAATGTCCAACATCTCCACAGACTTCACAAGTCATGTGGGAATCCATGACTTTGAGTGTCTCTTGGGCACTCACCTTCTCATAATGTTCCACTCGCTTTGCGAGCAGATCTATCTTAGCTGCAAGCATGTCAATTTCTTTAATTGAATGCATACCTTGTTTATGGGGTTGGAGACGATTGTCGCTCCATCCTTGGTTGGAGACCATCTTCTCGATCAGTGTCTTTGCGTCCGCAACACTTAGCAAAAAGAATGCACCACCAACAGTAGCATCTAAATGGCTCCTATCTAATAGCACTAATCCACGGTAGCAATTCTGGATCAAAAGCTAGTCTTCCATGCCATGGTGTGGGCATACAGAGACGTACTCTTGCATTTGTTCCTAGGCTTTGGAAATCGATTCGTCTGCTAGTTGTCAAAAACTAGAGATTTTATTGCATAGAGCATTAGTCTTCCCCATGGGCAAAAACTTAACTAGGAAAGCATTGGAACACTTGTCCTAGGTATCTACAGCATTGCGGTTAGAGTAAAACCATTGCTTAGCCTTTCCTAACAAAGAGAAGGGGAAAAGGCGAAGACTATAGCCTCTTGGATCACTCCCTTAATGTTGAATGTGCTACAAATCTCCAAGAAATGTTGGAGGTGAGTATTTGCATCCTTGTGGGCTTTCCCATAGAACAGACTAGCTTGAACCATCGTAATTAACACTGGCTTAAGCTCAAAGTTAGTGTCCCCATTGATAACATTGGGTCTAGTGGCTACATTAGCAGCCGAGGGTGTAGAAAAATCATGAATGGACTTATCACCCATGATTGTGTTGGGTAGTGATAGGATATGAGGAAAAAAAGGATAAACTACTTAGGATAACTACAAACCTAGCTAGCGAATCAAGCAATATAAATCCGAGGCCAGTTGCCTTCCCCGACAACGGCGCCGGAAATACTTGTTGATGTTTCTTAACGACTATTGGAAGATTCCGCAAGTGCACAGACTATCACGTAGCACTTCGCTCTGTGAGTACCGAGTGTCGAATTTATAATTTATCCCACGGGAAGGCGGAAGGCTAGAATTTATAAGTGGACCAGGATTTGCTAGAGGAAGGCTTGAGTTGATCCTAGGTAGGTGAACGTTAGTGAAGGATGAGTGTGGACTACCTAAACTAACTACTAAATACAAACTAACCAGAGATAGATAGGTGGGAGAGTGAGCGATATATCTTTCTAGTAACTAAAGGTAAACAAATAACTAGGAGAAATGCGATAGTACTTCGGGGCACAGCCCACCTAACAACTAGGAGAGTTATATAGAAAAGGTCTGCTATGAGCCCTACGATTTAATAACTAGACCTATCATGGTGGAATACAGAGGATGGACAAGGCTATCACCACTTGCCACCTACAACAATCTATCCAGAGGCCTAGTCATATCCACAGGTAATCTATAGCCTAAGCACCACACTTATTCTATAAACTTACTACTTCGATCCAAGCTCCGATGAAATGAGATCAAAGCACCCTAACTAGACGATGGAACCGGTACTAACAAAAGACTACTAATAATAAGATAACCTGTGCTACTAATGCCAAACAACAAGCACCTAAGCTCACTAATGATAAACACTAATGACTAAGTACTTAAAGTAAAGCAAGCAATACTTAAAGTACTATAATAAATACTAAATAAAGTAATGCAGAAATGAAAGAATTACAAAGGAGCTATACCAGACCTAGAAGACTCTTCCGGACTCTGAGAAGCTCTGCTCTTGCTCTACTCCACTACTAGACTACTACTACTCTATAGCTAAAGCTAAGAGAAGCTTGGAGAGCTTGGAAATGAATGGGGCCCTTCTCCACCGAGCTCCACACCCACTATTTATAGTGTATAGTGAGGGGAGCGGTATTTGTAGGTATCTAGGAGGTTGGTGGAGGACCTAGGGCGCCGAGCGGTGCTAGGGGGCGCCGGCTGGCCCTCCATTCCACCGCCTCTTGATCCAACGGCGATGGTTGGCTCCCAATGGTGGTTGTAGAAGCAGCACATGTTGAAATTCAAATGGTAGGTCGGTTGGTAAGTCGGTTGGAGGCTCCCAAGTCTATGACAATGGCCCATGAATCCACCGTGAACAAATCTTGTCCATTGATCAAACCGACTTGAATGGACACTTCTCATTGGCTTAGGAGCAGCTCCCATGGATCGGTGACGTGGTAGGGCCACCTAGGGGGCCAGGCGGCACCCTTGTGGGGCCGGGCGGTAGGCCTAAGTGGGCCCAAGGCCTCCTGCCATGTCCACTTGCTCCATATGTCCATATTTGTCACCTTTTTGGCCAAACTTTGGTATATTTTCTGCATATAAATAATTCTACAAGCACAAGTGGAACTAGGTGAATTATAAGCAAAATTCTTCACATGTGATGATGATTTACCTCACTTTACCATGCTTTTGGGTGAAATGTTGATTATCAAAATAGGTGTTACTGACCATCAACAGTTGCCATCTGCAAACATGATTTCGGTTAGAACAAATGACAATTGAGGAAAAGGGGGAAGCAATGAGGTTAGCAGACACAATAATAACTTCTTACGAATAGTATGGTTTGATATGAAGCACATTACCTTTATCAAGATCCCAAAACCACCAGGGAACGCGATTGGGACAATGCAAACGGGTGAGGGAAGTGGGGAGCAAGCAGATTGATGCAATGCTATCGGATGAGGGAATGGGGGACGCTCCTTTCATATAGACCGTGCATGGTTGACGAGAGTGAAGTAAATGCGGTAGGAAAGCTGGACACAAGAAGGAATTGAGAAAAGGAGCTTTTGACCACCATGACACGCTTGAGACTCAAATGCCCGGTGCGGTTGTGATGGGTCTTTTCTGTACTTTTTTGACTCCAATCCAAGCAATCACAACAGTCAAGGGGTAGACTGGTTGCTACAACATTCAAAACTGATGACCCTTTATACTTTGTCCTACGAGATCAAATATACAGTGGCCGAACTTTCTTGTGTTCATAGTAAAATTCAACAGCTATGTCTCATCTGTTATGCATTAGATCTAAGGCGATACTTGTTGAGATGAACTCCTCGCTGCATGGTTCTTGCAAGTTCAACAAATTTTATAGAAGACTATTGATACGTGTTTGGTTCTTGCTTGATCAAAGCCACTCATGACTACTAGTACTACTAATACGTGTTTGGTTCAACAAACCGAGGCACAAAGCAACCCTTGTGCGGTTGTGATGAGTGAATTGAATGCATGAGGAAAGCCTCTAGAGTTATTTCACTCCAAGCATTCATAGTAGTTGAGGGGCAGACTGAAGAGTGAAGATGAGTTGCTCTTGCTTCCGTAAGTAATTTCTCTTGCTTGGTTTTGCAGAGCAACAGCTAGCTAGAGATGGCTACATGGTTTCAGAGATCCTGATTGTCTACACTCGCTCGGCTGTGGCTACAAATCCAACTACCTTAGTAGTACTTCATGCATGTAGCCATAGCCGGTGCAGCTGTTCTTTGTAGCACATCTGATCTGGCAAAAGTTCTACTCATAGCTCAGTAGTAGAGTAAAATGTCCGGCTGGTCAAATTTACACGACTCGGACTATGAGGCGTGCATATGATTTACAAGAAATAGGTAAACATCATTTCATCAATTCTATACACCGTACTTGTCTATATATATTTGGTCAATAGAGTTTAACCCACCTAATACAAAGTTCAACAAAAGTCCATTTACATGGATATATTACAACAAGATAAACTAAAGAACATCACAACTGTCTCCAGTGAACATTGAAAACACAAATCAGAACATCAGTGTTATGAGATACTTGAACATCACATCTATTTCATAAACAAAGAACAAGAGCATATCTCTAATGCCATAGATACTAAACATTAACATCATCTGACCATGTTGCTGCTGCTCAGTTAAAAGGAACTGCACGAACTCCACCAATCTCTGGATGATTTGGACGGGTTATAAGATAATGAATACGATGAGAAAATACATCTACACCACGAAACTCATAGCGGTATGAAAGCAAAGTCTGGAGATCTTCATTTGAATGAACCGCAACAAACACATAGGGTCCTAGATGGTCCTCAGCAAGATGGTAGTTTTGATGGCCAAGAACTTGATGAACAACTATAGAAGCAATGTACCACCTACTATAAAAGTTAGAATGCACTGCAAGCACTACAACCCTTGTTTGTAGGCCATGGCAAACATGAATCTCGTGGAAGACATAGCGATACACAGACATGTCCCAAGAATGATCATAATTATCCATGATCTATGTAAAAAAGAAAACAATATACAGAAAAAAATGAAAAACAAAGATGCCTAGTAGTAGGGTGGAGGGCAAAAACTTTGGGATGGAACTAAAGCAAGAGCTCTAGAGAGCCTTCCCATCACCCCTTGTCTTTGCTATTATATAGTTTGTGCCTTCACGGGTCGTGGGGTGGTCGCCCACACGCACATGGCTACACGCCCATGACCCCACTTATACGGTGTAAGAGTTGACATGATCTGTATTTTGTTGTTTCATCAAAACTATAATCTGGCCTGTCAAAATTTCTTTAGTATCGGACTATCTTAGGTGCTATTGAACTTGTGAGAACCATGCAGTGAGGAGTTCATCTCAACAAGTATCACCTTAGATCTAATGCACAACAGATGAGACATAGCTATTGAATTTTACTACGAACGCAAGAAAGTCCAGCCGCTGTATATTTGATCTCGTAGGACATAGTATAAAGGGTCATTGGTTTTTAATGTCATAGCAACCAGTCTGCCCCTGGACTATTGTGACTGCTTGGATTGGAGTCAAATAAAAGTATAGAAAAGACTCATCATAACCGCACCAGCAATTCAAGTCTTAAGCATGTCATGGTGGTCAAAAGCTCCTTTTTCTCAAGTATGAAGTCATGTTAATCATCTATAGTTAGAACTAGTATGTATTGGTAGTAGTTGGATGACATTGAGTAGTGGGATTCCACTACCCTCCTCTTATTTGCATGTATTAGATAAAATTTGTTGAACTTGCAAGAATCATGTAGCGACGAGTTCATACGAGTAAGTCTCGTTTTCCTTGTTTTCCTGTGATGCTTGTTACTATGTCGTTTATAGTTTTAAGTTTGGGCCCTATTTTTAAATCTAGTCGGTGCATAGGATTGTTCGGCCGCTAAGAAACAACATGGGGCTAGACTTTTGTGCACCATGCAACATGACATACTTCAAATGGAACTTTGTTTACTCCTCTACTAATTTTCCAAGAACAAGGGAACATGGAGCCCCTGAACAAGCACCTCACAAACTTGAAGCACCCCCAATCGAGTAGGGAGTCCCTAAATAGGAGAGAACCAAAAGATTATAGATCTTTTGTTAACACAAGATTTGCTACGATTCACTTTCCTGAGACACGTTTACATAGATGCCTGGAACTCGAGCGAGGCATCGTTTGGTTCCTCGAGAAAGAACCATCACATTGGACGATTCACTTCCACAAGACACGATTACATGGTATACGTGATCCTTCAAGAACGCGGAGTCTCCGCCTACATAATCCATCGGCCCTATTTCCCCAGCACTCTCTGCCTTGTCATAGTCGCGCCTTTGTACTCTGCTCTGATGCCACATCTGTCGTCGTTCATTACGCGTGCGCTCCGACTATGCTTCTTCCTTAGCTACGTCATGATGGATCGGCTCTCGATGGAGTTGGCCACAAACATCATTGGTCGTGTCGTTGAACAATCATATGCCCCCATGGATGACCATGCTAGCCTGTGGGCAACCTGCTCATTCATGCGTAGGGTGTGCGACATCGCCGAAGTTGGCCGGCGCATACCATTGTGTTTGGTGCTGCAACGTTAAGGTTTCTAGGAGCGCCACTACTATGACGATGACTATCGTGCCCTACTCACCACTAGGCTAGCCAGCATGGGCAACCTAGAGGCATGCTTCATTGCTGGCTTGCGTCTCGTCTTCGTGGAAGCCCGTAGGTCATTGACACCGCCGATTGAATGGCTTGAGCACTCCGCCAAGGAAGGCCATAAACTTGGTATGTACGACTTTGCCCTAGTGCTCTATAGGTCCAATACCAGCGATGGCAATGACCACATTGCCCGGCGCCTATTGAGGAAGCTCAAAGGTGCTGACGAAGCGAGGCCAGCTGCATAGCCATGGAAGAACCAGAGCTATACACGATGCCACAAAGACATGCACTGGTGGTTGCAGGACATGGTGCCATAGCATGTAGAGCCCATTCTTCGCCTTGTTCTTCCCCAGAACGGGCATTGCACAAGCGGCGGCTATAGGGAGCCCGTTGGATTTGAAGAATGGGACTTGTGGGCTAGGTTCTACAGCAAGGATTGTAGGATCTCATGGGAGTGCTATAAGTTATTCACATCAGTGTGGTAGATTAATTCTGAATTAGTGCATGTTAAGTTGTGTTAAACATCTATGTATATATATCTGAATTCTGTACGAGCATGCACCCTTGCACACGTAAGAAAGTCGGGCCTCTATACATTTGAACATGTCGGACAATATCCTCTGTAGTTTTCCTCTTTTTCATGTCATGCTTGTTACTGTGTCGTTTATAATTTTAAGTTTGACTAACTTTATAGAAATAGTAACAACATATATGACATAAAAGATCACACCAATTTGAACATAATCCTATCTAATTCATGCAAATGCAATCACACGAGTATAATCCAAAACATCATAAAAGATCTCACCAAATCATGCAAATAGAAAAGCATTTTATACCGAATCTGACAATGAGCTTAATCAAGAATCTTGATCCGTGAAGTGTCACCCTGTGTACACATAAAGCCTGTATACTTCATAGCATACAGAAGGTACACCCTGTGTATACATAAAGCCTGGCCTCGCTCCCATTGTTTGATTCCACCTTGCATTGTGCAAAAAACCCTCACCTCACCTCGCAAAGTCTTGAACTCTGCCTCCCCATCGGTTGCCACTAAGCCCATGCCCATGAAGCGCTACTCGAGAAAGGGTCATGTGGCTCCAGTCCCTGCTTCCTCTAGTGTACTGGCTCTCCTCACTTCGGAGGAGGTAGGGCCGATGGTGCATCCTGCTTCGGTGTTGGTGGAGGCGGTGTCGACGTCTAGTCATGGGAGGCTAGTGTACCCATCGTGCTCCCGCCCACCATCTCCTAGACTGCCATTGCTCTCCACATCATCCTCGACGATGATGCTAGTGCCAGCGGCAATGGTGGTTCCCTTGCCATCGCCACTCCTAGTGCACTCCACTTCACCATCGTCACAAGCTGCGTGGACTCCTCTGTTCTTGCTAGCCCACATCATGAGCAGGTCTCATGTATCCTCACACTCATGCTCGGTGTTCACTAAGGACATGTCCGAGTGCTCTCCGGGCTATATTACTAAAAACTCAGAGGATGATCGTCGACATGGGTACACAACTCCCATCCTCGAGAGCCAGAAGCTGATGATACACGCCAGCCGCTATGGCTTGCTGGTCTACCCCTTTGCCCAAAGAGTGCGCCTCATGGTTGGACATAGTCCGTCATTAGGGAGCATGTCCTCACTTGGGCCAACCGACGCCCACACAGGACGTACGCCGTCGACGAGAAGATTACCTGGCATCATGCGCTGGTGATGAACCAAGGCTGGATCACTAATGGGGTAGCCACTGGCGATTCTGTGCCATGCGGCACCGGTTAGATTGGTTAATTGTTTGCCTTCTAAATATGATCGCTCTCCCCCTTATCATCTGGGCTTGAACTTGTATAGCATTGTGTAGTGATTCCTTCATGGTGGCGCCACCTCCTTTGTGGGGCTTCCCACTGATGGTGCCAGAGAGTCGTCCCATTGCCATTCGCCACTGCCAAGCCTGTCTGTCCCCGCACAGCCCTCTAGTTCTGAAGTGGGCAAATCTTCACGTGATGAAAAATATCATAAGTTATTGAAGCATTACCACGAGGTCCAAGCATTGTTGTGTGTCTCTAGGCTGCATGCCGACATGCTACTCGATGACTTGGTGGCTACATGTGCCGCACTTATTGTGGCCCAGTAGGAAGCTGCCTAGGCACGTGAAGACAAGGTGGCTATGGTGTCCGAAGGCATTCATCAAGCGGTTGCCATGGCACCACATCCCTGCTTTAGTTTGGCGAGGCGGTGAACGTTTGGGTGGTGGAGCAGGGTTTTCCACCGGGATCAAACGATAATGAGATCGATGATCTCATCAAGAGCCTCCAGCCAACAGCCAACGGCATCTTAGCGAAGCTGAACGTGGAGTAGATCCTGGACGCCCGCCTCGGCCCTTGGTCTGTGGGACATATCAGTAGTTAGAACTAGTATGAAGTCATGTTAATCATCTATAGTTAGAACTAGTATGTCTTGGTAGTAGTTGGATGACATTGAGTAGTGGGATGGCACTGCTCTTCTCTTATTTGCATGTATTAAATAAAACTTATTAAACTTGCAAGAATCATGGCAGTGACAAGTTCATACGAGCAAGTCTCATTTTTCCTTGTTTTCCTATGATGACATTTACAATTTTAAGTTTGGGCCCTATTTTTAAATCTAGGTCAGTGCATAGGATTGTTCGGCCACTGAGAAACAACACAGGCCGAACTTTAGTGCACCATGCAATGTGACATACATCAAATGGAACTTTGTTTACTCCTCTGCTAATTTTCCAAGAACAAGGGAGCATAGGGAATAAGGTCTGCTGTTGAACTATGGCAGGACGCTTTGTCGACCATACCGAATGGCTAGGGAAGGGATGACAAACTTTTTGGGTGTCCATGTGTATATGCGATGATGGTTCTTGTTGAATATTATTAGATTAATTATGAAATTTCTCTCCTGAATCTTGCAAAAATGTATTTTTGTTGTTTATGATATCAAATAAATATTATTAGATTAATTACAAAATATCTTTGTTGAACTTGCAAGAACCTTGCAGCGAGGAGCAAGTGTCACCTCAGTCTAATGCAGAGCATAGGAGCCACTAATACAAACAGGTATGGACTAATAACACAACTAATTGGCTAATTATTAGAAACTTTTGGAGATGCTCTAAGCACACAATCTTGAAGAACGAGCACCTCGCAAAACTTGAAGCACCCCCAATCGAGTATGGAACCCTTGAACAGGAGAGAACGAGATGATTACAGATCTTCTGTTAACACAAGATCTATAAGAAGATTTACAATCATCTAGGTCAAGCTCCTGTTCAATAGCAGCACCTCGCAAAGGATGGAGGAGCATGTCGCAAGACTTGCACCAGCACCTCTAAGCAATGAAGAAAGATGATTGGCTTAGGAGTGTGTGGATTCAAGAGTGTGTGGATTGAGCCCAAGAGGTGCATCTAGACACAGGTCAAATAGGCTAGCCGAAGATGGAGAAGTGCAAGTAATGGTGATGCAAGTAGTTGGTAATTAACTCACTTTGACTTTACCGTCGATAGACCAAATCTGACCGAGCTAGACACATCTCACTCTTCACTCTTTAGTCTGCCCCTCGACTGTTATGACTGCTTGGATTGAAATCAAATAAGTACAAAAAAGACTTATCACAACTTGACCAGGAATTCAAGTCTCAAGCCTATCAGAAGCTCTTTTTCTTGATTCACTTCTTGTGTCTACCATATCGAATGGCAAGGGTAGGGATGACATAAACTTTTTGGCTATTCATGTGTATATGCGATGATGGTTCTTGTTGAATATTATTAGATTAATTATGAAATTTCTCTCTTGAATCTTGCAAAATGTATTTTCATTGTTTATGATATCAAATAAATATCATTAGATTAATTACAAAATATCTTTGTTGAACTTGCAAGAACCTTGTAGCGAGGAGCAAGTGTCACCTCAGTCTAATGTAGAGCATAGGATCCACTAATACAAACATGTATGGATTAATAACACAACTAATTGGCTAATTATTAGAAACTTTTGGAGATGCTCTAAGCACACAATCTTGAAGAATGAGCACCACGCAAACTTGAAGCACCCCCAATTGAGTATGAAGCCCTTGAATAGGAGAGAACCAGATGATTATAGATCTTCTGTTAACACAAGATCTGCAAGAAGATTTACAATCATCTAGGTCAAGCTCTTGTTCAACAGCAGCACCTCACAAAAGATGGAGAAGGAGCACGTCGCAAAACTTGCACCAGCACCTCTAGGCGATGTAGAAAGATGATTGAATCATGAGTGTGTGGATTCAAGAGTGTGTGGATTGAGCCCAAGAGGTGCATCCAGACATAGGTCAAATAGGACTGCCGAAGATGGAGAAGTGCAAGTAATGGTGATGCAAGTAGTTGGGAATTAACTCACTCTGACTTTACCATCGATAGACCAAATCTGACTAAGCCAATAGACCAAATCTGACCGAGCTAGACACATCTCACTCTTCACTCTTCAGTCTGCCCCTCAACTTCTATGACTGCTTGGATTGAAATCAAATAAGTACAGAAAAGACCTATCACAACTGGACCAGGCATTCAAGTCTCAAGCGTGTTAGAACCTCTTTTTCTCGATTCACTTCTTGTGTCCAGCTTTCCTACCGTATTTGCTTCACTCTAATATTTTACTATGCTCGTAAGAAAGAGCGATGCAGCACATTTCATGATACAGTATAGAGCTGTGAGTAAAACTATTGCCTACAAAGTGGCTTTGATCTATGTTGAACCCAACTCATCTTATTTTTGTGTGTTTGATAAGATTTGTTGAACTTGCAAGAACCATACATCAAAGATTATTTTTATTTAGAATTTTTATACTTCACAGGATCACACAAGGTCTGACCATCTAAAATCTTAACTACCCAGATGACGTGCTCCTGCATTCTCGTGTAGGCGTGCGCGCATGGGTGGCATCAGCAGCCTATTACAGCAAGGGACATCGCTTTTGGCCCATCCCATTGACATGATGGGGCGAAGCCCCACCGCCCACCCACGTAAACATCTCGGGCATGGGGTGGTCAACGGCCCCCAAACTATATCAGTAGAGACAAGGGGCGAGAAGGAAGGTTATACATCTACCTTATCTCTCTAGGGTTCCCGATTCCATCCCAAAGCTTTTGCCTTCTACCCTACTGCGCCACTGACGCCTCCTACTAGGACCATGGTAGAGCCAACGAGGTCGTCTGTCGATGGGGAGGCCCCAGAGGCCTTCCATGCTGGCAATCCTCCTCCAAAAGACGGACCTCTCGTTGGTGTCGTCTCTCACCCGCTAGTTCCCCCTTTGGAGGTGGATCATCACCATAGCATTGTTCATGCTGTCTATCTTCATTTAACAAGAGTATGTGAGCAATGCTCACACTAGTATTTGTGTTCCTATTGTTTAATTTAACTAGTATTTGGAATTTGCCTACTATCTCAATAGGGGGATGTGGGCATGATGGCGTCTCGAGCCTTGTTGGCCCTAGAGCTTGGTTATTTATTCATGGTCTCGCTCGAAAAGCGGCCACGTGAGGCATCCCCTGATGGAGGCAGCCACCTGTGATTCCATGCCATGTTGCATTGATTAGTTCGGTAAAAGTCGTTTGCCTTCTCAATCAGATCGCTCTTCCCCTTATCCTATATGGGCATGAACTTGGCTTGCATTGTGTAGTGCTTTCTCCATGGCGGTGCCATCCCCGATCGTGGGGCTTTCCCCTGGTGGTGTTGGAGAGTCGTCCCATCACCGCTTGCCGCTGCCAATCCCATCTGTCCCCGCATAGCCCTGTAGTTCTAAAGTGAGTGAATCATCAGAAGAGCGTGAATCATTAGACGACATAGAGTACCATCAATTATTGAAGGATTACCATGAGGCCCAAGCGGATTTGTCATCGACCAAGCTGAACACCGAGATACTGCGTGATGAGCCAGATTCCATGTGCGACGCACTTCATTTTTCCATGACTGAGGCCTCCAAGTCATGAGTTGCCTGGGAGATCCACCTAGAGCAGGGCCAAAACATGATGAACCTTCTTTTAGATATGAGGACGCAGGTTGATACCCTCATCCCTTGCGAACAGTGGATAATCTGTTCGCCATAGAGGAGCCATTTTGAGCCCTACTAGCCCGTCTTTGAGTCATGGTGACCGAGGTAGTTCGTCAGGGGGTTGCCATGGATAATCTATTCGCCATAGATTGGTGCAGCGGTTAACGTCCAGGTGGTGGAGCAGGTTTTTCCATCGGAATCGAAGGACGATGACATCGTCGATCTAGTCGAGAGTTTCAAGTTGGCAGCCAACATCGTCTTAGCGAAGGTGGACATGGACAACATCATGCACGCCCATCTCGACCCTTGATATGTGGGATGTACCAGTAGTACTAGTAGTCATGACGAGGTTTGATCTATGGGATGGCCTTGCAAATATGTGAACTCTTATTTGCATGCATGTATATCCGAACTTTTGCTGCACTTTGTATTAGGTGGGTTAAACTCTGTTGAGCGTGGTGTAGCTCAAGTCATTTGGTCATTTTGTAGCTAGTTTCTTTTCGCTATAGATTTCTTTCTGGTTGTCTTTGATCTGAAATTTAATTTGCTAAACATTCATAAGTGCCTTTGATCTTTGTTAAAGCCAACTCGTGTCTAAACAAGTCTCGCCTCGATCTAATGCAGAACCGAGGAGCCAAAGTTGTTGACTTTTACTGCGAATGCAAGAAAGTCTGGTCGCTGCGTATTTGATCTCATAGGACACTAGAGTGTCGTAGCAATCAGTGTACCCCTTGAATGCCATGACTGCTTGGATTAGAGTGAAATAAGTATAGAAAAGACCTATCACAACCGCACTAGGCATTCAAGTCTTAAGCGTGTCATGGTGGTCAAAAGCTCTTTTTCTCAATTCACTTCTTATGTCTAGCTTTCCTACCGCATTCAGTTCATTCTCATATTTTACTGTGCTTGCAAGAAAGTTTGAATGTGGCACATTTGGTCTTGTTGGACACTATACAGTATAGAACTATGAGTAAAATTATTGAGTATGGAGGGCACTCGGTCACAACATTTGTATCAATAGTAGTAGTAGTCATGAGTGGCTTTCCCCTTCTGTCGATTGATGCTAACTAAAATCGTGCTTATAGATGGCAACTAGTTACCATACCACGGATGTGTACTCTACAACAAATGATCACAACTTTTCCTTTGACCATGTCCCTCTAGTATATTCGACAAAATGATGTTTACCTGTTTCTTGTAAACCATCTGCTTGCCTGATAGTTTGAGCAGTGTAAATTTGAATAGGACAGACATATAACTAGTTTCAATTTTATTTATTTTCTTTAGGGATTCAATGAATGTATTCATACGAAATAGGTTTCCCTATATAATATGAGATGTGCCTAGCCCGGTCAGATTTATGATGATCGGACTTTCTTGCGTGTGCTGTAAAATTTAAATAGCTATGTGGATCCTCCATTAGGCATTACATCGATGCAAGATTTGATCGGATGAATTCTGTTATGCATGTTTACCATACTACTGATCAAAAAGAGTACCCAAAAGAAACCTATAGGGAAAACCAACCAACAGGGGCTAGAAACCAGCTACCAATTGACCAAAGGACCTGATCTACACCATGGTCAACAGAGTTTAACCCACCTAATACAAAGTTCAACAAAAGTAAACATAGACATGCAAATCAGACTTCACAAATCAAAACATGTACTCCATTTGAACGCGTGTGACATAAAATGCTAGGGAAGATACATAAGGAAGAGTAACAACATAAGGAAAGAGTAACAACATGTACTCCATCCGTACTCCCAACATAAGGAAGATACATCAAATGCAGCGTGAGATACATCAAATGGAACTTTATTTACTCCCCTACTCATCATCGGTATCACTGTCCTCGTCCTCGTCCTCATCGTTGGTATCAACGTCATCATTGTCCTCCTCTATAGCCATGAGGCCCTTTTGCTCGTCAGCGGTGATGTGGTCGGCCACCTACTCAGCATCGGCATGAACTAGGTTACGCCAGTGCTTTTTGGTGTTGTGGGTGGTGCTGATTCCTTGTGTCATGATGCTAGTGTTGAAGACATATATCTGGCTCTGGTAGCAGGCGAGGATGTACTCTGTGTGGTTCATGCGATTCTTGTTTAGGTAGGCTGGCAGTTTTTCTAGGACATCGACGAGTTGGTGAAAAATAAAGACATAACTGATCACCTTTTCATCCTGAGGTGGGTTGAGGGTGCCCACCCTAGTGTTCTGTAGCACATGCCTAATCTTCAAGAAAGCCTTACTCATGATGCCAATAGCCCAATCGTCTCTATCTCCAAAGGGATCCACCGGAGCTTCATTTTTATTCACCACAGGCATGGCATCATCCTCCTTCACCACGGGCACGGTGTCATCCTCCTTCACCATGAGCATGGCATCATCCCCCTCCTATGTGAGCTTCACAGAAGACTCACATTTCACCATGGCGGTGGCTAACAACAAAGTAGGTTTGGAGAAGGCAACCGCACATTCCTGGTGACTTTAGATTTGTAGTGGGAATGGGAGGGCTCAGCAAAGGAAGGAAAACAAGCGGAGTTGCAAAAGAGATCATGGCAGTTAATATATCACTACTATAGAGGAGCCATTGGTATTTTTTGGGAACAAAGAGAAGCCATTGGTGTTGAAATGTTACTGCACACGGAAAAGCCATTGGTGTTGAAACATGTCTAACACACTGCATAGACCTTAGCTTACATTACAAACAAGTTAAAGTTGCTGCAAAATAATGACAGCATCCATCCAAGAGGAAATTAACATGTCCATAGAATATCAAATAACATTGATCCATTTAAACATGTCAAGACAGAGAGATACATCAAATGCAGCTTTATTTACTACTTTGCTAATGACTCCAACTCCAAGAACAAGGGAACATAGGGAAGATAGTAAGGTCTACCAATGATTTCTGGTAGGATGTCACGTCTACCATATGGAATGTAATGTGTAGGGATGACATGAACTTTTCTGATGTCCAAGTTATATTCGATGACGGCTCTTTCTACCCCAACCCCAATAAAGAAAACCAAATTCCATTTTGGGTGAACTATAACCGCTGTGTAGCACGACTCAAAATCAAAGTAACCCATTTGTTTCTTAGTCTTTTCCAAAAAACCTACGCATGCTGATAGTATGCTTCAATGTCCATTTATTATTAGTACCATAGTCCTCAAGGATCTAGATTGAAAGCTTGGACATATTGCGACCACCAACAGTACATTGACACAAGTGACCTTGAGCTTGATGGATGGAGCATGAAAAACCACGCGTCCAGTTAGGAATTTTCCTTCATGCCTTTCCCTCCATATCCACAGCAAGTATACGACGGTAACCCTCTTATAACCCAATATAGTGCAGACAACTGTTAAGAAACATAGTTGTTGATTTTGACAATGTCCACTCAGACTCCTTTCCCCATTTAGATTCCTTAAAGATCCATGTTGTAGTTTTTGATGAGTAGATGTCCACACCCACGCACTGAACATCCTCCTCCATACAAACACATGGAAGTGCCAGGAGGCTATCGAATCAAACCCCAATCGAGCCTCACCAACAGAATGGATTCTAGGCGGCAGTACCTTCAACTCCTGGGTTGTTAGATTGCAAACGACATAGCGGTATCCATCAGCCCCAAGACACCAGCATAGGATGAGGTTGTTGCAGCAATCTGAGACAGCTACATTGTTCATGGTGAAGGGCAAGAAGGATAAGGAGGGGTAAACACTGGTGATGCTAGTGAAATTTCTTTGGTCGTAGATTCCATCGTAGAAGAAGCTAACCACAGTCTAGGGCATCAACTTATGGTTGTCTGAGATGAGGCATCTCTAGGAGTGATAGACATATTTGCAGTAGAACAAGGAGCGGGTGGGGAGGTGGAGGAGGATCTCGACAAATACATCGTCCATGAGGTTGGCCAGTGTGTTTCCCTTGTTGGGGGCCTTCTCCATTTCATCATGTGCATGTAGTAGGATGAGAGCTTCCTTAATAATGAGATCACTGAGGAGGAAAATAATCCAATAAAGATCCATTAGTGAAGTCCACAACTCATACCAAAGTGCAACTTTAACAACCATTAACAATTTTCAAGGTACGATCTCATCTAAATTTAGAGTAGCACCACATAGATATATATATATAACTCAAACTAGGGTAGAATTTAATGAAGCTATAACCATTACAATTCTAGCTAAATCAAGTCTAACCATTACACTTACAATCAGTATATGAGCTCAGAGCTTCTTCCATAGGAGACAGACAAAGATTAAGAGGACTACAATTACAACAGTTTTGAAGGACGAAAGGGTGGAGCAGCTGTTGGGTTTTGAAGATAGAAGTCATCATCATGAGCTAAGGCTAGATTCAAGTTGGTTCTTGACTTGAAGGCAACAATTCCTTCTTCATAGGAGTTCTACTTTTTATAACAAGCACCACAAAATCTATGAACTTGTCTATGGCAGTCATGCCCGTTGTAGTAAACTCTTGGTTCATGGCCATCGAACACAACATTGCAGGGACGACTCATCTCAAATCTGCACAACCTGAACAAGCTGCCTTAGTTTTCACAAGTAGAATGTCAGTGAACAAGTGGTAGTGATCATCATTGGCATCAGTAGCAACATTTGCAGCTTAGACATTAATTAGTGGCCTTAGTCATGTGAATGATGGACACAAAGCATTGATTTGCTTTTGATGCCTTCATCTTGTTTGGAACCAAATGGATAACTTGGTTGTCAACAAGGAAACGACATAGAAAGCAAACATATGAGCTGCATCCTAATACATCCAACAACCATGTAGACATCATTGGCACAGAAATGTGGCCTCAGATATGTTACAAGTTCAAAACACCATAAAGACTCACTGGTGGCACTAGAGCATACAAAACAAAAATGTAGAATCAAGCAAGCACTGGACAAAAAATTGTTTAAGGCAGAAGCGAAGGGCCTATTTGTTTTCCTAGACAGATCTGCAAGTGACACATGCCAGCAAAAAACCAACCAGTGCCACCTCCTTGTTCTTTTCATCATCACTGGCCTAACCAAATCTAAAACACTATAATGTTTCTTGGATACCTCATGTTCAAGCAAGGACCAAAACAGTGAAGCGAACAGGAAAAGGCAAGAAAGGAGACCTACGGATTAGATCTGTTGCCTCTGCCGCGGCACACGATGGACACGAACGCCAATGCTACCATGCTCCACCGGGAAGACCCGCCGCCTAGCCTCTAAAAGGAAGCCTAAGCCACCATAGCACACTAGGGATCCTCCATTGCCATCGCCGCAAGTCCAATGGGCACAGATTTGTTTCTACTTGCATGGGATACAGATATATCCAATATATAAGTCAACCTATCCAACAGAGAACATATACTACTCCAAAAACAAGTCAACACAACCAGGCATCTAGCGTAATTGCGAAGACAGACTATTCCTTGCTCTGGGTCCCGGGTTTCGCTCCTTGGTCTCACGGTTTTTTTAGTTTGAATTTATTAAACCCCAACGGCAACAAGTGACACGCAACCATCAGCTCCCACAGGTACACATGACAAGTAAGCCATTAGGTCCCAAAGATCGGATGGTCCCATAGGTACACATGACATGCAAATCGTCGGATCCCACAGGTCAGATGGAGATAGAGAAAGGTGCCTTCGGGTCCCACAAGTTGGATGGAGAAGGGTCCACAAGAACAAGTGACACGCAAGCCGTCGGGTCCCACATGTCATATGGACATGGAGATAGGCCCCATAGGTTCAGGTCCCATAGGTCAGATGGAGAAAGGGTCCCATAGGTACACGTCGCATGGAGAAAGGATCGAGCATCGACTTTTATGATGAACTGCAAGCGTCACGGATGAGTAATTGTAGGTTCCACAGGTACACATTAGATGGAGAAGGCACTATGTGGAGATCTCTGATGAAGCGCTGTCATTACAGATCGAATATTGTTCGTCACAGATCAGTAATTAATTCAATGACGAAGCCCTGTTCATCACAGTTCTAAATAAGATCGTCACAAATGAGCAGGAACAGTCACGCGAGTGATCTATGACGAAATGTTGTGCTGTTCTGTGATGTTTTTTGTGATGATACCCAATTTTGTCATAGATAAGCAGTGTTCGAGGTTCGTCACGATGATCTATGACGAAACCAAAATTTTCATCATAAAAGTGATTTTTTCATGACGGATTTGGATTCATCATTAAAACTTTCATCATAGAAGTGGATATTTCTAGTAGTGAAAGATGGAGATGAGTGAGAGGGCTTTGTCTTAGCTCACTAGGTTGCTATGTAAATGAAAATGGCCAAGAGAGTGAGCTAGAGCCGGCCATGGGGCTTAAATAGATGCCCCCATGAAATAGAGCCGTTGGGCTCAATAGGCAGCCAAACTCGGGGTGCCCGAACATGTTGGTCAGGCTGACCAGACGCACCAACCCCAGTGTTCGCTCGCTGCCAGCCATCCATGTGTTCCAACGTTTAACGTCGTCCACACGATTTCAACGGTCAACTGCGCTCGTGCCTCACTTAACTGATGACCGGATGCACAGTCGTGGTGACCTGACGTGCCAACACCATGTCGGATCGCGTGCCCATCCAAGTAACGAAGCCACCGACCTGAAGCTCTGAGGTCTGACCGGATGTGCCACCAACGTGGCATCCGGTCACTTCTAGAGAGCATCCAGAGAAGGAAAATCATGACCAGATGCGTCAGGTCAAGCGTGACCGGACGCAGTCCCAAGTCCAATCCTTCCTGGACAATTCCTTCACCTTGTGTCACCATACATCATCGTTGATCGGATGCAAAAGCCGCGTGTCCGATCGTCTCATCGCGCTAGCGTCCGATCAACAGACCGACAACGCACCTTACTGCCCTGGTGACCGGATGCACCCAACGCCAAGTCCGGTCAGTGAAAAACAGCGCCACCTTAACTCCAACTTCGCCACCCTTGCTTAATTGTGCTAACCACCAAGTGTATCACCTTATGCACGTGTGTTAGTATATTGTCACAAACATTTTCAAGGGTGTTCGCACTCACTAGTATCTAAATGCATATGTAATGAGTTAGAACATCTAGTGGCAATTTGATAACCGTATTTTGATACGAGTTTCACCCCTCTTAATAGTATGGCGATCTATCCTAAATATGATCACACTCGCTAAGTCTCTCGATCACCAAAACACAAAAGCTCCTATGGATATCACATTTGCCTTGAGCTTTTTGTTTTTTCTTTCTTCTTTTCCAAGCCCGAGCACTTGATCACCATGGCCATCACCACCAACATGATCATCATCACTTGCTCTACCACTTGGAATGTGCTACCCTATCTCATGATCACTTAGAGTAAAAGGGTTAGCACTTAGGGTTTCATCAATTCACCAAAACCAAACTAGAGCTTTCAGAGCGTGGCCGGCCGAGGAATGGCGCGCGACCGCTGGGGGGCAGGCGTGGCTGACCAGGGTTCTCCACGGTCGGGCGTGGCCTGTGTTAGGGTGGGGCGGCGTTGGGTGCAGCCATGGTCGGGGTGAGACGACGCCTGGAGGAACAGCGGCGACCACGGTAGGAATGCTCGTGAGGAGGAAAGAAAGAAAAGAAGCGAACCGTTCATTTTTCACTAATCAGTGGCAGTGGTGGGTAATTTCCACCGACTCCACGAAATTAGAGTTTTCAGAGCACCCCTTAAGGTGCTCTATGGATTTAGTAGATCTGGGAGCTAGATCCACGTTTTTTTGGTAGATCTGGAGTTCGCGGAGCTGAGGCGTTTGGCTGGAAAAAATTGAGAGCAGAGTTGTTTTTTTGAGAAAATTCCTTCGTTGCCATTGAAACTTATAACAATCCCTTCAATACCATCCGTTTAGATTTATTATTCCCTTCGTTGCCACTGCCGTCAATTTTGTTGTAACGACGCTGCATCTGGGCAACGGGAGCTGACAGCTCCTGACGCTGTCGCTTGACCGCGCCTCGTGCTTCGGGTTCTGCTCCAAGGGCACGTACCGGGTGCGCCGTGCGTGTGGGCGAAGGGCCGATCCATCCCGGCGTCTGGTCCAGCGCTCGGTGGCTCAAGCGGCACCGGGCGACGCATGAGGTACGACGCATTGGCGGCTCAGCGCCTGTGGCGGCCTGGCGCGCGTGTCGTCGCCGTGCCTCTCTGTGCTTGCGGACTTGCGTTCATCCGCTTGCACGCTATCCAGTGCGGCAGCGGCGCACTACCATGCGCGTGTCCACATATAGTACTCGGGCGTCAGGACGCCATGCCCTGCGAGGAACCGCTTCGTGTCCACGACTCCGCAGAGTAGTTGTCCCATGCCCACGCACTCCATCGCCTGCTGTGCCGCCGCGTTCATCTCTTGTTCATACCCATTGGCCGCGGCAACTGATCTGTGTGTCTGGGCGTCTGGCTGATTCGGCAGTGGTGGATCTGCCCTGCTCTTTGCCGCAGTTGGCATGCCGTTGGCGAACACGTTGGTGTGCAGCGTGTACGGCTAGCCGCTCATGTTGCCCAGGATAACTCGAGGTCGACCTCGTCGTGGACATCCCGTGGCCCCTCCAAAATAAACTGCAGCATCATCAGAAACCCGTCATTAGGATCTAGAGGCGATACTCCATCGTGCATGCTTCACTGAAAGGTGCGACCAATCGAGGAAGCTATAACGCCGTTAGCTTAAAATGGATGGAATGGCAATAAAGAGAAGAAAAAATCTATATGAATGGCAATGAAGGGAAGACATAATTTTGAATGGCAATGAAGGGAAGACATAATTTTAGGATCTATAGCTACGTGGAGCTCTGCCAAACACCCCCTTAGTCGGGTTTTGTTGGACTCCAATTTCCATATGTACTAGGTTTTCAGACATGTTTTTTTTATAGAAAACACATAAACATGCTAAAACACACATAGACATGCTGTGTATAATACTAGAAGATTCCCTGCGCGTTGCTGCGGGTATTTGAGAAAAAATTGAATTGCACTGAGGGCTGAGCAACAGAAAGATCAACACAAATTAAAAAGTTGTGCAATATTAATGGCTCGGAGAATATATCTGTTGTCGTACATCGCTAGATTTGAAAGTAGTGTTTTACAAGAAAAAAAAACCAAAGGAACTCATATGATTGAATGATACTCTACATGTCTAAATTGTATCCGAGTCATTTTGTCCTTGGTCTCTTGTTGTTTTGTAAAAAGATTCAATTATCTTCTTCGTATGTTTCATGACTATCCATAAAAAAAAGGCAAAGTCAGGGTCGGCATTAGCAACATGGCATTATTACTAAATTAGCAACATTGCACGTTCAGGTTTAGACGTTCAGCTCTCTAGCTTCTAGCTCCAACGATTGATCCTATTGCTGCAAATAAAATAATAAATCAACTAAAAAGTGAAATTTAAAATGACCATATCTGGCCTAGTGATCTTGGCACCTTGCCATCTTGCAAGTTGTGAACTTATGCAGCCGGCTGCGTACTTTCTGCCGCGCCGTGGAACTGCTTACAAAGTGAAATTTAAAATATAATGACCATACCAGGCCTAGTGATATTGGCACCTCACAATCTTGTGATTTGTGAACTTGCCATGAAGCTGGTTGCGTACTTCCTGCCTTGTGCAATAGAACTGCCGACTGCGCAAAAATGTGTATTCTGGTTAGAGGAAGTACAATTTCTGGGTCATGTGTTATCTGCTGGTGGTATAGCTGTTGATCCGAGCAAGGTAGAAGAAGTCCTTAACTGGAAAGCACCTACCACTGTTCATCAAGTTCGTAGTTTTCTGGGGTTGGCAGGGTATTATCGTCGGTTCATCCCTGACTTCTTCAAAATTGCGAAGCCAATTACTGGACTGCTGAAAAATCAAACTAAGTTTGTATGGTCAACAGAATGTGAGAAAGCCTTTCAGATATTGAAGAAGTTGCTGACAACTGCACCAGTATTATCACAACCTGATATTGAGAGGCCGTTTGATATCTATTGCGATGCATCTGGAATTGGTATTGGCTGTGTTCTTATGCAAGAAGGCAGAGTCATAGCGTACGCTTACAGACAACTCAAGAAGCATGAAGAACATTATCCCACCCATGACCTTGAATTAGCCGTTGTTGTTCATGCACTCAAGGTTTGGCGACATTATTTATTGGACAATATCTGTCATATCTATATGGATCACAAAAGTTTGAAATACATCTTCACTCAGTCAGAGTTGAATATGAGGCAAAGAAGATGGTTAGAACTTATCAAAGATTATGACTTAGAAGTGCATTATCATCCGGGCAAGGCTAATGTGGTTGCCGATGCCCTGAGTCGCAAAAGTCATTGCCATTGTCTGACTATAGAACCTATGCAATGAACATTGTGTCAAGAGATGGAGCATCTGAATTTATAAATCATAAAACAAGGTTCCCTGTCCAATATTGCAGTTGAGTCCACTATCAAAGATCAGATCATTGCTGCTCAACGGAAAAGTAAGGGTATAGCCCATATCAAGGATAAAGTCAGATCTGGAAAACCAACATGTTTCAAGATTGATGAATCAGATGTTGTATGGTTCAAGAATAGATTGGTAGTACCCAAAAATCCAGAGCTGCGAAAGCAGATTCTTGATGAAGCTTATTCTACAAGATACTCCATTCATCCGGGTAGCAACAAAATATATCATGATCTGAGAAAGAGATATTGGTGGACCAAAAATAAAAATAGAAATAGCTCAATATGTGGCCAAGTGTGATATTTGTCAGAGAGTCAAAGCGGTTCACATGAAGACTGCAGGTCCATTACATTCTTTGCCAGTTCCATCTTGGAAGTGGGAAGATATCTGTATGGACTTCATCGTGGGATTGCCCAGGACATCTGCAGGCTACAATTCAATATGGGTTATTGTTGATCGCTGTCGACGAAATATGGTCGGCAGTCTACCTAGGGGTATGCCCAAGGTAGTAGATTGTCGGCAGATAGATGTGCAAGTCACAAACAAGACGGTGACACAAGACAGACACGAGATTTTATCCAGGTTCGGCCGTCAAGAAGGCGTAATACCTACGTCCTGCGTCTGATTGTATTGCTGTATGTCAATGAGAGATGTTTTTTAGAGGGGTCCCCTGCCCGCCTTATATAGTCCGAGGGACAGGGTTACAGATCTGGAAACTAATCCTAGCCAGTTACAATTGCCATAGGTGGCCGGATAAGGATTCCTATTCTAACAGACCAGGATTTTGCTTGATCGCCAAATCTGTCTTGACTCCTTGCGCGGGACTCCGAATAGGTTGGCCAGGCCACGCGTCGTCTTTTGGTGGACCGGACCCTCTGATCTGGGCCGGCCAAGCCTAGCCGTAAGGGTATAGGGGTTAATACCCCCACAGCTAGTCCCTGAGCACCATGTATTATGCTGCGACACGCCATTTTAACCTTCTCCGAACATTGAGGCTTGAGTTCTTGACATCTCTGACCACCGTATTCAATCGGAGAAGTAGGTTGTCCAAAGAATGTGTGGTGCTCTTAAGAAAAAAGAAAAAGATTTCTGTCCTGGGAAGTGTGCCCACTTGTATTTCTGAAAAGAAATGTAAGTGCGTCTTGAAGCGTAGCGTCCGTGATCATCAGAGGCGTAGGGGTCGAAAAACAAACACATTCACTGCAAGGTGAAGTGTGCCCACTTAGTCCTCGAGCCTGTTAGTAGGTGACGTAGGCACGTGGTGCCAGGGTCCAAAAAGAATTCCCAGTTAAGTTGAGAACCCAATCGTCGTACAGGCGATACGAGATGCACCAGTAGGTGCATCATACCGATATAGTCCCCAAGCTTGCTGGAAGGCAAAGTATGAGCCTTGTAGCAAGGTCTAAATAAATGTCTCTCAACTATATGTGAGTACAAATCACATGTAGCCGAGGAGAGCGGTCTCCGAGTAGTGGTCGGGACAGTTCCCGATCACGATAGCAATCCTAACAATCAGTCAAAGCATAGGGGTCGATTAAATAAACACATTCACCGCAAAGTGAAGTGTGCCCACTTAGTCCCCGAGCCTGGTAGTAGGTGACATAGGCACGTGGTGCCAGGGTCTAAAAAGAATTTCCACTGGAGTTAAGAATCCAATCGTCATACAATCAATACAAGATGCACCGGCAGGTGCATCGTACCGATGTAGTCCCCGAGCTTGCTGGAAGACGAAATATAAGTCTTGTAGCAAGGTCTAAATAAATGTCTCTCAACTGTATGTGAGTACAAATCACATGTAGCCGAGGAGAGCGGTCTCCGAGCAGTGGTCGGGACAATCCCCGAGCACGGTAATGGTCGGTGCAGTCCCTGAGCACGGTAGTGGTCAGAGCAGTCCCCGAGCACGGTAGTGGTCTGGGTAGTACCCAAGCACGGTAATGGTCGTAGCAGTCCTCGAGCACGGTAGTGGTCTAGGCAGTCCCCAAGCACGAGACATGCAGTAAAGAAACGAACTCCGCTTGTACTATTATTTGGTGTATTTATTTATCTTCTTACTCTGTCAAGTCCAATCTGACACATCTGGTAAAAAAGCAGATGGGTATAGCACGTCATACTGCCTTCTTGCTCTTTCAAGCAAACAGTCGCTTGGCACCTGTAAGGAGGTGCGTCAATGTGGGCCCTCTCACACTAGCAACGAAGAGGCGCGTACACTGGTAACAAAAGGGCACGTTTATTGGCGTAGATCTCGAGGTTGTGAAAACAACCATCTGCGGCGCATGCGCACGTCTCCCAAGAATCTCAGGCAGACAAAATGGCGGAACTCTTGGTTATTTATAATATAGAACTGGTAAGTTACTTTTTACCGATCCCCATTATCATTCGCCGCCGCAGCCTTCTTCTTCCTCTTACCAACCCTAATACCTCTGGGTTCATCACCAATCACCCTTCCACCATATCCACCTCCATCAGCAAGGGCGGATTCATGGCAAAGAGTGACGCCCAGAAGAAAGCCGGAGTCATGGCAAAGGAGTGGTGGAAGTCAAGAAGCAATGAGCAGACCATCGAAGACCTCGTCACCATGGGGGTACTCCATAACAAGGCACTCGTAGGATGGTACACGCTGGAAGGAGAAAGGTACCCCGATCCACAACTAGGTGAGATTGTGGTTTTCGAAGATTTCTTCAAGCGGGGTTTTGGGGTTCCAGTGCACCCTTTCCTTCAGGGGCTCTGTTTGTATTATGAGATTGGGATTTGCAATCTGCATCCCAACTCAATTCTTCTTGTCTCCACCTTCATCCATCTTTGTGAAGCATATGGTGGCTTCCAGCCCCATTTCGACCTCTTTCGCCATCTTTTCTATCTGCAGAAGAAAGGAAGCGGTGGCTTGAAGATAGCCGGAGGTGTGTACCTCAATCTGCGTGACGGGATGAAGGCCCAGTACTTGCACTGCCCTTGGAACACATCGCTAGATGATTGGTACAAGAAGTGGTTCTACATCCGTGAAGAGCCGAACACGATCACACTAAGCGACGTGGGGTTCATTCTGGAGAAGAAGAACAGCTGGTTGGAGAAGCCCGAGCACTTGGAGCAGATCTCAGAACTTCTTGGGATGATCCCGTGGAAGAAACTAGATGCTCCAAGTGTGGTCGGGAACTTCATCAGCCGAAGGATCCAGCCGTGCTAGAGGAGGGTACATCCTAGCTACGAGTACCAAGGTAGCGCAGACCCAACTAGGACTAGGCTAGAGGTGCTTGACAAGATAGAAGTCAAAGCCAGGATTGGAGAGCTATTCAACTTAGCTGATCCAAATTATGTCAGGTTGAGCGACATCGAGCATGCTTTCAAGCTGGCCCGACCTCCCCCAAAGATAAATTATGCTGCCTTGTACTCGTAGTGTTATGTTGTAACAGAAACTTAGTGTGTTATCGCCTTTGTATTTCCCCGATTAATGGTCATGACAGAGCAGCAGTGTTCGTGTCTCCACCCCCTGGTGTGGATTGGCCACAAGTTGTCGGCCCAACCGTCTAGACCAGCGCCAGGATCGAAGACGTCGACTGGGCCGTACTTGGGGTTGGGGAGGAGGCAACGGCCAGGGCTGCTGGCAAGCGGCCGGCAGCCAGCAAGCATCGTCAGGCCATCTTGCCACTATCAGATGATGAAATAGAGGATGCAGACATCTTCCAACTTGTCCCTTGAAAGAGGAGAAGACAACTGGAGTCGACAGAGTAGGGTGGCTCCTCCGTGCCAGTGGGGATCGCATCATCGACCACTGCAATGCAAAGGACAAGTGGCAAAGGGGTCGAGCAGCAAGCCTCGGCGCCGGTACTGGTCATGGAAAGAGACCCGGTGGTGCCCACAGTGCACGTGGAGCAGGCGCGGATGAAGAGATGCGCCTTCGCCACATCATTCCGTGCTTCCAAGCTGTAAGTATTTGTAACCTTGATGTAAGCTTTCAATTTATATTGAATACTGTTGTCTTTTGAACTTATCTCTGATATATTAGGTCGGCATCCACCAAAAATCCTGACTAGCTAGCCGGGTGCGGCATAGCTTCGCCAGCAATGGCGGAGAGAACTGCCCAGTAGCCGGCTATGGAGAAACTTGTAGAAGAAAGTCCATCGGAGCCTCAGCAGATGAGTGGCCAGACGACAATCCCTGAGCAGCTGGTCGAGAAGAGAGCCGAGCCAAGTACAAGTGCTCTGAGTACTAACCCAGCTAAGGGGGATACTTTAGCACCAAGGGGATCAGACCAAACCGAGGAGCAGCAGCCGGAGGTGGCACAGAGCACGCTTGCCGATGCTATGGCTCATGGGAAAACCATAGTGATCGCAGAGACTACAAACTCCAGACAAGCATCGCTACCTGAACAAGAGGCCAAAGAGGATGAAGTAGAAGAGGTCTTGGGCTGTCCCCAAGACAAGCGACAACATGTATATGTGTCGCGCTAGCAGAACGACCAGTGGGTTATGCATGAGGAAATCCCAGAGGTCGATGAGACCATGAAAGTTGAATGAGTGGCAAAACGTCTAGTGATGGAAGTCTAGGTATGTTTAGCTTGACCACTTGATCCTGCTATCTAGTCGAATTGTCTGACTTAGCTTTTTTACATGTAGGACTTGATGAAGACCGCAAGGTACCGAAAAAAGTGCTTCAACTAGATTGAGGGGATCACAGCAAGCAATAGAGAATTGGCGGCCGAGGTGGAACGCTTGCGCCACCAACTTGAAGCCATCGACCAGGAGAGGACGGAGCAAGAGGCACAGAACCAGAACCTGGTCATCCAGCTCAGTAACAAAGAGCAGGAAAAAACAAGTAAGTTGTCATTTTATCACAGCAAGTGCATGACATGTGTTGTTGCATTGTTGGTAGTAATAGCTGTAGTGCAGGCTTAGAAGCTAAAGTAGTCCATCTCCAAGAGGAGAATAGCCGTGTGGCCACAGAGTGTGGTCACCTGAAGGAGGACAATGAGAAACTAGCGCACGACCAGTCACAACTCCGGGACCGCACAACTAAGCTGAAGGAGGAACTGAAAAGTAAGTGTTCCAGACCACCTTGCTCATTCTGTTGCCCGCCTTATCTTGTCATGGTGTGATATTTTAATGTCTTGTGCGGTTTGTAGTTTTAAAAGTCAATGCCAAGAAGCATCTGGAAGCCGTGATGAAAGATCATGACGGCTAGAAGGCGTGATGCCTAGAGATCACCGAGGATCGGGACACATGGAAGAACCGGTGCCAGGAGGTGGCAACTGGCATTTTGCCCGTCCTCGACCTTATCGACCCAGCACTTACAGAGGAAGTGCCAAGGACGCCGCAGCTTGGACTGGTCGAGAGATGCCGAAAGGCATGGGGATGGTTCCAAGAGTTCGTGAAGGAGGCAAGTGAGTACACAGGCGCACATGTGCTAAGCATGGTGCGTGCCCACTACCCCCTGATCGATCTCAAACGCCTGGAGGCTGGGTACCCGAAGGAGGTAGATCCAAACAAGGCTGAAGAGCTTCAGATGACCCAGCTGGACCTGTCTTCAAAGATAATTGGCGACATTAACCTGTGTGGAGGTGGTACAGCACCTGTACAGGGTACACCATCAACAAGTCAGCTGGAAAGGCCATCAATTGCGAGCCAACCGATGAAGCTTGTGGTCTTGACCAGCCAGGCATCGGTGGGGCCATCCTCTTTGGCTCGACCAGTACAAGAGTCCCCGAGACTCGAGCAGGATGTCAGAAGCAGCGAGCAGCGGGTGCCGCGTGCCCCGACCAGCCAACAGGATAGGCTAGAGCTATAGAAGAAGGACATAGTTGTGTTATTGTAAACTTGGGCCTCTTCAGGCAAGCTTGTAATAACGTAACTGTATATCATCATAAGCTTGTCTGTTTTGTATAAAAACGTATTTAAGCTTTGCAACTTGTGTTGGCGTAACTAAGTGAGAACATGTTAGCGTTCTGTTTAGTTGTACTAGTTTACTTGATGTCATCCTATAAAGTTTGTATGGACCTGATTTGGCATGTGGTTGGAGTGTGAGGTGCGTGACCTGTGCACACGTAGATGTGGATAAGTCAAACTAGGGGGGACCTGCTGATCACCCGTAGCGTAGAGAGCAGATCCCATGCACGCGTTGGGAGGGACCGGAGACAGGGCCTGCTCTAAAAACCCGGGTAGGAATGGTGGTCGGCCTTGACTGGCTAAGTTAGAATAACCGTAAAGTTCGAAGTGACATATCAGAGTGGTCGGAGGAATCATAATAGCCTTATTGAATGAAATCAAAAGTACAAGAGGAGTACATATCTTAGTAGTTAAGCATAGAAACGCCTAAGCTTGTCGATGTGCCATGAATTGGGTATGTCCGTACCGTCCAGGTGAGCTAACCTATAAGACGTTGGTCATGTGACCTCTTTGATCATGAAGGGCCCTTCCCACGGAGTTGCGAGTTTATGGACACCAGCCTGATTTGTCTTCCACTTCAGGACCAGGTCCCCGACCATGAAGAACCGCTCTTTAACGTTCTTGTTGTAGTACCTACGCAAAATAGCAAGATATTTGGCAGTACGTACACAAGAATCAAGCCGCTTCTCTTCTGCACTATTCACTTCTAGCTCCCGCACTTCGTTGACCCTGCCTTCGTCAAAGTTCTCGACCCGTGCTGATCTGAAAGCTATATCTGCGGGGAGGACTGCCTCAACGCCATAAACCATAAAGTATGGTGAGACGCCAGTGTTACGACTGGGCTGAGTTTTGAGACCCTAGACCATGGCTGGTAACTCTTTGAGCCATCTTTCGGGAGCTTTGTCATTTTCTCTATACATCCTCTTCTTCAACGCGTCCAAAATCATGCCGTTTGCCCGCTCGACCTGTCCATTAGCTCTAGGGTGCGCCACCGAGACGTATTTTACTACTATGCTCCTTTCATCACAGAAGTCCCAAAAAGCATTCCCAGTGAACTGAGTACCTAGATCAGTAATGATACTATTGGGTATGCCAAAACGGTGGATGACCTAGTCGAGGAACGTGACAGCCTTTTCTGAGGACGCCTATACTAGAGGCATGTATTCTATCCACTTAGAAAATTTGTCGATCAACACAAAGACACATGTAAATTTCCCAGGAGCTGGTTTGAAGGGCCCGATCATATCCAGTCCCCAGCATGCGAAGGGCCAAGAGGCTGGTATTGTCTAGATCTCATGTGCTGGTACGTGGATTCTCTTAGCGAAGAACTAACAACCCTCACAGTGGCGAACTAGCTTTTCTGCATCGGCTACTGCTAACGGCCAATAGAACCCTGCTCGGAAAGCCTTACCGACCAGCGTTCTTGAGGTCGCATGGTTGTCGCAGGAGCTAGAGTGGATTTGGTCCAGAAGATGTTCGCCATCCTCCTGGGTTATACACTTCATCAAGATTTCCTCCTTTGCGTTCTTGCGCCATAACTTGCCATCGATGAGCAGATACTGCTTACTGCGATGCATCAGGCGCTCGTTTTCTATCTGATCAGTGTAACCACTGCCATCTATCAGGTACTTGATGAAAGGTATTCTCCAATCGGACTCATGAGTGGTCGGAGGTGGCTCGATCGTGCTCGACGTCGAAACCGTAGTCACCAATTGCTGGTTAGGAGGCTTGTCGACCGTGGAATCTTCCTCTTCAATGGAAGGCGTGAGCAAGTCTTGGACGAATACGCCATGTGGGACTTTGGCTCAGGATGATCCTAACTTTGACAGTGCATCTGCTGCTTGATTTTTGTCCTGGACCATGTGTGTGTACTCGATGCCATAGAACTTGCCTTCCAGCTTTCTGATCGATTTGTAGTATGCATCCATCTTTTCGCTGGCCGTGTCCCAGTCCTTGTTGAGTTGGTTGATGACCAGAGCCAAGTCTCCATAGACATAGAGACGTTTAACACCGAGCTCAACCGTGATGTGCAAACCATGTAGGCATGCTTCGTACTCGGCGGCATTATTAGATGCTGGGAAATAAATCCTGAGGACATACCAGAGCTGCTCCTTGGATGGTGACACGAAAAGGACTCCTGCTCCCGCGCCGTCGATGTTAAGAGAGCCGTCAAAGTACATCTTCCAATACTCGTCGGACCCCTGAGAGGCAGGCGTACTTAAGTCTGTCCACTCGATGATGAAATCAATGAGTGCCTGAGACTTGATTGTAGTACGGCTTGCAAATTCCAAGGAGAAGGGGCATAGCTCCATTGCCCATTTGACGATGCGCCCGTTCACATCCTTGTTGCTAATGATGTCTCACAGAGGGTACTCAGTCATGACCACCACATAATATCCGTCGAAGTAATGTTTCAACTTTTGGGATGTTATCAGTATGGCGTAGATCAACTTCTGAATCTATGGTACCTAGTCTTGGACTCATTGAGTACCTCACTGATGAAATAGATTGGTCGTTGTACCTTGTATACGTGGTCGGGCTCATCGCGCTCGACCACCATAGCCGTGGAGACCACTCGATTAGTAGCCGCAATGTAAAGCAGGAGTGTTTTGTCTTCTTTGGGAGCAGTGAGGACCGGAGGTGACGTAAGGTATTATTTTAGCTGTGTGAAGGTAGCATCTGCTTCCTCCGACCACTCAAACTTTTCAGATGCTTTGAGCAGTTTAAAAAATGGTAATCCTTTTTCGCCTAATCTTGATATGAAACGGCTAAGGGCGGCCATGCATCCGGTAAGCTTCTGAACATCCTTTACCTTTTCGGGCGGCTTCATGTCCAAGACAGCTTTGATTTTCTCCGGGTTAGGGCGTATGCCATCATGACTGATGACATTGCCAAGTAGTATGCCAGAAGGAACACCAAAGATGCACTTTTTTGGGTTTAATTTACACTAGAATGTGTTAAGGGCTGCAAAGGTGTGTTCTAGGTTGTCAACAAGGGTATGTGCTTCCTTGGTTTTGACAACTATATCATCAACATAAGCCTCGACGAGGTCGTCTTTTATCTCGTCTTTGAGGCAGGCCTGTATAGCGCGTTGGTAGGTAGCCTCAGCGTTCTTGAGCCCGAACGACATGGTCATGTAGCAGTAGGCGCCGAAAAGCGTGATAAAAGATGTTTTGATCTGGTCGTCCTTTTGGAGAGTGATCTGGTGATAACCAGAGTAGCAATCGAGAAAGGAAAGCAGCTCGCAACCGGCGGTTGAATCTACGACCTCATCTATGCGAGGTAAGCCAAAGGGGTCCTTAGGGCAGTGCTTGTTGAGATCAGTGTAATCAACACACATTCTCCATTCATTATTCTTTTTGTGTACAAGAACCAGATTGGTTAACCACTCCGGATGATACACTTCTTTGATAAATCCGGCTACCAAAAGCCGTGTAACTTCTACCCTAATCGCCTCCTTTTTGTCGCGAGTGAACCATCGTAGCTTCTGCTTGATAGGTTTTGCCTTGCCGTTGACATTCAAGGAGTGCTTGATCAAGTTCCGAGGTACACCGGGCATGTCAGCAGGTTTCCATGCGAACACATCCACGTTGCTCCTCAAGAACCTAACGAGCGCGTCTTCCTATTTGGGATCCAGGTTGGCCCCGATAAGGGTCATTTTGCTAGGATCACCGTCGACCAGCTGGATCACCTTGTGCTCCTTGGACTTGATGTTCTTGCATGGAGCCTTGAGCTCTGGGATCTCCAGGTGGTCGGCCGAGGTCTTCTTGGCGTCGAGCATCGTCTTGGACATGCGAATAGAGAGGTCGTGAGCCTTTGCTATTTTGAAGCTGTCGTCCTCACAGGTATAAGCTGCGTATACGTTACCCCTGAGGGTTAGAACTCCTTTCTCAGTAGGCATCTTGAGCACCAGATACCTATAATGAGGTATGGCCATGAACTTGGTGAGCGACGGTCGACCAAGAATAGCATGGTAGGTGCCATCAAAGTCAGCGACCACAAAGTTAACGTAGTCGGTGCGGAAGTGGTCCGGGGTCCCAAATTGCACAGGTAGCGTGATCTGCCCGAGAGGTGTAGAGCTCTGTCTGGGGAGAACACCCCAGAAATTGTGCCTCGTATGGCTTGAGATCTGCCTGGGTTATCTTCAGGGCGGGCAGACTGTTCTTGAACAGTATATCGATGGTGCTGCCGCCGTCGATCAGCACTCTATCGAACTGAACCTTGTTGATACAAGGATCGAGGACCAGGGGAAAATGTCCTGGCTCAGGTATTGCGGCCCATTGGTCCTTTCTGCTGAAGGAGATCTTGCGGTGAGACCACGGGGGAAGCCACGGATCGGTGAGGAGGTTGTCGGTGTTGGCCACGTTTAGGCAAGCGTGGGCGAGCAGCTTGCGTTCTTGTTTGGTCTCGATGGACACTTTGCCTCCAATGATGGTGTGCACGTGATCGGTTGGCTTGATGTACTTGTGACAAGGATCTGCTTCTTCATCATCGTTGTCCTCGTTGCGCTGTTCCCCTACGTCGTTAGGCTTGTCGGACGTGTCCGGAGCCTGTTGACGCGTGTAGATAGACTTGAGAACATGGCAGTTCTCCATGGTATGGTTTGACTTGGGATGGAGCTGGCAGGGCCCTTTCAATGCTTTGGCGTAGCCATCTTCGTAGTTACGACATCCGCCACCTTTTTTAATGGTGTTGACCTCGTCGTCATCATCCTGAGCACGCTTGCCCCTGTAATCGTCTCAGTGGTTACGCCGCTAATTACGTTGATCGCGGTGGTCGCGGGAGTCGTTGCGCTGGTTGTGGCGGTCAAAATTGTCATTCCGACCATGGTTGCCATGGTAATCGTCACGGTGTAGGGGGTGGTCGGAGCATGGAACCCTTGCTGCTTCTTCGATAATTATCTTCTTAGCGTCGTCGGCGTCCGCATATTTCTTAGCAGTGGCTAGGAGCGCTGTGACTGATTTAGGTCTCTTGTGCAGGAGCTTGTCCCTTAGGGCATCATGGAAGCAGAGGCCAGTGATGAAAGCCTCGATTGCCTCATTGTCGGAGATTGATGGTACCTTGATGCGCATCTTTGAGAAACGTCGGACGTACTCACGCAGTGGCTCATCTTTTTGATCTTGAATCCACTGCAGATCATATTTGTTACCGGTTGCTCGCAAGTAGCAATGAAGTTGTCGATGAAGGCTTGCTTGAGCTCTTGCCAAGAATCAAAGTAGTTTGCCGGCAAGCTGACCAGCCATTGGTGACCTACATGGCCAACAGCGACTAGGAAGTAGTTAGACATGACATGCTCGTCAGCCATGGCTAATCTGCACATAGTTTCGTAGAGCATGACCCATAATTCGGGGTTCTCCTTACCATCGTACTTCTAAAGTTTTTCGAGCTTAAAGTTCTTGGGCCATATGACTTGGTGAAGGTGCGGAGTAAACTACTTCAAACCCGGTGGGCCGTGGACAGTGTCATATTCCATACGGCGATAGCTTTTGTGGATGCACGATCGTTGGCTCTCTGGTTGATGCGAGCGCGTAGATCACGTCCTCCGAGGTAATGGTGGAGATCATTATTGCCATCACGGCGATCTCGGTTGCCATCTAGATTAGCCCTGTGACCATGGTTATCGCGGCGATTATCGTGGTTGTCTTGGCGGTTATCGTCTCAGACATCGCGGTGGTTGTCATCCCGACCGTGGTTGTCATCCCGACCACCATCATGGCCACTGTTTTCGCTTTGACGGTTGTCTAATGGGTCGTTGTTGCGCGAGCCACGTTGGTTGAGTGGCTATGAGCAACTTGAGTACTGGCGGCTGTGGCTTGACTCGACTGAGACGGATGGAGCCCGGGCTTGATTTACAATCTTTGTGGTCTAGGCCATAGCAGCCATCAGATAGGCTTGTATTTCATCGCGCACTGCTTGGGTTTTCGGGGTATTGGGTAGCCGTTGCATCATCGCCATAGCAACGGCTACGTTGGCGCTTGCAGTCCTGAAGACCTATTTGTCCCCCACCCTGTCGAAAGCGTTGTTGAGGTCACGTGGCTGGACCCTTATGCGTCGTGCCTCCTCTTCTGCTTTGGCTTTGATTTGTCGGTGATTAAACCGGTCAATATTGCATGCTTCATGCGCAATCCTTTCTTGTTCTGTTTCACCAATTGCTGGTGGTTCGTCGTTACTGACAACATTGATCAAATCCCCTCGCCTTGGTGGGAAAGACAGGAATTGTGGGAACCCCGGAGCGTGGTCTGGGATACCTAGATCGTATTCGATGCCCTCATCATCGTGATGCTGGAGCTCGGTGTGGATGGAGGCATTAGATGTGATGCCAGACGAGGAGCTGGAGTCACCCTCTTGGACCATGTGGACGGATTCTTCTTGATAATCCTAAATCCAGATCATGTTGACGAAGTTGCGTGGCTTCGGCCAAGGTCGATGTACAAAACATAGATCCGAGCGGCGTTGTACATTATACGCGTAGTTGGAGGCAGCGTTTCATAGGCCATAGGGCTGGGCCTGGTAGTTCTCCGTCGAGGCTTCGTACTCAGAGAGCCGGAGACCCGTCGCGGAGGCTAGCCAGCGATGAGCGGAGCGCCCTTCAGGAGTAGATATGACCACGAGATCTGTACCAAGTCGTGCAGGACGACTGGCTCGAGCTGGTCAGGTAGATCTATTGTGGGGAGCGGTTACCTGCTCATTAGGTTGACTTTGAATTGCACTTACCAGAGCTAGGGTTTCAGTGAGTTTGGTGCCGACCCGATAGATGGAGTCGAGCAGGTCGGTGTTGTCGATCTGCTTCCCTTTGTAGCGGGGAAGTGGATGATAGGCTGTCGGCGTGGCTGAAGATGATGCAGGCGTGGTCGGAGCTAGATGTACCATGGTCGGAGCCAGATCCATTGTGGTCAGAGCCGTATCCACCGTGGTCGGAGCTGGATCCACCGTGGTCGGAGTCGTAGCCAATGCAGGTGAAGCAGTGGTCAACGTAGATTGAATCCACGCCTCCTGCATGGTCATGGCAATGAAGTCGTTGGAGCCGGTGGTCTAGGTGATCTGGCCGACGGTGAACGTGAGGCCGTTTGGCGTAGCCACGAAGCCAGAGATGATGACCATCTTGTTTGTTTGGAGAGCAGTACACACACCCCCTACCTGGCGCACTACTGTCGACAAAATATGGTTGGCAGTCTACCTAGGTGTATACCTAAGGTAGTAGATTGTCGGCAGATAAATGCGCAAGTCACAAACAAGACAGTGACGCAAGATAGACACGAGGTTTTATCTAGGTTCAGCCGCCAAGAAGGCGTAATACCTACGTCATGTGTCTGATTGTATTGCTGTATGTCAATGAGAGATGTTTTTTAGAGGGGTCCCCTACCTGCCTTAAAAGTCTAGGGGCAGGGTTACAGATCTGGAAACTAATCCTAGCTAGTTACAATTGCCATAGGTGGCCGGATAAGGATTCCTATTCTAACCAACCAGGATCTTGCTTGATCGCCAAATCTGTCTTGACTCCTTGCGCGGGACTCCAAACAGGTTGGCTGGGCCACGCGTCGTCTTTTGGTGGACCGGACCCTCTGATCTGGGCTGGCCCAAGCCTAGCCATAAGGGTATAGGGGTTAATACCCCCACAATCGCCTAACCAAGATAGCTCACTTCCTACCAGTCAGAGATAAATATCGAGCGGAACAGTATGCAAAGCTATATCTTGATAGAATCTTTAGTCTGCATGGGGCACCCAAGACCATTGTCTCTGACAGAGGGTCATTGTTCATATCCAAGTTTTGGGAAAGTCTACATGAGTCTTTGGGAACTAAACTTATCCGCAGTTCTGCTTATCATCCACAAACAGATGGACAGACTGAGAGGGTAAATAAAATTCTTGAAGATATGTTAAGAGCATGCATCCTTTCCTATGGTGCTAAATGGGATGAATGTCTTCCCTTAGCGGAATTCTCATATAACAATAGCCATCAAGAGAGCATCAAAATGGCACCATTTGAAGCATTATATGGCCATAGATGTCAGACACCTTTAAATTGGTCAGAAGCTAGAGAACGTTGGTTGTTTGGACCGGATGTGGTCAAGGAAGCTGGAGAGAAAGTTAAACTCATACAAGCTAATATGAAGGTAGCTCAATCTCGATAGAAAAGCTATGCTGATAAGAGGAGACGACCGCTAGAATTCAAAGTGGGAGATCATATCTACCTCAAGGTATCGCCGATGAAAGGAGTTCATCGTTTTGGGATTCGAGGAAAGTTGGCACCCCGTTATGTCGGTCCTTTTCAAATCCAACAACGATGTGGACCAGTCGCCTATCGCGTCAAGCTACCAGATCACATGTCAGCTGTGCATGATATCTTCCATGTATCACAGTTAAAGAAGTGTCTTCAAGTACCTGACCAAGTGATCGACTTTGGTGATGTAGAACTAGAACCTGATTTGACTTAAGCTGAGTACCCCATTAGAGTCTTAGATCAGAAAGATCGAGTCACTCGAAGACGTACAATCAAGTTCTACAAAGTACAATGGAATCAACACACTGAAGATGAAGCTACTTGGGAGTCCAAGGATTACTTAGAAGAAAACTTTCCTGACTTCTTTGCTTCTACCTAGTTGCAATACCTTGTCTATATTGTAACTTGTCTCGTTTGTCAACAGAATGGAAAACCCCCTCACTAGCCTTTTGAATAAAGTTATAATGTGTTAGCTTGACACATTTCCTTTTCCAGTACTTAGCCTTAGGTTTTAAATCTCGGGACAAGATTTCTTTAAGGGGGAAGGGTTGTAACACCTCTGGTATTTTGACCTAGCACTAAAACTTGACATGTCATCATATGCATTGCAAAGCATTCATAAAGTAGAAAATTTTGAATGCATTCACTAAATAAGCTTTATTTCATAAATTGTTATTTTATGTGGTGGAATGTGATTCAAACTTTAAATAAAGATCATGACCACAAGGGTCAAATTTCATGTGATCATGTGAGGCCATGTGTCATTTGACTCAAATAACCCTAATGGGCCATGTTACTGGTCAAAAATCAAAGTTAAAGTAAAAAGGTAAACAAATCAAATTTGAATTCAAATTCAAATCATAAAAGTCCTTTTTGTCCCTTTTGACTAATTCAAAATCCATTTGGAATTTGGGGTTGTGGCAAAAAGCAAAGTTGAAGATTATTTTATAAGGATTAACTTTGGTATTCAAAGTTTTTAAAGTTTACATATAAAATTTGGAGTAATTTTGAAATGATTCAAATGCTCAAATGTACCCCAAATTCAAATTTCAAAATGGAGGTAGAATTTGAAAATATTCCATGAAGCAAAGTTATAGAGTTTGAAAAGTTGAGCAACTTTCATTTTTGGAGATTTTCAACTTCTTTAGAAAAATTGGGAGTAATTTGTAAAATGAACTCAGTGGCAATTCTGTAAATACTTCAAAAATCAAGTTAACAACCGCCCCACCGCCGGCGTCCTTTCTCCGGCCCTCTAGACGCGCCCGTGGCCACCCTTGGCTTCGCGCTGGCACAAGGAGCACACTGCGTGTCGATCCTGCACGCTCCTGGCCGCGCTATAAAGCCCAGACATCGTTTGCTTTTCTTCCTTCCCTCTGTTTTCCCGACACCGCCGTCTCAACTCCGGCGAGCTCCCCTTGCCTCCTCAGTGCAAGATAGCCCCAGAAAAGCTATGTTCCAGTTCTGCCTGCTCCTTGCGCATCCGACCGAGCTGTTGCTACCGCTTGATTTCACCAAGAACTCGCTGTCCACATTCTTCTTCCTCGCGGCCGACGACCTCAACCGAAACTCCGATTCACCGTGGCCAACATCATCCAGTGAGCCGTTGCCCTTGCTTGTTGTCTCTACAGCTTCGTCTCGATGCTATAGTGCTTAATCCACTCTTGCTTGCTCATTTTGCCCACTGTAGTCGTAGGAACATTGTCGTCGACGAGGTCCGCACCGCTGTGATCACTGTCACCGTCGAAACGCGTCACCATAGCTTCTCCGGTCTCGCTCGTTGCTTCAACACATTCGGGGTGAGCCACTGATGCTTCCCGAACTCTCTGTTTCACCGTTACCAGCCTTGTTTCGTCGGCGTAACGCTGTCGTGCCACTGCGTCCGCCATGGCCGGCGTCAGCCTTGTTCCGTGTCGTAATCAACCTCCGAAATACCACAAATCGATGCGCCTAGTTCTTGTGAACGTGTTGGTACTTTGGCCGTCGCTGTTGGGCTCAACGTCGGCAAGTTAGCGCCAGTCAGCGCCATCGATGCCACGGTCAAAGCCAGAGGTTAGGGATGACATGTGGGGGCCGGCTGTCAGTGAGAGAGAGAGAGAGAGAGAGAATAGTGAGTTTTGATAATTTCTGATTTTAAATAGTGCTAAAACTTTGGGAATTTGTAGGAAAATAATCATAGCTCCAAAAATTCTAAAAATTTGTGTGTAGCTTCTGTACATGTTCTAGTATGGTTTAAAAATATGAAACTTGAAATTTGAATAAATTTTTAATGATCAAATATTCATTCCATTAATTGATAAATGCAATTTCCATGATTTTTGTAGGCCACTGTATAATTCCAAAAATTATGAAATTTGTTTTGGTACACTAATTTGTCATGAGGAAGCTTACATAAAAATTTTGAGGTCATTTAGAACAAGTTCATTTTTGGGCTTATTTCCAAATTAATTAAAAAATAAATAAAAGCAAACCCTAAGTGTTAGATTAGTGTTTGATCTTGTTTTGGTCATGTTTTGTGACCAGTAGGGTTTCAAGATCAGTTTGGTCAAGTCACATGTGTGGTTCTTAACGGTAGATTTGCAAGTTGGTTTTGTTGGCTTGCAACTGTACCGTGAAAAACGGTTGTATTCGAGGTGTTGTTATATTTCATGTACCATGACAGCATCATGTTTACATTATCATCATGTTGAAGCATATGTTATTATTTCATGTAGAATCCGAGAGTGAAATGATTCTAGTTGAGCAAGTTGTGGAAGAATCCTCGGTTGTCACGGGATTCGATAAGTGTGGTACTGATCCAGAACCCGAGATCGTCAACGAAGGCAAGCCCCGGTTTATGCATTAAACCATTA